>NC_080576.1:57212916-57837916 GCF_029962835.1 Magnolia sinica
GAACCTAGTTGACCATACACTTCTCATTTACAAAATCATCCAACCGCTCATCATTCATTTTTTGTTATTATCATAGATCGTCTTATCTAATCAATTGATCATCGAACCAACGGTACATATTATACAACTTCGAAAATCATAAAACCTTACCGGTTTAGTTTTAGCGTGAGGGGTCATATTTCATATCAAATATGCGGTTCATACCAAACTTTGGATAATTTTCAATATATATGAAATCCATAACTCACTTGCGTTTTATCCAGCAAAGGAAAAAAAAAACACGTGAAGATGAAAAATCATGTGTGAAACCTCCCATGCATTAACATAAAGTGGGACCCACCTTATAATATAAAAGAGAAGAGAGGAGATGTAAGTGACATCTCACTACCAAGCAGAGAGAGAGAGAGGAGAGAGAAAAATGAAGAAAGAAAAGGAGGAAAGAGAAAAAGGAAATATATATATATATATAATTACTTTTTCTTTTTATAAAAAGTGAGTATCTCTCACTTGATAATTATATAAAAAAAAATTATATTATATTATATATGTATATATATATACACATATATTTGTTTGTTCTTTTGTGCTTATAATTAATCTTTGTCATCTTAGATTTTTTTTAATGTAATAACTTACCATGCTTCCTAAAAATGATCTTTAATTTTTAACTTTTTTATTACATCGGTTGTCATTATTTTAATATGCCTTAATTCGAGTTTTATATTGTCTTATTGTTAATCTTACGTTAAAAATTTATTTTTACATTTTAACTTTGTTGTTAGAATTATTGTAAAAATCTTGAGTTTATATATAAATTTCTAAATTCTTAGATGTAATAAATCACGTTGCGTGTTTATTATTATTGTTTCTTTTCTTTTTGTAGAACTTTAATCAAGATCTAATATATTACATTACATGTTTTTTTTTTTTTGTAGAACTTTAATCATGTAAGGACAATTTACGTTGATTGAAAATTTTATTTTTAGTTCGATAAATTATATACATAAAGTATTATGGATTAATCAAAAAATTGCAACCATTGAGGATTTTTTAAAATACCTGATTAATGCAATATTAAAATCATGCATCATTAAAATAGTTATGAAACACCAGAAAATAGGTGGGGCGATCAAGTCCTCTGGGTTGAAAATCCCTAAAGCGTAAATAGGTGGGGCGATCAAGACCATTGGGTTGAAAGTCCCAGAAACCCAATTGGTACCTTTTGGAACCTCTACCGTACCCTTTAAGTGGGTGAGCATGTCAGGATTACAAAAGGTTCCCACTGTCAGGTTCGGTAGGGTAGTAGTCTGACCAGCTAACGTATAAATGGGTCCCTCACCAAGTGCCCTTTGGATGGGTAAGCATGTCATACAAGAGGTTCCCATTATCAGGCTAGGTGTTGGCCAACCGGTGTAAACTGGCCCTGGTGTTAAAAAGAATAAACCACACCTTTTATTATGAAGTATAGCATATGTTGATTTCATTCATTCATATTTCTTTGAATTTACATTGAAATTTTGTGTTTATTAAATCTCCTCATTTGTTGTTTTACCTAAATAGGTATTGTATCTTTTAATACTTTTATTCATGTTATATGAGGTTATTTTGAAACTTGTGTTGAGATTACTCACTAGGCTTCGCAGCTTACCCTGTTGGGATTTTAAAATTTCAGGATCGGGATCACATGGATGAGCTTAAAGAGATTTTTTTTTTTGTTTCTTTACCATTTTCTAAATAAGTGTAATCAACATTTAGTATGACAACATTATGATGACATGTGTTTGATGGTAATCTTGAATAGTCAAAACATGGACAATTTTCTTTAAATAAATGTTTGATTATTCAATTTTTTGGATTGTTATATTTTATGAATGAGGTTATTTTGTCAATATATGTGTGGGATATGAAATGTAAACATACAAAACATAAGTTATGCCTGAGGGTACGGAATCGGGGTCGGATACACCCAGGTGCCGGATTTCGGGGTGTGACAGATTGGTATCAAAGCTTAGGTTTCAGAATCAAATGGGACTTAGGGTTAGAAAAAAAAAATGAAACTTATGAGAACTAGGCATAGGCTTAAACTTCCCTTAGTGGCAGTGAACTTATAACTCAAAACTTTCCCTCATCTCTCGTAAATTAATGAGGTCTAAGAAAACAAGAAGAAACTCTAATGAAACAGATACATTTGCCACACCAGATCGATACATCGGTAATGTGACCTACAACTTCCACATCAGCTACACTAGTGCCAATGGTTGGTGTTAAGCCGACCATGGAAGAAGTGGTTAGAGTCATCAGGACTATGACTAACCGTAGAAATTTTAAGTAGCATACTTAGCATTTTTGAGGGAAAGTAGAACCGCATTTTATAGGATCGTTCGATATCCTAGAGAGAATCGGACTTGTTGGCTACAGACTAGCACTACCCACATAGCTCGCCAGTATTCACAATGTTTTCCACGTATCTATGCTTCAAAAATACCAGAAGGATGCATTTCATGTGATTGATTAACAGTTAGTAGAAATCCGAGAAGATTCGTCATATGGTGAGAGACCTTTGCATATCCTAGATATGAAAGATCAAATATTACAGCCAAAGGTGATATCATTGGTCAAGGGCCAATGGAGTCACCACAATGAAGAATAAACTCCTAGAACATGAGATAGAAGTTCGAGAGAGGTACCCACATCTTTTCGTTGAGGATGGTAATTAAAATTTTGGGGACGAAATTCCTTTAAGGAGGGTAATATGTAATATCCCAAGTAAATTTTGGTGGTATAATTTATTTATTTATTTATTTGGTTGTTCATTTTTTTAAAGAATTCTCCTCTAAATATTAAAACTTGATACTAGTAACTATGATAGGATAACACTTTCCTTGGGTGAACCCTACATCACATTGTCATATATCCCTTATAACTTTTTAACCACTCATTCAATTGATAAACTATCTGTGCACTTACTTATTCATATTTTAAGGATCCTAACCACCTGTTTATTTTTTTCAATCTTAAATTCAAAATATTTTTTTAATATAAATCAAGGGCCACAATTGCATAAGTCCACTTAACCGAATTCCTAACTTTCAGATTATGATATAATTTTCATAACTAAGATTCTTATCAGGTTAGATTTCATTAAACGTGATCATACATATCACGGGACCAATACCATAATTATGATTCAAATGGTATATGTTAAAAATGACATATATCTTTTAAATATTTTGTCTGATCATAAAACCCTCCGTACATTTACCTTGAAATCACTAGATATATATTATATTCTATCTATAAGATTTTTGGACATCTCTATCATGCCAAACAAAACGTCATATGATCAGATCCACCCATTTTTGGGATCCAAACAAATAGTTCGACATGACTATTATGATTCTTATATTTTTCTATAGAAACCATATCAATGAATTAAGATTCTAATAACTACAACTCGATCAATTTGCGCGCCAAGTAATCCCAGAATAAATACCCACATGTACAGACCTTTCTCAAAAACTACTTTCTAGAGGCCCTGTCAAAAAAAACCATCTGGACATTTTGTAAATGGCTATATGAGAATTCTAATAATCTATTTTGTTTTCCAAAAATGTCCATCTAGTGGGTACTTATCAAAATCTGATGGTAGAGATCACCCATATTCAGTGACCCAATTACAAAATTGAATTCATCATTACGTAGCGCTTAAAAACCCTTAACTGGGAATTCCTTCATCTTCAAAATGTGAAGTCCATCATCAATCCAAAACATCTAAGAGTGTAGATGCCCATGCACATAGACTATTCTTAAAACCATATTTGCACATGCCCATTTATATCCGAACTTATACCAAGACCTATTCACCTAATTTAAACCAAAATCCCTTAATTTCTACACTTAGATCCATTATCTCACCATCCATTGCAAATATGGATCATAACTCTCAAGTGGTCCATCTAAAAACTAACATTAATGGTTCATCATCAAGATCTTGTTATGCCCAACACTCTTATTGATCGGTTCTGAGAAAATATCTCTTACGAGACAATTAGACCCACAAATCAATGGTGATCTAGGCTTAGAAAATTAGTTCCGATTTTATATTTTAAAAGAATGTGTATACACTTATATATATTATTTCACCCTGTACATCACACAACAAACTCTTATACTTTAAACCATCCATGAAACCATCTGTACACAAACTTCGTCTCCTGTCAAGGAACCTAGTGGACCATATACTTCTCATTTACAAAATCATCCAACTGCTCATCATTCATTTTTTGTTATTATCATAGATCATCTTATCTAATCAATTGATCATCGAACCAACGGTACACATTATACAACTTCGAAAATCATAAAACCTTACCGGTTTAGTTTTAGTGTGAGGGGTCATATTTCATATCAAATATGCGGTTCATACCAAACTTTGGATAATTTTCAATATATATGAAATCCATAACTCACTTGCATTTTATCTAGCAAAGGAAAAAAAAAACACGTGAAGATGAAAAATCACGTATGAAACCTCCCATGCATTAACATAAAGTGGGACCCACCTTATAATATAAAAGAGAAGAGGGGAGATGTAAGTGACATCTCACTACCAAGCAGGAGAGAGAGAGAGAGAGAGAGAGAGGAAAGAGAAAAATGAAGAAAGAAAAGGAGGAAAGAGAAAAAGGAAATATATATATATATATACACTTTTTCTTTTTATAAAAAAGTGAGTATCTCTCACTTAATAATTATATAAAAAAATTATATTATATTATTATTATATATATATACATATATTTGTTTTTTCTTTTGCGCTTATAATTAATCTTTGCCATCTTAGATTTTTTTTTAATGTAATTACTTACCATGCTTCCTAAAAATGATCTTTAATTTTTAACTTTTTTATTACATCGGTTGTCATTATTTTAATATGCCTTAATTCGAGTTTTATATTGTCTTATTGTTAATCTTACGTTAAAAATTTATTTTTACATTTTAACTTTGTTGTTAGAATTATTACAAAAATCTTGAGTTTGTATATAAATTTCTAAATTCTTAGATGTAATAAATCACGTTGCGTGTTTATTATTATTGTTTCTTTTCTTTATGTAGAACTTTAATCAAGATCTAATATATTACATTACATGTTTTTTTTTTTTATAGAACTTTAATCATGTAAGGACAATTTACGTTGATTGAAAATTTTATTTTTAGTTTGATAAATTATATACACAAAGTATTATGGATTGATCGAAGAATAGCAACCATTGAGGATTTTTTAAAATACCTGATTAATGCAATATTAAAATCATGCATCATTAAAATAGTTATGAAACACCAGAAAATAGGTGGGGCGATCAAGTCCTCTGGGTTGAAAATCCCTAAAGCGTAAATAGGTGGGGCGATCAAGACCCTTGGGTTGAAAGTCCAAGAAACCCAATTAGTACCTTTGGAACCTCTACCGTACCCTTTAAGTGGGTGAGCATGTCAGGATTGCAAAAGGTTCCCACTGTCAGGTTCGGTAGGGTAGTAGTCTGACCAGCTAACATACAAACGAGTCCCTCACCAAGTGCCCTTTGGATGGGTGAGCATGTCATGCAAGAGGTTCCCATTGCCAGGCTAGGTGTTGTATTGGCGTGGGTGTTGGCCAACCGGTGTAAACTGGCCCTGGTGTTAAAAAGAATAAACCACACCTTTTATTATGAAGTATAGCATATGTTGATTTCATTCATTCATATTTCTTTGAATTTACATTGAAATTTTGTTTTTATTAAATCTCCTCATTTGTTGTTTTACCTAAATAGGTATTATATCTTTTAATACTTTTATTCATGTTATATGAGGTTATTTTGAAACTTGTGTTGAGATTACTCACTAGGCTTCGCAGCTTACCCTGTTGGGATTTTAAAATTTCAGGATCGGGATCACATGGAGGAGCTTAAAGAGATTTTCTTTTATTTATTTTTGTTTCTTTACCATTTTCTAAATAAGTTTAATCAACATTTAGTATGACAACATTATGATGACATGTGTTTGATGGTAATCTTGAATAGTCGGAACATGGACATTTTTCTTTAAATAAATGTTTGATTATTCAATTTTTGGATTGTTATATTTTATGAATGAGGTTATTTTGTCAATATATGTGTGGGATATAAAATGTAAACATACAAAACATAAGTCATGCCTGCGGGTACGGAATCGGGGTCGGATATACCCAGGTGCCGGATTTCGGGGTGTGACAATTACGGTAGTGTACATGTCCAAGGCATTTATGCCGTAATTCAGTCTCATTGGTATGGACCATGTAACACAATTATTTAGATGAGCTACCATTGCTTACAATATAGCAGTTTTCAGAAGTCCTGCAACCCGTTAATATTACAGAACCCTTTTTGTTTAAAATTTCACAACCTTTATTAGGAAATTTCACACTATGATTGTTATCGCATATTTGAGATATGCTTAACAGGTTGTGTTTTAGCCCCTCAACATATAGAACATTTTTAAATAAGGGGAGGTTATAGAGTTGAACCGTACCTTAGCCAATAATCTTGCAGTTGCTACCATCACCAAATGTGACTGATCCATCAGACATATCTTTTAGATCAGTGAATAAAGCCTTATCGCTAGTCATATGCCTAAATCATCCACTATCCAGGTACCACTTTGAATGACCTGTAGCTTTGAAAGCAGTGTGGGCAACCAAGCACATAACCTTAGGAACCCATTTCATAACTATTTTGGGTTTAGGTGGATAGTTGGTCTTCTTTCGTTTGTAAGAGTTATAAGTATGACCTAGTGAGTTAAACTTTAGAAGCTCCTTAAGTAAATCAACTATCTTTTCAGCCAAAGGACTTTGGTTTTACTTTTTATAGTTGATATATTTTTTAGGTTTTTTAAAAGATTTAGAGTTTTTAGAAAACATTTAGTCTTTCCCTTTTGAGTTTAAGGTCTCTCCCTTTACAAACTTGGGAGAAGTATTCTTCGGTTTAGGAGGAACACTCTTGTCATAGCCCAGACCGGATCGATCGCCACATTTTTTTCAATCCAGATAAGAGTTTATCTAATTTAAGATCACCTTAGTCATATTTCCAAGTTTCCTTCAAACTCAAGAGTGAAGAGACTTCATGTTTTAGTTGTTCGTTTTCAGATTTAAGATTTTTAAACTATGAGGTTTTAAAATCCAAATCGCATTTTGTCTTTTCAAAATAGTCTGAAATATGGGATTTTTCTAAAATAAGAGACTCAAAATTTTCTTTAAGTTTTAAAAACTTTTCTTTGTGAAGTTTTAGTTTTACGGCAATTTTACAACTCTCCTTATATAGGGCATTGTAAGCATCTTGAAGATCTTCTTCATTTTCATGTTCACTATTCAGATTTTCTTCACTAGTTGAATCATCATGATCTGAAAAAGTGAACTTGGCTAGAGTCATAAGACCTTTAACTTCATTGCCCGACTCAGTTTCAGAATCTTCTGATTCAGAAGTGGCTTTAGAATCAGACGATTCATCCCAAGTAGCCAACATTCCCTTCTTTTTGGGTTTTTCCTTTTTAGGACATTTGTTTGCAAAATGCCCATATTCCTGGCAGTTGTAACATTGACTATCTTTCAAAGATTTCTAAGCTTTTGATTTAAATTTAAGTCATTTCTTATCATTTGATTTTTGAAAATCAACTCTCTTTTTACTTTTGAAAATCTTATAAAACTTTTTAGCAAAAAGAGCCATATCATCTTCAGAATTTTCTAAATCAGAATCTTGAGAAATACATTTAGAAGATTTAAGGGCAATAGATTTGCCTTTAGGAGCTTTAAAATTTAATTCATAGGTTTGTAAAGACCCTACTCGTTCTTCTACCCTCATATTGTCTGTATCACGAAGTTCCTGGATCGCGGTTACCTTAGAGTTGAACCTTTCAGGAAGTGAGCGTAGTATCTTTGCACACACTTTACTTTCTAAGATTTTATTACCAAGACCCCACATAGAGTTTACAATGTCATTTAATCTTGTATAAAAGTCCATAAACATTTCATTTTCCTCTATATGAATTTCTTCAAATTTGGTTATGAGGAGTTGGACTTTAGATTTCGTGACAATTGAAGTACCCTCACGTGTCATTTCTAAAATATCCCAAGCTTGCTTTGCAGTATCACAGGATATAATTCTTTTGAACTCATCCGGTGATAGTGCGCAAGTGATTGCATTTAGTGCTTTTGCATTGGCACTACTCTCATTTTTCTGAAGAGTAGTCCATGAGAAATACGGTGTTATCTCATTGATTTTGAACCATCGATCCCAGTCACTTCCGTGGTAGGTGGGTTCCATTCAGTCACTGTGGTTTGCCACACACTCTCATCCATTGATTTGAGGAAAATCCTCATCCTGGCTTTCCAATAAGCATAGTTGGAGCCATCAAATGGTGGAGGCTGAGTGACTGAAAGGCTATTAAAATTTAACATCTTATATATAGCTTAGATCGTTAGCTCAGGAAATGAATCCAAGTATAAAGACTTAAAAATGAACTATTTGGCTCTGATACCACTTGAAAAGGCCAAGCTATATGTCCTAGAGAGGGGTGAATAGGACAATGCCGAATAAAACTTTTAACAACGGAAAATAAGAAATAAGATTGCCAACAACATAAAGAAAATGAACCTTAATACAGGAATGTAAAGCAACCTCAAAATACAAGTCTTGAGAGGTTGATACAAATGTTATTCTAAGGACAACCTTACACCAAAAACCAGAGTTTATGTTAAGACAACCTTATTTCTAGAAAGGTCTTTGTATCAAAAACTCAATCCAAAGAGGAATAAATAAATAGCAAGGAATTGAATTAAATTGCATGAATTTAAATCTAAGTTATTACAACATTCCCCATTGTGCTTGAAATGTAAAAATTACAACATTCACATCCACACATACATTCCATAATTCTAAATGATTAAAGATAGGAAATATAAATCATACATTCACCAAATACAAAGAATTATAGTGGTTCACCTGTGTGTTCACCAACTGTTAAACAACAACCACACAGATTGCTGCTCCACTCCTAATATCCTCACACAGGGGATATTAGCGTTCACTATCAAATAAGCTTTCACAGGTTCACCCAAAACCTTCACAATTGTGTCTTTTCCAAAGGGCTTACACAATTCAAAAACCCTCACTTTCTGAGTTTTCTGGCTCTCCTCAGATAACCAACAACTTTGAGATTTTTCTGGCTTAACCTCAAATAAAACCAAATAAAGTAAATTATATAAAATATAAAATACCTATTTTTCTCCTTTGTAGCAGCCAGGAAGAACCAAGTCGGAGTAGAGTTTCGAATGTCAAAGTTCAATGTCCAATACTCACTTTATAATGGTTCTAGGTTCTAATAGATTTTAAATTAAACCAAAATGGGCTAGCTTTAATTGATTTTGATTCCAGAAAAAGGAAAATAACACTTCCTCTTTTCAGATTAGATTGGAATACAAGAAACAAAATCAATTTAAAATGTTAAAGAATGCACACTTAGCTTAAATGGAGCACAGACTTATCTCTCAGAAGACCAGATTAAAATAGCTTGAGTCGTGTTTCATATTCTGAGATTCGTGCTCTATTTATAAGTGAGCAAATCACATCTTCGACTTGTCCAAAAGTCACTACGACTGGTCGTAGGACCAACAGATATTTAAAAATTTGAGCGCGATAAGATAAGGCAGTTTCACGACTGATCGTAGGTAGTCTACGACTGGTCGAAGGTCACCTTCAACTGGTCGTAGGTTGCTTACGACTAGTTGAAGCCAAGAAAAATACATCATTGTAGTTTGAGTCACAGGTTCACGACTAGTCGAAGGAACAGTCGACACTGTTCATACAACTGGTTGAAGCTTAATAGAAAATTCTGAATTTTTTCAACAAACTTATGACTGGTCCAAGAAAATTCTTAGATAGGTCGAAGCAGTGCTAGGACTAGTTGAGTAAGGTCCAAGACTAGTCTTAGAACAGTCCAAATTCCTAAATACAAAATATTTGCATTATGTATCCGAAATGACCTACTCTAAAGGTCAACCTAAGGTCAAACATACCTTAATAGTGAAGTAAGGACATTGAACCCTTACGATATATAACCTTTAAAGAAAGTGAAGCTTGAAATCTTGATGTAGCTTGTCCTTAAAATCTTCAATTACACCATCTTGAATCTTGACTTGTAACTTGTAAATTCAGTTGAACATTCTCGAGTCTTGACTTGTAAACACGTCTTGTCTTTCGAAATCGATCTTGTGAGACAATGTCGTGGCTTGACATATCTTAAATTGAGCATTGTACTTCACTAATGTAGTCAATATCCATACACTGAGACTCGCTTCATCCATACATGCTTCATCTATACTGTGTCTCGAACATTTACATTTATGCAATTTCACAAAGTACAAATAGTGATTTTAGCACCACAAATTTAACAACATAAAGGGGCAACCATAGCACTTACACCCCCCTCTCTAGGACATATAGCTCGGCCTTTTCAAGTGGTATCAAAGCCTAATAGCTCATTTTTAATTATTCTTATTGGATTTATTTCCTAAGCTAATCGATCTGAGCTTTTTGAGATGTCAAATTTTGATAGTCTTTCAGTCACTAGGCCTCCACCATTTGATGGCTCCAATTATGCCTATTGGAAAGCCAGAATGAGGATTTTTCTAAAATCCATGGATGAGAGAGTGTGGCACGCCACAGTGACTAAATGGACCCCTCCTACCACTGAAGTAACTAGTATCGATGGATCCAAATCAATGAAAGTCACACCTGACTTTACTTTGACCACTCTTCAGAAAAATGAAAGTAGTGCCAATGCAAAGGCTTTAAATGCCATAACTTGTGCACTATCACCAGATGAATTCAAAAGAATTATATCCTATGATACTCAAAGAAAGCCTGTGATATTTTAGAAATGACACACGAGGGAACATCAATCATTAAGAAATCTAAAGTCCAAATCCTCACAACCAAATTTGAGGAAATACGTATGGAAGAAAGTGAAACTTTCATGAACTTTGATACTAGATTGAATGACATTGTTAACTCTGTGGGGTCTTGGTGATAAAATCTCAAAAAGCAAAGTCTGTGCAAAGATACTACGCTCACTACCTGAATGGTTTAATTCAAAGGTGACCGCAATCCAGGAACTTCGTGATACGAATAATATGAGGGTAGAAGAATTAGTTGGTTCTTTATAAACCTATAAGTTAAATTTTAAAGCTCCTAAAGGTAAATCCATCGCCCTTAAATCCTTTAAATATATTTCTCAGGAAAATAGTAATTCTAATTTAGAAAATTCTGAAGATGATATGGCCCTTTTAGCTAAAAAGTTTTATAAAATTTTCAAAAGTAAAAAGAGGGTTGATTTTTAAAAATCTAATGATAGAAAAAGATCTAAATCTAAAACTTGGAAATCTTTAAAAGATATACAATGTTACAACTGCCATGAATATGGGCATTTAGTGAACAAGTTTCCTAAAAAGGATAAACTTAAAAAGAAAGGTATGTTGGCTACTTGAGATGAATCTTCTGGTTCTGAAGCCTCTTCTGAATCTGATGATTCTGAAATCGAGTCGGGTAATGAAGTTAAAGCCCTTATGACTCTAGCCAAGTTCACTTTTTCAGATCATGATGATTCAACTAGTGAAGAAAATCTTAATAGTGATCATGAAAATGAAGAAGATCTTCAAGATGCTTATAATGCCCTATACAATGAAAGTTGTAAAATTGCAGTAAAATGAAAACTTCAGAAAGAAAAGTTTTCATAACTTAAAGAAAATTTTGATATTCTTGTTTTAGAAAAATCTCATATTTCAGATAGTTTTAAAAAAACTAAATGCGATTTAGATTTCAAAACCTCCCTTATTGAGAATCTAAAATCTGAAAATGAAAAACTAAAACTTGAAGTCTCTTTCACTTTTGAGTTTAAAGGAGACATGGAGGTATGCCCAGGTGATCCTAAGTTAGAAAAATTATTATCTAGATCCAGAAAATATGGCGACTAATCCGGTTTGGGCTACGACAAAAATATTCCTCCCAAACATAAGAATACTCCTCCTAAGTTTGTGAAAGGAGAGTCTTTAAACTCAAAAGGAAAAAATTCAAATCAAAATTATTCTAAAAATGTTAAAAATTTTCAATCCTTAAAACCTAGAAGCAACCATATCAACTATAAAAATCAGAATTGTAATTCTTTAGCTGAGAAAATTGTTGATTTACTTAAGAAGCTCTTAAAATCTAACTCAAAGGGTCGGTCTTATATCAACTAGAAACATAAGACGACCAACTATACTCCTAAACCCACAACTGTAATGAAATGGGTTCCTAAGGTTACTTGTTTGGTTGCCCACACAGCTTTCAAAGCTTCAAGTCATTCAAAGTGATACCTAAACAGTGGATGCTCTAGGCATATGACTAGTGACAAAGGTCTGTTCACCAATCTTAAAAACATGACTGATGGTTCAGTCAAATTTGGTGATGGTAGCAACTGCAAGATTATTGGCCAAGATACAGTTCAACTTTCTAACATCTCTTTATTTGAGACTGTTTTATATGTAGAAGGTTTAAAACACAACTTATTAAGCATTTCTCAAATATGTGATAAAAATCATAGCGTAAAATTTTCTAACTTAGGTTGTGAAATTTTAAATAAAAACGGTTCTGTAATATTAACTTGTCACAGAACTTCTAAAAACTGTTATATTGTAAGTGACTCTAGCTCATCTAATTTATCGTGTTACATGGTCCATACCGATGAGACCAATCTATGGCATAAAAGCCTCGGACAAGTACACTACCATAACTTGTATAGATTAAGCAAAATAGAGTTAGTAAGAGGCTTACCCAAAATACAGAAAATAGATAGAATATGTGGCAAATGTCAGATTCGCAAGCAAACTAGGAGATCTCACAAAAAGGTGGACTCCAATGCCACATCTAAACCACTCGAACTCCTCCATATGGATCTTATTGGACCAACTAGAACAGAGAGTCGAGGTGGCAAAAAGTATATTCTGGTAATCATTAATGACTTTACCAGATATACTTAGGTAGTCTTCTTAAGAGACAAATCAAAAACTCTCGATGAAGTTAAAAGGGTACTTAGACATATCCAAACTGAAAAAGAGACTCAAGTCTGTAAGATCCGTAGCGATCATGGATCAGAATTTGAGAATAGCAATTTTGAGAAATTTTGCAGTGATCAGGGAATATCACATGAATTCTCTGCACCCAAAACACCACAACAAAATGGTATAGTTGAAAGAAAAATTAGAGTGCTTCAAGAAATGGTAAATGTAATATTAAACAGTATAAAGCTCCCTAAAAATCTTTGGGCCGAAGCCGTAAATACTGTGTGTTATATAATTAACCGTGTTTATACTAGAAAATCAAATGGTAAAACAGCTTATGAAATGTGGTTTGATAAGAAGCCTACTATCAAATACTTTTGAGTTTTTGGCAGCAAGTGCTATATTTTACGTGACTGAGAAAATCTATGTAAGTTTGACATAAAAAGTGATGAAGGAATATTTTTAGGGTATGTTCTGAATAGTTGAGCATATCAAGTTCTTAATAATAGGACTGGTGTAATTCAAGTGTCCATTAATGTGGTTATTAACGATCACCTGAATACACCTGTCTCAAGTTCAGATAATGACGAAGTACTTTTAATTGATAAATCACTCTTCATCAAGTCAAAATAACTCTGAACTAAGGACGGTTAAAGATCATCCAACTAATCAAATTCTTGGAAACCCTCTCACTGGTGTGCGCACTAGTAGACAACTAGAAGATGTGTGTAACTACGTGTGCTTTACGTCTCAGATAGAACCGACTAACGTAAAAGAAGCTCTTACTAACGAAAACTGGATAGTTGCGATGCAAGAAGAGCTTAATCAATTTGTTAGAAATGATGTTTGATACTTAGTTCCTAGGCCAAAAGATAAACATATTATCGGAACTAAGTGGATTTTCAAAAATAAGTCTGATGAACTTGGTAATATAATTTGAAACAAGGCTGGACTAGTTGTACAAGGGTACACTCAAATTGAAAGCATCGATTATGATGAAACCTTTACCCCAGTAGCTCGTCTTGAATCAATCAGACTATTTATATCCATTGCTTGCTTTAGAAAATTCAAAATTTATCAAATGGATATAAAGAGTGCTTTTTTAAATGGTGATTTATATGAAGAAGTGTATGTTGAACACCCAACGAGTTTTGAAGACCCTAAGAATACTGATAATGTCGACCTCCTAAAAAAGGCTCTCTACAGTTTATAACAAGCTCCCAGGGCATGGTACGAAAAATTGACTAATTTTTTACTAAGTCATAACTTTATAATGGGAAGTGTTGATAAAACTTTGTTTGTAAAGAAACATAATGATCACATTTTAATAGTACAAATTTATGTTGATGATATTTTTTATGGATCTACCTGTGCTAACATGACTCTTGAGTTTACAGATCTTATGAAATCTAAGTTTGAAATGAGCATGGTTGGAGAATTGAATTATTTTCTTGGGTTGCAAGTTAAACAGCAACCTGATGGTTTCTTTACTTCTCAAACCAAATATGCTCTGAACTTAGTTAAAAAGTTCAGATTTGAGAATGGGAAAAATTTTGATACTCCTATGAGTTCGATTCTAAAACTCTCAAAGGACTCTACAGGTAAGAAAGTGGATCCTAAATTGTATCACAGTATGATGGTAGTTTGTTGTATTTAACTGCGAGTCGACCTGATATTGTATTTAGCATAGGGATTTGCGCTAGATATCAATCTGACCCTAAAGAGTCACATTTAACGACTGTTAAATGGATTATGCGATATATCGTAAGTTCAACTAATCCGGGTCTTTGGTATCCACATGATACTACTGTTCAATTAGCTAGTTACACTGATGCTGATTGGGCTGGTAACGTTGATGATAGGAAATCAACCAGTGGTGGTTGTTTCTATGTTGGGAACTGTTTAGTTTCTTGGCAAAGTAAGAAATAAAGTTCCGTATCACTCTCTACTGCTGAGGCTGAATACATTGTAGTAGGTAATGCATGCACTTAGCTTATATGGATGAAAAGAATGTTAAGCAATTACGGAATTGCACAAGACTCTATGGTTTTATATTTTGATAATTCCAGTGCAATTAATATATCTAAAAATCCAATCCAGCATTCATGAACCAAGCACATTGACATTAGATATCATTATATTCATGAATTAGTGGAAGAAAAGACAATTACTTTGGAACACATTCCGACCGAGACTCAACTTGCTGACAAATTCACAAAACCGCTTGACAAAAGTAGGTTTTCTAAATTGAAATTTGATCTTGGTATGTGCAATTTGAATTGATTATTCATGCATTTTTGTATTATAATGTATATACTTATTAGTTTGAATGTTTAAATTTTAAATTTTAATGAAAAATACATATTTTTAGCTGTGCACGACCAGTCGAGTACATACTTGACCAGTCATGGCACGACCAGTTGAGCATATACACGACCAGTCGTGTAGCGCAGGTTTAACTTTATTTAGGGGAAAAATCCCTTTTTCTTCATTTAGGGTTTCTTCTCCAACGAGTCCTAGCATGACCAGTCGAACCCATCTTCTTTGTTCTTCAAGGTTAGTGCTTCCTTTACAAATTCCTTGTAGATTCAAGTTCATATCACTTCGTTTTTATCTTTGGAGTGTTTTATTTCTTGTTTCCTTGAGGTTTTCGGGGTTTTCTTCTCCAAAATCTGATTTTGAGAAAACCCACTCTACTTTTTTTGTAAGCTCTTGATTCCTTGTATTCCTAGTTGCAAATGAAAGGTAGAGGTAAAAAGAAAAGTTCTCGTGGTCCTTCAACATCTAGATCGACACCTATCATAAGGCACCACCTTCGGTCACCCAAAGATGATCCTCCCTATGTGCGGGATTTAAGGTTGCGCAATGTAATAGTTGAACGACCTATTCATGTTGAACATCTTACTCCATTTGAAATCCTTCATCTTCTGCAATCTGTAGGATGGGCTAACATTCTACATTGGGGTGGGCCAGCATACCGGTCCATTGCGCAAGCTATGTATGCATGTATTTCTGATTTTTCACCTGAAAAATTAACTTTTATTATAGAAACTAGAGAAGGTCCATTTGAAGTAGACCGACATCTGATTTCTGGCCTAATGGACTTACCTGTGAATGATGAAGGTATTTCAATTAGCACTCTAGTAGTTAAACCATCTGAATCAGAAAAACGTATACCTACTAGAGCATTATGTAATATAAATGCACAATGGAGTCAAAATGGGAATGCGCTTGCTTCAAAGTTTTTGTTACCCAGATACAAGGTCCTTCACAGGATATTTATTTCAAATCTTTATCCACGTTCTAGTAACAAAACTGAACTCACCTCTTTTATGGTTCGGATTCCGCATTCCATCATTTCTAGTACCAATGTATGTCTTCCTTCTTTAATCGGTTATTCCATCATACAATTTCATCTCTATCCTTGACACAGTGATATTCCTTTTGCATATCTTATGACTGTGTTGGCCATCCATATGTTAGTGGCTATGCCTGTTGGAGAGGCACCCGTTCAACACCTCATCTTCAATAATTCAAATATAAACAAGATAAATTTGAGGTTGGTCATAGGCCAAGTCAATTTAGGTGTTGGTGGAGCTGAAGCAGTGAATGAAGAAGAAGGCGATTTACCTTCAGAAGACATTAACATGGACGATATCTTTGATGAGATCGAATCAAATTCTGAGGCTGACTCTGATTATCAGCCTTCTGATTTTGCTGAGAGGTTGAGTTCCCTTGAGGAGTAGGTGGTTCAAATTCATGTAACCCAAGATTCACAATTTACTTATATGCGGAAATATATAAGGCACATTAATAAGGGTTTATATCAGATTGATCCATCTATTCCTGCTCCCTCTTTAGGATCTGATTAGAATTTTCTAATCTTGGTTTGTAATAACTCTTATGATATTTAGCTTTCTTTCAGTTTGTGGGTTTGAATTTGGTTGAATTATGTTGATGTTGGGTGATTATGCTTGAACATTATAATACTTTCTTATGAATTTAATATCTTGATCTATTATTCCTCATTGCTCATCTTATTCTTCCTTTTTTTATCTACATCCTATTTCTTATATTGGGTTCTTCCGTAATCATATTGTGACAAAAAGGGGGAGATTTTTTAACATGCTTGATATATTTTTTAAAAACTTTTCTTTTTGAAATTTTAGTTTTACGGCAATTTTACAACTCACCTTGTATAGGGTATTGTAAGCATCTTGAAGATCTTCTTCATTTTCATGTTCACTATTCAGATTTTCTTCACTAGTTAAATCATCATGATCTGAAAAAGTGAACTTGGCTAGAGTCATAAGAGCTTTAACTTCATTGCCTGACTCGATTTTAGAATCTTCTGATTCAGAAGAGACTTCAGAATCAGATGATTCATCCCAAGTAGCCAACATTCCCTTCTTTTTGGGTTTTTCCTTTTTAGGACATTTGTTTGCAAAATGCCCATATTCTTGGCAATTGTAACATTGACTATCTTTCAAAGATTTTCAAGTTTTTTATTTAGATTTAAGTCGTTTCTTATCATTTGATTTTTGAAAATCAATTCTCTTTTTACTTTTGAAAATCTTGTAAAACTTTTTAGCAAGAAGAGCCATATCATCTTCAGAATTTTCTAAATCAGAATATTGAGAAATACATTTAGAAGATTTAAGGGCAATAAATTTGCCTTTAGGATTTTTAAAATTTAATTCATAGGTTTGTATAGACCCAACTAGTTCTTCTACCCTCATATTGTCCATATCACGAAGTTCCTAGATCGCGGTTACCTTAGAGTTGAACCGTTCGGGAAATGAGCATAGTATCTTTGCACACACTTTACTTTCTAGGATTTTATTGCCAAGACCCTATATTGAGTTTACAATGTCATTTAATCTTGTAAAAAGTCCATAAACATTTCATTTTCCTCCATATGAATTTCTTCAAATTTAGTTGTGAGGAGTTGGACTTTAGATTTCTTGACAATTGAAGTACCCTCAAGTGTCATTTCTAAAATATCCCAAGCTTTCTTTACAGTATCACAAAATATAATTCTTTTGAACTCATCCGGTGATAGTGCGCAAGTGATTGCATTTAGTGCTTTTGCATTGGCACTACTCTCATTTTTCTAAAGAGTAGTCCATGAGAAATATGGTGTTACTCTCATAGATTTTGAACCATCGATCCCAGTCACTTCCATGGTAGGTGGGTTCCATTCAGTCACTGTGGCTTGCCACACACTCTCATCCATTGATTTGTGGAAAATCTCATCCTGGCTTTCTAATAGGTATAGTTGGAGCCATCAGATGGTGGAGGTCGAGTGACTGAATGGTTATCAAAATTTGACATCTTATATATAGCTTAGATCGTTAGCTCAGGAAATGAATCCAAGTATAAAGAATTAAAAACGAGATATTTGGCTCTGATACCTCTTGAAAAGGCCAAGCTATATGTCCTAGAGGGGGGTGGATAGGACTATGTCAAATAAAACTTTTAACAGCGAAAAATAAGAAATAGGATAGCCAACAACATAAAGAAAACGAACCTCAATACAAGAATGTAAAGCAACCTCAAAATACAAGTCTTGAGAGGTTGATACAAATGTTGTTCTAAGGACAACCTTACACAAAAAACCAGAGTTTATGGTAGGACAACCTTATTTCTAAAAAGGTCTTTCTATCAAAAACTCAATCCAAAGAGGAATAAATAAATAGCAAGGAATTAAATTAAATTGCAGGAATTTAAATCTAAGTTATTACAACATTCCCCACTGTGCTTGAAATGTAAAAATTACAACACTCACATCCACACATACATTCCACAATTCTGAATGATAAAAGATAGGAAATATAAATCACACATTTACCAAACACAAAGAATTATAGTGATTCGCCTATGTGTTCACCAACCATTAAACAATAGCCACACAGATTACTACTCCACTCCTAATATCCTCACACAAGGGTTATTACCGTTCACTATCAAATAAGCTTTCACAGGTTTACCCAAAACCTTCACAATTGTGTCTTTATCAAAGGGTTTATACAATTCAAAAACCCTCACTTTCTGAGTTTTCTGGCTTAACCTCAAATAAAACCAAAAAAAGTAAATTACACAAAATGTAAAATACCTGTTTTTCTCCTTTATAGCAGCCCAGAAGAACCAAGTCGGAGTAGAGTTTCGAATGTCAAAGTTCAATGTCCAATACTCACTTTATAATGGTTCTAGGTTCTAATAGATTTTAAATTAAACCAAAATGGGCTAGCTTTAATTGATTTTGATTCCAGAAAAAGGAAAATAACACTTCCTCTTTTCAGATCAGATTGGAATACAAGAAACAAAATCAATTTAAAAAGCTAAAGAAAGAATATTAAATATGCACACTTAGCTTAAATGGACCACAGACTTATCTCTCAGAAGGCTGGATTAAAATAGCTTGAGTCGTGTTTCATATTCTGAGATTCGTGCTCTATTTATAAGTGAGCAAATCACATCTTCGGCTGGTCCAGAAGTCGTTATGACTGGTCGTAGGACCAACAGATATTTAAAAATTTGAGCGTGATAAGATAAGGCAGTTTCACGACTGATCGTAGGTAGTCTACAACTGGTCGAAGGTCACCTTCGACTGGTCGTAGGTTGCTTACGACTAGTCGAAGCAAAGCAAAATTCAACTCTGTAGTTTGAGTCATAGGCTCACGGCTGGTCAAGGAAGCAGTCGACACTATTCATACGACTGGTCGAACCGACCTTAGGACTGGTCGAAGCTTTACAAAAAATTCTAAATTTTTGCAACAAACTTACGACTGGTCCAAGAAAATTCTTAGATAAGTCAAAGCAGTGCTAGGACTAGTCGAGCAAGGTCCAGGACTAGTCTTAGAATCGACCAAATTCCTAAATACAAAACATTCGCTTTATGTATCCAAAATGACCTACTCTAAAGGTCAACCTAAGGTCAAACATATCTTAATAGTGAAGTAAGGACATTGAACCCTTAAGATATGTAACCTTTAAAGAAAGTGAAGCTTGAAATCTTGATGTAGCTTGTCCTTAAAAGCTTCAATTACGCAATCTTGAATCTTGACTTGTAACTTGTAAATTCAGTTGAACATTCTCGAGTCTTGACTTGTAAACACATCTTGTCTTTCAAAGTCGATCTTGCGAGACAATGTCGTGGCTTGACATATCTTGAATTGAGCATTGTGCTTCACTAATGTAGTCAACATCCATACACTGAGACTCGCTTCATCCATACATGCTTCATCCATACATGCTTCATCCATACTGTATCTCAAAAATTTACATTTATGCAATTTCACAAAGTACAAGCAGTGATTTTGGCACCACAAATTTGACAACATAAAGGGGCAACCATAGCACTTATAGCCACCCTAACCAGAGAAGAAATATCTTGACGATCTGGCTGGATTTCAATGGTTGGAACATCGGTCCTGACCCTTCCTCACCAACATCCACTTTTGCATCCTCTTCTTAATTATCATCTGCTAAAACATTTCCTTCATCAGTTAAACTTGTAAAAGAAGAGGTATAAGAGGTTTTAGTCCCTACTGAATATTCCGATGAACTTCCTTCAGAAACTGCTTGTTTGCCTTTAAGGAAAGGGCCAGCTTTGATAGGGAAAAGGTGAACATCGTCACTAGGTGGAAGTTATGGAGCTTAGGCCTGAGGAGACAAAGATTTGGCTTGTGAACGAGTCATAGAAGAAGCTGCAACCACAGTCTAACCTGCAGT
Source organism: Magnolia sinica (assembly GCF_029962835.1). Lineage (NCBI taxonomy): Eukaryota > Viridiplantae > Streptophyta > Magnoliopsida > Magnoliales > Magnoliaceae > Magnolia > Magnolia sinica. Next base: position 57,233,750 of record NC_080576.1, read on the forward strand.
AAGTGAGATTGCAATCGTAACTCGATCTACCATAAGAGAAGCTGCAGTTACAGTTTGACTCGCAGCAGGAGAAACTAAAGTCGTAACTCGATCCATAGTGGGAGGAGCTGCAGCTACAGTTTGACCCTCTGCCTCGTGAGTGGGAGAAGAAAGAATAGCACCAGGGGTCTCAAATTCATCAACAGGAGTGGTTGGTATTTCTGCTCACTTTATGAGATCTAAGGGAGATCCAAAAGTTATCCATCCTTCAAGTGTATGGAGTGGCTTTATTTCCCTGATGGGCTCTTTTGTAAAAATTCTTTGACAAAGTTGTCCAGGAGTTGCAGCATGATCTTTCCCAACAAAGTAGCCTATTCCTTGCTCCGTTCTGTAATTCATCAACCTAGGAGGAGGAATCCAGATAGGATGGTTAACTAGAAGACGATTGTGCACTAAGTAATACTGATGCAACCACCAACGCATCCAAGCATATGAAGCTTGCACTTGATGATTGAAGCCAGGAAGAACGAAGTGAGAACCGAAATTTCTTGCTAGGAACTGCTCCATATCAAGGCCCAGTTGTAGGGACTGACTCCATAGCTCCGCATTATGTGGGTAACTTCCTCTCCTGCCTGGGGCACCGTTTGGTCATAGCCAAATTGTCATGCGAACCTACTGGGATAGTAGGGCTCTCTCCAAAATTCAACTCCTCGAAGAGGTAAACTGCAAGATCAGATGCAAATCAAGAAAGTTCTTTCAACATGTGCCAGATCATTATTATCTTCGACTTCCCTATCTTCAGCCTGATGAGTTAGATAAAATGAAAAGAAGTTGATAGACTTCATGCTCTCAATTTTGTCAACAACCCAATCGTATGTTTTCTTCACCATTTTTCACTTGAGATAATAGCATAAGGGAGGATGCTCAAGATTGACATAAGCATTCTCAAGATCGTTATATGTCCATAGAAAATATATTCCTAACCAGCTAAAAAAATAATGCCATGGGGTGAATGAAGACGTGGTCCCGACTGCCGGGCTTGAGCAATGTGCCGCAATGTTTCCAAAAGCCCTATACAGGGAACATAAAATAGGAGGAGCCAGAGAATATTTCTTCTTGCCTTCCGCCATAGCTCCTGCAACAACAAATAAAGTAGGACGAATGGAATGTGACCATTTTGAACTAGGCAGGATGACTAAACTTAGCCAATATGCGAGAAAAGTAGCTAGTTCAATTTAAGGACTAAAAATAGCAGGGCCTCTTATCCTTCGTCGAGCAAATTCCAGCTTTGGAGAATGACTGCCAAAAAATCTGAGAAGAAAGAGAAAGAGTATGAGAAAACATGTATATGTGTGTAAGAAGAAGAGAGAAGAAAGGAAAGGGGAAGGAATATCAAAATCATATACCGCATATATCTTGTGAAGTGTGCAAACCACTGAAGTGGAGATATTTTGTGAACATCTGGAAAATGTGACATCTCTCTAAAGAGCTCGATAGTAGAGGTAGAGATGTAAGGATCTCTTCCAGGAGCGACATAAGCGAATTCCACATTGGTAGGGATAAATTCATCAAGAAAAGAGCTTGTAATGGGAAGACCAGCCATTCCATGAAGATCCCATAAAGTGATGCTTACTTCACTAATCGGTAGATGGAAGGAGTTTGTTATAGAAGACTAGTGTTTCAGAAATCCTTTATAAATCATGGTATCCTTGTGAACGAAGTCGGAAGTAGCTTCTATGGCGACGTATAGATTCATCGTGATAAGGACTCCTTAATATTTCTAAAGGATGGCCTTAACCCACGAGTTGTAGAATTGATGATGAGACAGGAGACCACGTGTTCTGGACTCTTCTTTACCCCACAGAGAGTCTCGATCACAAAAGTGCTACTGAATGGTCTCGACGTAGTGGGAGGGATACAGAGTATGAGGATTATAGCATGGAGTAAGGAAGCGCATGTACGATAGTTGTCCAGTCTTTTGTATTAAGCATTTTTCTCTGAGATAACCTTCCAAAATCTTCGGTTCTTTTATGACCCAATTCGCTATGTATAATAACCGGTTTTGCGTCAAATGATCGGAGGGCTCACTTTGAATCATGGAGAGATAACGTTGAAGATTCAAAGGGATGATGATAGTGTAAGTGCTATGGTTTGTATGCCCCTCTGGTTATTAAATTTTGTGGTGCCAAAACCTCAATCTATGACTTGTGTAGCTCATTGGTATATATGTTCAAGACATTGCTGTTCAAGACATTGCATCACCTCTCTAAACACTTTGCTTCAAGTCAAGAACGAAGAGCTACTTCAAATCATTTTACGTAATGCAAGTACAAGCTACAGCAAAAGAAGGGATCTTGTTCAAAGACTCAAAGTATACAACTCAAGATGAAGTGTAATTCAAACTTTAGAAGATCTCAAGTTCAAGCTACATCTTGTAGAGATCTCAAACTTCATAATCTTCAAAGGTCAACCATCATCTAAAAAAATAAAGACTCAATGTCCATACTTCACATTTAAGGTATGAAAGATCTTAGATTGACCTTAGGGTAGGTCATTTTGTATACATAATTCAAATTGAATTACTTTACATGTATTTTGTAACGCCCCATGTTTTCAGGACCCAAGTATATGACCCATTTCCCAAAAACTCAAGTGTTAACTTATAAAGAGCTAAAGTCCACAAATATCTTTTTTTCTTTTATCAGAGTAAGCATATGAGCATAGTATGGAAAAATCAGACATAAAGGAAAGTTGCATTATTATTTAAATATGTAAGAAATTGCCCAAAATGACTTATACAAACCAATGTCCCCATTTTTACAATAAAAAATGAAATAATACTACATGTGAAATAAAGTAAGTTACAACAATCTTGGGATGCGAAATCCTTTAGCAACCCTGTGAATAGCATCAGCTTACTCTATACCTGCATCAACTGTTACAGTTTGATAGCGTCAATGGCTATCGCAGTGAGGAGCACCCTCTAAGATTGCACACTCATCATTCATAATCCAATACAGCTCGCAAGTCATGAAAATGGATATATTAAACCTCTACTTCACTCGGGAATCATATCTTACGTGAACACCACAAGATGGCTAGGAAATCGCTAAGTGAACACCCGCTCCACCCGAAAATCATGGTACGATTGAACACGGCAAGATGAAGAGAGAACAATATACTGACGTCTACTTCACCCGAAAATCATATCATATATGAACACCGCAAGATGGCTAGGAAATTACTAAGCGAACACCCGCTCCACCCGAAAATCATGGTACGATTGAACACCACAAGATGAAGAGAGAACAACATACCAACGTCTACTTCACCTGAAAATCATATTGTACGCGAACATCGCAAGATGGCTAGAAAATTGTTAAGCGAACACCCGCTCCACCAGAAAATCATGGTACAATTAAACACCGGAAGATGAAGAGAAAACTACATACCGACGTCTACTTCACCCGAAAATCATATAGTACGTGAACACCGCAAGATGACTAGAAGCGAACACCCGCTTCATTCAAAAATCATGGTATGACTGAACATCGCAAGTTGAAGAGACAAACAACATAAACTCTAGACATCCGAAAATCATATCGTACGTGAACACCGCAAGATGGCTAGGAAATCGCTAAGCGAACACCCGCTCCACCCGAAAATCATGGTACAACTGAACACTGCAAGATGGCTAGAAAACCAACATATAAACTTTAGACCACCCGAAAATTGTATTGTTGTGAACACCGCAAGATGGATAAGAAATCGCCAAGCGAACACCCGCTCCACCCGGAAATCACAATACGACCGAACACCGTAAGATGGCTAGGAAACAACAAGATATGCGAATATTACCATCAAGCCATAAAAGGGCACCAACGACCCATCAAAGCCACGAAGGGCAAATAAATGATCCAAGCCATGCAGGGTAAATATGCAGTCTAAGACATGTAAGGATGCGCGATCCAAGTTGCTTAAGTCAAATATGGACCGCAAGTAAGTTCATGACAGGTCTCATTCATTACATTACTCGATCACAAACGACAGACATGCAGTTAATTTATAATGTATGACTAAAGATAGCATGTTATCACCAAATCATTTATACATATTATAATTAAAGAAAGATGTCTACCATCTAACACAACAATTTAGCTTATTCAATAGTAAGGTAAGTAATTCAATTAGAGGAATCATGCCATCATATATATCCAGATTGATGAAATTAAGTGGGAAGCTCAAAGGGTGAGTCCTCACCTTATGTTTGAACCGCCTGCACCATTGCTAAGAAGTGAGTGCTTCCTTAGAATCAATTCCTACCATCAATTGCAAAGTTGTACAATTAGACCCAAGCTTACACACTATTTAGGGTCTTAACCTAGGGTTTTAGGATTTCATCCTAAGGTTTAGTTAAATGCTTAGATTCTAAGATTTGAATTCTAAAGTATTATTAATTTTGTAATTATTATTATTATTATATAATGGATCGAATAATGTCCATAATAGGAGTATTAATCAATCAATATTAATAATGATGGTTCATAAGTTCATATTTGTACCGACATTATCTAATATCCCTATAATGGCTAGTAATCCCTAAAATAATACAAGCAGTAAGAATAGAATCTTTACTAACACTAACGTAATAAGGGCTAATACTAATAGTCATGATAACAAGAATTCCACTAATTCCATAAGGAAGATGATAATATTTGCTAATGATAATAATGATAACTGTTCATAATGAATCTAGTCATGATAATAGATTCTACGATCTATCATTAAATAAAATACTACTATTTGATAATCACAATTTTGTTTATAATAACTAGGTTACATGGTGGACTTTGACCCATATTTAACTCAAGGTTAGGATTTTGAGAAATACAAGCTTTCTAATTACAACATTTAATTAAGTAATCAAATCTAAATCGAAATGCAAGAGGGTAGAGAGTTTGTACCTCGGCAGGAGGTAAGTGCGGCCTAATTCAACGTCCAGCGAGTTAACTTGGCTTGTCTTAACTTGAAGACTGAGTTGACTCATCACACACAACCATCCACTTCACCCTTCCTTTTTCTTTTTCTATTTGATTCCCACACGCTGGGAATCCAGCAACATTTGGACCATGCCCAAACCCAAATTGGCTCGGCTGGACTCGGTCTACCCGAGTCAACTCAGCAGCCACTCATTCAGACCCCCTCACTCCTCCTTCTCCTCTCTCCCTAGACTTCTCAAAAAAAACCTGAACTGGACCAACCCACGTCTAGCCCAAATGGACCGCAACCCTGACTTCCCCAACTCAGCCCAGTGACTCAGCTCGGTTTGAGCTCAACCTGGCAGCCTCTCTCTCTCTCTCACTCTCTCTCGCCATTCTCTTTGATTTTCCTTCTTTCCTTTCTGCTTCCTTTCTTATTCTTCTTTTCTGGCTAGAAGCAGCGCCAACCTGACCGAAACTCGCCTTGAACTCGGAACGAGTCCGGGTGGTGGTGGTGCGGTGCAAGGGCAGCGGGCGGCCCACCAGCTTGAGTGGTGCGGTAATGGCAGTAGCAATCACAGCAGCGTCAGCTCCACCATCTCTCTCTCCATTCTTCCTTCTGTTTGGGAGCTCAACAGGTTCGGAACGGACCCGGATCCGGACAGGCAATTGCAGCACCAACAAGGAAGAAGAAGCCGCCATTAATGGCGTTTCTCCTTCCAGCTCTTCTTCCTTCATTTTATTTCTTTCAGACGGTCCATATGGACCGTATGAAGCTCCCAGATAAGTTTCATCAAAGCTCTGGAGAGATTTTGAGAGGTGGGTTCAAAGGAATGAAGAAAACAGCCCTCATTCTCTCTCATTCTCTTTATGAAGAGGAAACCTAGCCAGGACGGCTAGGATTGCTTGATAACGAAGGGTTGGGATGATAAGAGGAAGGTTTCACATGGATCACTGAGCTGGAAGAAAAACAACTTCCAATTTTTAAAATTTTTGTGTTTACAGGGCCTATTTGCGGCAAGGGTTGTGCGCACATGTGGTTGCAGGTGTGCGGAGGGAGGACATGGTTTTGTTAGGGTCACGCTGCGAATTATATGGACGGTCCGGATCATACGTGTGACCTCAGGTGGTGGCCATCGATCTGGAATTGACGGACGTTGTCCGTCCGCTGCCTAACACGAGGAGCAGGAAAAACTTCCTTTTTAGGTGAAGCACAGGTCAGCTCGTGCTGACAGGCCTGACCTGTCTGGTGCACAGCGAGTGTGCACCATCTTTGTACGCGCACCCTGCTAAGTGGGGTCCACTGTGATGTTTGTGATAAATCCACATTCTATTTCTGGGTTCCCAAGAAGGATCCCTGATCAAAGATCAGGCAGATGGGATGCCTAGGTGGGGCCCCTCAACGTGATTTGTAGTCAATGGTGGTTTCTCGTCAGTCTAGTGGTCGGATGATCCCGAAGTTAAAAGTCAACAGTTAAAAGGCCTAAATGGGCCATTTGTAAGGCTCTCCACATGTGTTTCTAACCAATGCTAATATTAATAAAATTCTTATTATTTTTTTATATTACTTGTAATTAAAATGTTTAAAGTCTCATACATACTACTAATTACTTGTAATTATATATGAATATAATTTTAATATTAACATACTACTAATTACATGTTGTTGTTCACACATTCACTAATGTACATAATTCATAATATACAATATCATATTATACATATAAATGAATTGTACAATATCATATTTAATTAAAATTATATTTGTATTTGGTAATATTGTTAAATAATATACAATTCCATTAAAGTATCTAATGATTTTTGTATGCATACTTATAAAAGATATTCAATGCTACATTATTATTTGTAATTTGATTTTTATGTTGTGAAATTATTATTCCTTATGTTTATTTAGTATAATATTATTTTCAAAATATTTATATACATTAAATACGTACATATCATTTTAACATGAAATTTTAAATCTTTACGAAGTATATACGTTTCATAGTATATATATTCTGGTTGCATTGTTTATATATTTATATTAAATTAATCTACGTGGTAACACTCGAGTACTGAAAAGTACGGGGTATTACATATTTGGACTGTTCTAAGACTAGTCCTAAACCCTGTTCGACTAGTCCTAGAACTGGCTCGACCAGTCCAAGAAATTCCAGGACCAGTCCTAAGTTTGTTACAATTTTTCAGAATTTTTTGGTTGTGTTACGACCAGTCCTGGACTCTACTCGACCGATCGTAGGAACAATGATGACTTGATCCAGGACCAGTCATGCACTTACGACTCAAACTACAGCGACTAAACCTGGTGCCTCACGACCAGTCGTGGGTTGGTCACGACCAGTCATAAAACGGTTTTAATTAATTGCGCTCAAAATTTCAAAATTCCGTTTCTTCTATGACCAGTCGTGGTGTCCTCAGGACCAGTTGTAGATGCAATTTCTACAACTATAAATAGAACACGAATTTTAAAATTTGATAATCCAATTCAAGTAAAATCAAGGCATCACTCTGAGAGATAAGTTAGTGTTCTTTTTAAGCTAATTTATGCATATTTAGTATTCTATTTTGTTAGCTTTATTAATTTGATTTTGTTTCTATATTCCAATCTGAATTAAAAAGAGGAATTGTTGTATTCCTTCATCTTGGAATTAAAATCAAATTTAGCTAGCCCAACTTGATTTAATTTAAAATCAATTAGAACTTATAACTATTTCAAAGTGAGTATTGGACATTGAACTTCTATATTTGAACTTCTACTCCGATTGGTTCTCCAGGCTGCAACAAAAGGAGAAATCCAGGTATTTTACATTATTATAAATTTCCTTTATTTTGGTTTTATTTGAGATTGAGCTAGAAAAACTCATTGTGTTGGTTATCTGAGGAGAGCCAGAAAACTCAGAAAGTGGGGTTTTTGAATTTTGTAAGCCCATTTGAAAGACACAATTGTGAAGGTTTTAGGTGAACCTGAGAAACCTACTTTCATAGTGAACGCTGATATCTCCTGTGTGAGGATATTAGGGGTGGAGTAGCAAGCTGTGTGGCTGTTGTTTAACAGTTGGTGAACACATAGGTGAACCACTATAACTCTTTGTGTTTTGTGGATGTGTGATTTATTTTTCCTATCTTTTATCATTCAAGTTTGTGGGATGTATGTGTGGATGTGAATGTTGAAATATTTACATTTTAAGCATTGTGGGGAATGTTGTAATAGTTTAGAAACTCATTTCTTGCTATTTCCTTTATTTCCTTTCAGTTTGAGTTTTTGATATTTAAATTGTTCTAGTAAGGTTGTCCTGCCATAAACCCTTGGCTTTTATGGTGCAAGGTTGTCCTTAAAACAACATTGATATCAACCTCTCTGTTATAGTATTTGAAGGTTGCTTTACATTTCCATATTGTGAATGGTTTAAAGTGCTATCTTTACTTTATTCATTTTAATTCTGCTGTTAAAGTTTTAATTTGGCATAGTCCTATTGACCCCCCCCCCCCGCAGGACATATAGCTAGGCCTTTTCAAATAGTCTCGTCCTTGTAAAGATTTTTTAATTTGATTACATCTACCTGAGACTTGATCATATCTCAGACATTCTGATAACGTCTCTTATTATGATCTCTTACCTTCTCTTAGAAAATTTCATCTTTACTCTTTTGCTTCTTGCTCTTTGAAATGGAAGGGGGAGGGGAAGATTCGGCAAGAGTAGGGTGAGAACTGTCAGTTCAGAAGTTAGCAGCAGACTTTCGCCAGTTCTCCCAGTCAGATTTGTGACCCTCTATAGGTGATCCCTTTAGTTCCCTCATTAATACGGCATGGCGAATATGGTCAACAAGACGTTGGATTCGATCAGCAAAGTTGATAATTGGTGGATCCGGTACCTTGAAGAAAGAAGAGTAATTTTTAGTTAAGCTAGTTAATTTCTGAGGACGGTCTTCTGGTGGTGGAGGATTTGAGGATTCAGCAGCATATTCGTCAGGGGAAGCATATGGTCTTTTAGAATGAGTCATTGAAAAGATAGAAAATTCAGTGAAGTTTGAACACAAAAGATTTTAGATGAGAAGTCCTGATTTTGTGGAACTTGTTGTGCACTGGAAATGAGTTGTGTGCAAGGTTCCATTGTGCAATGGAATTGCTTATGCGCAGAGTTTCGTTGTGTGTTGGAACTGCTTGTGCGTAGAGTTCCATTGTGCGTAGAGGTGAGTTGTGCGTGAGGAGGTGTTGTGCGGAAGAAAAATGGCACATAGAGAGGACTAGCCGAGAATCTGAATGAGTGAAATGAAGCCAAGTCCTGTTTATATAGAGCGCCTGGGCTTGGGTTGTGCACAGAATCCGTTGTGCGCTAGGCCTGAATTGTGCGCAGAATCCATTGTGCACAAAGGTGTGTTGTGCCCGAGGAGGGAATAAGGTAAAATTTGTCAAGATTGATCCTACATTTTCACTTTGAAGACAGAAAAGACAAAAATGCAGGATCAAGTGGGCATCTATTGAGGCATAAAATCGATCAAAAGAAGAGAGAGGATTCTTGAAGAAAAAAATAGAATTTTGCACCATTTGGTTGTGCAACGCACAATAGGAATTACCTCGAAAGAATTGTTATGCGGCGCACAACAAAAGTAGCCTTAGAGGTATTGTTGTGCGGTGCACAATAAAAGATGATTCAAGATAGCATTGTGCAGCGCACAATAAAAGATGAATCAATATAGCATTATGCGGTGCATAATAGGTATATCCGTACAATAAGTATATGCGCATAATCAATCTTTTGTGAAGAACCCACATGTGCGAAGGGCTATAAATACCCCCATTGATCCCTATGGTTGATTCATTCGAACAACATCAAAGTAGTGGAGAAGAATCCAGACTTCAAGACAACCTAGGTGTGCACAAGGGATGATCTGCAGAATGGAGTGGGGGAGCATAACAAGTGGCCCACACAACAGTCTGCACAATTTGGTTGTGCGGTGCATAATAGGCCCATTCGCGTAATGGGTCCGCTGTACGGACAGTCAGTTCAAATGAAGATTATTAATCTTGAGGGATTAAAGACTCTCCTAATCTAGGTGAGGAATCAAAGTATCTTAAGAGCATGGAATCAATTAGGATAAATATTATCCTAGCACAACGACACTTTCATATTGAAGATCACGATACAATATGAAATACTGAAGAAATTAACAATTGGAATATTTGATATTTGTATTACAATATATAAATATTTTACTTTGGAATCAAAGGAGAAAAAGGATGTAAATGAATTCAGAATAAATAAAATATAGTGATTATTCTCCTCACTCTTCCTTCGTTATTGTTGAGTAAAATAATTCTCCCAAATTGAATGCGTTTGTTTCTTGTCGAAGCACCTATTGATCAACCCTCTCTAATGAATGGTTATTGGTTCATTTTGAACTAAATTGGTATATCTAAGGATCACACATCCTATGGGAGCTTTAAAGACAAACCAAAGGATTAAGCCTGATGATTGGTCTAAATGAAAATTCTAAGGATTCTTGGTCTTTGACCATTTTAAATATTCCATGGAAGGCCCTCACTTACAATTATATCATGGAATCCTATTTTAGAATTGTGCATAATAGGAAAATCAGTCCTTAAAGATCTTCCAAGTTCCAGGAACACTTCTGTAACACCGAACTTACCTTCAGTGCTACCGAAATCAAGTCGCGTCAAGATATTTAAATCCTTCATTTCTCAGTTCTGCTTAGACTACCTCTTGTTTCTTCAAAAGTTCAGTTGAAGGGTTGTGTAACCAAAATCAGGAAAATCTAAGGTATCTCCTATTACTTTCTATTTACATCTAAAAAACTATGATCATTTGCCTTAAGTCTATCTTCTCTTGATAGGTCCTTTATCATTTCACTTCATTTTGCATAATGGAGTTATCCCCGTCTATAGAAAAGCCGATCCAAGAACATTGAAGAATCAACCGAAACTAGTCATAAACCCTAATCCTTCCAGGTCCATTATTGTAAAAATTTTACAAAAGATTGTGTGTGCAAAAATGCCAATGAAAACTTGGCCCGATTAACTGTGTCCCATTACACACTATCTAGGGGTTTTTATGTTGATTGCGATGGTCAAATAGTTAAATCACTTCATACCGCATCTCAACTCATATTAGGATACCATTGTGTTGTAAAACAAACTATTACATTACAATTATACATAATAAAAATGGGTTGTTTTTTAAAAGAAACTCACTATAGGATCTTTATGTGCTTGATTGGAAAATATGTGATTGTAACCTCGTCTTGTCTGAAGATACAAGAATCTTTTCAGATTAGTTATTATTCTATTTGTACTCATTGTTTTAACTTATGATTTCAGTACAACATGGTCAAGAACAAAGGAAAGGAAGATGTGAAAGGAGAAATCACATCTAGAAAAATCAGAACCTATACTCCTTTTCCGCATTCTACTGCCAGGACAAACGAATTTACCTTCGATCAATTTGTTAAATCTAGTCTCATAAAGCCATACAGGATAGACATTTATCTGGAATCAATGAGCTGGGATAACGTCCTTTAATTAGGATGAGAAATCCACTATGACCTTATTTGTCGATTCTTGAATTCTTGTCATAATGTTCAAGATGATCCTCCATCAATTAACATCAATTACATGAATCAGACCAAGGAGATCACTCCTATGATGTTGGGACAACTTTTGAATCTTCCAGTTACACATACCTCATCAATTGATCATTGTTTAAACGATCCAAGTGTTTGGAAAGAAGTGATCAGAACACTGTGTGATGACTCAATGATACTGTAACACCTCGAAAATCGGCACCCAAGAAAATAGACTGATCCCAAGTTTTCAAGTGTTAACCAAATGAAAATGTACGTGTGGCCTCGTTCAGATTCACATCAGTTCCACACACGAGCAATCAGAGTAGCGCAATTTAAATTTTCAAATCCAAAGCGAGGTAGAGATAACAAAAATAAATAAATATGAGGCCGACAGTAAAGATACAATTAAAATATGGTGTTCGCCCAAATGAGAAGTATACAAATTGTAATAATTACAATAAGAATAGAAGAATAGCTACCGAGCTGGAAGAATCTAGAGATCTACTCAGCACCCCGAGCGCACCACCGAATAGTCCTATTGTTGAGTTATCTGTATATGTCAAATAGAAGGTGTCAAACGCCAACATAGTAAAGAAATATCCCCAAGATTGTTACTTGAGAATTTTAGTGATTAGCAGGTTCACAACAAACATATATTAATACATATTATACACTCAAGCATATTATCTTTAATGCACAATTATTAAACAAGTTACACATGTTACCAACACAATCAATGCAGTTAACGATAAACAAGAAATCAAACAATTCCTAAATACTCTTGTTAAATGTGTATATGAAGATATGACATAATACATGCCCTTTCCAAACAATACTCCCTCACACGCGACTCCGACCACCTGGTTCGCAAATAACAACACTCCCTCATCACGCGAAAACCAGGCCTGTTTCGTCACATTCTAAGCTAATGCAATGTGGTAAATGATTGGTTAGCCAAGTAATTATTAAGTTTAATTCATCCAGCATATTAGTAAAGCTAGGATACCGACATTATATCACGAATCCTTATCCGAATCACATGGTTTGTTGCCACACGCAGTGACTCCTTACCAGTGTCCCTTGATCCAACTTTAGGTATCACCCGTTTATCTCACAAATCAATCATTTTGAGAGTACGGTATGATACCTAAATGTATGAGGATCAATCCCAGTTTGAGTTGTCACCCAATACCACGTATGATCACTCAGTTTTGAGGTGCGGGATTGTCACATAAAACCAAAACACATAAAGGAGAGGGCTCGTCACCCAATTTCATTCACGCCTGAGTCATTCAAACGGTGCTCTGGCATGTAATCATCAGCTGGGTAATTTGACGGGGGTCGTTCGAACAATGGACTATCACCTCCATCAGCGCTCACTGGTCACTATAGGGAGGCTCGTCACCCTAGCATAGGTCGACAGCTCGGACACGGTGTCCCATACCACCATGCCTAGCTCATGAGTCTTAATTGCGTCTTTGGTCACTACGGGGAGGCTCGTCACCCTAGTGTAGGCCAACAGCTAGGACACGGTGTCCCATACCACCATTTCCGGCTCATGAGTCTTAGTGGGATCGTAATAGTAACGGTTATAAGTGGGCTAAATCAATGGTAACGGTGGTATCACAGATTCTATTGAATGTTTTATAATCACCAAGCACAAGAATGATCGAGCTTACATTAGACTGATGCGAATGACTGCGGAGGACCTCGGGTAAACTAAAATTGGGTTTAAAGCATCTCGTGTAGCTCCAACTACTATCGATCATCCGTGTTCAACTCCAGTTGGCCATATAAGCCTAGAATAGCCTCCCTAAAGTGGGCTATCCACATATTTGGATAATTTACAAAGCTCAGTCCACCACTACAATACAATTTAAAAATCCTAGTATTTCTAAGCATTCAACATCCAAGAATTTTATAATATTAAGAGTTTCATGTTATTCAAGCATTTCATTGAGCATGTCGCAACCAATTAGTAAATAAATGCATTTGATTATTCTAAAATGCCAAGTAGAAGCTTGGGGGTAGATCTTCACCTTTGAGTTAAAATCCAGTACTAGAATGTGGCCCTAACATCAGGAATTTGGGAAAACGCTCCAAACCTAAATTAAAGTATAAGACTATCATTAATGATGTGGATTTATTTATAATTAAAAATCAAACAATGGATTATGGCTTAACTAATTCAATTTGATTACTCCATCAACTTGACGAATAGGGACTTGAAATCGGCGCACAACCTAAACCGTAATGGAATGGGGCTCGATTACGGCTCTCACAAGAGTATGGACTGCTCCAATTGATAATTGTGACTTAAAGGCCAAACATACTCAATCCTAATATTAGCGATCGTTTGGCACCGTGGATTGAAGGGGATTGGAGGGGGTTTCCAATCCACGGTGAGAGCTTGGATTACACCTAAAATCATTTCAATAGTTGCATGTGTAACATGAATGTCACTGTACACTGTCATTCTATTGGGCACATGGCCCACTAATGATGATCATCACCATCTAAACATTTTTCATGTAAATCAGCACCGTCTAAACATTGTCCATATTAGTCAACGATTAAAAATCATTGGTTAGTCACTCAGACATGATCTTGTGTTTGCGGTCCATTTGAGACTTGGAATTTTATCATTTTTAGGCAAAGCATATATTTTAGCAGGCTTATCGTAACCATAGTGTCAAAAATTATATATCTCACTAATTAGGGATATTAAAGTTGATTTAGTAATTAAATTCAAACCCCTGTAAAAATATCATGCATTGGTATTTTTGAATTAAAGTTGATTCACACTCCAGGGTGCCAAACACACCAGGAGGATTGCCAATCCAGGGGGTTCCAAATCCATGCTCCCAAATAGGCCATTAGGGTTTGCGAGAATCGACGAAACAAAAAAAAAAGGGTTTCTAACCCTAATGGCTCAAAATGAAAGAAATGAAATAAAAAGATGGAAAGACTTGTAGGGAAACCTCTTACCTAGCAAGTGAGTGGAGAATCTAACCCAAAATCTTCAGATTTCATTCATGGAAGACATGAGATCGGGAATAGAGATGAGGTCTTACACGAATACGGCAAGCACGGGGATTAGATAGCGTGATCCGGCCGTCGGGGGTGCATGCAAGGTGGTGGCTCCCACTTTCTCTCTCCTCTCTCTCTCTCTCTCATTCTCTCTCTCACTCTCTCTCTCTCTCAGCTGCTGGAAACAGCTGAGAGAGAGAAGGGTTGGAGCTTATATGGGTGGGATTATTTCAGTTGGCCCCAAGGTTTGAAAAATCCTAAAAATGGCCAAATTGGGCCTGATTTGGATTATAGGGGTTGCTCTGATACCCCCCTGGCCATGAAATTTATAGGATAGGTGGTCCATGGCTCGATAAAGGGTTGGGAAAAGTTTAATCGAAAACGGATGCGAGGTTTTGTCTGAATGGCCTGGTTTGCGATCAATGGTCACCGTTTCACAATCAATGGCTAGATTTTATAGGCGTGGTCCTAAATTTATTTCCTGCCTTTCATGTAAATTTGGCAAAGATCTAACAAACAAAAAGCCCGCAATTGCAACAGCAGTTACGGGGCTAAATAGGTAAATTTCAGACTTTCCCCAAATTAGGCTAAGCGACTCACAGTTTGCAAGTGCTGGCTAGGCAACGAAATTTGACTGTTTCTGGGCATTTTCAGGGTCTAGCGTTCATGTGAGACATCAAGCCCAGTGAGATGGACATTACTGTACAATTTCGGAACTAGTGGCCCACTGACGAGCGGTCTAGAGTTTGTTCGGATAATCGAGGTATTTCTTGAATTAATTGGGTAGAGGGATTTCTTGTGAGAAATAATTAGGATTTGGATTAGCTAATTTCATAGTGTAGACTATTCGCAACTATTGAGAATAATGATTTGGTCATAATCACCCTAATTCAATTATACTTGAAATTACCTAATTTAGTAAAATAAAATAAAATAGAAAAATTAAATTTAATCATATAGGATGATTCCTAGTATGATTAGAAGCAATTTCTATGAATATGCCAAGTATAAAAATTCTAAGATGAAAAAGATACGCGCGGCCCATTGACAATGTGTAGTTGTAGGAAATTTTTAGTTTCAATAACTCTATTTCATTAATGTTTTCAGTACTTTTAGTTAGTATATTATTTTAATTATTTTTTTAGTAGTTCACCATCAAGTATACTTTATCTCTACCAAATTTCATTAAATTTTTTATTCTAGAAAAATTCTAAAAATTCTGAAAGTACCAGCTGTCAGAACTAATAATTTTTGGATAGTTGTCACATCATCAAAGATTTAACTATATTAAATTTTTTATTTTATTTTTTGTTTATTTTTATATAAAACTAGACTTATCAAGCTTCAATATAGATTTTAAATCACCTGAATCAGAGTTATATTAAGGGAGATATGACTTTTTGAATTCAGCCTAAAAATGCAGAGAATTCTAGCGGTGGTCCATCGAAATCTGGTGCACCGGTGATGCGCCGCCAATCTGGCGACACCATCGCAGTTCTCTATGAGATTGGTATCCTACCCCATACCATTTCATATGCCTCCTTGTTCCTCCTAGTCGAATTTCGGCGACCTGTGATTTGTTATCGACGTATGCGCGCGATCCTGAGTCATGTCCCGTATATCAGAGTCAACTAGACCCGAGACTTGTACCTTTATGACCATATCTTCGCCGTAGTTCCGATGCCACAATCTCACATGCTGAGGTGATACCAGAGCTAGGAGATGTGGGCTCGCGTTTATTTCGAGAAAAATGCCACGCTTTGCAAGTCTTAAGAGAAAATATCCCATGAATCAAGTACACATCACACATTAAAGGTCAAGTACAACACCCTCCCCAAAGTTAACTCTCTTACAACCAAGTACACATCCATCACCCATCACCCATCTCTCACCCATCACCCCCCATCACTCACCCATCCTTCTCTCTCTTATAACCTCTCTCTCATCTCTCCTATCTCTCTCTCTCTCTCTCTCTCTCTCTCTCTCTCTCTCTCTCTCTCTCTCTCTCTCTTTCTCCAAGCACACCCAATGTCCAAGCCTCCCATGGAGAAGCTAGTGTGGCCCACCTTCCTACCTCCAATCTCCACCATCCAAGCCTCATCTCGACCGTTGAAATACATCCTATAGGGCTCTAGGATACATCGATGGAAGAAGTCCAAGAAGATCTAACGGCGGGTGTTCGTCATCTCAGTTTTGACTTAGGGCCCACTTGTAATGGGACCCACTTGATGTATACATTATATTTAGAGGGACCCCTAGTGGCCCCTCCCATCTCCACGATTTTCTCTCTTTTTCTCTCTCTCTTTCCCCTGTTGATGGCCCACCCATGATGTTTGAATTTTATCTAAGTCGTCCATTTGTTTGGACGTGGACCCCCACCATGACAGC
Organism: Magnolia sinica; assembly: GCF_029962835.1. NCBI lineage: Eukaryota > Viridiplantae > Streptophyta > Magnoliopsida > Magnoliales > Magnoliaceae > Magnolia > Magnolia sinica. Next base: position 57,250,731 of record NC_080576.1, read on the forward strand.
GTGCGGGGCCCACCTCGTATTGATGTATGTAACCTCACCGCCCAGGGACTGGATGGTGGGAAGTGGATTGGCTGGGCTGCCGCACACCTGCTATATAGCTATTGTATTAACGTCAGCACTCTGTGGGTCCCGCTAATGTATGTGCTTCATCCAAATGTCCATCTGTTTTGCCTGATCACAGGCCCACCCTAATATTGGGTCATCCAGACCATCCAGCAGCATGCGCTGCTAGAGGGTAAGGCACAATGACAGCTAATCCGAAACGAGTGGGCCATATCCACATGGGTCCCAACCATGATGCATATGTTTTATCAATGTCATCCATCCATTTTTATTTTGCTATATTATTTTTTTTCTTTTCTGATGGGCCAGCAGCCAGCAGCCAGTAGCTGCAGCTGCTGCCTTGATGCAGCAAGATTTGTGGGCCCCATCATGAGGTATGGGTTTTATCTGCACCGTCCACCCATCCTCTGCTATCGTGCAGCCCACCTTGATGCATGTGCTATTTGCATATCCATCTGGACGGTGCTGTGAGGGACACCATGATGTATATATTGTATCCCCACCGTCCAAGAGCTGGGACTGTGTGGGGCCTACTGTAAGCCCCGTATCCTAGACCGTGTCATTCCGTAGGCTTCCGGGATCTTTCCGGTCGAATTTCGGCAACCTTCGACCTTTATCAGACGTTTACGCGTGATCCTAAGCCGAGTCATGTCAATTCGAGTTGGCTCAATCCGAGACTTGTACCTTAGCGACTGCGCCGTCACCACAGTTCTGATGCCGCGTCTCGCGCGCTGAGGCGATACCCAGGCCAGGAGATGTGGGCTCGCGTTCAGTTCGAGAAAAACACCGCACGTTGCAAAACCCAAGAGAACATCACATCAAATCCCATCAATCTCATCAATCAATTACACATCACCTCACATGTCAAAGTACAACCCCATCCCCAAGCAACCCTAAAGTCAAACTCTCTCTTACACAAAGTACACCCACCACATCACTCACCCATCTCTCTCTTTCAATCTCTCTCTCTCATCTCTCTCTCCCTCATTTTCTCCAAGCTACCATCCATGGCTTCCATGGGAGAGAAACTAGTGTGGCCCACCTTCTTACCTTCCATCTCCACCATCCAAGTCCGATCTCAACCGTTAAAGTCCATCCATTTGAGCTCTAGCCTGCATTGGCGGCAGAATGAAGAAGAGATCTAACGGTGGGTGCCTCTCTCTCTCTCTATTCTTTGATGTGTGGCCCAACTATTAGATACATGCATGGACGATCCAAACCGTCCAGCAGGTGGGATGGTTTTGCTGTCCACCCTGCTGGACTGACTGTCCAGTTGGACCGTCTGGATGGTGGAAATGAATAATTATTAGCTGGATTCTAGCTTCATAGCCATCTGTGGGCCCACCTTGATGGATGTATTATACCCACTCTGTCCATCTGCAACAGTGCAGATCCAGAACTCTTGTGGGCTGTGCCATAGCAGTAGCAGGTGCTACTGACCGCTGATAAAGGGAGATATAAATATCAGCTTGATCCCAATCGGGTGGGCCACACTGACGTGGCACCACCCTGCTATATGTGTTCTATCCACCATCCATCAGGGACGATGGGACTCCACCTACCAGCCACGCATCCAGCTGTCTGTCCATTGCTGGATGCTGGATGGTGGTGATTATAATAATAATTATTATTATTATAATAACAATAATAATAATATAATATTTATATTATATATATAGATATAATATCTCTGGTGGGCCCCACGTGGGACCCACCTTGGTGTATTTATTTCAAATCCCCACCGTCCAGAGATCTCTGGACGGTGCGGTGGGAACCACCTTCATATATGTGGTGTGGGGTGCGCCATAATGTATATGTTTTATATCTAAACCATCCATCCATTGGACGAAAGTGTGTGGGGGTCCACCCTGTATTAATGTATGTGCATCCATCCGGCCATCTGTATGTGGGACGACCTGATGTATGTGCTAGCCAGGACGTCCAGTCCTTAAATGAGATCTGGACTGTCCAGATCGTGTGGGCCCACCTTAATCTCCACGTGGGACCACCTTAAATGCACGTGTCATATTCGTACCATCCTAGTAAAGTGTGAGCTGACGTGCGGTCACCTAACCAACTAACAGATAAGGATAGAAAATAATAATAATAATAATAAAGGTAATGTTATTATAATAGATTATATTATAATATAAATATATAATGGTGGGCCCTACGTGAGACCCACCATGATCTTGTATGTCGGATCAGCACTGTCCAGAGCATCTGGGGGTCTCTGGACGGTGGCCTTTTTTTTATACATCATGTTGTATTATAATAATGATATTATATTATCTTATATGTCATTATATTATATTATATTATGTAGGATATGTTTTGGTGGGCCACTGCTACGTGGGACCCACCTTTATCTTGGCATCCACACCGACCAGATGGATCTGGACGGTGGATATGGCAGCCTCCTACTACCGGATCATATATATATAATATATAATATATATTGATAATATTAAAATGGGTGGGCCACTCCTATGTGGGATCCACCTTTAAACATGGATCTACATCGTGCAGATGAATCTGGACAATGAGTATGGGCAGTGCTGCCACCTGCACACATATACATAATAAATAATATTATATTATATTATTAAGAACATATTGGCGGGCCACTACATGGACGGCACCATGATGTATATATATTTGCACCGTCTAGTTGCTGGACAGTGCAGCAAGCTTGGCATCTATGTCGTCCATCCATTTTGAGGGTGGAGTCCACCGAGATGTAAGTCATGCACGGTCCCACCATGAAGCATGTGTTGTATTCCTACCGTCCATCCATTGACGATTGGCCCCACCATGAGGCATGTGATGTATCCCTACCATCTATCCATTTGGTGAGTCTGTCTCCAGGCTTGAGACTAAAAAGGAAAAATCAGACAGATCTAGTTATCAAGTGGACCACATTACAGAAACTGTAGAGGTTGAACATACACCGTTGAAATTATTTTGAGAGTACCAAAGTTCTGGAACAATATAGTATTTATTTTTCCTTTGGATTCAGGTCTTTGTGATTATATGAACAGGTTGGATAGAAAATAACGTTATGATGGGCCCTACCTTGAAGATGTGTTGTATCCGCACCTTCCCTGTGAACTGGATGGTGGAAACCAACCTTTGATGTGTTTATGGACCACCCATGAGGCCCACCTTTGATGTGTTTGTGGCCCATCCGTCAAGCCCACTTTGATGTATTTTATGCCCATTCGAGAGGCCTACTTTGATATACTCGTGGCCCATCTGTGAGGCCTACCTTGACATATTTGTAGCCCATCTACGGGCCCATTAGTGCGGCCCATTAATGCAGCCACTTGATGTGTATGAGGCTATGTAGGGCCCACCTATTGTGTATTTGAAGCCCATGGGTTATGGCCCATTGTGATGTATTCGAGGCCCATAGGCAAGGCTTGATGTGATGTGTTTATAGCCCATATAATGGGGGCCCATTGAGATGTATTATCAGCCCGTGTGATGCGGCTCATTTAATGTATGAGACCCTTGAGTGAGGCCCATAGTGAAGTATATCAGGCCCTTGTGTGGGGCCATGGGCCCACTATATGTTTGGCCCTATGAGGACCACTCTTTGAGGGCAATGATGGTTAGATGTCCGCATTATTGGGCAATGATGGTTTAATGTCCACATTGTGACCTTCCCTTAGGCCTTATTCGGCCGATTATCGATTATGATTACTATGACTGATTGCTGATTCTGATTGGTATGATCGATTTACCGATTTTGATTATCGATCGATTCTGATTATCATGACCGATTGTCGATTCCGATTGGCGTGACCGATTTACCAATTTTGATTATTGATTAATTCTGATTATTATGATCAATTGCCGATTTCGATTGACGTGACCAATTTGCCGATTCTGATTATCGACCGATTCCGATTGACATGACTGATTTGTCGATTCTGATTATCGACCGATTTTGATTATCATAACCGATTTACCAATTCTGATTATTGATCGATTCTAATTATTATGACTGATTGCTGATTCTGATTATCGATCGATTCCGATTATCATGACCGATTACCAATTCTGATTGACGTGATTGATTTGTCGATTCTGATTATCGATCGATTCTAACTGTCGTGGCCGATTGCTGATTAACGATCGAGGCCGATTATTATGACCGATTGCTGATTCCGATTATCATGACTGATTGCCGATTTCGATTATTATGACCAATTGCTTATTCCAATTGGCATCACCAGATTTGCCGATTTTGATTATTGATCGATTCCGATTATCATGATAGATTGGCGATTCTAATTGACATTATCGATTTACCGATTTTGATTATCGATCGATTCCGATTGTCGTGGCCAATTCCAGTTGTCGAGGCCGATTGTATAGGCCGATTCCGATTGTCGAGGCCGAGTATCGAGGCCAATTGTCGAGACCTATATGATGTATTTGTGACCCATTTTTTAGGCCCAATGTGATGTATATGCTGCCCGTATTTGAGACCATCGTGATGTGTATTGGGCCCTTGTGTGAGGTCATGGGTCCACTATATATTAGGCTCTATGTGGGCCACCCCTTGGGCGTAATGTTGGTTAAATGTCCACATTATCGAGGCCAATTGTCGATGCCGATTAATAGTGCTGGTTATTTATACCGATTATGAGTATGTGACAGCATAACTTCATGATACATACCCATACACATCATCTGCATGTTTGTTATGAGGTGTGGTTGACCATTGCGTATGCCTTTGGGCATGTTGTTATGAGGCTCTCTGATAGGCAAAGATTGTCTCATATGAGTACACGGTATGCGCAGGATTGATGCATGACTGGATTGTATGACTCATGCATCTTGTATTGTGTATTGTGATTACTGTACGCCCTAGCGACATCAGGGTCGTAGCCTCCACAGGTATTTCGTGGATGGCCAGATGAGACACCGAAAATCTGTTCTACATGGGGTGCTATAGATATCCCTGGGTGAAAGTCCCTAAACCCTCTTAGTTTCAGAGGTTGCTCCAATGTCTAGACTGAGTGGATGCATGAGCGCATGAGGGGCGCATACCATTAGGCCGCATCTCTCACTGTGTCGTGGTCGGTTGGAAGAGGGTACGGCCTTACTTGCCCGAGAGGAGGGGGCAATGCTAGGCTGAGTCTAACCAGCTTGAGGAATGGGTCCGCTATCGACCAGCCGGGCCCGATATTGGCAGGCGGATAGTGAGATCTCTTCCACTCACCTTGTTGCGCGCGATGAGGCGACAATCTGGTTTGGAGTGTAATAGACCCCGGTGATTTTCTAAAGAGGAACCGTACTGATATGTAGACTTATTGAGTAAGAGTTGCATACTCATGCATTCATTTCATTCACTATCCACTCGGGCTGGTGGTGCGTAACTAATTGTTGTGTACCTTCGCATGGCCAGGATTTCGTTGGGCGCGCGACTAACCTGAGATCAGGAGTTTATCATATTGGGTCTGACTATCCAAATTTAGGTGTGGGACTGGTTTGGATAGAAGTCCCTTGTGATGGACCCCATAACCTGCAATACTACGTACTGTCATCTCGACTTCACACTCTAGCATGGTCATTCCATTCGTACCGCATATTTCATTATATTCGCGGCATATGGCATTTTGGGTTACCTGTGTTTTGCATTTATATGGTTTAGATACGACATCTAATATTTGACTCTTTATGACTCCTCATTGGTATCGTTGATCTATATCGCGTATTCTGACATCGTTCCTCATTTGTATAGTTAATCTGTATCGTGTATTCTGATATCGTTCCTCATTTGTATATTTAATCTGTATTGTGTATTTTGATATTGTTCCTCATTTGTATAGTTGATCTGTATTGCGTATTCTGAAATTGCTTGACTTATGGACTTGTTAGTATTTTCTCTTACTCTGATACCATATGATTCATGACCTTACGCCTAGTTCGATATTGTATGATTATGACATTGCGTTGAATACTTGGCACTTACCTTGTGCACACACCTATACCACCCTCTAAGCTTTCTATAAGCTTATGCATGATAGATGCGTGCAGGTGAGGTTAGGTTGTAGCAGTGTTGAGCTTGGAGCGTGCAGCGGTCTTTTGGAGCTTAATTTTTTATTTATGTATTTTTCTTTTAGCATTGTACTCAAATGATTATATTAGTGGATATGTGATAATGATGTTGCCTTTGTGAATTGGGTAATCTTGTGGTTATGCTTATTACGAATTAAATGTACAAAAAAAATCCTCCATGTAGGATCCCAGGATCAGAATCTGGTGTATGGATGCTAAGAGCCGAGAATGGGGTACTACGGAGGCTGTCGGTACCGGATTCGGCAATCAGGATTCCTGTGAATCCGATTTCCGGGTTTGGGGCGTGACACCTGCCATGATTTATGTGTTAAATCCACGCCGTCTAGACCATCTGGACGGTGCTGGATTACTTGGAAGGTGTTGTGGACCCCGCCATGATGTAATGTTTTATCCAGACTGTCCAAGGGACGGTGGGTCCCAGCAGCATAGTTGTTGTACTAACGTCAGTCAGAGGATCTAATCTGAGGTACATGTTATATTTAAACGTCCATCCATTTGGCAGGAGGAGCCCACCAGGATAGTACTTCACTCACACCATCCAGCCATTTTGAGATGGCAGCTGGGGCCCACGTGATGTATGTATTTCATCAACACCGTCCACAACATTTGGACGGTGCTAGACCATGGTTGGACGGTGTTGTGGGCACCTGATGATGTATGTTTCATATCCACACTGTCCAGAATGTTTGGACAGTGCTGGCAATGTTTGAATAGTGCTAGACAATGTTTAGATGGTGTCGTGGCCAATGGGAAATGTTTGGATGGTGGTGATTTACCTAGACAATGTTTGGACAGTGCTGATCATCATGTGCCCCATGGAATGATAGTGTACAGTGATACACATGTTACACCTACCACCTTTGAAATGATTTTTGTGCGGTCCAAGTCCACTTGAGGCCCATTGGTTCGGCCCATCCATGAGGCCCATCATGATATATTTTTGGCCCGTGTGCGGGGCCTACCTATTTGTGTTTTTGGCCCACGTGATTGGGCCCACCTGTTTTGTATTTGAAGCCCATATGATGAGGCTCAACTTAATGTATACGAGGCCCATTATGATGTGTATTAGGCCTATATCGTGCAACCCATTGTGATATGTATTAGGCCCGTTGGCATGGCCCATTTGATGTATATGAGACCCATGCATAGGGCCCACATGTTATGTATTTGAGGCCCATGTGCAGGGCCCACCTGTTGTGTATATGAGGCCCATGTGCAGGGCCCACCTGTGATGTATATTACGCCCATGTGTAGGGCCCACCCATTGTGTATTAAGTCCCATGGGTTGTGGCCCATTGTGATATATTTCCAACCCATGGGCAAGGCCCGACGTGATGTATTTATGGCCCATGTGCAGGGCCCACCTATTGTGTATTTGAAGACCATATACTTCGACCCTTGAATGAGGCCCAACTTGATGTATTCATGGCCCATTGTGATATATTTTTGGCCCATACGATGAGGCCCATTATATTGTGTATGAGGCCCTTGTGAGAGGCTAGGGGCCCACTATATGTTAAGCCCTGTGTGGGCTACTTCTTAGGAGCAATGTTGGTTAAATGTCTACATTGATGGGCAATGATGGTTAAATGCCCACATTGTGACCTTCCCTTAGGCCCTTTGTTAGGCCGATTATCGATTCTGATTGTTTATGCTGATTCTAAGGCCAATTCCGATTGTCGATACCTATTCTAATTATCGAGGCCGATTCTGATTGTCGATACCGATTCCGATTATCAAGGAAAATTTTGATTGTCGATACCGATTCCAATTGTAGAGGCTGATTTCGATTGTCCAGGCCGATTGTTAAGACTGATTCCGATTGTTGAGGCTGATTCCGATTCCGATTGTCGAGGCCGATTATCGAGGATGATTCTGATTGTCGATACCGATTCCTATTGTCGAGGTCAATTCTGATTGTTAAGGCCAATTATCGAGGTCGATTTTGATTGTCGATACCGATTCCGATTGTAGAGGCCAATTCCGATTGTTGATACCGATTCTGATTATCGAGGCCGATTCTGACTGTCGATACCGATTCCAATTGTCGATATCGATTCTAATTGTCGAAGCCAATTCCGATTGTCGATACTGATTCCGATTGTCGAGGCCGATTCTGATTGTCGATACTGATTCCGATTGTCGAGGCCGATTCCGATTGTCGATACCGATTCCGATTGTCGAGGCCGATTTTGATTGTTAAGGCCGATTGTATAGGCCGATTGTCGAGGTCAATTATCGAGGTTAATTCCGATTGTCGAGGCTGATTGTCGAGGCCCAATGTGATGTACATGCGGCCCGTATTTGAGGCCCATTATGATGTGCATTCGGCCTGTGTTTGAGGCCCAATGTGATATATATGCGGACCGTATTTGATGCCCGTTGTAATGTGTATTCAGCCCGTGTTTAAGGCCCAATATGATGTATATGAGGCCTATGTGATAATGCCCATTGTGATGCATTTGAGGGCCAAGTGATGGAGCCCATTGTGATGTATGTTAGGCCCATGTGAAAGGCCCATTATGATGTGTATTAAGCTCTTGAGTGAGGCTCATGGTGTTGTATATTTAGCCCTTGTGTGAGGTCATGGGTCCATTATATGTTAGGCTCTATGTGGGCCATTCCTTGGGGGCAATGTTGGTTAAATGTCTACATTATCGAGGTCGATTGTTGATACTGGTTATTGATACCGATTATGAGTATGTGATAACATAGCATCATGATACATGCCCATATGCATCATCTGCTGTTTGTTATGAGATATGATTGACCATTGCATATGCCATAGTGTTGATGGTTTATGAGACTCCCTGATAGGCGGAGATTGTCTCACATGAGCAAACGGTATGCGCAGGATTGATACATGACTGGATTGTATGACTCATGCATCTTGCATTGTGTGTTGTGATTATTGTACGCCCTAACGACATCAGGGTCGGAGCCCCCACAGTCATGTCGTGGATGGCCAGATGGGACACTGGAAATCTATTACTAGCATCAGGCCGCCATAGATGGCCTTGGGTGAAAATCCCTAAACCCTCTTGGTACCAGAGGACGCTCCCAACGTCAAGACCGAATGGATACATGAGCGCCCGAGTGCCGAATACCAAGAGGCCGTGTCTCCCACTGTGTTGTAGTCAGTTGGGAGGGGGTATGGCCTTACCTGCCCAATGGTATGGGGCATATCTAGGCTAAGTTTGAGCAGCTCATGAATGGGTCCGCTGTCGACATGTCGGGTAGATATTGGCTGACTACTGGCCAGGCGGATAGTGAGGTCTCTTCCACTTGCATGGTTGAGCGTCAGTGGGCGGCGATTACATGTAGAGTGTACTAGACCCCGGTGATGATCCCAGAGATGTACAGTACTTATTTATGGAGCAGGAGTTGCATACTCGGTATTTTACTCATTCATTCATTCATTCACTGTCCACTTGGGCTGGTGGTGCGCAACTATTTGTTACGTGTACCTTCGCAATAGCCAGGATTTCGGTTAAGGCGCACGACTAACCTGAGATCGGGAGTTTACCACATTGAGTCTGACTATCCAAATTTCGGTATGGGACTAGTTTGGATAGAAGTCCCTTGTGATGGACCCCATAGCCTGTAATACTACATTCTATCATCCCGACTTCACACTCCAGCTTGGTCATTTCATTCGCACCGCATATTGCATTACATCGGCGGATATGGTATTCTGGGTTGCTACGTTTATACATTTATATGGACTAGATGAGGTTGACGGCATTCATGGACTTGCTAGGATTTGCGTATTGCATTGTATCCTCGGTATCTAATATTTATCTTATTATGTCTCCGCATTACATAGCTGATCTACATTGCTTCTTTAGAATGTGATATTGGTTTATGTTTTTGCATCCCATAACCTTAGTACGGCTGATGGCACTCATGGACTTATCATTATATTTCTGTTTTTGCTTAATCTGATATCGTATGATTCATGATCTTGTCAGCTATTATATGATTTATGACATTGTATTACATACTTGGCACTTACCTTGTGCACACACTTACACCACCCTCTAAGCTTTTTTTAAGCTTATGCACGATAGATGCATGCAGGTAATGTTAAGTTGCAGCAGCATTAAGATTGGAGCTTACAGCGGTCTTCTGGAGCTTAATTCTTTCGATATATGCATTTTCCTTTCAGCATTGTATTCAAATGTTTATAGTAGTGGATATGTGATGATGATGTTGCCTTTGTGATTTGGGTAAACTTGTGGTTATGCTTATTACGAGTTAAATGTACATTGAAAAATCCTCCTTGTAGGATCCCAAGATCGGAATCTGGTGTATAGACACTGGGAGCCGAGAATGGGGTACTACAGAGGCTGGCGGCACTGGATTCGGTGATCGAAAATTTTATAAACCCGATTTTCAGGTTTGGGGCGTGACACCTCTAGAGCTGGTGGCGGTGCGCCACCGATCTAGCGGTAGCGCCGCCATCCTCTATGGTGTCTGTGGTGGCTCTGCCACTTGATATTTGAAAATTTATGTATCTCTCAATACAGAACAAGTTATTCGACGTGCAATATATGATTTTGGGATAGGAGAAGCTAAGCTATCCATATAAATTTTTTATTTTATGAGCTTCCATAAGGTTAATGGTCAAAAATCCATTTTATTTATATTTTTACTATTTATAGTAAATTTTAGTTTAATTATTATTCTTCATCATTTAAGCTTTAGGATTTTGTGTCTAATATCAAAGTACTTAGAAAGATTTGAAAAATAAGGTGGTGGCAGGTGAAATTTTCGAAGGAGATGGGTTGAAAGGGGGATTTGAGACTTAGGGATTGAGTTTTGAGAGCTTGGGAAGAGAATGGGGTGATGACTTGAGAGTGAAAAGGGTATAACAGACTAGAAATGGGCTATAAATGAAGTAGAAATGGCCCTAGGTGAAGCCCGTAGGGCTTCTATATGATTCATGAGAGAAAAGAGGGGTCCCTTCTATAGCTGAACCCTAGGCTAAGACTTTAGTGTTTAGATTAGCCGGATGGCTTGGTCCTAGGTTCCTTCAATGTCGCTAAGTTCGATCGCTCCCTCCTAAGTCGATAAGGCATTATGATAAACCCATTGTCTAAGGACGTCCAACTCCTAGTTGGCAAAAAATCTGAGACCTTACAATCTACCCCCCTTTAAAAAATAATTTCATCCCCGAAATTGGCTAAGGCTTCTATTGGGTTCGTATTCAACGAGCACATTTGTGAATACACTTACCTCGGTTATTGTAATTCAGCTCGTACCCATTATTTGGCCTATTCTTTAGTGATACGATTTTTTTATATGAATTGGTCTAATATTTGTACCCTAATTGCTTTCCTTCAATGACTTCATTATTGACATTCTAAGGAAGATTCAGATCCTATTTAGTGACCTAACCTTACGTATAACCTGGATAAATTTCCTTCAATCCTGGGCCAATGGGCTATTAGCCCACCAAGCTTCCCCTGCGCCTATGAGCGGGTAGACGTGTATACCTACTTAACCTGACTGGGTTCATAACTTTTCTACCCTCCTTAAAATTGTTTCTACTCTCAGGGCTCAAGAATTTGTGTATCGATCTATATGTCAGAACGAGTTGAAATTTGAGACCTATCTTTAATATGAAATGGGAAGCGAACTCTCAATACATTGGTCTTCTTTTCATCGATGATGTGTATTATGGCATTGGTACCTATGGTTATAGAAAGGAGCTAAAAATAATGGGTGTTGTGGTTGATTTCAAGGATGGGTGTGAGTTTGTGGCAAGATGCCTAATTCTACCAAAGAAAGAGTTTTGCCACGGTCCCGACTTACCTTCTTTAATCATGTCCAGTTTAATACTGTAAGATAATCTATACATTATTAGTGCATAAGGAATTTTGACAAAATAGGTTAACGACAGACTATCTTTCTAAGTTCATATGCACAATATGTATGCTAAAATGGTCTATGATTCGGGACTTAATTCCTAATTGTCTGTTGCCCATTTGAGAAATTTCTTGGGCCCCAAAAAAAAAATCCCTATTGGCTATCCTTAACACTTGTCAATGGCGAAGTAATAAACTTTTGGTTGTAAGTGGTCAGGCCACACGGAAGGAAGGTTGTGTAGTAGGTCTGAGTCGGATACATAGACCTTCTGCCTAACCATGACAAAAAATTTGTCGTATTAGTTATTAATCCTAGTTGATCCCGATCTTCTGCTTGATCAGAGCATTAAGTTCATTGGTGACTACTAGGATTGAGAATTCCATTCAAACCGCAAATACTTCGCTTATATATAGTTTCTCTACTCCGTGTTCCCAATTATAATAAGTCCTTGGGAAGGCAATTCTAAGGGGTGTGTTGATTTGATCTAACGTTCAATCCGAGGGATATATAAGTTTTCTCTGAGCGTGAATATTTTCTACGTCAAAACAACCTTCCTAAGAGTTATTAAAGAAGCCTATACGTATCAAGGGGATCCAACGAAGGAATGGGGTCTCACTCCAACCTAATCAAGCCAACTAACTAAGTCTATCTTTCAATTATCTTAGCATAATCAGTCTTTTACATTCCCTAGTATAACCAGTAGCCTAGTCTTAACTTAGGAGTAGCGGTAATCCAATAGTTGTAATCCAAAGTCATGCTCATACACTAGATGATTCCATACCATTTCTAATACAAGAAATTGTTCTATCGCTTAAGGTCAAAAATTGTCTGATTGGAATTGAGTTGCCCAAACTTGAATTTAACTGCGCTCGAGCACTTCACACATTACCATACCAGCTAAGGAGGTCCTCTGGTTCATGTTATTAATTTATTGGATTTTCTAAACTACCAGATTTTTTTTAAAATATAGGAGTACCAATTACAGGTCTAAAACTCTAAATGTATCAACATTTGATGATCATTGTGGTTTGTATAATCCTCATTCTCAAGGTCCTGGTTATCTGATTATTTCGCTCTGATACCAACTGTAACACCCCGAAAATTGGCACCCAAGTACATAGACTCCGATCCCGAGTTTTCAGGTGTTAACCAAATGAAAATGTACATGTTACCTCATTCAGATTCACATCAGTTCCACACATGAGCAATCAAAGGGGCACAATTTAAATTTACAGATCGAAAGTGATGTAGAGATAACAAAAATAAATAAATATGGGGCCGACAGTAAAGATACAATTAAAATATGGTGTTCGCCCAAATGAGAATTATATAAATCGTAATAATTACAATAGGAACAGAAGAACAGCTACCAAGCAGGAAGAAGCTAGAGATCTACTGGGCGCCCCGAGCGCACTACCGAATGGTCCTATTGTTGAGTTATCTGTATATGTCAAATAGAAGGCGTCAAACGCCAACATAGTAAAGAAATATCCCCAAGATTGTTACTTAGGACATTTTAGTGATTAGCAGGTTCACAACAAATATATATTAATACATATTATACACTCAAGCATATTATCTTTAATGTACAATTATTAAATAAGTTACACATGTTACCAACACAATCAGCGCAATTAACGATAAACAAAAAATTAAACAATTCCTAAATACTCTTGTTAAATGTGTATATGAAGATATGACATAATGCATGCCCTTTCCAAACAATACTCCCTCATATGCGACTTCGACCACCTGGTTCACAAATCGTAACACTCCCTCATCATGAGACAACCACGCCTATTTTGCCACATTCTAAGCTAATGTAATGTAGTGAATGATTATGTTAACCGAGTAATTATTAAGTTTAATTCATCCAACATATTGGCGAAGCTAGGATACCGATGTTATATCATGAGTCTTTATCCGGACCACCTGGTTCACAAATCCTTACCAATGTCCCTTGATCCAACTTTAGATATCACCCATTTATCTCACAAATAAATAATTTTAAAAGTACGTTATGATACCTAAATATATGAGGATCAATCCCAGTGTGAGTTGTCACCCAATACCGGGTATGATCACTCAGTTTTGAGGTGCCGGATTGTCACATAAAACCAAAACACATAAAGGAGAGGGTTCTTCACCCAATTCTATTCATACTTGAGTCGTTCGAACGGTGCTCTGGCACATAACCATCAGCCGGATAATTTGACGGGGGCCTTTTAAACAATGGTCACCTCCATTAGTGCTCACTAGTCACTATAGGGAGACTCGTCACCTCAGCATAGGGCGACAGCTCAGACATGGTGTCCCATACCACCATTCCCAGCTCATAAGTCTTAATTGCTCATTAGTCACTATGGGGAGGCTCATCACCCCAGCATACGCTGACAGCTCGAACACGGTATCCCATACTACCATGCCCGGTTCATGAGTCTTAGTGGGATCGTAACAGTAACAGTTATGAGTAGGCTAAATCAATGGTAACAGTGGTTTCCCATATTCTATTGAATGTTATACAATCACCAAGCACAAGAATGATCGAGCTTACATTAGACTAATGCGAATGACTACGGAGGACCTTGGGCAAATTGACATTGGGTGCAAAGCATCCCGTGTAGCTCCAACTACTGTCGATCATCTGTGTTCAACTCTGGTCAGTCGTATAAGCCTGGGATAGCCTACTTAAAGTGGGTTATCCACATATTTGGATAATTTACAAAGCTCAGTCCACCACCACAATACAATTCAAAAATCCTAATATTTCCAAGCATTCAACATCCAAGAATTTTATAATATTAAGAGTTTTGTGTTATTCAAGCATTTCGTTGAGCATGTTAGCAACCAATTAGTAAATAAATGCATTTGATTATTCTAAAATGCCAAGTAGAAGCTTGGAGGTAGATCTTCACCTTTGAGTTAAAATCCAGTACTCGAATGTGGCCCTAACGTCATGAATTTGGGAAAACGCTCCAAACTTGAATTAAAGTATAAGACTATCATTAATGATGTGGATTTATTCATAATTAAATATTAAACAATGAATTATGGCTTAACTAACTCAATTTGATTAATTCATCAACTCGGTTTGACAAATAGGGACTCAAAATCGGTGCACAACCTAAACCGTAATGGAATGGGGCTCGATTACAGCTCTTGCAAGAGTATGGGCCACTCCAATTGATAATTATGACATAAAGCCCAAACATACTCAATCCTAATATTAGGGATCGTTTGGCACCGTGGATTGGAGGGGATTGGAGGGGGTTTCCAATCCACGGTGAGAGCTTGGATTACACCTAAAATCATTTCAATAGTTGCATGTATAACATGTATGTCACTGTACACTATCATTTTATTAGGCACATGGCCCACTAATGATGATCAGCACCGTCTAAACATTGTCCATGTAAATCAGCACCATCTAAACAATGTCCATATTAGTCAACGATTAAAAATCGTTGGTGAGTCACTCAGACATGATCTTGTGCTTGCGGTCCATCCGAGACTTGGAATTTCATCATTTTCAGGCAAAGCATATATTTCAGCGGGCTTATCACAACCATAGTGTCAAAAATTATATATCTCACTAATTAGGGATATTAAAGTTGATTTAGTAAGTAAATTCAAACCCCTGTAAATATAACATGCATTGGTATTTTTGAATTAAAGTTGATTCATACTCCAGGGTGCCAAACACACCGGGAGGATTGCCAATCCAGGGGGTTCCAAATCCACGCTCCCAAACAGGCCATTAGGGTTTGCGAGAATCGACAGAAACAAAAAAGGGGGGGTTTCTAACCCTAATGTCTCAAAATGAAAGAAATGAAAGAAAAAGATGGATAGACATGTAGGGAAACCTCTTACCTAGCAAGTGAGTAGAGAATCCGACCCAAAATCTTTGGATTTCTTCCGTGGAAGACATGAGATCGGAATAGAGACGAGGTTTTGCACGAATCTGGCAAGCACAGGGATTAGATGTCGTGATTCAGCCGCCAGGGGTGCATGCAAGGTGGTGGCTCCCACTTTATTCTCCTCTCTCTATGTCACTCTCTCTCGGCTACTGGAAACGGCTGAGAGAGAGAAGGGTTGGAGCTTATATGGGTGGGAATATTTCAGTTGGCCCAAAGGTTTGAAAAATCCCAAAAATGGCCTAATGGGGCCTGATTTGGATTATAGGGGTTGCTCTGATGCCCCCCTGGCCATGAAATTTATAGGATAGGTGGTCCATGGCCCGATGAAGGGCTGGGTAAAGTTTGATCGAAAACGGATGCGAGGTTTTGCCGGAATGGCCCGGTTTGCAATCAACGGTCACCGTTTCATGATTAATGGCTAGATTTTGTAGGCGTGGTCCTAAATTTATTTTTAGTCTTTCATGTAAATTTGGCAAAGATCCGACAGACAGAAAGCCCGCAATTGCAACATTTGTTACGGGGCTAAATAGGTAAATTTCAGACTTTCCCCAAATTAGGCCAGGCGACTCGCAGTTTGCAAGTGCTGGCTGGGCAACGCAATTTAACTGTTTCTGGGCACTTTCAGGGTTTAGCGTCTGTGTGAGACATCAAGCCTAGTGAAATGGACATTACTCTACAATTTCAGAATTAGTGGCCCACTGATGAGCGGTTTAGAGCTTGTTCAGGTAATTGGGGCATTTTTGGAATAAATTGGGTATAGGGATTTCTTGTGAGAAATGATTAGGATTTGGATTAGCTAATTTCATAGTGTAGACTATTCACAACTAGTGAGAATGATGATTCGGTCATAATCACCCTAATTCAACTAGACTTGAAATTACCTAATTTAGTAAAATATAATAAAATAGAAAATTTAAATTTAATCATATAGGATGATTCCTAGTATGATTAGAAGAAATTTCTAAAAAGACGCTAAGTATAAAAATTCTAAGATGAAAAAGATACCCGCGGCCCATTGACAATGTGTAGTTGTAGGAAATTTTTAGTTTCAATAACTCTATTTCATATAACGTTTTTGGCACTTTTAGTTAGTATATGATTTTAATTATTTTTTCAGTAGTTCACCATCAAGTCTAC
This sequence comes from Magnolia sinica, assembly GCF_029962835.1. Lineage (NCBI taxonomy): Eukaryota > Viridiplantae > Streptophyta > Magnoliopsida > Magnoliales > Magnoliaceae > Magnolia > Magnolia sinica. The sequence goes on from NC_080576.1 coordinate 57,267,812, forward strand.
TTTATCTCCACCAAATTTCATTAAATTTTGTGTTTTGAAAAAATTCTAAAAATTAAAATCATTAAATTTCCTAGTTCACCACACAAGTCTAGTTCACCATCAAATCTACTTTTTCTCCACCAAATTTCATGTTCTAGAAAAATTCTACAAATTCTGGAAGTATCACTATCCGAACTAATAATATTTGGACAGTTGTCATATCATCCTAGATTAAACTATATTAAAATTTTTATTTTATTTTCTATTTATTTTTATATAAAACTAAACTTATCAAGCTTCAATCTGGCTTTTGAATCACCTGAATCAGAGTTATATTAAGGGAGATATGACTTTTTGAAGTCGGCATGAAAACGTAGAGAATTTCGGCGGTGGTCCACCGAAATCTGGTGTAGCGGCTATGTGCCGCCGATCTGGCGGTGGTGCCACCATCCTCCGTGGTGTCTAGTGGCGGCTTTGCTACTTGATATTTGAAAATTTGTGTATCTCTCAATCCAGAATGAGTTATTCGACATGCAATATATGATTTTGGGGTAGGAGAAGCTAAGTTATCCAAATAACTTGGTTATTTTGTGAGATTCCATAAGGTAAATAGTAAAAAACATATTTTATTTATATTTTTATTATTTATAGTAAATTTTAGTTTAATTATTGTTCTTCATCGTTTGAGCTATAGGATTTTATGTCTAATATGAAAGTACTTAGAAAGATTTGAAGAATAAAGTGGTGGAAGGTGAAATTTTCGAAGGAGAAGGGTTGAAAGAGGGATTTAAGACTTAAGGACTGAGTTTTGAGAGCTTGGGAAGAGAATGGGGTGATGACTTGAGAGTGAAAAGGGTATAACGGACTAGAAATGTGGTATAAATGAAGTAGAAATGGCCCTAGGTGCAGCCCTTGGGGCTTCTATGTGATTCATGAGAGCAAAGAGGGGTCCCTTCTATAGTTGAACCCTAGGCTAAGACTTCAGTGTTTAGATTAGCTGAATGGCTTGGTCCTAGGGTCCTTCAACGACACTAAGTTCGATCGCTCCTCCTAAGTCGATAAGGCATTATAATAGACCCATTACCTAAGGACGTCCAACTGCAAGTTGGCAAAAAATCCAAGACGTTACAGATACCCAGAAACAGAAGAAATTATCTGTCTTCACAAAAGTGTTTGACGAGATACTGAGTACTAATGCATATCCTTGTGAACTTTTTGGAGATATTCTCACACCAGTTGTTTTAAATACCCTATGTGATATCTATCGGAGAACTGAAATATGTCTACCCACTTTAATTTTAAAACAATTAATTCAAGTTGTCAAAGGTATTCACCACACAAGTATTCCTATTCCAAGCGTCATCTGCAGACTTTCCAAGTTTCTAGTTATACCACTTACTTGTGATACAATATATCCTGTAGTATACCTTACCAAGAAAACCTACTAAAAGAACTTAAAGTCAATCATGAATGCAAGGGTAATGAAGAAGCTCGAGACACTCCCATGGCCACTGGCTGGGACTCTTGTCGCACCCTAGGGCCTGCACTAAGTCCATTTTCAGTCAGCACCGGGCATCTTCTTTGCCAGAACGATCCATCTTGTCAACTTCTTAAAGGGCAGTCTATCACGCCCCAAACTCGGAAACCGAGCTCACAAAATTTTCAATCACCGAATTCGATACTGGCAGCCTCCATAGTATGGCTCCCAGCGCCCATACGCAAGATTCCGATCCTGGGATCCTACAAGGAGGATTTTCCAACATACATTTATCTCGTAAGAAGCATAACCACGAGTTTACCCAAATCACAAAGGCAACATTATCATTACATGTCTACTAATATAATCATTTGAGTATAATGCTGAAAGGGAAATACATATATTAAAAATCAAAGCTCCAGAGGTCCACTACATTCTCCAAGCTCAACGTTGCTACAACCTAACGCCACCTGCACGCATCTATCGTGCATAAGCTTATAGAAAGCTTAGTGGGTGGTGAAAGTGTGTGCACAAGGTAAGTGCCAAGTAAGCAATATCAGAGTAATCAGAGTAAGCAGAAATACTGACAAGCCCATAATCATACAATATCAAAATAATAAGAAAAATATGCTGATAGGCCCATAAATACCATCGGCCTTATCTAGGCTATGCGATGCAAAAATATAATAAACCAATATCATATACTAAGGAAGTAATGTAGATCAGCTATGCAATGCGAAGACAATAAGCCAAATACCATGTGCGGAGGATGCAATGCAATATGCGATGCAAATGAAATGACCAAGCTGGAGTGTGAAGTCGGGATGATAGTACATAGTATCGCACGCTACGGGGTCTACCACAAGGGACATCTATCCAAACCAGTCTCATACCTAAATTTGGATAGTCAGACTCAATGTGGTAAACTCTTGATCTCAGGTTACTCATGGGCCCAACCGAAATCCTAACCATGCAAAGGTACACAACAATTAATTGCACATAGCAGCCCGAGTGGATAGTGAATGAAATGAATGCATGAGTATGCAATTGCTACTCAATAAGTCCACATATCAGTATGGTTCCTCTCTAGGAAATCACCGGGGTCTATTACACTCCAAACCAGGTTACCCCCCATCGCGCGCAACAAGATGAGTGGAAGAGACCTCACTATCCGCCTACCAATATCGAGCCCGGCTCGTCGATAGCAGACCCATTCCTCGAGCTAGTCAGACTCAGCCTAGCATTGCCCTCTCTTCTCGGTCAGGTAAGGTCGTACCCCCTTCCAACCGACCATGACACAGTCGGAGATGCGACCTAATGGTATACGGCCCTCATGTGCTCATGCATCCACTCAGTCTAGATGTTGGAGCAACCTCTGAAACCAAGAAGGTATAAGGACTTTCACCCAGGGATATCTGTAGCACCCCATGTAGAACAGATTTCTGGTGTCCCATTTGGCAATCCACAAAATACCTGTGAAGGCTACGACCCTGATGTTGCTAGGATGTATAGTAATCACAACACACAATGCAAGATGCATGAGTCATACAATCCATTCATGCATCAATTCTACGCATACCGTGTACTCATGTGAGACAATCTCCTCCTATCAGGGAGTCTCATAACAACATGCCCAATGTCATATGCAATGGTCAACCACATCTCATAACAAACATACAGATGATGCGTATGGGCAGGTATCGTGATGCTATGCTGTCACATACTCCTAATCGGTATCAATAACTAGCATCGACAATCGGTATCGGCAATCGGCCTTGACAATGTGGACATTTAACCAACATTACTCCCAAGGAGTGGCCCACATAGAGCCTAACATATAGTGGACCCATGGCCTCACAAAGGGCCTGATATACAACACCATGGGCCTCACTCAAGAGCTTAATACACATCATGATGGGCCTTTCAAATGGGCCTAACATACATTACAATGGGCTTCATCGCCTGGCACTCAAATGCATCATAATGGTCCTCATCACATAAGCCTCGACAATCGGCCTTAGCAATCAAAATCGGTGTCGACAAACGAAATCGGCCTCAACAATTAGAATCGACACTTGGAATCGGCCTATACAATCAGCCTCGACAAATCAGAATCGGCCTCGATACTTAGCCTCGACAATCAGAATTGGCCTCGACCAATCAGAATCGGCCTCGATACTCAGCCTCGACAATTAGAATCGGCCTTGACAATCAGAATTAGCCTCAATTATCGGAATCGATCAATAATCGAAATCGACAAATTGGTCACATCAACCGGAATCAGCAAACGGCCATGATAATCAGCCTCAATCGCTAATCGGCAATCGGCCATGACAATCGGAATCAATCGATAGTCGGAATCAGCAAATCGGTCACGTCAATCGGAATCGACAATCGGTCACGACACTCGGAATCAATCGATAATCAGAATTGGCAATCAGTCACGTCAATCGGAATCAGCAATCGATCACAATAATCAAAATTAATCGACAATCAGAATTGGCAAATCGGTCACGTCAATCAGAATCGGCAATCGGTCACGACAATCGGAAGCAATCGATAATCAGAATCGACAAATCGATCACATTGATCGGAATCGGCAATCGGTCACAACAATCGGAATTAATAGATAATCAGAAGCAGTAAATCGGTCACGTCGGTCAGATTCGGCAATCGGTCATGACAATCAGAATCGATCGATAATCAGAATCGGTAAATCGGTCACGACAATCGAAATCAGCAATCGGTCACAACAATCGGAATCGATCGATAATTATAATCGGTAAATCCGTCACGTCAATTGGAATCAGTAATTGGTCACGACAATCAAAATCAATTGATAATCAGAATCGAAAAATTGGTCACGTCGATCGGAATCGGCATTCAGTCATGGCAATCGGAATCAATCGATAATCAGAATCGGCAAATCGATCACGTCAATCAGAATCGGTAAGAATGGGCTTAACAAGGCCTAAGGGAAGGTCACAATGAGGACATCTAACCATCATTGCCCATCAATCTGGACATCTAACCAACATTGCTCCCAAGGAGTGGCCCACATAAGGGATTCATACGCAACGTAACGGCCACACATACATCACATCAGGCCTCACCCATGCGCCTCAAATACATCACAATGGGCCACAACCCATGGGCCTCGAAACACAATAGGTGGGCCCTACACATGGGTCTCATATACATCAAATGGGCCACACGTCATGGGCCCAATACATATCACAATGGGCCGCACGATAAGGGCCTAATACACATCACAATGGGCCTCGTATACATCAAGTCAGGCCTCATCATATGGGCTTCAAATACAAAATAGGTGGGCCCTGCACATGGGTCAAAAATACATCATGATGGGCTTCATGGATGGGCCACACCAATGGGCCTCAAGTGGACTTAGACCACACCAAAAACTATTTCAATGGTGGTAGGTGTAACATGTGTATCACTGTACACTATCGTTCCTTGGGGCACTTGGCCCACTAATGATGATAGCACAGTCCAACACTTGTCCAGGTGAATCAGCACCATCCAAACATTGTCCAACACTATCCAAACATTATCAGCACTGTCCAGACATTGTCTAGCACAGATGGATGGAGTGAATACAATACATGCATCAAGGTGGCCCACGTGCTGGACGGCACCTGCATCAGGGTGGTCCACCGTCCTTGATGGACAGTGTGAATACGATACATGCAATCAAGGTAGGTCCCACATAACTTGCAGACGGTGTGAATTAAATCCATACATCACGGTGCATCCCAATGCAGCACTGTCCAAACGGACAGTGTGGGGACAGAATACATAAATCAAGGTGGACCCCACCGTCCATTAGGTCTAGACAGTCTGGCCAATACACATAGGTCATGTGGGTCCCACGTTTATAGATGGTTTGGATATAACAAAACCTCATAAACGGACCTACTGGGTTGCTAACGTCTAACATAGCAGCCAATGCTACTGCTCGTCCACCAATGGATGGACGGCATGGATGAAATCCATACCTCAAGTGGGGTCCAAAAAGATGGACGGTCAGTATCAAACCCATACACCATAGATGGTGTAGATAAAACATATACATCAGGGTGGTGCCATGTGGTGTGGCCCACCAACGTCCAACCCACGTCCAGCAGGTCTAGACAGTCTTGGATACAATGCACATATCAAGTGCATCCCACCATCTAGACAGTTTGATTATAACAAATACATCACGGTAGGGCACCACCGTCCAAATGGTGGATGGTGTGTTGAAACACATATCTCAAGGTGGAGCCACGTGGGTGGCCCACCAGCTGGGAGACCCAGCTGCTGTTGCAGCTAGTATATCATGTGGGTCCCATATAGCACATAGTTGGTGTGCGAAACTCCAGCCAATCAGCCTCCCACCATCCAATCCCTGGACGGTGAGGATACAACACACCATCATGGTAGGCCCCACACCCCACATGTGTAAAACGTGCAGAATGGGTCCCACCGTCCCAGACAATGGGCGGTGAAGATAAAACTCATAAATCACGGTGGTCTGGCACCGTCCGACCTAGTCCAGCAGATGGACAGCTGGATACACACCTACATTGAGGTGGGTCCCATGGCCGCAAAACAACATGGATAAAATGCATCACAAAGGGCCCTGCGTCCACAGATGGACGGCCCTGATGCAAAACAGGTGGGGTCCACGTGACCTAGACGGTCTGGATGGGTATCAGATGCCCACATCATCACGCAGGCCCCACAGAACTTGGTGATGTCACTTCTGACAACCAGTCAGTAGCCAATCCTCATCCGTGCGAGCTCTCATTCATTCATCTAGTGGGTCCCACATGTTACAATGTGGACCGAACTTCAAGGAAGTGGATGGATGGTGTGAGTATCACACATGAAGGATGGGACCCTGCAGTGGGCCCCACAACATTAGAGAACACACTGGACAGCATGCTGTCCAGCGGTGTACTCCGCCCGAGATTTGAATCTGCCTCATTGGTTTAATCGCATGGATACACTACATCAAGGGGGGTCCACGTGATTGTGGCCCACTAGCTTGGAACATCAAGCTGATATTTGTGTTTTTAGTTCATCCAGGCCCGTCCAAATGGACAGGCAGTGAGGTGGGGCCTAACACACGGACAGTTTAGATCATGTGGGTCACATTCCAACACCAAAAGAGAGAGAGAGAGAGAGAGAGAGAGAGAAATAGAGAAAATGAGAGAGAGATCGGTGGAAATAGGAGGGACCCTGCCACTATGGGCCCTCTAAACAATGTATACATCGAGATGGGTTCCATCAGAAGTAGGCCATCAAAAAAAAAAAATCGACGGATGAACACCCACCTTTGATCTTCTTGGACCTCTTCTTTCACCATCGCATCCTAGAGCTCCGAGGGATGCATTTCAACAGTGGAGATGATCATTGGATGGTTGAGATGGGAGGTAAGAAGGTGGGCCACACATGGCTTCTCTCATTGAGATAGCTTGGTCGTGGATTGCTTGGGAGATAGGTTTGAGAAATGAGAGAGAGAGAGAGAGTTGTAAGAGAGAGAGAGATATGTAGGTGATGGCTGAGGGATGGGTGAAAGGTGATGGAGTGATAGGTGTACTTGATATGTAAGGTTCCTTTAACTTTGGGGTTGCTTGGGGATGGGTGTTGTACTTGACATGTGAGGTGATTGATGAGATTAATTGATGAGATGTGATGTGATTGATTTGAAAGATTGTCTTGGGTTTGCAAATGTGAGGCATTTTCCTCGAACTGAACGCGGGCCCACATCTCCTAGCCTGGGTATCGCCTCGGCACGTAATATGTGACGTTGGAACCGCGACGACGGCGCGGTCGCAATGATACAAGTCTCGAGTCGAGCCGACTCTGAAATACAAGATATGACTCAAGGTTACGCGCAAATGCTGGCTATAGATTGTGGGTCGCCGAAATTCGACCGGGAGGACTGTGGAAGCCTACAAAATGGTACGAGTTGGGATACGGGTCTTACACAGTCTAATATAGAAGCTCGCCTCCGACAGTATGAACATTGACTCTCTGAGATTGAACTGCGTCTTAATGCTCTTCAACATACTAGGGAGCACATCACTGAATTGCTTTTGACTCGTTGTTCTTATTTCCCTCCGTATGAGGATGGATCATCCCAATGATTTTTATTGTGTTTTTGCTGAATCTTAGTACATTTTCTTTTTTGGATAATTATGCCCTTATGGGCTTGTTGGTTTTTGGATGCTGGATGAATCTACTCAAGCTTGGGGTAGTAATTTTGATGAATTTATCGTGATATCTATTCTGCTCACATTAGATATTCCTTTTATGGTTATCCTTTTTATCTAATATATGATTTAATTGCTTGATATATTTCATTATTTGGATGATGGTTTTATGCTTATATCATTATATGATTTATCTGCTTTATTCCTTTTACCCTCTAGATTATCATTTTTATATTATTGGTTTATTTCTTGGTAAATCATTTGCCAATAACTGACAAAAACGGGGAGAAGAAACCTACCCACCAAAATAATGTTTATTTTCTACAGAAATTATTTTTTCCCTTGTTACAGGTTATTCTTGGCAGATGCTAAGGGAGAGCAGCCTAATTTTGTATTACATGTCAAGTCTGGAGTTGTAAATTTTATTTTTGATATGTAATCATTATTGTTTTAGTATGTCATTAGTATGGACCATGACACGGTCATAGGTTAGGTTATTTTTATCATGTAATTGACAAAGGGGGAGATTGTAAATGCACCCACCTTTGCACACTTGTTTGTCAATCATGTGACTAGTTGTGTCTAGTAGTCGGATGAGTTCTTGGCAAATGAAGACTGGCAACGCAACTGGATCAAAAGCATCAAAGCCATATTGAAGACAAAGGACTGCTTCTATGATTTTAACCTTACAAATAGATGATCCCAACCCAAATAGGAATACCTACTTAGGTCATCTCAATCCCAAGTCCATATTGTATAAAAGTTTAAGTAAGTCCTAAGTTGGTGAAAGATTTATTGGACAAAATAGGAAAATATGTCCACTGTCGTACCTTCGGTGTTACCAAAGGGGCTCAAAACAGTCCAGTAAGCATTCAACATTAATTCGATGTCACCGACTGGATATTTCAGTGATACTAACTGCCACCGATGAACAATGTTCAATGCCACCGAAAGGGACTGTTTTCAGTTGGCAACTTGAGGAATTAATTCGATACTATCAAAAGATATTTCGGTACCACTAAAGCAAGTTCAGTAATACCAAAGTTAGCTTCGGTAGCACCGTAAACTAGCCCCATTTTCTATCCGTTAGAAGATTTTATCTATAAAAGCGGCTTGTAGAAACTTGCAAAAAGTGTGGATTTAGGCATTTCAGAGTCCCTAAGTTGTCCTAAGCTCTAATCTCTCATTCTAGACTATATTCACATGAGATTCATATTCTTTTCATTGTGATTCATCACTCATGAGCATCCGAAGCTCTTATTTATGAAGAAAATGATCTCAAGCCTTCACTAGAGTATTGACACCAAACCTATAGGTATATCCTTGGTCTCAACCATACTCTAGTGCATCCATCGGTTGAATCCCTTAGGAAATCCACTCTTTATCCTAGATAGGAGATTCAACCAAACTCCCATTACCTTGGTCACCTTTATAGGTATATCTTATGCAATATTTTTTATCGTGAAGCTGAGCCAACAAGAAAATCCAAGCTATGCGATCGGGGGAGCAATGAGAAGCTGATTCAAGCACGAAAATGCGAAGATCGAGCTACCCAAGATGAGCTATAAAAGAGAAATTATCCGACAAGTAAGTGTCATAGTTAAGAGTTCAAAGTTTAGCATTCTTCCTTGTGAAGGATTGAGGCTAAGAGTTTGCTATTCACAAACTCGTTTAGGTTCCTAGTGTGGGACCTTAGCCAGTGGGCCTAAATAGTAGGTGCCTTGTGTGGGACCTTGGCCAGTGGGCCTTAATGTAGGTGCCCTGTATAGGACCTTGGCCAGTGGGCCTAAATGGTAGGTGCCTTGTGTGGGACCTTGGCCAGTGGGCCTAAACATGGGTTCTAGGTGTGGGACCTTTACTCTTACAGAGAGCATAAATTGTGTCTTTAGTGTAGGATTGTAAAGGTTATTGGTGAACCTGTTTTAAAACCATTGATAGTGAAATCCGGTGCACTCTAGGATTGATTGTGGATGCCGGGAGTGGTGTAGGCACGTAACCGAACCACTATAAATATTTGTGTTTGGAATTGTCATTTGCATATTTGTTTAATCATGCTTATATATGCTTGAATGTTTAACTTCTTATTCATGATTGAATGAATGCTATGGATTGATAGGAAGCACATTCTACATATAAACTCACAACACTAGGCTAGTTGTTATATTCTACATATCCTTTATAGCCTTTATAATTGGAACCTCTAACTGGCTTGGAAGTCATTAGAGTTATTTTGCCTAACTTGGTTAAAATTGAATGATTATTTAAGTTAGGCAATCGGGACTTTAAATAGGTAAAAATAATTGAAAAGTCCTATTCACCTCCCTTTAGGACATTACCTCATATCCATTCTTTAGTATCAGCGGTGTAAACCACAATTTCAACTTTGAGTATCTTCTTTTCTTATTTTATATTGTGGGATTAGTAAATCCTGTTGTTTGCCATTGTCTCCTGGGCATGGTTGGGTGATGGAATCCCTTCCAAATCTTCATAATTCTCCTCCTTCGAGGCTAGATTAATGAGAAGTTTAGAGATTTGACTATCTCTTTCTCCAACTGGATAGGATAGGACTCTAATTCCAGTTGAGATTCCTGAATCAAGCAAGGTATCATCTCAATTGCTACAAGTGGATCCTTGGCACCCTAGTTCCCACCTTTAATTGATAGTTAAGTAATATTCGCAATTACTCCTTTATTCCAGATTTCTAATTTAGATCTTCTTCTAGTTCTGCTTCTAGTTACTTTCATAAACGTACGAGTTTAGTCCCTATGGATTTGACCTCAATCTTACCAAGATTATTACTACATCGCGACCCTACACTTGGGGTTGTGAATAGTAGGGTAAGATTCATCGAGCGGGATGGTCACGAGGTCTTCCATCGGCATTCTCTTTCGATCGAGTCCTCCCAAGGATCGAGGGAGGTAATGGCCATCGTATGACATTGTGTTCTCAATGCCACAAAGTACCATGGACGAGGCTCTTACTAATCTCCTTTGACTAGCTCGGCCCCGTTCTTGATTGGGAACTTCATCGCGAGATGGTACGTTGATACTACTGGTCTAAAGTATTGAGGGAGGGCCGTCCGAGGATAACGTTGTAGATAGAGGGGCAGTCGACCACTAAGAAGTCAATCATGGTCTTTGCTTGGTTTTGTCCTTCTCCTACCATGACTGGGAGCTGAATAAATCCTTCGGAGGTGACCTTTGTCAGGCCCATATCGTAGACTGTACCGTTCCATAGGCTTCCGCAGTCCTCTCGGTCGAATTTCAGCACCCGCGATGCGTAGATAGAAGTTGTGTATGACCCTGAGTCATATCTCATATTCCAGAGTCGGCTCAACCCGATACTTGTACCCTAGCGACCGCGCCATCACCGTGGTTCTGATACCGTGTCCCGCGCGCTGAGGCAATACCCAGGCCAGGAGATGTGGGCCCGCATTTAGTTTGAGGAAAATGCCGCACTTTGCAAAATCCAAGAGAACATGTCAAATCAATCAATCAATCACATCAATCAAGTACACATTAAAGGCCAAGTACATATCCCATCACTCCCTTACCAAAGCAACCCCAAAGTCAAAGCAACTTATCCCTTACATGTCAAGTACACATCACTCACTCACCCATCACTCCATCACCCATCCCTCTCTCCTTATAACCCTCTCTCTCTCTCTCTCTCTCTCTCTCTCTCTCTCTCTCATTTCTCTACCTATCTTCCAAGCCACCATGAGAGCAATCATCCAAGCTCCCCAAAGAAGCTAGTGTGGCCCACCTTCCTACCACCCAATCCCACTCTCCATGATCAATCTCAACCATTAAATCATGTTCCATTAAAGCTCTATGATGCATTGGCAGAAGAAGGAAGAAGAGATCCAACGATGGGTGTTCATCATCTCGATTTTGATGATTTGAGGGCCCACATATGGTGGGACCCATCTTGATGTATGCATTGTATAGGGAGGGCCCATAGTGGCGAGGTCCCTTCCCTTCACACGTTTCTTCCTCTCTCCTTCTCTCTCTTTCTTTCATTATTATGTTGATGATGAGGTGTGTGGCCCACCTGGTGTGTGTGTGTGTATGGCCCACCATGATGTTTCATATCCATGCCATCTAACCCCATGACCCACCTTGATGGACTATCCAACGGACAGGATTGCTACCCATCTGTCTGGACAGGCCAAAATAAAAGGGAAAACACAAATATCAGTTTGATCCAATTAGTGGGCCACGCTAACGTGGCATGCACCATGATATATGTGCATTATCTACACTGTCCATGGACCCCACTCGCTGCACGAGTGTAGCATCTACACCGTCCACTCATGTGGGCCCCTCTATGATGTATTGTATATCCAAGTCGTCCGTCCATCTGGATGGAATCGTAGGGCCTTAACATATGTTTTTCATTAACAGTGTCCATCCAATTCCTTGGCCTAAGGCAGATTCAAATTTCTGGTGGGCCACCACGTGGACCCACCATGATGTATTTATTTTATATCTTCGCCATCCATCAGGGACGGTGGGCCAGCAGCAACGGCTGACTATAGGATGTCAGCAAGTTCTGTGGACCCATCACGATGTATGTGTTAGATCTAAACCATCCGTCCATTGTGGACCCACCTTTAATGTGTTTTAGATCTAAGCCGTTCACCTACTGGGTCCTGTGTAGCAGGTAGCTGCTACTGTCCTGCACGTCAACAGTTCTGTGGACCACACCTTGATGTATGTGGTGTATGCACATCGTCCAACAGATCTGGACGGTGGACCACACCTAGATGTATTTATTATATCCACATCGTCCAGGGGGTGGAGCTCACCCTAGTATATGTGTTTTACCCAAGCCGTCCACCTGTTTTACCAGCATGGACACCACCATGATGTATTTATTTCATCCACACTGTCTAGCTTGTGTTGGATGATGCTCGAAAATGTTTGGGCAGTGCTGATTTACATAGACAATGTTTGGACGGTGTCATGGGCTCCACCAAAATATATGTTGTACCCACGCTGCCCATCTGGTGGGGCCCATTTGCTGTGTATGTGGGGCCCACCTGTTATGTATATTAGGCCCATGTGATGGGGCCCACCTTGGTGTACATGTTCTATACTCACACCATCCACCTTTGGACGGTGTCACGTGGGGCCTATCATTGATGCATGTAATTTATATCTTTGCCTTTCACTTGTGCAGCCCACCGCGATGTATGTTGTACCCCCCATCTTGATGTACATAAGGCCTGAGTAGTACGGCCCACTTGTTGTATAGGAGGCCCATGGGTTGAGGCCTATTGAGATGTATTTGGGGCCCATGGGTTGAGGCCCATTGAGATGTATTTGGGGCCCATGGGTATAGGCCCATCGTGATATAATTGAGGCCCATGGATGTGGCCCATTATGATGTATATTAGGCTCGTGTGAGTGGCCTATTACGATGTCTAAAGCCCATCTAATGCGGCCCATTGTGATATATTTGAGGCCCAGGTATGAGAACCATTGTGATATATTTGAGGCCCATGGGATGTGGCCCATTGAGATTATATATGGTCCACCGTGATGAGGCCCATTGAGATTGTATGTGGCCCTTGTGTGAGGCCATGGGCCCACTATATGTCTGGCCCTATAAGGGCTACTCCTTAGGAGCAATGTTGGTTAAATGTCCACATTGATGAGCGATGATGGTTAAATATCCACATTTTGTGTGAGGCCCGTATCCTAGCCCGTACCGTTCCATAAATTCCGCGGTCCTCACGGTCGAATTCCAACGACCCGCGATCTGTTATCGGCGTTTGCACGTGATCCTGAGTCATGTCCCATATATCAAAGTCGGCTCGACTTGAAACTTGTACTCTTGCGACCGCGCCGTCACCGCGGTTCCGACGCCAGGAGATGTGGGCCCGCGTTCAGTTCGAGGAAAACACCGCACGTTGCGAATATCGAGGGAATCTCTACAACACATCACATCAATCCATCAATTAATGTTAAGTACACAACCTTACCTAGCCCATCCCTCTCCCATTCCCCAAGTCAACTCTCTCTTACACACCCATCCCATTCATTTCTTACCACAAATCAACAAGCACCATGCCCTCTCATCCCATCACTCCATCTCACCACTCCTCTCTCTCTCTCATTTTCTCACTCCATTCCATGCTACCAAAGAGAGGAATCGTCCAAGCTAGCTCCATGAGAGAACTTTGTGTGGCTCACTTCCTATCTTCCAATCCCACCCTCTAAGCTTCATCTCGACCGTTGAAATGCATTCCATGAAGCTCTAGAACGCATCGATGGCAAGAGAAGTCCATAATCAAAGGTGGGTGATCCACCATTGATTTCTATTTTAAGGGGCCACTTGTTATGGGACCCACTTGATGTATGCATTGTATAGGGAGGGCCCAATAGTGGCAAGGTCCCTCCCCTTCACATTTCTCTCTCTCTCTCTCTCTCTCTCTCTCTCTCTCTCTCTCTCTCTCTCTCCTTCCAAGTATTATGGCCACCATTGTGATGTATGGTTCATGTATTCTATCTAGGCCTTCCGTGGGCCACCATGGTGCACATGTGAATTCATGCCATTCAACACCTTGGTATGGGGCCGCCTTGTCGTATATAGCTGGTGGGCCACGTGTATGTGGACCCCACCTTGATGGACGTGCAGCATGGAGCGTCCAGCGGCTAAGGTTGCTGGACCCCATGTAGCTGGTGACGCTGGATGGAAAGAAAACCTCCCTCCCCTTTTTTTATAATAATAATGATTATTATTATTAAAATATAATATTATATTTTATATGATGATGGGCCCTACATGGGCCCACCTAGTATGGACGATGATTGGCTGGTGTAACTCACACCAGTTATTTAGCTGACGTCAACAAGCTATGTGGGACCCACCCATGTATGTTATATCTTAGCCATCCACCGTGATGTGTGTCATATCCTAGCTGTCCACACGTGGGGCATGTGGACCCACCTTGATGATGGGCTTCATACAGGCCATCCATCAGTTTGGACGTCCAGGATGCCTGGTCGAAGGCAACATAAACATCACCTTGGTTCAGATGTGGGCCATCCACGTGATATATCCATTGCATCCACCACCATCCAGCAATGGACGGTGGGGTCTCATAATGTAAGTGTTATATCCTCAATGTCCAGAGGACGTGGGACACTACCATGAGGTATCTACACTATCCAGTTTGCTGTACGGTGAGACCCACTTGCTGCAGTCATGTCAGCAAGTTCTGTGGGATTCCACCACAACGTAGGGGTTGTAATCCACTCCGTCCATCTGACGGGCCCACTTTGATGTATGTGTTATATCCAAACCGTCCATATGAATGGTGTAAATGGTGCGGACCGTCGATGTGGCCCATTTGATGTATATAAGGCTCATTGGTGCGGCCCACTTGTTGTATTTGAGGCCCATGGGTTGCGGCCCATTATGATGTACCGGGGCCCATGGGTCATGGTCCATTGAGATGTATTTTCAGCCCATATGGCATGGCTATTGTGATGTTTTTATAGCCCATTTAATGAGGCCTATTATGATGTACATTAGGCCCATGGGTTGTGGCCCGTATGATGTATCTAAGGCCCATGTGATGGGGCTCACCCATTGTGTATTAAGGCCCATTGGGTTGTGGCCCATTGTGATGTATTTTCGGCCTATATGTGCGACCCATTGAGTTGTATATGTGGCCCTGGAATGAGGCCCATCTGATGTATTTATGGCCCATGTGCAGGGCCCACCTATTGTGTATATAAGGCCCACAAGTGAGGCTCATTATGATGTATTCGAGGTCCACGTGATGCGACCTATAGTGATGTGTATATAGCCCTTGTATGAGGCCCATTGCGATGTATATTAGGCCTTTGTGTGAGCCATGGGCCCACTTTATGTTTGGCTCTATGTGGGCCACTGCTTGGGAGCGATGTTGGTTAAATGTCCACATTGATAGGCAATGATGGTTGGATGTCCACATTGTGACCTTCCCTTGGGCCCATTGTGAGGCCCATTCTTATTATGAGTAGGCTGTCTAGGCCCATTCTTGATATAAGGAAAGTACACCATCATCATATAACATACTTAGTATAGCTTCACGACTCATGCCAATACGCATCATATATATGCCTGATATGAGGAATGATTGATCTTAGCACATGTCATTGGGCAGATTATTACAGGGCTCCCTGATAGGAGGAGTTGTCCACATGAGTGCATGGTACGCACAGGTTTAATTTATTACTAGATTGTATGATTCATGCATCTTGCATTGTATGTTGTGATTATTGTACGCCCTAGCGACATCAGGGCCATAGCCTCCACAGGCATATCGTGGATGGCCAGATGGGACACCAAAAATCTGTTCTAGCATCGGGCCACCATATACGGCCCTGGGTGAAAATCCATAAACCCTCTTGGTACCAGAGGACGCTCTAATGTCGAGACTGAGTAGATATATATAAGCACATGAGGACCGTATACCAGTAGGTCGCGTCTCTCAATGTGTCGCGGTCGGTTGGAAGGGGGTGTGGCCTTACCCACCTGAGGGAGTAAGCAATGCTTAGCTGATTCTGACCAGCTTGAGGAATGGGTCTACTATCGACGAGCCAGGCCTAATATTGGCAGGCAAATAGTGAGGTCTCTTCCACTTGCACAGTTGTGGGCTTGATGGGGCGGCAGGTGGCGTAGAGTGTACTATACCCCGGTAATGATCCCAGAGATGTACAGTACTGATTTGTGGAGCAGGAGTTACATACTCAACATTATATTCATTCACTACCCACTTAGTCTGGTGGTGCGTAACTAATTGTTATGTGTACTTTCGTAATGGCCAGAATTTTGGTTGGGGCGCATGACTAACCTAAGATCAGGAGCTTACCACATTGAGTTTATCTATCCAAATTTAGGTATGAGACTGATTTGGATAGAAGTCCTTTGTGATAGGCCTCATAACCTGTGATACCACGTACTATCATCCCGTCTTCACACTGCACTCGGTCATTTCATTCGCACCACATATTGCATATTGCATTACATCCTCAGCATATGACATTTTGGGTTGTTATGTTTCTACATTTATATGACCTAAATGAGACTGATGGTATTCGTAGCTCTTCTGAATTGTATATTGTATTGCATCCTCGATATCTAATATCTGGTTCATTATGTTTTCGCATTACATAGCCGACTTACATTACTTTCTCAGTATATAACATTGGCTTACTATGTCTTTTCATCACATATCTTAGATGATGTTGATGATATTTTTATGGACTTGTCAGTATTTCTTCTTACTCTGATATTGTATGGTTCGTGGACTTACCAATATTTTCGTTTACTCTAATATTACATTCTGAGCACGCATATACTGCTCACACACTTACACCACCCTCTAAGCTTTCTATAAGCTTATGCACAATAGATGCGTGCAAGTAGCATTAGGTTACAGCAGCGTTGAGCATAGAGCGTGCAGTCATCTTCTAGAGCTTTGATTTTTTATATATGTATTTCCCTTTCAGTAATGTATTTAAATGTTTATATTAGTGGATATGTGATGATGATGTTGCCTTTGTGATTTGGGTAAACTTGTGGTTATGCTTATTACGAGATAAATGTATGATGAAAAATCCTCCTTGTAAGATCCTAAGATCGAAATCTAGCGTATGTGCACAGGGAGCCGAGAATGAGGTACTACGAGGCTGTCAGCACCAGATTCGGTGATTAGGAATTTGTGAGCCCGATTTCTAGGTTTGGGGCGTGACATTGTGACGTTCCTTTAGGCCCTTTGTTAGGCCGATTACTGATTTCAATTGTCGAGGCCGATTGTATAAGCCAATTATCGATGCCGATCATCGGTGCCGGTTATCGATACCGATTACGAGTATGTGATAGCATAGCATCATGATACATGCCCAAACACATCATCTACATATTTGTTATGAGATGTGGTTAACCATTGCATATGTCATTAGGCAAGTTGTTATGAGACTCCCTGATAGGCAGAGATTGTCTCACATGAGCACATGGTATGCACAGGATTAATGCATGACTGGATGGTATGACTCATGCATCTCACATTTTATGACATGACCATCATACTCCCTAGCGACATCAGGGTCGTGGCCTCCATAGGCATATCATGGATGGCCAGATGAGACACCAAAAATATTTGGTTCTAGCATACGGGTGTCATAGATGTCCCTGGGTGAAAATCCTTAAACCTTCATGGCCAGGAAACGCCCCAACGTCAAGACCGAGTGGATATATATGAGCGCATAAGGGTCGTATACTAGTAGGTCGTATTTCCCACTATGTCGTGGTCGATTGGGAGGGGATGTAACCTTACCCGCCTGAGTGAGGGGGCAATATCTAAGTTGAGTTTGACCAGTTTGCGGAATGGGTCCGCTATCAACGAGCCGGGCCTGATATTGGCAAGCGGATAGTGAGGTCTCTTCCACTTACATAGTTATGCACTCAGATAGGGGCGGCAAGCTGGCGTAGAGTGTAATAAACCCCGATAATTATCCCAGAGCTGTACGGTACTGATATGTGGACTTATTGAGCAGGAGTTGCATATTCATTCATTCATTCATTCACTATCCACTCGGGCGGTGGTGCGTAACTATTTGTTATGTATACCTTCGCAATGGCCAGGATTTCGGTTGGGGCGCATGACTAACCTGAGATTAAGAGTTTACCACATTAAGTCTGACTATCCAAATTTAGGTATGGAACTAGTTTGGATAGAAGTCCCTTGTGATGGACCCCATAGCCTGCGATACTACGTACTATCATCGCGACTTCATGAAATTACGGCAATGACCGCTTTAGTTGAAGTGAGAATATGCCAATATGTCTTAGAGGGGGTGAATAGGACTTTTTAGATTTTATGGTAATTTAAAATCCTATCAATCTTATCTTAAGAAAATATGCATATATCAAGATTTCTTCAAAGTAACTCTAATGGCTTCCAAGCTAAAAATAGAGGATCCAGTCATAAAACTACTTGAAAGATAAACTAGATGCAAATCATAGTTTATGATGGATGTGAATGTGTGTGAGGTGTGATCTCAAATAATCAAATATGAAAACATTTAGGAAAATCATACAAGCAATAGAAGAAAATATCAATCTCAAACACAGTTGTTTTTATAGTGGTTCAACTACTTGTATACTCCATTTCCAGCAGACACACTCAACCCTTGAGTGTACCGGATCTCACTAACGGAGGTTTCATAACAGGTTCACCTTAAACCAGAGGTTTCAAATCAGGATCACCTCAAATTAGTACAACCTGCTTTAGGATGACTCTAACGTGTCTACATGACACAAGTTTATGCCCCACACAGGAGCAAGGGTCAACACATAGCACCCAACTTTTAGGCCACACAGGCCAAGGATCCACACAAGGAACCTTACCAGTTTATGCTCCCATGAGCAAGGGTCAACACATAGCACTTGACTTTTAGACTACACAGGTCAAGGACCTATGCAAGGACCTAAGAATTTATGCTCTCCATAGAGTAAGGGTCAACATAAAGCACCCATCACGTACACTCCCGTTGGAGGCCTCCTATGAGGGCTTAAAAGGGGTGAGAAGCACTTTAGACCCAATCCTATAAAAGGAATGATCACAAGGGTTCTCTGGACTCTAATGACTTATAGATAAGTAGATGAGCCCCATTAAGCACGTCAATGAAGATCTCCTCCTTTGATGACGAGAATCTTCAGCTCCCTTGAACCGCAACTCAGATGATTTACTAATGTAAGGCGACGAGTTGGGTCATGGTTATGATAAAATCCTACTCTATTAAATGTTTTCCTATAAAGGAGATAGAGCGATTCCAATCATCTATGCATTCAAGGCATCCCAGCTTAATGATTTACCATTAAGATGGTAGCTGTAGGATCCTTGAATGCGGAAGTTCATTCCCCAATCCACTCTATTAAATATCAATGGTGAGGGTGGATTGGAGGATGAACTCCCATGAGAGAAAAGGCTTAGGGTATATGATTTGGGGTTAAACACTCAAAAGCACTCTTTTTTCTCTGCAAACAACCAAAGACAAGCTCTCATTAAAACGGTCATATTTTTTATAGAGTTCGATATCATCGAGCAGGGTTGATATCATTAAGCATATAGTCTCAATAGCATCGACTGTCCGCCCGATGGTAGGAACTCAACTGTTAAACGCTTTTGAAACTTTTTACCAACTGGTCGAGGAAATCGAACAAGCTTCGATGTCATCGGATTTCGAACTCTGATTTCATCGACACGAGGTTCGATTCCTCAACATTTAAAAATGTGAGAGCGCTTGCCTTTAAAACAAATCAAGTATAAGATATGATTGAGCATCACTCGATAATATCGAAATTTGAATATCAATGATATCGATGACAGTGTCGATTCATCAATAATTCCAAAGAATTTTCCTATCAGCTTGCTGGATAGTTTATGTCCTATTTCGATGACATCGACCTAGCCTCGATATGATCGATATTTGAATATCGATTTTATCGAGTGATCCTCGATTCGAGAAAGATTAACCTGAAAAACTTGCTGGATAGACTTGTGTCCCAATCCAATATCATCGAAGGTCTACCGATATCATCGAGATTTGAATTCCGAGGATATCAAGGAGGCCTTCGATATATCGAGAATCACAGAATTTGCCTTAGTGGTATTTTGGACACAACTGACCAGATATCGATTTTATCGAGTCGACTCAATGGACTCGAGATTCAAAATTCTATGATATCGAAGAGTCCATCGATATATCAATAATTTAGTCTAGAGATCTTTGTGGTTGGTGGACATCTGAATTCCTTAATTCGATAATATCGAGTGAGCTTTAAGGACATTAATAACAGGGTTCGATTTCATCAAGCCATGTATCGATAAATCGAAAAAGGTAGAAAACTTTAAAGATTTTCCTAATTTTATAAAATAGTTTTCTTACCAAAAACCCTAGGATGTTCTATTTAATTTTAAGGGTTTTATATACCTAGTCTTTTGGGACATAGGATGTGAGGCTAAGGCTTACCTTTGGCGAGTTCGGGCACACATCCTGTTGAGGCAGATGCTTGATTAATCTTCCTATGGGGCTCCTTTGTCTTGTTGACTCAACGCTCACACTAATTGACAAACCAGGGTACTTTCACTTCACACTCCAGCTTTGTCATTTCATTCGCACCGCATATTGCATTACATCTGCGGCATATGGCATTTTGTGTTGTTATGATACGTTTCTACATTTATATGGCCTTAATGAGGTTGATGGTATTTGTGGACTCGCCAGGATTTGCTTATTGCATTGCTTCCTTAGTATATAATATTGTATTATTATGTTTTTGCATTGCATAGCCTGGATAAGGCTGATGATATTCATGGACTTGTCAGTACTTCTACTTACTCTGATATCTGTGTGTTTGGCACTTACATTGCGCGCACACTTTCACCACCCTCTAAGCTTTCTATAAGCCTATGCACGATAGATGCATGCAAGTGACATTAGCTCGCAACAGCGTTGAGCTTGGAGCATGCAGCGGTCTTCTGGAGCTTTGATTTTTGACATATGTATATTTCACTTTTTAGCATTGTATTCAACTGTTTATATTAGTGGATATGTGATGATGATGTTGCCTTTGTGATTTAGGTAAACTTGTGGTTAGGCTTCTTACGAGATAAATGTACGTTGAAAAATCCTCCTTGTAAGATAAAATGCACGCTGGGAACTGAGAATGAGGTACTACAGAGGCTGTCAGCACCGGATTCGGTGATCGAGAATTTTGTGAGCCCGGTTTCTGAGTTTGGGGAGTGACAACCTTATCCCCTGTAAATTTGAGTAGGGGTGTCTTAACAAGTCAGAGTTGGGACCTCTGGACTCCTATTTTGTCGTAGGCTTCAATGAAGAGGATATCGGTCGAGCTGCCGGGTCCACCAATATCTGAAATACCTTGCGGTTGGCTATAGTCATGGTCACCACTAACACATCATCGTGGGGGTGATGGACACTTCAGGCATCCTCTTCGGTGAAGGTCAACTCACAGGATGTTACTTTATGTTCCTTCGAGCGCTTACTGGTGATGTGGACTTGATGCTCTGAGCTGTAGTGACTGATGCTTCGGGCGTGAGCTCTTCGTACTAGGTTCGAGTCGTCTCCTCCGCCAGGTCCGCCAAAGATGGTGTGGATTTCCTCGAAGCTTCGTTGTTGATGGGCTACTCGTCCTTCCCATCTACCTACTCTTCCTTCCTGTTGACATATTCTCTCAAATGCCCATTGCGGATGAGGGCTTCGATCTCCTCTTTTAGATCGAAGTAGTTGTTGGTTGAGTGATCGTGGTCACGATGAAAGTGGCAGTACTTCCGCTTATCTCACTTTTCAGCATTAGATTCCATCTTATTTAGCCATTTGAGGACTCATTTGTCCCGAACTGCCATGAGAACCTGTTCAGGCATTGCATTGAGGGGAGTGTACGAGCTGAACCTGCTCTTAGGCCTTCTACTCGGGTGTTGACTCCTAGTTGACTCATTGTCCTTTCTCCTTTTGTTGCTGGCGGCCGAGGCCTATTCTTCTTTGGGTCGTTTTTCCTTAGTTGAGCTACCCTTGTTCTAAGCAGCTTTTCGTGAGTTGGAAAGCTCCTTAGCATTGGATTAATTTTGAACTCGATTGAGGAGATTAGTTAATGTCGTTGGTGGATTCTTACCAAGTGAGAAGAGGAATCTCCCTTCCCTCGGGCCTCCCATCATGACGGCCAAGGCCATCTGATCTAAGTAACCCTCGATCTGCATTGCCTCTAGGTTGAAGCATTTGATGTAGTCTTTCAGCAACTCATCTTCTTTTTGGATGATGGTGAGGAGGTAAGTAGTCAGTTTAAGTCTTTCCTTTCCTCTGATGAAGTTAGTGATGAATGCTTTGTTGAGTTGTGTGAACGAGTTGATGGACTGTGTTTTAATTACCGGAACACTTCCGAGCTGCTCTTGTTAAGGTTAAGGATAACGCATGGCACATAACAGTGATTGATACGCCATGAAGTTCCATCCAAGCCCTAAAAGATTCCAAGTGTTCAGGTGGATCAGTGGTTCGGGAGTAAGGGGCAATCTGCAACAACTAAAACCTGGGCGGGAGCTAGGCATGCATGATGTTGGCTGTGAATGAGGGCTCAGTTTCCTCTAGTAGCGCTTCATCGAGGTTGGAGCGTGCGTGCATTAAGATTGTCATATGTCACCAATCTGACCTCACATTCATTAAGCTCGACCTCTTAGGGATCTTCATTTTTTGGCTATTACCTCGGTTTTGGCTTCGGGAGCTTTGTCACGCCTCTTCTTCTCCAACTCATGACGTAAGTTGGAGGCAGCCAGCGTAGCAATGCCTGAAGGGTTGGAGGGCGCTCGCCTTGGTGCTTCGTCGACCTATTTGTTCTCTCAGGAGGTGCCCGAGGTGGTGCAGAGAATTTTGTGGCTACTCGAGCAACAACTTCCTCAGCCCGCTAGTTGGGGGAGGGATTTGTCGTTCCAGCAATCGCCATATTTGATCGAGATTGATAGTTAAGTCTACAACTCGATGTTCGAGAGAGACGAGCTGACCTCCCCAATTATAAGACCACTGTGTCTAGCCCATGAGCACAGAATCGGCCTGAAGTTAGGAAGATGAGTCCCTGTGGTCTACAGACTGTTCCAGTGGTACAGGTGTCACGCCCCAAACTTGAAATCGGGCTTACAAAATTCACGATTGCCAAATCCGGTACCAACAACCTCTGTAGTACCCCATTCTTGTCTCCCAGCGTCCATACACTAGATTCCGATCCTGGGATCCTACAAGGAGGATTTTCCAACTTACTTTTATCTCGTAATAAGCATAACCACAAGTTTACCCAAATCACAAAGGCAACATCATCATCTTATATCCACTAATATAAAAATTTGAATACAATACTGAAACGAAAGTATATATGCCAAAAATCAAAGCTCTAAAAGTCTGCTGCACGCTCCAAGCTCAACGCTGCTGCGACCTAACGCCACCTACACTCATCTATCGTGCATAAGCTTATAGAAAGCTTAGAGGGTGGTGAAAGTGTGTGCACAAGGTTAGTGTCAAGTATGCAATACAATGCTATAATTCATACAATATCAGAATAGGCAGAAATTGAAAAGGCCAAGCTATATGTCCTAAAGGGGGGGTGAATAGGAGAATGCCAAATAAAACTTATAACAGCGGAATTAAAAAGAATATGATAGCCAAAGAAATAGCTAAAGAAAATCACAAAGCAGGAAAGTAAAACAACCTCAAAATTCAGATCTTGAGAGGTTGATACAAATGTTGTTCTAAGGACAACCTTATACCAAAAACCAGAGTTTATGGTAGGACAACCTTATTTCTAGAAAGATCTTTGTATCAAATCTCAAATCGAAGAGGAATACAGAAATAAATACAAACTGAATTGAAATAAATTGCAATCACAAATGTATTGTTCTAGGGACAGCCATACACCATAAAAATGGCAGGGCAACCTTGCTGGAACAACTTTCAAAAGAAATTAAATATCAAGCTGATAAAGGAATAGCAGAAAATAAATTCTAAACTATTACAACATTCTCACAATGCTTGAATTAAATAATTACAACATTCTCCACCATACATACATCCCACAAAAGAATAATTAAAGATCAGAAGAATAAATCAATCAACCACAACACAAGGGTTTATAGTGGTTCGCCTGTGTGTTCACCAACTGTTAAACAACAGCCACACAAAATGCTACTCCACTCCTAATATCCTCACACAGGGGCTATTAGCGTTCACTAACAAATAGGTTTTCCCAGGTTCACGCAAAACCTTTATTTGTGGGCTTACACAATTAAAAAACCCCACTTCTGAGTTTTCCTGGCTCTCCTCAGATAACCAATACAACAAGATTTTTCTGGCAAATCTTGAAAAAAAACCAAAACAGAAAGGAATTTACAATTAAATGTAAAATACCTGATTATCTTCTTCGTTGTAGCAGCCCGGTAGAACCAAATCAGAGTAGATGATTGAATGTCCAAGTTCAATGTCCAGTACTCAATTATAATGGTTCTAATTCTAATAGATTTTAAATTAAACCAAATAGGGCTTGCCTTAATTGATTTTGATTCCAAAGAAAGGGAATAACAATTCCTCTTATCAAATCAGATTGGAATAGTAGAAACAAAATCAATTAAATAAAGTTAAGGAAAGAGAATATTAAATAAGCACACTTAGCTTAGATGGTGCACAGAATTATCTCTCAGAAGTTCGACGAAGATTGGCTTGAATGGATTAATTAATTCGATAATTTCTTCTGAGATTCGTGCACTATTTATAGGTGAGAAGATCGCGTCTTCGACTAGTATAGAGAGCTCTTCGACTAGTCAAAGCAATAACAGATATTTGAAAAATTCGGCGGGATATGCTTTGACCGTTCTACGACTGGTCGTAGGTCACCTACGACTGGTCGTAGGTTTCCTTCGACTGGTCGAAGAACCTATAAACCATCGCTGGATTTCGAGTCGAAGATGCAGTCGACACTGTTCCTACGACTGGTCGAACAAATTCCTAGACTAGTCGAAGCCTAACAGATTTCATCCAAAATTTGTAACAAACTCATGACTGATCGAGGAATTTCTTAGACTGGTCGAAGCAACTCTAGGACTAGTCGAAGAAGGCCTAGGACTAGTCGAAGAACAGACCAAACTCATGTAAAATAAACATTCGGTTTTTGTATCCGAAATGACCTACTTCTAAGGTCAACCTATGGTCAGTTAAACCTCAACCATGAAGTAAAGGACATTGAAACATTCGGAACTAGTGACCTTGAAGAATGAGCCTTGAAGTCTTGATGTAGATCAATCTTGAAATCTTGATGTAGCTCAATCTTGAAAGGTCTTAAGTTCTTTACCAACTGCCTTGTACTCTTCAGCTTGAGTCTTGTCTTGTGAGCTTTACTTGTTGTGAGCTTAGCTTGTTCATGAATGTTGATCCTTGAGAGAGCTTCACTTATGCAAGTTATATATAACATAACAGTGATTTTGGCACCACAAATTTGACAACAGACAGGGATATAAACTATAGCACTTACAATCTCCCCCTTTGTCAAATTAGTGACAAAACACATAACCAAGATAAACAAAAGTAAAACAACTGGTTAATACCTGCAAATCAATATTCAATATTCAATATTCAACATTCAACCAGTTTCATTCAACAAGATCAAACATATACTCCCCCTGACTCCCCCTGAGTAACATAACCAATGCTACTCCTCTCACAATCACATTAAGAACAAACCATTCTCCCCCTTTTTGTCACAATATGATAAAGGAGAACTAAATAAAGGAATTCATGAGAGTAAACATGAGGAGGTAAGAGAGTATAGCAAAAGAGTGATAGAGATACTCAACATAGCATCACATAGAATAAATATTCAGCATAAAACATAAATAGAATCCAACTCAAAATCAGCCAAGTACTAAGTTATAAAGTTATTACAGACCAGAAGACACAAATAAACTACTCAGAACCAGAACCAGATGAAGGAGCAGGAATAGAGGGATCAAGTTAGTGCATACCTTTGTTCAATCGCCTAAGATATTTGCGCATGTACTTGAATTGTAAATCATGAGCAATAGACATGTTTTCCATCTTTACATTTATATTCTCAACTTTCTCCTCTAATGCACTCAGACGTGCATCAATATCAAATGGTACAAAATCTTAATCATTTGTTGAGACAGAATCTAGTTCCTCAAAAATGTCATCCATATTAATGTCAACACCAGCTTCTTCATGACCACCACCACCACCACCAGCTTCTTCAAAGACCGTCTATCATTTGAAGAAAAGAAGGTTCAATGTTCATACATCATGTCCGAGGTATGGAATGTCATGCCCCAAACTCGGAAACTGGGCTCACAAAATTCTCGATTGCCGAATCCGGCGCCGACAGCCTCTGTAGAACCCCATTCTCAGCTCCCGGTACCTATTTACAGGGTTCCGATCCTGGGATCCTATAAGGAAGATTTTGAATATCAATTTGATTCGTAATGAGCATAACCATAAGCATAACCCACGAACAATAACCACAAGAACACCATTATAAAAATCCACTATGATAAAAAATATTTAGTACAATGCGTAGAAAAGAAAATTACAAAATAATGAAAGTAACAAAAACTCCAAAAGCTCGGCTGCACGCTCCAACAGTGGCGAGGCTATAGCTGCGTCTTGGCGTCACTTGTACACATCAATCGTGTATAAGCTTATAGAAAGCTTAGAGGGTTGTGTAAGTGTGTGCACAATATGAGCGTGCTCAGAATATAAGGACCGAGTAATGCAGAATCATGCTAATGAGTACACGAAAGTAATCAGTCGTACCAAGGCTATACGGTGTAAGATATGAATGCTATCGGCCATAACACGGCCATGTGATGCGAGATACAACTCAAGCATGCCAATCCTCATCATATATCAGTACAGTTCTCATTTTGGATAATCACCGGGGTCTAGTACACTCTACGCCAGCTTGCCGCTCCTATCCTGACGCACAACTAGGAGAGTGGAAGAGACCTCACTATCCCCCTGCCAATATCGGGCTCGGCTCATCGATAGCGGACCGATTCCTCAAGCTGGTCAAACTCAACCTAAAAATTGCCCCCTTACTCAGGCGGGTAAGGTCACACCCATTTCCAACTGACCACGACACAGTGGGAGACACGGCTTACTGGTATACGGCCCTCGCACGCTCATGTATCCACTCGGTCTCGACGTTGGAGCCATCCTCTGGTACCATCGGGTTTAGGGATTTTCGCCCAGGGACATTTATGGCGCCCCGATGCTAAAAATAATATTTTCGGTATCCAATTCGGCCACCCACAATGTTTCTGTGGAGGCTATGGCCCTGATGTCCACAATCACACAAATGCAATTGCATGAATCACACTACCAGTCATGCAACAATCCTGCGTGTACCACGCGCTCATGTAGGGCAACTCTGCCTATCAGGGAGCCCATAAACAATCTGCCTGAGGGCTTATGCTATGATCAGTCACTCCTCATATCAAGCATACATATGATGCGTATGATCATGGATTATGGATCTATACTAAACATGTTATATAGTGATGGACTCCATTCATAACGAAGATGGGCCTAGACAACCTACACACTACAAGTATGGGCTTATCAATGGGCCTTAGGGAGAGTGACAATGCGGACATTTAACCAGCATCATCCACATAATGTGGACGTCAAACCATCATTGCTCCCAAGGTACTGCCCGTTGTAAACATCATTATATACACCACGGAGGAATCACACATTGCAATGGACCTAAATACATCCCATTGAGCCTTAAGTACATCAAATGGGCCGTATCACATGGGCCTTATGTTCATCAAGTGGGCTGAATCACATGGGCCTTATGTTCATCAAGTGGGCCGTATCAATGAGCCGCACCAATGGGCCTTATGTACATTGCAATGGGCCATAACCCATGGGCCTTGCATACATCACAATGGGCCTTATACAATTCAAGGTGGGCCTCAACAATAGGCCTTGTGTATATCAAATGGGCCACACCCAAATATAAGTGGTGATAAGGATTTTCACCATTAAAATTTCTCAGGGTTTAATGGTGGACGTTCAAAGCTACTATTTTCTATAATGTGGTCCACCTGATCGTAGATCTGTCTTATTTTTAGTCTTAAGCCTTAAAATGATCTTTTAAAAATGGTTGGACAACTTGGATGCAACCCATGCATCATGGTGGATCCCATAGGATGGAAAGAATGGACGTCATAGATGAGGTGCATACCCCATGGTGGGGCCCACACTAATGGAAGGTGTGGATTGCAATACATACATCAGTGGGTCCCACGTGGGGCCCACCATAATGTTTATTTTCCATCCAGCCCATTGACAAGGTCACAGAAAACATGGGGCCCACTGTAACGTTTATTCTCCACCCAACTTGTGGCCAGGTCATGCGGACATGGGGCCCACCATAATGTTTATTTTACACCCAGCCTACTGGTAAGGTCCCACGGACCATGGGCTACCGTAATGTTTATTTATCATCCAATCTGTTGATGAGGCCACATAGGCATGGGGCCCACCGAAATGTTTATTTTCCACCCAACCTGCTGGTAAGGTCACATAGACCTGGGCCCACTGTAATATTTATTTTCCACCCATCCTGTTAATAACGTCACACGGACCTGCATGCAGAGGAAAAATAAATTTCATAGTAATCCAAGACCCCAAAAAGGGTTCCAATGGTAGACGTTATTCCTCACTGTTCCCTGTGATGTGGGCCACCTAAGTACCACACAACTAATTTTTGGGGGGCCCACCATCCTAAAGGGGACCTAACAAATGCATGGTGTTGATGGTCGACACACATCATGGTGGGGCCCACGGCTGGGACCCTCGTTTGGGCCAGCACGTGCATCACGGTGGGGCCTGGCGCACAGTGCAGTAGCGCTTGCTGCACGCGTCAGCGACAGCAGGTGATTCTGCTTATATTTTTTTATTTTTTTGGGGAAAGGGTTTTTCCACGCTTTTTCCTATGTGGGGCCCACATCTGAAAAATCCAACTCGATCATTAGATTCTATGCCCCTGATTGACCAAATGAGACCAATATGCGACATGTTTTTGACGAATAGAAGAATCAAGGTGGGTTTTAACAGTAATACTACTATTTCCTATGGTATGGCCTGCTTGATTATCGGATTGGCCTCATTTTTTGGCTCAACGCCTAAAATGGGCTGAGAAATGAAATGGACGGCGTGGATTATATACATACATCAAGGTAGGGCCTACATGAGTAGCCTAACCCAAAAGCTCATTTTTTTTGTTAGCTTGCAAGTACACACCCATGTCAGCACACGCACCCCATGTTAGCCACAACCTACGTCCAGCGTCCAGGGACGCTGGATGGCATGGGTAGTCACAGACATCATGGTGGGTACCATATGGACGTGGACCACCTATTGATTAACATGATATTGGTGTTTTCCTTCATCTTGGTCGTCCAATGGACCCGCTGTAAGGTGGGCCTGACGATCGGACGGTCAAGATCATCTTGCACCGAAGTGGCCACAAGATATCTCACAAAAGAAAGAGAGAGAGAGAGAGAGAGAGAGAGAGAGAAAATGAGAGAGATGGTGATGGAGGGGCCCCGCCACTATGGGCCCCACATGATACAACTCATACTTCAAAATAGGTCCCACCAACAAGTGGGCCCTAAAAATAAGAATTTAACGGTGGATCACCCACCTCTAGGCCTTCTCCTTGATCCCTTAGCCTCCTTAGCTCCTATGCTTAACCTTTGACTGTGGATGATGGAATTTTGATGGTGGGGATGAGAGATGAGAGGGTGGGCCACACTTGTTGTTTTTAGAAAAACTTGGGAATGCTTGGACGTGTGGAAATTTTTGGGTTGCTTGGAAGTGGAGAGATGGAATGAGAGAGAGAGAGAGAGAGAGAGAGGAGTGATGGGTGAAAAGGATGGGTGAGGTGTGATGGGTGATAGGTGGAGTGATGGGGTTGTAAGAAAGTAATGGGTGGAGAGAGAGAGAGAGAGAGAGAGTTGACTTTAGGAATGGGAAGGGATGGGTTGTTGTACTTGGGGTATGGCTTGTACTTGACATTGATTGATTGATTGATGAGACATGTTGTAGAGATTCCCTCGAAGTTCGCAACACGCGGCGTTTTTCTCAAAATGAACGTGGGCCTACATCTTCTACCCTGGGTATCGGTTCGGTGCATGAGTCGCGGCGACGGCGTGGTCGCCAAGGTATAGGTTTCTATTCGAGTCGACTTTGGTATGTCAGACCCAGCTTAGGATCGCGCATAAACATCGGATATGGGTCGAGAGTTACCGGAATTCGACCTGGAAAACCGCGTAAGCCTACGGGACGGTACGGAATAGGACACGGGTCTTACAACTCTCCCCTCCAAATAAAATTTTCGTCCTCAAAATTTACAATCATTGCAAGTAATCATAACTCATAATAGAAGAGGAGACAAGGTATCGTCATATAACATTGGAGACAACATACAAGATACATCATATAATCAATAATCAAAGAGATAGAGATAGCGTTCTCGGATCTCGGCCTTGCGTTCCCAAGATGCCTCATCAACAGAATGGTGACCCCACTAAACCTCTAGCGATCAAGGATACGAACTGACTGCTCAATGTAAAAAGTGTCCTCACGAACCTCTAGCGGCTGCCAATCAATAAGTGGAACGATGTCTAACCCACACTTCCTCAGCATAGAGATATGTAAAACATTGTGGACGCTAAACAACTGAGATGGTAAGGCAAGCCGATAGGCCACAGCGCCAATGCGCTCAGTGATCTCGAAAGGTCCAATGAATCTCGGGGTAAGCTTGCCCTTCGCCCCAAATCAAACTACACCCTTCATGGGCGAGACCTTGAGATACACATGGTCCCCTACAGCAAACTCCAAGGGACAACGCCGGCGATCAGCAAAACTCTTCTGCAAACTCTGAGCTGTGCGCATCCTCTGCCTGATGATGTCGATAACCTCTGATGTTTGCTGCACAAGCTCGGGACCTAGGAGATGCCGCTCTCCAACTTCGGTCCAACAACTCGGAGATCTGCACGGTCTGCCATACAATACCTCAAAAGGAGTCATGCCAATGGTCGCCTGATAGCTATTATTGTATGCGAACTCAGCCAATCGTAGATGCTTATCCCAGCTACCCCTGAAATTAATCATGCAGGCCCGAAGCATGTCCTTAAGGATCTGATTGACCCTCTCGGTCTGGCCATCGGTCTGCAGGTGATACGCGGTGCTGAACTGCAAATCAGTGCCCATCGTTCTTTAAAAACTCCTCTAAAATTGAGACGTTAACCTCGGGTCTTGGTAAAAAATTATCAAGATTGGAACGCCGTGCAGTCTCACAATCTCCTCAATAAATAACCTCGCAAGCCAGTCCAAAGGCCAAGTAGCCCGAATCACAAGAAAATGTGCCACTTCGTCAGACGGTCCACGACAACCCAAATAGCGTTATGATCTCGCTGAGTCCTCAGAAAAACTCATGATAAAATCAGTAGATACGTGCTCCCACTTCCACATCGGGACACTCAACGGCTGTAATGGACCAGGGGGTCTCTGATGATTGGCCTTGACACGCTGGCATGTGTCACACTCGGCCACAAAACTGGCGACCTGGCACTTCATCCCCGCCCAAAAACACCGTCTCCTTATATCACGATACATCTTCGTCGAGCCAGGGTGGATAGAAAACCGCGATTGATGTGCCTCAGTTATAAGATCTCTGCGCAACTCAGGAATATCTGGGACATATAATCGGCCTCTGAAGCAAAGTCCACTATCAGATCCAATCTACCAATCTGTCTGACTCTCAGATGCTACCCTTGCTTGGTAATTCTATAACGACTCATCTGTCTGTTGAGCCTCGATCACCCTTGCGACAAAAGAGGATGGAATCGACAAGCTCGATAGATGAACGATAGAAGACTGCAGACCAAAATCAAAGTCGTACTCTGCTATATCCTCGATCATCCTCCACTCCTGAATCATCATGTGTGCCACAAAGCCTTGTGGCTGACGGCTGAGGGCATCCACCACCACATTCGCCTTGCCTGGGTGGTATTAAAGGTCAAAATCATAGTCCTTCAGAAGCTCCATCCAGCGTCTCTGCCTCATGTTCAACTCAGACTGAGAGAATAGATACTTCAAGCTCTTGTGGTCAGAGAAGAGCTTGAACCTGACCCCATAGAGATAGTGCCTCCACACCTTCAGTGCGAAGACGACTGCTGCCAGCTCCAAATCATGCATGGGGTAGTTCAGCTCATGAACCTTAAGCTGACGAGACGTGAAGGTTACAGGCCTGCCATGCTGCATTAGGATAACACCTAAACCAATACGTGAGGCATCAGTAAATACAACAAATCCATCACTCCCAGAGAGAAGAGTGAGGATAGGAGCGGACGTCAAACGGTCCTTCAGCTCCACGAATGCTCGCTTACATGCGTCAGACCAAACAAAATCTGCGCCCTTCCGAGTCAACTTGGTTAACGGGGCTGCAATACGGGAGAAGCCCTCAATGAAACGCCGATAGTATTCCGGTAAACCAAGAAAACTGCGGATCTTGAACGCAGTCGTGGGTTGACCCCACTGACGCACTGCATCAACCTTCGAGGGGTCCACTACGAGACCCTCCCTCGTCACCACGTGACCAAGGAACTTCACCTCCTCCTGCCAGAACTCGCACTTCTCCAGCTTCACATATAGCTGGTGGGCATTGAGGGTCTACAAAGCGATCTCCAAATGCTGCATATGATCCTCACGGGTTCTCGAATATATCAGAATGTCATCGATGAAGACCACAACAAACTGATCAAGATATGGACAAAAGACCTCGTTCATCAACTGCATGAAGACCATGGGTGCATTGGTCAGTCCAAAGGACATGACCTGAAACTCAAAATGACCATAACGTATCCTAAAAGTTGTCTTCAGGATGTCCTCCTCTCTGACCCGAATTTGATGATAACCGGAACAGGTCAATCTTCGAAAAGAACTGTGCACCCTGCAGCTGATCAAACAAATCATCTATCCTCAGGAGTGGGTACTTATTCTTGATCGTGACCTGATTGAGCTATGGTAATCTACGCAGAGCCTCAACGAGCCATCCTTCTTCCTGACGAAGAGTACTGGCGCTCCCACGGAGAACTGCTCAGACGAATGAATCCCAACTCACGCAACTCATCCAACTGTTGTTGTAGCTCATGCAACTCCCTCGATGCCATACGGTATGGGGCCTTCGAGATAGGCGCGGTACCAGGCACTAGATCAATTTGGAACTCAATATGACGGTGTAGCGGCAATCCCAGAATCTCCTGGAATACGTCGGGGAAGTCATAGACAATCGACAACTGATCAATACATGGGTAACGGGCTCCTCGACTGCACAAGACATCAAACATTATAATGGCTCTCCTCTAGGCTCTGTGTAATGACCCAGAAAATTTCATACCAAGACCCGAGTACTACCTCTATTTTTCCTTAGAAGTTATGTGTGGGTTAATTAGCGTTAAATTCAATTGCTCATGAAATTAGTGTCTATCACTTTAAATTTGATCTGCAGGACTCAAAACCTGTAGAATCGTTAGCGTTATGTTACCCTGAAACCTAGGATTCAACATTAAATCCAGTTGCTCTCGGGAGTACTGGGAAACTTTGTATCAGACCTAGACCACGCGTCGAAAGTCCGATAGCGTCGATCTTAGACAATTTTGGTCATCTTGTTGGGCTTGACCATCACCTCAAAAATCAAGACCAGATGATGTCCTGGGTCGATTTGCTTGAGTTCGGAGTAAAGAGTGTGAGAAAGCAAAGAAATTAAATATGATTTTATGAAATCTGAGTCGTGTTGCTTGCGCGATGATTTTAAGCACTCTGGCCATTGGATTTTAACCCAATTTCACCCTTGGATCAGGGAAGATGGCCCAGGCATGTCCTAGTGCTGGTGGACCTGATCGAGTTTCGATGACCGTTGAATTGAGAGTGGTCCGCCACGGCTGATCTGTAAATTCGATCGGTACGAAAACTGAGCCTGACCTAGATCCATGGTCAGTGAGCTTAAGTCCGATCGCACGTGGAGAAAGGACCACCAGAAGTGTTCCGTTGGATCGGAATAGGCCTAATTTGGTTATAACTTAAGTATACCTTGGCCCTGGGGCTATTTTCATCTATTCTAGGCCTATATAAAGACCTTAAAACCCTCACTCTCTTTTCCATACGAATTTCCTAACCCTAGCTAAGAAAGAGAGAGAAAAAGAGAGAGAAAGTGAGAGAGAAGTTGGTGAATCATCTTTAGATTCTTTCTTATTACTCTGTGTACCTAAACCATCACTTTTGAATCGTTATTCCGGCGATTCTAAGTTCTTTCTTGGGTAAGTTAACTAAACCCTAGTCTGTTTTAGAGCTTAGACTTGTCTAAGTGTTAATGTAGCTCATTTCTATTCTTGCCTTAGGTTTTCTAGTTGCCATTGACAAAGACTCATCGTCTGAATCAAATCTATTGTGCTTTTCTAGTTTAAGGTGCGGACTATATTCGTATAGGTTATGGTTTTCAAGGCTTTCAATGTTGAGTAATGGTTTATTATTGTTATGGATGCAATTTCACATGCCAACTGTGATGTTTATTTTGCGTTCCTGATATATATGTGTTATATTGAGATTTGTGTATTTTATGTATATGTATGAAGTATCGTATATGTATAAAATATGAACATGTATTTGCCATGATTAATTGTCGTGTACTTGTGCTAGTTGTATGTGTGTTAACTCCTTGGCAAAAGGAATTATCCAAATGTGTGTTATCGCCAACATACGTCACGTATGTAGGACCACATAATCTAAGTGTTTGAAGAAATGTCTGAATGGTTAAGTGTGTAATATATTAACCTATTATGGGCGTTGAGAAGAGATTCTCAACTATCCTATTGGTGTGTATGATTTTCTACATGTAATCTACATTCTTTGTTGTTTAACTTCAAGCACTACTTAGGTGTAATTCATGCTAAGTTGATATTCATCACATGCTTCCATACGGTATGATTAGAATTGTTGCTCCATTATTGTTCTAAATTGTTATTATGGATATCTGTTATAATTGAACATGTTTGGGACTATGAAATAGTCCAAGGAATCGATAACAAACCTTGAGTTCGTGGCCGAGGATGATTTCGCCACGTAGGACGTGTTTGATGAAACCGAGTCGTATTAGGGTTGTCGGCAATGGTTTGGCCACACGGAGTGTTTGCGCACTTTATGTCGTTCAACTCAACGTGCGCTCGTGTTGGTCGAGTTCGTTAAGTAACCCAATTGTCCCGATGTATGTTCACCATGTATGGACGCTATTGTTTGAATCTGGGGTACCAAACTTACCGATGTAATCCCGTTAACCATTGTACCTTGATCCACTAAGACTCATGAGCTGGGCATGGTGGTATGGGACACCGTGGTCGAGCTGTCGGCCTACGCTGGGGTGACGAGCCTC
This sequence comes from Magnolia sinica, assembly GCF_029962835.1. Taxonomy (NCBI): domain Eukaryota; kingdom Viridiplantae; phylum Streptophyta; class Magnoliopsida; order Magnoliales; family Magnoliaceae; genus Magnolia; species Magnolia sinica. The sequence goes on from NC_080576.1 coordinate 57,303,563, forward strand.
CCCGTAGTGACCAGTGAGCACACCAGACTCGTGAGCCGATTATGGTGGTATGGGACACTAGATTCGTGCTGTCGGCCTACATTGATTGGTGACGAGCCCTTTTTAGTGACCTCGACCATACCTTGCTACTTCATTGAGGCGACGAGCCTTAGGGTAGTAACTAAGGTATGATAAGGATGCATTGATTGGTGACGAGCCCTTTGCAGTGACCTAAAACTATATGATCGTATGAGATTGTGTAGGATTGACGACCCTAGAATGGATCACTGTTTGGAAATTGATATGAGGAAGGTACCTTAGCTTCCCAATCCTGCTGTATGAAAAGGACTAATAACAACTTGGTAATCATGTTCATGCACCGCATTGCATGTGCGTAGAAGTTGTTGGCACTGCAGGAGTTTGTCATGCGTACCATAAAATGAAGACGCTGAGGGAGTGCAGGCGAGGGCATGCATCATTTCTTCATACATCCTTGCATTAACAAGAATACTTAGGACGTGTTGATTGTATTGCCTTATCATTACTGCTTAATTGATTTGATATCATGTTAACTTTTACTGTATAGTTCCACTGAGTTGATCACTCACTCCCACATTCTGGGACGGTGTTTCAATACCCACCAGACCCTGTCTTAGATGCAGATGTTGACGCGACCCCTGAGGCAGAGCAGGATTACGAGGATGATGAGGACGCGTTTTCTTTTATGCAGCTCTCAGGCGGGTTCATGTGAGCCATGTCCTGATGTGCGGGGATTCTGGGTTTTTATTTGAATAGATAATGTCCTTTTGATACTTGTATTTTTGAAAGCAACACTTGTAGTTATGACCTGGCAGGTATACGTATTTCAGGGACTTGCACATGTACACATATGTTTCTTTAAGTCTTCCACTTGCGTCTTTCACTTATCCCTGAATTATGTTTGCAGTTTGGCTTAATCTATTCCATGTTTTATGCACTCATACAAATAACATACATCTATCATTAAATATGTTGCATAAGTGATGTTTTAAAACTCGGGAGCTGAGTTATGCTCGACCCCCGAATTTCAGGGCATTACAAGTTGGTATCAGAGCATGATTTGGATTAAACCGGACCTGGGTTATAGTCACACAACGCACGCTGTCGCCACCTTAGTGTAGGAGGGTGCAAGTTTATTGTAGAATTTGTGTATGTGTTTCCATTGCTTCTATCAGCTAAAGTTTACTAAAAACGATCGTCGAGATCGAGTCTGTGCGCACTCATGATCATACACAGCGACCCAAAATCTCTTCTAGACCGTCCATTGACGAGTTTAGATGGTTTATCTTCCCATCTCAGCCCTTAAAATGTCTGTAAATTCGAATCTGTATCAGATTCTACTCTTAGTAGCCTAGTATGCGTCGAACCGGACTAAGGGCCCAATCGGGGCAATTCTAGGGGGACCCAGGGGGGACCCGCATCATTTTGGACCTTAGGGGCCAGGAGGACCTCGCCCAAATGGTGAGTCATCGCCGGAGTGTCCAAAGACCGGCGATGACCTCGCCGGTTCAGCGAGCCCTTGCCATCCAGTGGGCCAGGCCGGGCGGGCTGACTCAGGCCAACGCTCATGGGGTCTTGTGTGGCCCACTTATTTAGGGTTGCTCATTTTTAACCCTCCCTAAACCTTCATTCCTTCACAAACTCACCCTCTAAGCTTCCCTTTTCTTGAAATCTCTCTCAAAACTCCACAAAAACCTCTTTCCAAACCTTTCCCTCTTCCATTTTCGTGCATCCCCCATCCTACCATCTCAAAACCTCATCTTCATTACTATTTTCACTCCCTTTCCTTTTCATTTGAGCACTCAAATCCTTTCTTTGAGTCTCAAGTATGTGGAAGCCTCACCATTCTTCCCATTTCTCTCTTTTCTCTCATTTTCCATGGCCCTATTTGAGTTTGTCAAGACCATATTTTCTATCTCCACCTTTCTCTCTTTGATGGGGAAGAAGAGAGCGCCCGTTGATGAAGCCGGGCCTAGCTGCCCAACCCGTGTACAGAGGCCGAAAGGTGCCACCATGAGCACGACCTTCACCCGTGAGTTTCAGACGAAGCGGGACCTTAATCCTCAAGCTCCTATTGGAAGAACTCTATTGGCGGAGCTATCTCATAGAGTCTATGAAGGCCGTAGGGTCCTTTTTGAGGCTCATGTAGATCCGCGACTATTTGGCGAATTTCTCTTGTTGGAGCGCCTGGAAGGGGCCGATTGGTGCCCCCTGTTCAAGGGCGAATATCGCACCAATGTGAGTACTGTTCGAGTTTTTTATGCCCACATTCGGGAACCTTTGCTGGAGCCTCTACAGTTCAAGGTCCCTTGTGGAAGAGATCGGGAAGTCACGATCAACGTTGCTTTGATATCCCGACTCCTGAACATGCCGCTTGGCGAGGTTCATGCGAGTGAGAAGAATTTAAGCAGTGCGCGCAAGAGGGATCGCCGCACGCGGTTCCTATGTGGTCGTCTGGTCGAATAGCAGCCGAATAGAAGCCTTTTAGCTACCAACATGACGGACAACTTCCGTTTGCTTCACCACATGTGCACATTCAATGTTTATCCAAGGTGGAGCAACCGCAGCAAGTGTACGCGCCTGATGATAGATTTTCTGTATCAGGTGGGGTAAGGAGAGAAGCTATGTGTGCCAACGTACATCTTGCGTCAGATTATCCTTATCGCTCATTCGAATAGGAGGACCGAATCACTCCCATTTGGCCGACTTATTTGTAAGCTTGCACATGAGTTTGGCTATAGGCTTAGGGCAGAAAAGCCGGTACTTGTTCGATACATTAATGAGACGACCCTAAATCAGATGGACATTAGGCCTCATCGACGACAAGCCTCACCTGAAGAAAGTGAGGATGAGATAGAGAGCGATGAGGAAGAGAGTTATGGCGAAGGTAGAGCAGAGATAGAAGAAGAAGAAGAGCAAGACAAGGAAGAGGTAGAGGCTCAGGACACAAGTGAGAGTTCTCCTCCTGTGGCACCAGAGCAAAACACAGATCAAGCTGATAGGGATGCCCGTATCGCTCAGCTTGAGGAGGGTTAGGCTGTTCTACGCCAGGATATTATGGATCTTCGAGGCCTCGTGAAGCATAAGTTCGGGAAGATGTCTCGAACTCTGAAGTCTATCCTGTGTTGTTTGCAGGATAAGGGTGCCCTCCTCCATCTCCTGATTCAGACAAGTAGTTGCTGATGTAGTCGTCCCTTGCTCTGTTTTTTGTTTGTTTTTGTGTGTAGCCGTTGTTGGCATAGTAGTTTGGGAGTTGTTTGTTGTTTGAAGCTTTAGATGTTTTGGTTCACATGCTTTCTCTGTCGCGATTCATGTAATGCTGCACTTCTTGTATTGCGACAATTTTGTTAAATGAAATGCATGTTGTTATCTTTGAGTTGTGATATAAATGCTGTGTGGGTGGATTATGTGAATGTTGGATCTCACAGGTTGCATCCTCTGTTGAATGTAGGGTATGCCTCCTAAGGGATCGAAGACTTCGGCCCGTTTCTCTTTGGTCAAGCCGTTTGTCGGGGTTTCTCCCCTAGGCGATAGCCAGATGGATCCACAGTCGGGCCCGTCTCATATTGGTGTTGGGCTGAACTCTCAGTCAGCTACTGGCCCCGCTGCTGGGCCGACTCCTGTGGTACCACCTATGGCTACACCAGTCACGCCTTCGGTTCCTGAGCCGAACCGTGCATCTGCATCGACGCCTTATGCATCTTCATCCGCTCCACTTCCTGATAGGTTTGAGCAGATGATGCTGTTGATGCAGCAGCAGCAGATTCAACAGCAGCAGCACCAGCAATAGCAGCAGCACCAGCAACAGTTTCTATCTTCCATGGCTGGCATCTTTGCTCAATCGATGGGGGCGACTCTCCCTGTTTCACCTATGCACCCATCTGGGAGCACTAGTGCGAGCGGCACATTTGAGCGATTCCAGTGCTTACGACCTCCCACATTTGCAGGTTCTCATAGACCCGAGGAGGCCAAGTACTGGATTGATCGCATCTTTAAGATGCTGAGGCCGCTGCACTGTTCTGAGGTTGAGCAGGTCGAGCTTGCCTCCTTCATGTTTGAGAAGGAGGCTAGTTTATGGTGGGATAGTGTTCTCCGCACAGTTATGGAAGGGTATGAGTGGACGTAGCAGGCATTTGAGGCATGCTTCCACAAGAAGTATTTTCCGATTACGTACTGACATGAGAAGGAAAGTGAGTTCCTTCGCCTCCGTCAGGGAGGAATGCCGATGACTGAGTATGAGAACCGGTTTACTGAGCTGGGTCATTATGCTCCATTGCTTCTAGGTGATCAGCCAATGCGGACGCGACGTTTTTCTGAGCGGTTGAGGCCTGAGATCGGAGCGAAGATGTGCTGTGCTAGCATATCTTCTTATGCTGAGTTGGTGAGCATGTCTCTGCGAGCTGAGCAGGACGGGGACAAGTCGTCCCGTATACGAGCACCTACGGTTCCTCGACCGTGACTTGACTTTTCGAGCGCACCTTTTCTTGGGAAGAGGCCGCGGGCAGACTCTCCTCTAAGGCGTGCAGCGCCGCCCGCTCAGCAGATGCGTTCTGATTTATACTGTTCGTATTGTGGGAAAATGGGGCATTCGGATCGTAATTGCTTTACTCGAATGTGGGACAGTGGTTTTACTCCGCCGCAGAGGATCAGCCGTCCAATGCCGCAGGTTATATCTCCTCCACCCATTCATTCAATGCCTGCTCATCCATCCTTCAGACCTCCTGTACCTCGCTTCAGGCCACCTCAGTGGCCCATGGTTCCTCCGCCGAATCGTCCACAGCAGGCTCTAGTTCACGCGCTTACAGCTGAAGCGCCTGTGGCTGACTTGGTACCGAGATCCTTTGAGGTTACAGCACACATTCATGGTATTCCCGTTTCTTTGTTGGTGGATACAGGGTCCACTACCTCTCTTATATCGTATGCGGCAGTTAAGCGCCTGAGTTTAGGCATTGTTACTATAAAGGGAGTGACGCTCACTACCGCTACATGGATCTCCTCTGATATGACTAGGCGTTGTATGGGTTGTTTGATTGATCTAGGGAGTAGATCGATTCTGGTTGACCTGTTTGTCGCACCTTTATACCATTATGACGTCATTTTGGGTATGGATTGGCTCACGAAGATGCGAGCAGAGATTGATTGTGAAGCTAGGCTGGTGACAATCCATAGACCTGAGGGTGAGACATTTACTTTCCCTGTTCAGGTCAGTAACCCTTTCCGTTTTAGTTATTATACTTCTCTGTTGGAGAGTATTGCTAGTTCGGCGCTTGAAAGCATGCCGGTAGTTCGAAATTTTGAAGATGTGTTTGAGTCGATTCCTGGATTACCCCCTCAGCGCGAGATTGATTTTACTATCGATCTCATGCTTAGTGCGACACCCATTTCTTTGCCTACTTATCGTATGTCTCCGAGTGAAATGGAGGAATTGAGGAAGCAGATAGATGGCTTGTTGAGTCTAGGTTTTATTCGGCCTAGTGTCTCCTTGGGGAGCACCTATCCTGTTTGTTAAGAAGAAGGATGGTTCCCTGCGATTATGTATAGATTATCGCAGGTTAAATCAGGTGACCGTGAAGAACAAGTATCCCTTGCCCAGGATCGATGATCTATTTGATCAGTTGAAAGGGGCACGGTACTTTTCGAAGGTTGATCTGCAGTCAGGGTATCATCAGTTGCGCGTCAAGAATGAGGACATGCAGAATACCGCATTCAGGACTAGTTTCGGCCATTATGAGTTCCTTGTGATGTCGTTCGGTCTTACGAACGCACCGGCCGTGTTCATAGATCTGATGAACAGGGTGTTTTGGCCATTTTTATTTCGATTCGTCATTATTTTTATCGATGACATTTTGATATACTCTACGAGTCGGGAAGAGCATGAGGAACACTTGAGAGTGGTCTTGGATATTCTCAGGAAGAATCAGCTTTTTGCTTAGTTTAAGAAATATAATTTCTGGAAAGAGGAAGTCAAGTTCCTAGGACATGTGGTGTCCAAGGAAGGGATAGTTGTCGATCTCGCTAAGGTAACTGCAGTTCAGGACTGGAAGCAACCTGGTTCAGTTACTGAGGTGAGAAGCTTTCTGGGTCTAGCAGGCTATTATCGACGCTTCATACGAGACTTCTCGAAGATAGCCAGACCGTTGTCTCAGTTGACACGGAAAGATTTGAAGTTTGCTTGGAATGAAAGGGCGGAGATAGCTTTTCAAGAGCTGAAGGACAAGTTGACGTCCGCCCCTGTGCTAGTATTGCCAGAGCAAGGGGTTAAGTATACGATATATATTGACACCTCTCGCATTGGTCTGGGTTGTGTCCTTATGCAGAAGGACAGGGTGATTGCATATGCTTCGAGACAGTTGAGGAAGCACAAAGAAAATTACCCTACACATGACTTGGAGTTGGCAGCTGTCATTTTCGCATTAAAGCTCTGGAGACATTACCTCTACGGAGGGGAGTTCGAGCTCTTTTATGACCACAAGAGCCTTAAATATATTTTTACACAGCGTGACTTGAATATGAGGCAATGTCGATGGATAGAAACATTGAAAGACTTTAAGTTCGATGTTTCTTACCATCCGGGCAAGGAAAATCTTGTGGCAGACGCGTTGAGTCGCAAGAAGGCTATTGAGTTTGCGGCTCCGCTAATGATAGGAGAATGAGACATGTTAGAGTTTGTGCGAGACTTTGAGCAAAAACTTACGGTGGAAGAGTCGTATGAGGTTATCGCACACATTCGAGTACAGCCCCTCATTGACAAGAGGATCATTGCAGCTTAGGCAGATGATGAGCTATTAGTGAAGATGAAAGAGCGGGTTGGTACAGATGAGGACTTCGAGTGGAGTGTTAGTTCAGATGGGGGCCTACGATATCGTGGCCAGCTATGTGTCCCAGACATCCCTAACTTGAGACGGGAGGTTCTCGAGTTAGCCCATAATTCTAAGCTTGCAATGCATCCAGGTAGCACGAAGATGTATCAAGATATGAGAAGATCCTATTGGTGGGACAACATGAAGGTTCACATTGTTGAGTTTGTATCTCGTTGTCTCACGTGCCAGCAGGTCAAGGCAGAGCATCGCCGACCTCCTGGACTTCTTCAGCCCATACCCATAACAGAATGGAAGTGGGACTTCATCTCTATGGATTTTATTTCAGGGTTGCCGAGAACGAGGTAGGGACATAACTCTATTTGGGTGATCGTCGACCGATTGACGAAGTCGGCTCATTTCTTACCGATCAGAGTCACAAACTCTGCAGACGAGTTGGCTAGATTGTACATCAAGGAGATTGTACATCTGCATGGAGTTCCCTTGGAGATTGTGTCTAACAGAGATACGCGATTCACATCTATCTTCTGGACTCGTATCCAAGAAGCAATGGGTGTGAAATTAAAGTTCAACACCGCGTTTCATCCGCAGACAGGCGGGCAGACGAAACGTGTGAATCAGATTCTGGAAGGCATGTTGCGATCTTGTGTTTTGGATTTCAAGGATAGTTGGGATGATTGTCTCCCTTATGCAGAGTTCGTGTATAACAATAGCTTCCAGGCGAGTATTGGCATGGCTCCCTATAAGGCATTGTATGGTCGCCCGTGTAGAGCACCGCATTGCTAGGCAGAAGTTGGTGAGCGTAGTTTGATTGGCCCAGAGTTGGTACAGGCGACTTTAGAGAAAGTTTACATTATTCGACGTCGACTTCTGACAGCGCAAAGCAAGCAAAAGAGTTACGTTGATACAAGGCGGCGACCGCTTGAGTTTGAAGTTGGAGACCATGTATTTCTTAAGGTTTTCCCTATGAAGGGAGTTCTACGGTTCGGTAAGAAGGGAAAGCTCACGCCGAGATTTATTGGTCCATTTCAAATACTGGATCGAGTGGGAGCGGTAGCATACCGCCTTGCTTTGCCCACACCACTTATGGGCGTGCATAACGTATTTCATGTTTCTATGCTGAAGAAGTACCCTCTTGATCCTTCGCATATTATCAGTTGGGAGTAGGTGCAGTTGAGCGAGGATGCCACATATGTACTGCGACCGACACGTATCCTAGACAAGAAGGAGCAGGTATTGCGTAGCAAGGTTATCCCTCTTATGAAAGTACTATGGACGCATCATAGTGAAGAAGAGACTACTTAGGAGACTGAAGCTGAGGTCAGAAAGAGCTACCCTCAGATCTATGAGGAGTATGAGAAGGTACAAATTTCGAGGATGAAATTTTTCTTTAAGGGGGGTAGATTGTAATGAACCGAAAAATTTCGTGCCAAGACCCGAGTACTACCTCTATTTTTCCTTAAAAGTTATGTGTGGGTTAATTAGCGTTAAATTCAATTGCTCATGAAATTAGTATCTATCACTTTAAATTTGATCTGCATGACTCAAAACCTGTAGAATCGTTAGCGCTATGTTACCCTGAAACCTAGGATTCAACGCTAAATCCAATAGCTCTCGGGAGTACTGGAAAACTTTGTATCGGACCTGGACCACGTGTCGAAAGTCCGATAGCGTCGATCTTAGACAATTTTGGTCATCTTGTTGGGCTTGACCAATACCTCAAAAATCAAGACCAGATGATGTCTTAGGTTGATTTGCTTGAGTTCGGAGTAAAGAGTGTGAGAAAGCAGAGAAATTAAATATGATTTTATGAAATCTGAGTCGTGTCGCTTGCGCGACGATTTTAAGCACTCTGACCATTGGATTTTGACCCAATTTCACCCTCGGATCAGGGAAGATGGCCAGGCATGTCCTAGTGCCGGTGGACCTAATCGAGTTTCGATGACCGTTGAATTGAAAGTGGTCCGCCACGACTGATCTATAAATCCGATCGGTACGAAAACTCAGCCTGACCTAGATCCATGGTCAGTGAGCTTAAGTCCGACCGCACGTGGAGAAAGGACCACCAGAAGTGTTCTGTTGGATCGGAATAGGCCTGAATTGGTTATAACTTAAGTATACCTTGGCCCTGGGGCTATTTTCATCTATTCTAAGCCTATATAAAGACCTTAAAACCCTCACTCTCTTTTCCATACGAATTTCCTAACCCTATCTAAGAAAGAGAGAGGAAAAGAGAGAGAAAGTGAGAGAGAAGTTGGTGAATCATCTTTAGATTCTTTCTTGTTACTCTGTGTACCTAAACCATCACTTTTGAATCGTTATTCCGGCGATTCTAAGTTCCTTCTTGGGTAAGTTAACCAAACCCTAGTCTGTTTTAGAGCTTAGACTTGTCTAAGTGTTGATGTAGCTCATTTCTATTCTTGCCTTAGGTTTTCTAGTCGCCATTGACGAAGACTCATCGTCTGAATCAAATCTATTGTGCTTTTCTGGTTTAAGGTACAGACTATATTCGTATAGGTTATGGTTTTCAAGGCTTTCAATGTTGAGTAATGGTTTATTATTGTTATGGATGCAATTTCACATGCCAACTGTGATGTTTATTTTGCATTCCTGATATATATGTGTTATATTGAGATTTGTGTATTCTATGTATATGTAGGAAGTATCGTATACGTATAAAATATGAACATGTATTTGCCATGATTAATTGTCGTGTACTTGTGCTAGTTGTATGTGTGTTAACTCCTTGGCAAAAGGAATTATCCAAATGTGTGTTATCGCCAACATACGTCATGTATGTAGCATCACGTAATCTAAGTGTTTGTAGAAATGTCTGAATGGTTAAATGTGTAATATATTAACCTATTATGGGCGTTGAGAAGGGATTCTCAACTATCCTATTGGTGTGTATGATTTCCTACATGTAATTTACATTCTTTGCTGTTTAACTTTAAGCACTACTTAGGTGTAATTCATGCTAAGTTGATATTCATCACATGCTTCCATATGGTACGATTAGAATTGTTGCTCCACTATTGTTCTAAATTGTTATTATGGATATCTATTATAATTGAACATGTTTGGGACTATGAAATAGTCCAGGGAATCGGTAACAAACCTTGAGTTCGTGGCCGAGGATGATTTCGCCACGTAGGACGTGTTTGACGAAATCGAGTCGTATTAGGGTTGTCGGCAGTGGTTTGGCCACACGGAGTGTTTGTGCACTTTATGTCATTCAACTCAACGTGCGCTCGTGTTAGTCAAGTTCGTTAAGTAACCCAATTGTCCCGATGTATGTTCACCATGTATGGACGCTATTGTTTGAATCTAGGGTACCAAACTTACCGATGTAATCCCGTTAACCATTGTACCTTGATCCACTAAGACTCATGAGCTGGGCATGGTGGTATGGGACACCGTGGTCGAGCTGTCGGCCTACGCTGGGGTGACGAGCCTCCCCGTAGTGACCAGTGAGCACACCAGACTCGTGAGCCGATTATGGTGGTATGGGACACTATATTCGTGCTGTCGGCCTACATTGATTGGTGACGAGCCCTTTTTAGTGACCTCGACCATACCTTGCTACTTCATTGAGGCGACGAGCCTTAGGGTAGTAACTAAGGTATGATAAGGATGCATTGATTGGTGACGAGCCCTTTGCAGCGACCTATAACCATATGATCGTATGAGATTGTCTAGGACTGACGACCTTAGAATGGATCACTGTTTGGAAATTGATATGAGGAAGGTACCTTAGCTTCCCAATCCTGCTGTATGAAAAGGACTAATAACAACTTGATAATCATGTTCATGCACCGCATTGCATGTGCGTAGAAGTTGTTGGCACTGCGGGAGTTTGTCATGCGTACCGTAAGATGAAGACGATGAGGAAGTGCAGGCGAGGGCATGCATCATTTCTTCATACATTCTTGCATTAACAAGAATACTTAGGACGTGTTGATTGTATTGCCTTATCATTACTGCTTGATTGATTTGATATCATGTTAACTTTTACCGTATAGTTCCACTGAGTTGATCACTCACTCCCACATTCTGGGACGGTGTTTCAACACCCACCAGACCCTGTCTTAGATGCAGATGTTGACGCGACCCCTGAGGCTGATCAGGATTACGAGGATGATGAGGACGCATTTTCTTTTATGCAGTTCTCAGGCGGGTTCATGTAAGCCATGTCCTGATGTGTGGGGATTCTGAATTTTCATTTGAATAGATAATGTCATTTTGATACTTGTATTTTTGAAAGCAACACTTGTAATTATGACCTGGCAGGTATACGTATTTCAGGGACTTGCACATGTACACATATGTTTCTTTAAGTCTTCCGCTTGCGTCTTTCACTTATCCCTGAATTATGTTTGCAGTTTGGCTTTATCTATTCCATGTTTTATGCACTCATACAGATAACATACATCCATCATTAAATATGTTGCATAAGTGATGTTTTGAAACTCGGGAGCTGAGTTATGCTCGACCCCCGAATTTCAGGGCGTTACACCCTGTGAGGAACTAAAACTGCGGCAAGCCTAGTATGCAGAACGTGACTATCCTCGTGGAACAGTCCAAAATGGCGTGGTACTCAGCAAGTCAATCCATGCCCAAGATAATGTCGAAATCTGACATCGGCAGCACAAATAAGTCAGCAGGCAAAAAGATATCACCGACCAAAACGGGGCAAAACAAACAGAAACAGGCCAATATTGTGATCTTCCCCAAGGTGTTGATACGATCAATCCCTCACTAGCAGACTCTGTCGGTAATGCAGTCTATCGGTAAAAATCCTCAGACATGAATGAGTGCGAAGCACCAGAATCAAATAGTACTCGGGCGATGCAGGAAGAGACTGGAAGTTTACCCTCAACGACTCCTCTTGAAGTCTGCGTGTCCTGCTGAGCTGCATAGAATCTAGCCTAAGCTAGTTGGGGAGGTGCCTGTCCCCTCTGAGGTCCCTGGTGCTGCTAATGCCTTTACGGTGCCCTGTACTGCTGTCTCTCCTGCTGCTGGGGCCTCGACGGCTGAGGTGGTTGTGGTCGCTGCTGATGGGATCATTGTTGCGCTAAAAGCTATTGTGGCACTCTTGGCTGCAGCAAATGAAGTCGGGGGCACTCATGTACGCGGTGCCCTATCCCATCACATCCAAAACAAGTCCCTATAAACGGTTGCTGGGGTGGCGATGAAGGTGCCGCTGGTGCTGCTAGTACTTTTGTAGATGGGTGGCTGTTATACCTCTGTGGTCATCGATGTTGCTGGGAGCTACTGGAGGGGGCTTGCCTCTTCTGACCCCTCCTCTTATCTCGATTGCTCTGCCCGCCGGCCCACTCAGTCTCATAAATCTGAGCCCTTCATACTACCACCTAAAAGGTCGAGAGCTTATGTCCAACAACACGGCTTCGAAGACCGTAACGTAAGCCGTTCTCAAAACAGTGGGTCTTCCGCCCCTCATCATCAACCAAATATGGCATGAACCTCGATAGCGCCACAAAACGGGCCGCATACTGCGCCACGGTCATGTCCCCCTGCACCAGAGTCTCAAACTCCAGTGCTCTCTGGCGTCGAATATGGTCAGGGAAGTACTGCTCCTCTAATCGGTCGATAAAGTCCTCCCATGTCCAGACATAATTAGGTCATGCGATGCGGGTAACGGAGGTCCGCTAGTGCTTTACCTCACCCTGGAGAAGGAATACAGTCAACCGGACTCGTTGCTGGGTCGTACATGCCATAGTATCCAAAATCTTTTCCACATCAGAGCACCACCTCTCAGCTGCAGTTGGATCTGGCTCGCCCTGGAAACGCGAAGGATCGAGCTGTCTGAACTCACGAAGAAGAGCACTCACGTGCTCTTGCTCTGCTTGGGTTGGTGAAACAACTAAGCGCCGGCCCTGTCCCTAAAGTGCGGTTGTAACAACCTGTAACATCTGCTGTAACTGAGGGGCACTCACAGGTACGGTCGGATCCACATTAGTCTTAGGTGGAGGAACGACATCCTCAGGCTGTGGAGCAGGGATCTCTGGGGGTGGAACGGGAGTCGTAGGTGATAAAGAGGGAGCCTCAGGAGGTGGAGCGAGAGTCAATCGGGTCACTCTCCTACGCGTCATGTCCTATAGGAAGAATAAGGAAGCCGATCAACCTTGAGAATCACACGTTAGGAAATTCAATCGGAAGGTTATGCACTCGGAACCTAAACTCATAGCAAACATGTGATGTTGTTCTCGGTTATTCCCAAGTTATGCTCTGATACCAACTTTTGTTATGCCCCAAACTCAGAAACCGGGCTCACAAAATTTCTGATTGCTGAATCCGGCACTGACAGCCTCCGTAGAACCCCATTCTCGGCTCCCGGCACCTATTTACTAGGTTCTGATCCTGAAATCTTACAAGGAGGATTTTTAATATCAATTTGATTCGTAATGAGCATAACCATAAGCATAACCCACGAACAATAACCACAAGAACACTATCGCAAAAATTCACTATGATCAAAAACTTTGAGTACAATGCGTAGAAAAGGAAAATACAAGATAATGAAAGTAAAAAAACTCCAGAAGCTCGACTGCACTCTCCAACGGCAGCGAGGTTATGGCTGCGCCCTGGCGTCATCTGTACGCATTAATCATGCATAAGCTTATAGAAAGCTTAGAGGGTGGTGTAAGTGTGCGCGCAATATGAGCGTGCTCAGAATGCATGACAGAGTAATGCGGAATCATGCTAATGAGTACATGAATGTAATCAGTCGTACCAAGGCTATGCGGTGCAAGATATGAATGTTATTGGCCATAACACGGCCATACAATGCGAGATGCAACTCAAGCATGCCAATCCTCATCATATATTAGTACAGTTCTCATTCTGGATAATCACCGGGGTCAAGTACACTCTACGCCAGCTTGCTATTCCTATTCGGACGCACAACTGGGAGAGTGAAAGAGACCTCATTATCTGCCTGCCAATATCTAGCTCGGCTCATCGATAGCGAACCGATTCCTCAAGCTGGTCAAACTCATCCAAAAATTTGCCCCCTCACTCAGGCGGGTAAGCTCACACCCCTTTCCAACTGACCACGATATAGCATGAGACGTGGCCTACTGGTATACGGCCCACGCGAGCTCATGTATCCACCCGATCTCGACGTTAGAGTCATCCTCTGGTACCATCGGGTTCAAGGATTTTCACCCAGGAACATCTATGGCGCCCCGATGCTAGAAACAGTGTTTCCGGTATCCAATCCGGCCACCCATGATATTTTTGTGGAGGCTATGGCCCTGATGTCACTAGGGCATACAGTAACCACAATCACACAAATGTAAGTGCATGAATCACACTACCAGTCATGCAACAGTCCTGCATGTACCATGCGCTCATGTAAGGCAACTCGGCCTATCAGGGAGCCCATAAACAATCTGCCTAAGGGCATATGCTATGATCAGTCACTCCTCATATCAAGCATACATATGATGCGTATGATCATGAATTATGGATCTATACTAAACATGTTATATAGTGATGGACTCCATTCATAACGAAGATGGGCCTAGACAGCCTACACACTACAAGTATGGGCTTATCAATGGGCCTTAGGGAGAGTGACAATGCGGACATTTAACCAACATCATCCACACAATGTGGACGTCAAACCATCATTGCTCCCAAGGCACTGCCCGTTGTAAACATCATTATATACACCACGGAGGAATCACACATTGCAATGGACCTAAATACATCCCATTGGGCCTTAAGTACATCAAATGGGTTGTATCACATGGGCCTTATGTTCATCAAGTGGGCCGTATCACATGAGCCTTATGTTCATCAAGTGGGCCGTATCAATGAGCCGCACCAATGGACCTTATGTACATTGCAATGGGCCATAACCCATGGGCCTTGCATACATCACAATGGGCCTTATACAATTCAAGGTGGGCCTCAACAATGAGCCTTGTGTATATCAAATGGGCCACACCCAAATATAAGTGGTGATAAGGATTTTCACCATTAAAATTTCTCAGGGTTCAATGGTGGACGTTCAAACCCACTATTTTCTATAATGTGGTCCACTTGATCCTAGATCTGTCTTATTTTTACTCTTAAGCCTTAAAATGATCTTTTAAAAATGGTTGGATGGCTTGGATGCAACCCATGCATCATGGTGGATCCCATAGGGATGGAAAGAATGGACGTCATAGATGAGGTGCATACCCCATGGTGGGGCCCACACTGATGGAAGGTGTGGATTGCAATACATACATCAGTGGGTCCCACATGGGGCCCACCATAATGTTTATTTTCCATCCAGCCCGTTGATAAGGTCACAAAAAACATGAGCCCCACTGTAACGTTTATTCTCCACCCAACCTGTGGCCAGGTCATGCGGACCTGGGGCCCACCATAAAGTTTATTTTACACCCAGCCTGTTGATAATGTTTATTTATCATCCAATCTGTTGACGAGGCTACATAGGCATGGGGCCCATCAAAATGTTTATTTTCCACCCAACCTGCTGGTAAGGTCACATAGACCTGGGCCCACTGTAATATTTATTTTCCACCCATCCTGTTAATAAGGTCTCACAGACCTGCATGCAAAGGAAAAATAAATTTCATAGTAATCCAAGACCCCAAAAAGGGTTCCAATGGTAGACGTTATTCCTCACTGTTCCCTGTGATGTGGGCCACCTAAGCACCACACAGCTGATTTAAGGGGGGCCCACCATCCTAAAGGGGACCTAACAAATGCAGTGTTGATGGTCGACACACATCATGGTGGGGCCCACGGCTGGGACCCTCGTTTGGGCCAGCACGTGCATCACGGTGAGGCCTGGCGCACAGCGCAGCAGCGCTTGCTGCACGCGGCAGCAGGTGATGCTGCTTATATATTTTTATTTTTTTTAGGGAAAGGGTTTCCACGCTTTTTCCTATGTGGGGCCGCATCTGAAAAATTCAACCGACCATTAGATTCTACTGCCCCTGATCGACCAAATGAGACCAATATGCGACATGTTTTTAATGAATAGAAGAATTAATGTGGGTTTTAACGGTAATACCACTATTTCCTATTGTATGGCCCGCTTGATTATCGGATTGGCCTCATTTTTCGGCTCAACGTCTAAAATGGGCTGAGAAATGGAATGAACGGCGTTAATTATATACATACATCAAGGTAGGGCCTACATGAGTAGCCTAACCCAAAAGCTCATTTTTTTTGTTAGCTTGCAAGTACACACCCATGTCAGTACACGCACCCCATGTTAGCCACAACCTACGTCCAGCGTCCAGGGACGCTGGATGGCGTGGGTAGTCACAAACATCATGGTGGGTCCCACATGGACGTGGCCTACCTATTGGATCAACATGATATTGGTGTTTTCCTTCATCTTGGCCGTCCAATGGACCTGCTGCAAGGTGGGCCTCACGATCGGACGGTCAAGATCATCTTGCACCGAAGTGGCCACAAATATCTCACAAAAGAGAGAGAGAGAGAGAGAGAGAGAGAGAATGAGAGAGACAGTGATGGAGGGGTCCCGCCACTATGGGCCCCACATGATACAACTCATACATCAAAATGGGTCCCACCAATAAGTGGGCCCTAAAAATAAGAATTTAACGGTGGATCACCCACCTCTAGGCCTTCTCCTTGGTCCCTTAGCCTCCTTAGTTCCTATGCTTAACCTTTGACGGTGGATGATGGAATTTTGATGGTGGGGATGAGGGATGAGAGGGTGGGCCACACTTATTGTTTTTGGAAAAACTTGAGAATGCTTGGACGTGTGGAAATTTTTGGGTTGCTTGGAAGTAGAGAGATGGAATGAGAGAGAGAGAGAGGAGTGATGGGTGAAAAGGATGGGTGAGGTGTGATGGGTGATGGGTGGAGTGATGGGGTTGTAAGAAAGTGATGGATGGAGAGAGAGAGAGAGTTGACTTTGGGAATGGGAAGGGATGGGTTATTGTACTTGAGGTATGGCTTGTACTTGACATTGATTGATTGATGGGATATGTTGTAGAGATTCCTCGAAGTTCGCAACGCGCGGCCTTTTCCTCGAAATGAACGTGGGCCTACATCTTCTCCCCTAGGTATGTGGGACCCGACTTAGGATCGCGCGCAAACGTCGGATATGGGTCGAGAGTTGCCGGAATTCAACTTGGAGAACCGCGGAAGCATACATAACGGTACGAACTAGGACGCGGGTCTTACATGGAAGACCTTAGATTGACCTTAGGATAGGTCATTTTGAATACATAATTCAAATTGAATTACTTTATAAGTGTTTGGTCTGTTCTTCGACTAGTCCTGGACTCTTTTCGACTAGTCCTAGCATTGGCTCGACCAGTCCAAGAAATTCCACGACCAGTCCTAAGTTGTTGTAAAATTTTAAAATTTTTTTGTTAAGCTACGACCAGTCCTGGAGACTACTCGACCGGTCGTGTGAACAGTGCATGACTCGTTTATGACCAGTCCTGCAGCCACGACTTAAAGTCCAACAACTGATTCAGCCTTCTCACGACCTGTTCGTGGATAGGTCACGACTAGTCATGGAGGTCCCTCGACCGGTCTTGAAGGTCCTACGACCAGTTGTGGAACTGCTTTATCTGATCACGCTTAAAATTTCAAAAATTAGTTGGTCATACGACCAGTCGTAGTGTCCATAGGACTAGTCAAAGGTGCGACTTTTGCACTTATAAATAAAGTACGAATTTCAGAGTTTGATAACTCAATTCAAGTAAAATCAAGTCATCACTCTAAGAGATAAATTAGTATTCTTTTTAAGCTATATTGTGCTCATTTAATATTCTCTTTTATTAGCTTTTTATATTTGATTTTATATTCTGCATTCCAATTTGATTTGAAAGAGGGAATGAAGAATTCCCATTTCTTGGAATCAAAATCAAATAGAGCTAGCCTAACTTGATTTAATTTAAAATCAATTTAGAATTTAGAACCATTTCTTAAGTGAGTGTGGACATTGAACTTCTATATTCGAACTTCGACTCCGACTTGGTTCTTCCGGGCTATAACAAAAGGAGAATATCCAGGTATTTTTCATTTGTGTAAATCTTCTGTTTTTTGTTTCTTTGAGATTAAGCCAGAACAATCTCTCAGTTTTGGTTATTTGAGGTGATCCAGAAAACTCAGTGTGAGGTTTTTTGAATTGTGTAAGCCCACTTGAAAGACACAATTGTGAGGGTTTTAGGTGAACCTAGAAAATCCTATTTTCATAGTGAACGCTAATATCCACTGTGTGAGGATATTAGGAGTGGAGTAGCTATGTGGCTGTTGTTTAACAGTTGATGTACACACAGGCGAACCACTATAATTCTTTGTGTTTTGTGGATGTGTGATTTATTTTCTATATCTTTTATCATTCAAGATTGTGGGATGTATTTGTAGATGTGAATGTTGTAATATTTATATTTCAGCATTGTGGGGAATGTTGTAATAGCTTAGATTTCCTTTCTTACTATTTCCTTTTTATTCCTCTTCAGTTTGAGTTTTTGATACACAATTCGTTCTAGAAAGGTTGTCTTACCATAAATCCTTGGTTTTTATGGTGTAAGGTTGTCCTTAGAACAACATTTGTATCAACCTCTTAATACTCGAATTTTGAGGTTGCTTTACATTTCCGTATTGTGGATTGTTTATAGTATTATCTTTCCTTTAATTGTTTAAATTCCGTTGTTATCATTTTAATTTGGCATAGTTCTATTCACCCCTCCCCCTCCCCCTTCCCTCTCGGGCATATAGCTCGGCCTTTTCAGTGTTCTATTGCGTAGGCGTGCAACAAGCTGGCCTCTCACGAATACCTCCTGCTCTCATTTCCCTCTTCTCACTCTTGACACTTCTTTAAAACTTCTGATGATCTAAATGAGAGGGGAAGGGGGGTATTTATAAGCTTCCACACGCATAAGGTTTATTTATGCACAACAGGTCTTCTATGAAGTTTATTTCCATGCAACAGAGGAATCTAACGCAACAACACTCTAGGACTGAGAGTCTGTTTCTGCGCAACGGGGGAGTTTGATGCAACAACACTCTGGGATCAGGAGTTTGTTTCCACGCAACAAAGATTGAGAGGCCTGAAAATGCTGCAACAGGAACTAGGAGGTCCGGAGATGCATAATTTTTTGTGCACCAATACTAGGCTAATCAAACAAATTAAATCTATTTATCAATTATCTTTTATGTTCCTTAGTATAAACTGTGCGTTATGTTCCTTACATAACTAGTAGCCTAATCTTACATTAGGGAGTAGCTATAATTTCAGTCTAGCTCATACGCTCGACGATTTCTACCGAAATACAAGTAGTTCTCTAAGAAATGTGCTTTGTAGTTACTCCATATGGTTGACCGTAAGTAATTCATTTTTATGGTTTAGCTTTTATATCTAAAAGTCTTTATGTACGGAGGCAATGTGCGATCCATCCTTGGAGGATGAACCCCTACCTTATGATAAGTGCTGATCATCTTAAACAATATCTTGTGAGTGATTGAATATGATACCGGTATTCTCGTCTCAGTCTTATATTATCAATATTAATTTATCTACTCATGCTTAGGGTCAAAGCTGCGTAGTCGTCGTGGCACGCCCGCAAATATAATACGTGACTGAATCCGAAACTGAGAGGCAACACAACCAACCTTTTACTTGGTAACATGGACTTTTTATCCATAGTGCTTTCCACAGCTTAGTCGGTTTAGTTTGAGTTAATATCTGCTAGGTGTACAATTTATGAGTCCTAGCGTATCAGGCGTCATACGCTACTAGAGTACCAAATAACTTCCCATGAATACCTCTGACCCGTCTGGGCCACCGATATCTCTCCTTCCATTTTCCGTTTCAACTTCGATCACTCTCTCGACCGATGGCATTTTCTGTAAATATCCTCTCCCAAAACCAGACCCTAATTCCTCTCGATTTCCCCCCTCTCAAGCTCCGAAACCCTAGAATCCTCTTCAAATCTCTATCTCCTATGCGAAATGTCTGCTCTCAAAAGAGAATTTCCATCTCCGCATCTGCTACGAAGGTTGCTACTGACGTCGATGCTCAGGGAAAAATCTCGGAATCTCTTTCCAGTAATTCCCATTCTTCAAACCTGATTTGTCAGTTTCTGTGAAATTTTTGTTTTTTTATTGGTTCCGGTGCAACTTCTCTTCGAAAGTCGACTGACTTATCTTGAATGATGTGATTGATACGAGAGCTTTCAAAGAACACGTGAATATCTCAAATTCTTAGAGAAGTACAGTAGCTGTAGATACTGAAAAGCTTCTGTTTGTTTCAAATGATTTTGAAATTAATTTATCCTGATGATATTGAGATTTGAGGACTGAAGGATGAAAGTTTTGAATTATCAGAAATGAATTTTCTGCATTGAGAAATTCCATAAGGTTTCCAATGTTGAATCATTAGAAACTGCTGATACCCCCCAGCCAATGAAAACTTCAGTTACCGGATTAGGGAAAAAAAAGAGAATTTGGAGCATTTTTTAGTATTTTTTGATATCAGGTGTATTATTATAACTCTTTCTTACTCACCACCACCACCACCACCATCTAAGCCTTATCCCAACTAATTGGGGTTAGCTATGCAAAGCCTGTTCTGCCATTCCACTCTATCAAGGACCATATCCTCAATTAAACCATAGTTCATCAGGTCTTTTCTTAGTACCTCCACCCACTTCCTTTTAGCCTTCCTATTGCCCTTTCTCAACATGCTCATTTTAGCTACACTCATCCTATGACATGTTGTTCCTTGACTGCCCAACATTCTGTCCTGTTCAACATGGCTGTTCTTATAGCCATCCTAAAAAATTTCCCTTCATCTTCATTAGTACATGGAAATCACTCATCAGTATGTGGCAATCACATAACTCTAGAGGCACATCTCCACTTCTTCCACTGAACTCTAATCTATGAGCAACATCCTTCTCAATTTCTCTACTCTCCCGAATTATCAACCTAAGATGTCAGAAATGGCCATTTTGGGGTACTTCATTGTCAATGATCTTAACTAAGACCTCATTTCCACTCCTGTTGCTACTAAAATTGCATTCCATATACTTTGCTTTAGTCCGACTAATTTAAAAACCTTTACATCCTAAACCATTCCTCCATAGTTATAGTTTTGTGTTTATCCCTCCCTTGTCTCGTCAATCAAAACTAAGTCAATTGCAAACAACATAGGCCACGGGACCTCATTAGGAAATGTGGGGTTTATTTTCATCAAGAAATGAAGAGAAATATATTCTTGCTGTTTATTTGATTCTCACCAACTCAATTTATTGGTAGCAATTTTGAAATTTTAATCATTGCCTAAAAACCTATAATTGGTGGAGACCTTGTATTCTCGTTTTCAGTTCCAAATACTCGATTTACTATCTATGCGATGTTGATATCTCAAACATAGGTGCTAAACTATGTGACCTAAAGGAACAGTACATGGCACATCCAAACAGTTATAATGTGCGCGTGCATGCGCGCGCACACACACACACACTCAAAATATGTATTTATATCTCATGATTGCCTTATAAAAAATAGACCTTGTGGTGATACATCTTGTTAGACAATGGTGCATCAATAAATTGAAGGAATGTCTGGATGTTTTCGCTTTTTGAGGCAGATGATGGAATGCTTATGCAAGCAAATGACCTTTGGATGGTCATGATTAGCCCACAATCTCAAATGTCAAAACTCATAGAATAGAATTATAGTTTGATAATAGAGAACAACTAATTCATGGATAATATCTTAACTGGTGATACCATCGGACAATTTAAGCTTGATTAGCATCATAATAATTGAAGCATCACAGCTGGCATACTCATGCCATCACACTGTTTTGTGCAAACCCCAAGTGCAGGGCTGTGATGTGGTAATAACTTAGTGAAACCGAGGTCGTACCCACAAGGACTTATGATTGTGCAATTTTTGGAACACTTTAGAATTAGAACTAGAGCTAAAAATAACTTATGGAATTAGATTTAAGAAGTGGTGATGTAATTGAGAAGGAAATTAATAGAGATAAAGTACTAGAGCGCCAAGGATCCACGTTTAGCCACCCTTGTTAAAATTACTTGATTCAATCATATAACTCAACTGGAATCGAAATCATATCCTATCCAACAGGATAATGGACCGGTTAAATCATTCTTCATATATCAAAACAGATTTGAACTTCAATTGAATTGGTACCCGCATAGGGCATCAAAGTATTAATCGTAGAGAATGCAATGCATCTATCGTGCCCTTAGTCAACGATAGATCGGATTTTACAGATTAATCCCTTGCAAAATAGATAAGAAATTACTCTTAGTTTTTCTAAGCATCCATGTGCCCGGAGTTGATAATATATTAAAATAAACTAAAAATAAATCTTCATTCAAACCAAATATCAATGAATTTGTTCAACAATTAAACCAATTACTTAAATCAAAGTAAACAAAGCATTAAAAGTAACTACAAGCTTTACCTCTTAGCCCTAGCTAAGATATTAGTCAATCAAAGACATGATTGAACTAAAAGGAAAAATATAAAAGCAGAAGAAGAACCGAAGGATTGGAGAAGGAGGACTCTGAAGAAGCTCCATATCTCCTTGCTTTATCCCTTTTAACCTAATTCATTTCTAAGAAAGCCTAAAGCATCCATTTAAATAGGAATTCAAATTTACACACTTTTGTTACGCTTCGATCGCACCAATAGTGACCTTTGGTTGCAGCCGAACATACCTTTAGTCGCACCGACCTCCCTTCGGTGGTACCGAACATGGCTTCGGTCGGATCGAATGTCGAGCCAAATTAACTCCGAAAAGCACAGTTTGTTGGTGGACTGTTTTGTGCACATTTGGTTGGACCGATCAATCTGTTATTTCTGTTAACGGACTTTGTGATTTTTCTTTTCTTTCCTCTCTCCTTTGCACTTGGTTTTCTTGGATCTTTGGTACTTGAAATTTTATTAATCACCTCTAAATTTCTAATCTTCACTTGGTTATCCTTTGAACATTAAATCTTCTTTTCACCTTAGCTCTCCAAATCACCTCGCATAGGAAAAAATATATAATTAGATCAATTAAGCACATCTATGCTTATAAAATCAATGCATAATAAGGGTAAAATATATAATATTTCACACTCAACACACCCTCAACCAGCATTTTGCTAGTCCCTAGCAAAACATGCGAAAAACGAATCTTCAACACCCAAATCTCAAACCTTTCTCAGAAAAAAAAAAAAAAAACATTTTGTACGATCGTATAAATATGTAAGTAAAATTGAAAGATTATGTTAGTCTAGAACCTAATATCACTAGTAAACCATTAAACTAAGTTCCCTTCCATCAATTAATTAATAGACTACATTCAAACATCATGTTCCTAGTGTTCAGTGAATTCCAACTTATTATCTAAAAAAGTTAAATTTTTTCTCTTCGTAATGTTAACTACGATAATCACCTTAAAGTAGGCAGATCAACGCAAGCCACTAATTTCGAACCCATCTCCTTTTTCACTTATTTTTCTAGCTTTTTGATTTTTTATCAACGACTTTCACACTATCATCTCTTCTTTCTTTTTCTTTATTGTTGTCTCATTTAAGCGCATACAATAGGTAGTCATTTTCGATTGCAACTGTTGTTGTTGTTTTTTTTTTTATTATTATTTTTTTAAATTTATTTATTTTTAACTTGTACTTTTTCTTCTTTTCATTCCATGGTAGCTAAGGATCTCCATACTTGGCTCCTAACACTTTTTTAAGTAATCATCAATTTAAAACACTAAGAGTTCAAGTTAACTTCACAAAATATGAGTTAGATTTGAATTGTGAAGTAAGCTTAATTGATATTTAAATCTTTCTATTAATTAATTCATTAAAAGAACTTATTCAAAAATCTACTAATAAACTAGAGTCTAGATTTTCAAAGATTACTTTGTATCTTATCATCCCACTCTCAAATTTATTCAGATATACAGAATATCATCTTCAAAGACAATTTTAAAATATGAAAATTGAAAATTTTTAAAAATATGTTTGCTAAAAAACTAAGAAAATATTGATTAGTTTCATCTAATCTCACCCCCAACCTAAAATGTACATTGTCCTCAATATAAAAGATATGCAATGGATCATAACTTGAGACAATGAAAATAAAAGAGGAATGAGTAAGATAGAAAGTACGGAAGAAGAATAATGGCATGAATTCTTCACCATGTAAAGGGATTAGTATTAAACAAAAACGAAACTAAAACAAACCTAAACTACTCCTAACTAATCCTAAGAAAGCAGTAAATGGATAGAAAGACCTCCATCAAACTAGAAGATCAGTCCTGATAGACAGGATCATTTAGATGGATGGACATATCCTTTGAATCGATTTTCCCAACAAATGTTTAAGGCGATGACTGTTCACTTTGAAAATGTTACCATTAATTGGATTTTCTATATCGACAACCCCATGAGAATAAACCGTTTTGACTTTAAAGGGGCCAATCTAACGAGATCTTAGTTTACTGGGAAAAAGATGATTTTTCGAGTTATACAAGAGGACTTTCTGATTTGGTTCAAAAGTTTTCTGAAAAATGTTTATGTCGTGGAACACTTTCACCATGTCCTTGTATATCCGAGAGTTCTCGTAAGCATCATTTCGAATTTCTTCAAGTTCATTAAGTAGTAACTTGCCCGACGAGCTGACTTTGTCAAGAATAAAATTGAAATTCTGTATAGCCCATTACACTTTATGTTCCAACTCTACAAGCAACTGGCAAGCCTTCGCATGGACAAGTCTATAGGGTGATATACCAATAGGGGTTTTGTATGCTGTATGGTAAGCCCACAGTGCATCGGTCAGTCGAAGTGACCAATCCTTGCGATCCAGGTTAACCGTTTCTTAAGAATTTATTTAATTTCCCTATTTGATATTTCAACTTGGCCGCTCGTCTGAGGATGATAGGGGGTGCTCACTTTATGCGAAATACCATATTTTTTTCATTAATGTTTCGAATGGTCTATTGCAAAAGTGAGATCCTCTATCACTTATGATGGCTTGAGGTGTTCCAAACTTGGATAAAATATTTTCTTTTAAGAACGTAATGACCATAAGATGGTCATTATTCTGGCATGGAATTTCCTCAACCCATTTAGAGGTGATCAACAGCGAGTAAGATATGGACATTTCCAAAGGATTGGAGGAATGACCCCATGAAATCGATGCCCTAGCAATTGAGTGCTTCTATGATTAGAACGAGGTTCAGCAACATCATATTTCAACGAGATTATCCTCTCAATTTTTTACATCCTTACACACTTTGCAAAGTTCATTCGTATCTTTGAACATAGTGGGCCAATAAAAGCCACAATGCAGAATTTTCGTTGTCGTTTTTTTAAAGCAAAAAGTGGCCACCACATGCATAAGAATGATAAAATGAGATGACACTGTATTGTTTATGATCAGGCACACATCTCCTAATGATTTGATCTGAGTAATACTTAAAAAGATATGGATTACCGAGAAAGAACTTACGTGCCTCAGTAAAGAATTTCTTCTTAAGAATTTTTTCTTATCTTGCGCAGTCCAATGAATAGGAATTGTACTTGTGGTAAGATAATTGGCATTATCGGCATACCAAGGTAATTTGGAGACTTTGAAAAGTTGTTCATCAGGGAACATATCATTGATAAATATTGTCTCCATGGAATCAGATAAAACAAGCCGAGAGAGATGGTTTGCCACTACATTTTCTACTCCTTTCTTATATCGGATTTCAGGGTAAAAACTCTTGGAGTAGAAGGATACATCTTAGTAAATGAGGCTTAACATCCTTCTTAGAAAGAAGGTACTTCAGCTCCGCATGGTTAGTAAAGATGATGATCTTGGATCCTATCAAGTAGGACCTAAACTTGTCCAAAGCGAACTCTACGGCTAGGAGTTCCTTTTTCATAGTGGAGTAGTTCACTTGGGCCATATTTAGAGTTCTATTCACATAATAGATGACGCATGGCTTCTTCTCTTTTCATTGGCCTAGTACCATCCCAATTGTATAGTCGCTCGCATCGCACATGATTTCAAATGGTAAACTTCAATCAGGTGGTTATATGATGGGAGTGCTAGTCAACATGCCTTTGAGCTTGGCGAAAGCTTTTTGGCATTCTTCGCTCCATTCAAAGGGAGTTTCCTCCTGAAGAATGATGCATAAAGGACGGTAGATGAGAGTCATGAAACTGAAATCCTTTATGAACCTTTGGTAGAATCCGGCATGTCCGAGGAAGGATCTCACATCGCGTATGCTCTTGGGTGATGGTAGTTTAAAAATTAAGTCAATTTTAGCTTTATCCACCTCGATTCCATTGGACGATATAATATGTCCAACGTGTCACTTCCCAAATCCACGAACGAACGGCTTTCACAGTGCCCCAAATTCGGCACTCGGCTCCCAAACACCAAGTCCCGAGTTTGGCGCACCACAAGGAAGATTTTTGACTGAATATATATTTATTTTTTTTGGAGTGAATTTTTTTTTATTTAATTAATTTAATTTTATTTTATAATACCTAAGCATGATGATCCATGATCTCAATACCAAGCAACAGTCTCCATTATAAATCCAGACGGCTACAAGTACAATGCTTTCCAAAAGGTACATAATGTAAATATTGCAAAATCACAAATTAGATACAATGCGTTGAGAAAGCTAAGTCCTCCGAGCTACTCCTGCCCTGAAAAAAATGGGAAAAGGAAGGTTTAGGGTAGAAGCCCAGTGAGTACACTCGTGTGTGCATAGTGTACAAGCATGCAATAACAATCGAAATATTAGAGTACATAAACTGAAGCATGTTGACCAGGTAATGCTATATAAAGCCAAGAGGGCAGGATGCAATGCAAGAGATGATATGCAAAAGTATGTCGGGTGTATGCAGGCATGCAAGTCATCCTCTAAAAGTCCACATCACAATATAGTTATCATCATTGGGAATCACAGGGGCCTGGTATCCAGAGCAAGTCTGAAACTTGTTGAATAGAGGCCTCGCATACTCGCCTTGTCAGTGGGGGCCTGTAGCCATACCAATACCCACTCGGCACGCCGATAGCGGACCCATTTTAGGGGCTAGTCGAACCCAACCACATTTGCTACAACCCTTTAGCTAGGCGTGACCGAATCTCTTCTCACCCGACCGCTTTGGCGAGAGTCAGGCCTACCATGGTCTTCAGCACCAAATGACCCATGGTATCCGCCCGGTCTTGACGACGAGGCTCAAGGGTACCACTCGAGGTTTAGAGAATTTCACCCACGGGTCTGGGACCCAGTATAAAGAAAGCCAAATTTCTGGTGTCCACAAATCCAACCACGATGCCGCTATGGTGGTCTCATCAGTATAACCACGATGTTGCTATGTTGTTCAATCCATCATACAAGGATGCTATGCAAAATGCATTGATAATCCACAAGCAAGCCATGCAGTATAATGCACTCAAGCAATGCTATGCATGTAAGCCATATATGCATACAAGGCAGCCCTAATACCATTCGGGCTCCTCTGCCAACCACATTTAACCTCAATCCACACTCATCATGGAAAGAATATGTGTAAGATCTGCAATAGGATTGTAATGCAGTATCAAGTGAGCTTTAGGGACTTCAACCCAGGGACCAAGCCCAATATATTCACTTTAGGGACTTCAACCCAAGGACCAAGCCCGATATATTCACTTTAGGGACTTCAACCCAGGGACCAAGCTCGTGGTCTCTCGGACCAGATAACATCCGCACATATTCCATCATGTGTACCATGCACCAACATCCTCTACCACATGCATATGAACTCCGCATGATCACACCATGCACACCATGCACTCCTCATCTATGATGCATGTACATGTATACGTGCATGCAAATGCAATATGCACAAACATCTCGAGACTTAGCCGAATGATCATGATGTCAACTAGGCAAAACAATGGTCTGATGTGCACTCTCCCTCATGATCGTGGCGCTATGCAGGTGTCCACACCTTCCACATCACTAGTGTGCACCAACCACACAATAGCACAACTAGGATCAATCCATCACTTGGCACCAACCGCATGGCCAAAATCTCATACAGTGTCACCACAACAAACTGTATATCAAACATGTGCAAGGGATACGCACATACCATAATCTGTATCAAAGCCACACGTAAAGATCCAAGCATGTGAACATAAGCTAGCATTGTCACATACAATCATTGCATTAAACTACATGTATCACATCACACAATCACCGCACATGTGCATCACCACATGCATAGTTCGATTTCAATCCAACACCTTAACATGTCTACCTATCATCTCAAGTGGATTAAGATCCAATTCATGGCCACACTTGAATGGGCCGGTTAGTGGGTCGATACGTCCTAACCTTGTAGCTTGTTGGGTGATCCATTTGATCTCCACTATCAGTCCATTCAAGACTTCAATCATAATTCATTCATGAGGTCCAAATGCAACTTTGCATGCACATATCACAAGGAGTCTCATGCACTTACCAAGAGGCCCAAACATAGGTCCGATACGATTGGCACCAATGGACCCATAAGGGCATTTGCTTAAGATGACCCTTAAGGCTGGCGAGCCAACCATTCTACTGCTATAACGAACACATCATTAGGCACCACAAAGCAATCTCATATCATTAATAAGTTAGGTCTAGCGTCCAAATTTCAAGACATTTAAGCATAGTCGAACAATCATAGTCCGACACACCGATACAAGACTACACTACATTACACTAAGTCTTAGGCGATAACCGCCCCACACTCCATACAGCTAATAACCCAGTTCAGCATCACATGATGAAGGGGCCAAGGGCCACATTTAATCGCATCACATATAGTTTAGTGGCCCTTACTTCTGCTTTACTAATGAGCTCAATGTAAGGATTGTATTTGCATCACGTGATACTGAATTGAGCGCTATGGTATTTTCAAGATTGCATAATCTAGTCATATATTACAATTCACATGACTAAGAATATCTCCACGTACAACCTGGTTATTCATAGTTTAGGTGACCCTGCCTATGCCCATGAGCACATAGTGCCGGCATTGGATGGCCATCAATGCCACTTGATTTCATACCGTTAGGTAGCCTTTTGCATATTTCACAATCGTACGGTTGGATGGCCACGTATACACCACCTTTGTTCATGATTTGGTGGCCATACTTACCTTACATGACCTCATGATCAAGGGGTCAGGCCCAACTCACTACATCGCATTGTTCATACCCATCCACTCCATCACAGCCTCACACAAGCATTGTTCACACACAAATTATAATTGAAAATGTTCCAAAAGCTAAACACAAATCTATGACTTAGGGCCACACGCCAATCAGGATTCCACATGGTCAAGGGCCAATCATACATCATAAAACCTCATGATAACAACTCACACAATCAACACAATTTCCCTTATTTTGGGGTTATTCCCGTACCACATGGTCACTTGATGGGCGGGCCACACATTCTACATAATTTTATAAGGTCAAGAGTAAATGGTATGACATACAATTTACTTAAGCAAGGGCCGCAACTCAATCATGCACGATTAATGGCCGATTACACATAACGCGATTCCGTAGTGTAGATTGCACATACCACTCGATTTCACAGGGATTATGAACCACACATGCAGCACAATTTCACATAATTTAGTGGTTGTTGAGGCATCACATGATCATGTGGTTTGGGCTACACATACACTACAATCGCACATGTCTAAGTGGACACGCATAGATCGCAATTATAGATGATCAAGTAGCCGCAATTATAGATGATCAAGTAGCCATATGCACACTAGAATTTGGCATGATTGAGTGGCTACATCCACATAAATGATCACATGAGTTTAATGGTCACAAAACTCTCAAATTCACGTAAGTGGCAGAAATCACAAGTTCATAAAGTTTAAGTGGCCCTACAACCTCACAATTCTCCATAGGCAAGTGGGCCACTCAAAATTACAAGATCACATGGCTTGGTGGTCATTAGTACATCACACGGTCATATGACTTAGGGCGGCACCTACAATGAAAATTTTATACTATTTAGAATTATCCACCTGTCACATGATCGCATGATGGTGGCCACAAGCATAACAACAACACACATGAATAGGTAGGATCCACTATCCAATGCACAATAGGGATTAGACACATATAACTCAGTGGGCCTCATACTGGGCTTAGGAAATCAACCAACAACCAGGACAAAAGTGGGCCTTGGAATGGGCCAGATTTATGGACAACGATTTTTTTTTAATTAAAAAAATGGGTTATATATGGCCCAGAAAATGGCCCAGTCTGGGCTTGACGAGGCCCATAACCGGGCTAACCATCTTGACCATGCCCGCATCAAGGCTACGATCTAACCCTAACAATCAATTAGAATAAGCCAACCAATGGGCCAGAGATTTGGCCAGCTAACCCGGATTAACGATCCATCAGGTAGGAAGGAAAATAAACATCATAGTGGCCCCACATTGAGTTGAGTGGCAATAACCATTAATTACATAATACCCTAGGGTGCTCCCAGCGGTTGGGATCCCTGCCCCTGGCTAAGGAGATAAACGGTGTAAATATAAAACATTCACTATCGTGGGTCCTTGCCTCACCTAAAAAAAAAAAAAAAACAGAGCCGGAGGCCTTTCTAAATGAAATATGATGGTAGGTCTTGGGGACTTCAAAAGTTAGAATTCAATAATCCCAAGTATTCACTGGTGTGGCCCACCTGAGATTTAGAATGGCTTGGTTTTTCCTTTTGTGAACATTCATCATGACGGTCTGCACTTGATGAAAGGATTGGATGGTTTATGCTCCATATGGATGACCTACTGTCCCAAATGGTAGGTCCCACGTCAGTGGGTGAGGCCAACACAAGTTTAGATGGTAAATGACACCACAACATGCCTCAGGATGGTCTCAATGGTGGGCGTTCATACCCACCGTTTCCATCAATGTAGTGCAGCTGAGATTTGAATATGCATCGTGTTGGGTTCTACCCAGCGTGTGGGGCCCACTGCCATGGTAAGGCCCACACCTAGGGCTATAAAAAGGGATCAACAGTGTAGGCATACCTCATATCCATCAGGTTGGCCCTAGGAAGCTTTTAAAGGTGGACATTCAATCACAACTGCTCCTTGTAGTGTGGTCCATCTGAAATTTAGATCTGATTCATGCCCCCTTTCTTGTTTATATACATTCATATTCACACCCTTAGACTGCTACATGATGGGTTCAACTTCAATGGTGTGGCCCACATAAGACTTGGATCTGCCCTATTCCTTGGCTCATGTCTTAAAATGATCTAGAGAATGTGATGGACAGCATGGATAAAACAAATACACCACATGGTCCCACAAGAAGTTTTAAGTACAGCTCGTCTAAATTTGCATGGCCTGACTTTTGGAAGCCAGCCATAAAATGGGCTGCTAAAATGGATGGACGGTGTGGATTTATCAAGTACATCAAGGGGTATCACGGTAGGCCCCATAGTCCTTTGTTTTTCTCTCTCTATTTTCTTTTTCTTACAAATGAGACAGGGACGGGACTCCCTCTCTTTTTATTTTTACTTTAAAATACAATATGGGTGAGTATTTACACATGAATGTTGTCTACATGGGTTTAGCCAGACCAGCCAGGTCCAACATTTTGATGGTTTGGATTGCATGTAACATCACCCATGGTGGGGCCGACAACCCTGTTCAAGCTGGTATTTGTATGGTCCTTCCATCTACGTCTTCATGACCGTATGAACAAGTTGGATGGCTGATAAACATCATGGTAGGGCTCACCGTAAGTGGGTCCCACTCAAGCTTTAGATCAAATTGATTTTTGTGTTTTCCTCCCATCTAACCCATTGGACGGCATGAACGATCCAAATATCATGTAATCCTCAGAGTGGGGGCCCTCATCAGTGGGTTTCATAGCTACACTACAAGAATGAGAACAAGGAAACAAGGAGGAGGAAGGCTGAGGGGGTGTACTCACCTTGATGATCAAAATAGATGGTTGAGATGGATTGATGGAGTTGATGGTGGAAGGGATGGGGTTGATGGCCCACCAAGATCACCTTTCCTTTCTCTCTCTCTCTCTCTCTCTCTCTCTCTCTCTCTCTCTCTTATTGTAGAAAAATGGTGAAAATGTAAGGAATGGAGGGGTATTTGTAGAGAAATGGATAAAAATGTGGTTAGGTTAGATTAATGTGGTTATGATTAGCACAAGCATGATTAGGAGTTAATGGTGCATTGAAGGGACATGGGATGTCATGGTATGATGAGGTCATGCATGGGGAATGGTATGGAGAAGAGTTGACTTCGGGGTACACATGAGAGGGGTGGTATGGGAGGGTGACATGACACACATGGGTAGAGATTCTCTCACCCATGTGTGGAAGCATGTGTTGCACATATGTGTAGAAGCATGGGTTGCACATGTGTGGAATGGAACGTATTGCGCCATGCGCACATGATACCCCAACGAATCTTCGCGGCGTATCTCACTAACAGAGCGTCACACGGATGCACGGGTTGTACCTCCGCAACCGCGGTGACAGGGTGGTTGATATGGCGAGGGTTTCGAGGTCTTGGGGCTCCGGTCAGTTGGGTGTGCACTATGCACGACCAATCCAGGTCTGGCCAAGTGCGTCGATCATTGTGCGCATAGTCATAGAAAAGGTACAGAATGGACGGGGTCTTACAAACTATCCCTTTTTGAATGATGAAATGTCATTTTTCCCAATTCAGGACAAGGTTCTTTTCTTTACATCTCTTCAGTACCAATTTTAAGTGTTCAAGGCACTCACTAAAGGATGAACCGAAGACAGAGAAATTGTCCATGAAGACCTCTAAAAATTGCCCCACAATGTCAGAAAAAATACTTAACATGTATCGCTGGAATGTGACAGAAGCATTACACAGTTTAAATGGCATCCTTCAGTATGCGAAAGTGTTAAAAGGACATGTGAATGTGGTCTTTTCTTGGTCTTTAAGGGCTATCTCTATTTGTTTGTAGCCCGAATACCCTTCAAGGAAGCGGTAATAAGAATGATTTGCTAACCTTTCTAAGATCTGATCAACAAAAGGTAAATGAAAGTGGTCCTTCCTCGTGACGGTATTTAATTTTCAGTAGTCAATGCACATTCTCCAACTAGTAGTGACTCTAGTTGGCATGAGTTCATTATCCGCATTGGCTACGATGGTGATTTCAAACTTCTTGGGTACCACCTGAGTTGGACTCACCCATTGGCTATTGAATATAGGGTATATAATGCCCGCATCCAATAACTCCTCTTCCAAAACCACATCCTTAATATTCAGATTTAGACGGCGTTGTGGTTGTCTAGACATTTTCGCATTATTTTCGAGGTGAATGCGGTGAGTACAAATCAAAGGATCGATTCCCTTGAGGTCTACAATTGTCCATCTAATGGCTCCTTTATGTTCTTGGAGAGTAGAAATTAGCATATTCTCTTGATCCTCATCCAAGTGGGAAGGAATCACCACTGGAAATGTCTTGTCGTGACCTAAATAGGCATATTTAAGATAAGCCAGCAACGGTTTTAGATCAAGCATTGATGCCTTGACACTAGACGGTAGAGGTTTTAAGGCGGTTTGAGGTAATTTTTTAAATTCAAGCCTCTACCTGTTAGTTTCAAGTACCGGCGTAGCATTAAGCAAGGCATTCATCTCCCTAATCATGTCATCATCTAAATTAGTGGAGTGGGCCAAGCACATCTCTAAAGTGTCGGAGTAAAAAGTCAAAAGTGACTTATCTTCCACAAATGAATCTATCAAGTTAATCTTGTGGGCATCATCACTATCCTCCTATTGTTTGCACATGTTGAACACGTTTAGCTCAAGTGGACTCATATTCTTAAATGATAGTTTCATAATCTCATTCCTACAATTGATTATGGCGTTTGATGTGGTTAGGAATGGTCGGGCAAGGATGACAGGAATTTGAGTACTAGCATCAATGACGGGTTAAGTAATCCAAAACAATAAAATCTACTGGATGGTAGAATTTATCGACTTGGACAAGCACGTCCTCTATCATCTGTCTCGGTATACGAATCGAACAATCAACAAGTTGGAGTGTGGTCTTGGTGGGTTTTAATTCACTTAGGCCCAGCTGTTTGTAGACCGAATATGGGATCAAATTCACAATAGCCCCCAAATCAAGCAGTGCATGTTCAATCCGGTGGTCCCCAATTACACGAGATGGTTGGGCTACCAGGATCCTCGTATTTTTGGGGCACATCTTGTTTGATGATGGCGCTCACTTTCGCTGTCAAAAATATTTTTTTCTGGATGTTGTGCCGTCTCTTGGCCATATAAAGATCTTTCAAGAATTTGACATATGATGGAATTTGTTTTATGGCATCCAATAGAGGGATGCTAATTTTTACCTGTTTTAGAACCTCTATGATATCCTCAGTATTGGGTAGAGGTTTTGGTGAGATCAACATTTGTGGAAACGGAGAAACTGGCTTGTATTCCTTTTCTGTTTCTTTCCCATGTGTAGCATTGATAGGCCCATCATCTCTTTTAGATTCTTCCGAGTCCTTGTGCTTCTCAGCCCCTGTCAGGATGTTTTTGTCAATTGTTTTTTCACTTTTAAGAGTGGCGATGGACTTTGCTTGCTCTACATGCTGATTCGAAGAGCTCGGGTCACTTATCTTGCATTATGGTTTCGGGTTAGGTAGAGGTTGGGCTGGAATAGTCCCTTTCTACCTAACAATTATATGTGACTTCAATCTTTAAATGGATGTGTTAAGGTCCTAGAATGCTTACAATGTGTTTTGATTGAACAACTCTTTATTATGGATGAATTTTTTAAACGGATCCTCTTGGGTTCTTTTTTGGTTTAATAATGGACCGAAGATCGAAGGAAGAAACCCTTGAAGATTTTTGTCTGCATTAACTGTTTGCCCATTCCTCCAACTGAAGTTTGGATGGTTCCACCAGATAGAGTTGTATGTGTTCGAGATGGGAGCACTGAATAGTGGCCTTTGATAATTGTTTAAGGTATTGGATTGATAATTGTTTACGTTATTGGATTGCTCATGTAATAACTCTTAGAATGCATGAATTATAAGACACTCTTGCATCAAGTGTATATTACTAGCGCAAATACCACAAACAATTTCAACGGTCTCATCGAGTTTGACCATTTCTACTCTTTTTAGTTTCATGGCTTCGACCTTTCTTGAAAGTTTAGCCTCCCTGGCATTAATGTCGTCTTCCTCCCTTAAGACTTAGATTCCTATCTTTTCTTTGGACTGAGTTGATTAGGGGTTAGTGGGACTCACGCGTCATCGAGATCTTTGTTCATGATTTCCTTATTGCATATCATCTCTACAAATTGGTGCATGAGCAAAGTCAGTTCATCATAGAAAAAGCTTATGACCCGTCAAATTTCGTAGCCATGATATGAGCAAGCATTTAGAATTTCCTTGAATTGTTCCCAGCATTGCAAGAAGCTTTCTTCCTCTTTTTGTGAAAAAATCATGATCGCCCTTCTAAGGGTGTTGATCTTATGAACTAGGAAGAACTTTTTAAGGAACTCCCGAGTCATCTCAACCCTTGTCCCAATCGATCTCAGTCTCAAGGAGTGAAGCTATGACTTGGCATTCTCCTTCAAAAAAGAAAGGGAATAATTTAGTCTTATGGTGTCATCAGACACATTGTGAAAGTGCAAGGTCGCTACAATCTCATTAAACTCGTTAAGATGTAGGTATGGACTCTCAGAATCTAGTCCATGGAATTATGGGAGTAGTTGGATCACTCCCGGCTTGAAATCCACGTTTCCTGCATTATGTGGAAAAGCCATGCAAGAAGAAGGTGTGCTCATCCTAGCTGGTTGTAGATAATCACGTAGAGTTCTAGGTGGACCATTGTGCATGTCATTCTCATCTTGCTGTTCCTCAGCACGATGATAAGGTTGATTCTCAGCCATGTTCTCGGCCAATTCAAAGGACCTTACGTGTTGTCTAATCCAACAATGGATAGGCAAACCTTCGACTAATCCTCCTACACTTAAAAGACGTAGAGTGTTATCACGAACCCACTTGGGCATGAAACACTCTTAACCATATTTCTAAACTAAACCTACTTCTACGAAAATAAAAATTGCAGAAAAAATAAAAAATTTGGAATACTAAAGCAAAGGGTTGGAAGGATAGTACCCGATTAACGACTCTAGGTTAGTTTCTACAAAATAGAAAAAAGAATGTTAGTGTCTAAAATAAAATTCAAAAAAAATCCTAATCTAGAAACACAGTGAAAAAATAATCATAATCCTACCTAATTCTAATTCTAATGTATTTCAGAAAGACACAACCGAAGTCCTTGGCAATGGCGTCAAAAACTTGTTGTGAGCAAACCCCAAGTGCAGGGCTGCAATGCAGTAATAACTCGGTGAGACCGAGGTCGTACCCACACGGACTTATGATTGTGAGATTTCTGGAACACTTTAGAATTAATTAGAACTAGAATTAAAACTAACTCATGGAATTAGGTTTAAGAAGTAGTGATGTAATTGAGAATGAAATTAATAGAGATAAAGTACTAGAGCGCCAAGGATCCACTTATAGCCATCCTTAATGTTAAAATTACTTGATTCAATCATATAACTCAACTGAAATCGAAGTCCTATCCTATTCAGCAGGATAATAGAGCGGTTAAATCATTTTTCATATATCTAAATATATTTGAACTTCAATTGAATTGGTTCCCGCATAGAGCATCAAAGTATTAATCACAGGGAATTCAATGCATCGATCGTGCCCTTAGTCAATGATAGACAGTCTTTCCATTGTCGACGAAAAATCGATAATATCGCCGATATTATCGTTGTCGCTGGACCGGCGATACCGAAACACCAAAAATTCGTTTCTCTTCCTAATGTCGACAAAATATCAGCGATATTTTCGATTTTATCGGGAAAAAAAAAATTATCAGCGACAACTCTCCCTATTATTTTTTTTAAAAAAAACAAAATAGATATAGAAAAAATAAATCTCTTACCATTTTTTTCTCAAAATCTGCCCGCGGGAGTGGCTTTCGGATGGATTTGGTGGGCCAATCACGGTCGATAGCGTCGGATTTTCAGAGGTAAGAAATCTCTTCTTCTTTTTTTTCTTTTTTTTTTTTTCTGTGAAAAGAATAGGTTTGAAAGAAACCCAATTTTGGCGAGGTTGAAGGGGATTTGGGTTGGGATTTGAAAAAGAGAAATTTGGGGAAAGATATTCGGGATTTTTTTATTTTTTTATTTTATTATTATTATTATTATTATTATGCGGAAAAAACGATTGAAGGTTTTTCGGAGAAGATGAGACGAAAGGGAAGCGGACTGGTGTATACACCAGCGTGGGTACATGTCATGCGATGACGAGCGCTGAAGCTCCTCGAGCTCCGAGTTGTACGAACGGTTCAAAGGAGATCAAAGTTAAATGGGCCCCAAAATGATGTATTTATTACATCCATACTGTTCATCCATTTTTCAAAATCATTTTAGAGCATGAGTCAAAAAATAAATCATAGCCAAAGCTCAAATGGACCACACCAGAAATAGCAGTGGGTAATATTTTCACCATTAAAACATTCGTAGGGCTCACCATAAAGTTTTTTTTCAATCCAATTTGTTCGTAAGGTCAAAAATACCTAGATTAAGAGGAAAAACACATATAATATTGATCCAAAACTTACGTGACCCCCAAAAGGGTTTCAATGGTATACGTTCAATCCCCCACTGCTTTTTGCGGTCTGGTCCACTTGATCTTTATATCTGTCTTATTTTTCAGCTCAAGCCATAATATGAGCTCATAAAATGAATAGACGGTTTGGATATAACACACACCTCATGATGAGACCCACAGAACTTGCTAACGTCAATACACCTAGCTACTTGGTACACCAGCCAAGACGAAAGCTCCCTTTTTAGAGAGTGAACTCGGTGCAATTACGGCTTTACAAACAATGGTGCATCTCTCACGGCGGGACCCACATTGATGTATTTATTTTTTATCCACGCTGCCCATAGGTTTTTCCAGATCATTATAAGACACCAGCCCAAAATGAAGCAGATTGAAATCTAAGCTAGGCCATATTTTAAGAAAGAGTGGTGGTTGAACCTCCACCATTAAAAACTTCTTTGAGCCTACATTAATGTTTTTTATGTTTTTGTAATGTTTATTTATCATCCAACCCTTTGATAAGGTCACGTAAACCTTTATATGGAAAAGAACAAATATCAGGTTGGTCCAAAACTTTTGTAACCCACGACAAGGTTTTAATGGTCAATCACCACTGTTTCTTATGTAAAGGTCCACCAAAGATTTGAATCTGCTTCATTTTTTAGATTATACCCTAAATTGATTTTTAAAAATAGATGAACAGGATGAATATACAATAAATATATCAAGGTGGGCCCCACCATAAGTGTTGTACTGTCTTACTGAAGGCTAAGGTTGCACATAATCCACTTTATTCCCCTGCACCACTAAGTGGGTGGGAGTTAGGCCGGGGCTATTTTTTATTTATTTATTTATTTTTTATTTTTATTATTATTATTATTATTATTATTATTATTATTATTTTCAATTCATCCCAGCAGGAATGGGACCATGAACTGTTTAAATGTATATAAACATCATGGTGGACCAGGGAGGTTTATTTGTCATCCAAGTTGAAACCTTCCTAGGAGTTATGGCTCATAGTGGTATTTATTTGTCATCCAAGTTGTTCATAAGATCACACAGAGAGGGATGAAGTTAAAATACAAAAATGACATGGATCCAAAACTTTTGTGGCCCCTAATGATTTTTCAACGGTAGGCATGTTCAAATCACATTGTTTCCTGTGGTGTGGTCCATTTGAGCATTAGATATGCTTCATCTTTGGGATCAAGCCTTAAAATTATCTTGTAAAATGGATGGATGGGGTGGATAAAATACATAAATCACAATGGGCCCCACATAGTTGACTCAGTACGATAAGCATATTGATTTATACGGTGCTCATGTGTCACTTGTTTGTATCTTTGGATTGATGGGTCGATGCTCCGTGGGGCCATCATAATGTTAAATATTTTATCAATGTTGTCCATTTATTTTGATAGATAATTTTAAGGCATGAGTCCAAAATGAGACAGATTTGCATCTCAGGTAGACCACACTAAGGGAAACAGTGGTGATTGAATGCCCACCATTAAAAACAGTGGTATGGCCCACCACCAGATTTTTGGATCTGCCTAACTTTTAGAACATTGTCCTATTGTGGCCTTTCAAAACAGATGGTAGGAGTGGATTTGTGACGTACATCTCTATCATGCAAAAACCACACTGATTGGATAATCCAATCCATCCTTGATTTGGCATCTTTGAGTTCATTCACTTTTATATGTCTTAATTACTGTATGTTAGCTGCATTGGTAATATATAAACTCATTTTGGTTGTTATTAAAGTGATTTTTTATGGCATCGCATGCTTTTTTTGTCCCATTAAATGAAAACTTATTATGTAATGTATTTGTTTTTTTGCAATTTTTTTTTATTCCTGAATATATAAATATGTGTATTCATGTATGTCTTGAAGTTTCACTGAAAAATTCCACCATTTTCTCTATGTTTCTCCCTTTTTTCCTACATTTCCGGTTATCAACGATAACGATATTATATCTTTATCTCCGGCTAGTGAAACTTATAGCGATACCGACAACTCAAACACTGACTATAGATCAATGGATTTTACAGATCAATCCCTTGCAAAATAGATTAGAAATTACTCTTAGTTTTTTTAAGCATCGATGTGCCCGGAGTCGATAATGGATCAAAATAAACTAAAAATAAATCTTCATTCAAACCAAATATCAATTAATTTGTTCAACAATTAAACCAATTACTTGAATAAAAGTAAACTAAGCATTAAGAGTAACTACAAGCTTCACCTCTTAGCCCTAGCTAAGAGATTAGCCAATCAAAGACATGATTGAATTAAAACTCAAAGGAAAAATATAAAAGCAGAAGAAGAACCGAAGGATTTGAAAAGGAGGACTTTGAAGAAGCTCCACAACTCTCTCTATTCCTTCTACCCTAATTCGTCTTTAGGAAAGCCTAAAGCATCCTTTTAAATAGGAAAGATCTGCATTGACTTAAAACCAACTTCAATTTACGCACTTTTATTACACTTTGGTCACATTGATAGTGAACTTCAGTCCCAACCGAATATACCTTCGGTCGCACCGAATTTCCCCTTGGTTGCAACTGAATTTCTTCAATTTCCATCTGAAGTCTCTGTCTTCCTTAGGTCGCACCGAACCTCCCTTCGGTGGCACCCGAACATAGCTTCAGTCGAACTGAATATCGAGCCGAATTAACTCTGAAATCACAATTTGTTGTTGGATTGTTCTGTGCACATTCGGTCGGACCGAACCAACCGTAAGTGGGATCAAACAGTCTGTTATTTCTATTAATAGACTTTATGATTTTTCCTGTCTTCTCTCCCCTTTGCACTTAGTTTTCTTGAATCTTTAGTACTTGAAATCTTCATTGATCACTTCCAAATCTCCAAATCTTCACTTGGTTATTCTTTGAGCATTAAATCTTCTTTTTAA
This sequence comes from Magnolia sinica, assembly GCF_029962835.1. Taxonomy (NCBI): domain Eukaryota; kingdom Viridiplantae; phylum Streptophyta; class Magnoliopsida; order Magnoliales; family Magnoliaceae; genus Magnolia; species Magnolia sinica. The sequence continues at coordinate 57,344,044 of NC_080576.1, forward strand.
TCGTTCTTTTCACCTTAGCTCTCCAAATCATCTCGCATAGGAAAATATATGTAATTAGATCAATTAAGTGCATCTATGCTTATAAAACCAATGCATAATAAGGGTGAAGTATATAATATTTTACACTCAACACACCATGTTTATTGAGCATCTCATCCAATAGGTAATGAGTAACTCGAGGAAAAAAATCACCATGTACTATCCTTTTGTTTATGGTGCAAGACCCTTCAGTGGGTCTCTTGGGATTGGGAATGACCTCATCCACGAGTTCAAATTGGCTGCCTACCTATAATGAACCCTCCTTTATGTGGGCTAGGGACTGGCTGGTACATCTCCAAGATCACCAAAATCTCAAGCTTATGGATCCTTCTTCTATGTTCCTCTTCGTCTTTCTTCCTATATCCTTTTGCAAGCTTCCATCTTCTTCTTTCTCTAACGTGCTACTGGAAAGTTGGGCTCCTCAGCAATTTTCTTCTTGGTGGCTGTTAGTTAAGAGTTGAAGTTATCTTCAACACACTTTCAATATGTGGTTTCTAAGAGAACTAACTACCCACACTAGTCTGACAGCAAACAACTGCCAACCCATTTCACCATGGACATCCAATCCAATGGCGATGTGGGGATTTTTCCTGATTGGAATGTTGATATTTTTGGACATGTAGTATCCCTGCTGCATATAATTTAATATGGTTCTCACATCTTCTTCTTTGCTTTTCATTTCAGGGTGGGAAGAATTTACTAGAAATGTATCTGGTGAGTGGGATGGGTTTGGGGCAGATTTTACTAGTGAAGGAAAGCCCATTGAACTTCCAGAGTCCATTGTTCCTGAAGAATTTAGGGAATGGGAGGTTAAGGTGTTTGATTGGCAGATTCAATGCTCCACACTCGCTGAAACTGATGAACCTGTACTTGTGTACAAACTGATAAAGCTACTACCCACTGTTGGATGTGAAGCCGATGCTGCAACACGGTATAGCATCAACGAGAGGAGCATAGGTGGCATAAACAATAAAGTTTCTGCCTTTGCATATCACCCAAGCGGATGCTATGTAGCTGTCTGGCCTGTAGAGGACCGGGAAGCATACAGATTGCTTGAGTTGGAGCATTGCTTGGTTGATCCTCAAAATCGAGAGTCTCGTGTGAGGATAATTCAAGTTTTTCGATTGGAGAATACAATGATGAAATTGCAAAACATCAAGGTCTTCTGTGAGCAGTGGTATGGGCCCTTCAGAAATGGGGAACAACTCGGTGGATGTTCTATTCGTGATTCTGGATTTGCATCTACAGAGGTTGTGAAACTATCAGAAGTTATAGGTGTGTGGCAGGGCACGAGCACTGTTGCCAGCTTTCACGGTCCCCGGAGAGTGAGTTTCATAATTCCTTTATGTTTTCTAAAATAGAATCATTCTCTTGTGTTTGTACTTTACTGTTATATTGTATTCATCAAGTTGAGGTGCTTGAGGAAACTTCTTCCAGTATATGCAAGTTTTGATGTGTGCGTGTGTGCATGCATGTGTATATTAAGGTGTCCCGTATCGATATCAGTTGGCGTAACGGTGCCCTCCGAAACCGATATGAATACGGGGGCGTAACGGATCATAACGGTGCAAATTTTTTTTTTTTTACCAAAAAAATATGATAAAATATGGATTAAATCCGGAATATTCTAAGCATTCCAAATATGCATTCATTTATAAATTGGAATATTCTAAGCATTCCAAATATGGTGGTATAACGGTCCACTCTTTGATGTGAAGTTGTATCAGACTGTCTGATGAATTTATGAACCAGATAACTTAAATTTGACTACGAAATTCATATATTTAATTTTCTAAATATCTAATTTATATACTTAACAACTTGATATCATTTCTCCCAATAGTTATTTAAAAAAATGAAATTAAATTCAGGTAGATGGCGTTGCCAATTTGGGCTGACTTGGAGGACCAATATATGCACCAAATTAGCCTCAAATTCATGCAATTTATTGTCATTATCCCACTTATGAATTGGTGGACATTTATTGGATAGTGAATCATGAAAAAAATCAAAAGGCCCTATTTTAAAAAATAGAACTCCACAAATTAACAATTAAAACTATTCAAACAATTTGATTTTGGCATTGTGAGTTAGCAATTACAGTCCATAATTTAATTGCTAAATTTTAAGTTAATATGTCTCGTGTACAAATTTTTAAGGCTCAAATTAGGCGGGACTCAGATTGTGAAGTGTAGCACATGTGTCAAAATTTTTTAGGCCCCACCCGTGATGAATGTGTTATATGCACACCGTCCATTCATTTTGCCAAATAATTTTAGCCAAAAATGAGGCACATCCAAAGCTCAGGTGGATAGCACCATAAGAAACAACAATAATTAAACGTTCACCATTAAAAATTTATGGGGGGCTACAAAAGTTTTAGATCAAGCTGACATGTGTGTTTTCTCTTCATCCACGTCAGTGTGACCTAATTAATAGGTTAGATTGAAAATAAACATTACAGTGGACCTTAAGAAATTTTTAATGGGGACCATTCTATAACCACTGCTTCCTATGGTGTGGTCCACCTTAGATTTGGATATTATTAATTTTTTAGATCCTGACTTAAAATGACGTGGCAAAATGGATGGACGACATGGATAAAATATATACATCATGGTGGGGTCCACTTGGGTCTGATCAGATTAGATTGGATGGAAAATAAACGTTACCGTGGGCCCTATGAATTGTTTAACGGTGAAAATATTATCTCCGCTGCTATTTTTGGTGTGGTCCAGATGATCTTGAGATATAATTCATTTTTTGGATAGTGCTCTAAAATGATCTCTGAAAATAGATGAACGGTGTAGATGTAATAAATACATCACTGTGGAGCCCATATAACTTTGATCTCCTTTGAACTGTTCGTACAACTCGGAGCTCGAGGAGTGTCAGCGCTCGTCTTAGCGTGACACGTACCTACAGCCAGTGTTCGAAATATCGGTATCGCACAATGTATCGCACCCTTGGGATACAGATACGTATCGGTTATCGCATGGGATATATTGTTTGTATCGCATAATTTATCGCACTTTTGGGAAACATGGGGAAACATTAAGATAATTGTTGATTTTTTCAATGAAACTTCAGGGATTATTTAAAAAGACCCTAATACACACTTTTAAATCATAAAATCTCAAAAAAGAAATGGACATAATAGGTTTCCTTTGTATATTGTACTAAGATATGCGCTGTGCAATTGAACTATGACAACTATATTCAGTATCCACCCCATCCATCCGTTTTTTCATATCATTTTAGGACATTATTAAAAAAAAATGAAGCAGATCCAATAATCAAGTGGACCATACCATAGGAAACAATGATGATTGACCATTAGTGGGCCACAAAAGGTTAGATCAAGTTGATAATTGTTTTTTCTCTTCATTCAAACTTATGTGAAGTTATCAATAAATTAAGTGCCTAATAAAATATAGGGAAAATCAAGGTGCACCCTAAAAAGTTTTTAATGGTACTGTGTTCAACCACCATTTTTTCCTTGAGTATAGTCCACTTGAGACGAAAAATAAGACAGATCTAACGATCAAGTGGACCACACTGAAAAAAGTAATGGGGGGATTAAACGTCTGCCATTGAAACCCTTTAGGGGTTCACGGAAGTTTTGGATCAATATAAAATTTGTTTTTCCTCTTAATTCATGTCTTTGTGACTTTATGAACAGATTGGATGGAAAATAAACGTTATGGTGGGCCCTACAAAATGACTCTTGCATTTAATCCCACTGACATTTAATGCTTAGTGCATTTTAATGCAACCATGCTTATTATTTCGTGTGGTCCACTTGAGCGTTGGATATGCCTCATTTTCGTACTCATACCTTAAAATAATATGAGAAAAGGGATTGACGGTTTGGATGTACAGATACATCACGGTGGGCCCGACCACAGACCTGCCCGTTCGGAGCTAGGGACGGGCGGGGGTAGTACGCAATCCGCGTCCTTATGTGGTACACCAGCCAATCCGCTTCCTTTTGGACCAGATTTAATGTTATATGGCCCCACAATAATATATTTATTATATCCACACCGTTCAACCATTTGGAGAGATTATTTTAGATCATGAGCCAAAAAATAATTAATATCCAAAGCTCAAGTGGACCACACCACAAATAGCAGTGGGACAATGATTCTCACTGTTAAAACATTCGTAGGGCCCACCGTGACTTTTATTTTCCATCCAATCTGTTCACGAGGTCACACAGAGCTGGATGAAGAGGAAAAATAAATATCATATTTATCCAAAACTTCTCTGACCTCGAAAGGGTTTCAATGGTAGACGTTCATTCTCCCACTATTGTTTGTTGTTTGCAGTGTGGTCCACTTGTTCTCTAGATCTGTCTTATTTTTCGGCTCAAGCCTTACAACGAGCTCGCCAAATGGAAGAACGGTTTGGATATAACGCATGCCTTATGATGGGACCCACAACACTTGATGACGTCAACACTCGGTGGTGTGCGGTACACCACCCAACCCAAAATCACTTAAAGAGGGCTCGGACGCTCTTGTTTTTCGACGCAGCGAGGGTTCCGGCCTTCCGGAACCCTAAAATCTCGCCCAAATCTAGGAAATTTCAGATTCACGATGATTTCTCGACATTTCGGAGAGGATTTCTCTGGATTTCGCTTGGATTTTTTCGGACATCGATAGATTTCTCTCCTGTGACCCGGAATTGTCGACCATGGCCTGATTCCTCGCCAGAATCTCCAAGAAAGGGGGAAGTTGAAGAAAAATTGCAGAAAATCCTACTTACCTGTCGAGTGGCCCACCTCCAGCTAGGTATGCTCCGATTTCTTTTCTTTTTTTTTTTCTAATTCAATTTTTTTTATTCTCCACAAGCCGGATCCGATTTTCTGTCCGTGCATTTGTCTCCGATGATAATGGAGAAGAAATCTCGCCATATCGTCGATATATCATGCGATATCGATGATATATCGGCTGATATTGGGATTTTGAATTTTTTGGTTTCTTCCGGTGGTTATCGGGGGTGTATCGTCTCGCAGTGGTGCGATACCGATAATATCGGCCGATAGTATCGATATTTCGAACATTGCCTACGACTACCTGCTAGCTGGTGCGTGGTACGCCTGAAAAAAAAAAAAAAGAGAGAGAGAGAGAGGGGGGGAAACCGAAAAGAAAAAAAGAGGGAAAGAAGAGAAGAAAAGAGAGAGAGAGAGAGAGAGAGAGAGAGAGAGAGAGAGAGGAAGAAGAAGAAGAAGAAAAGGAGGAAGAAGGCCGCAGCCACAGCTGCCTGAGAAGAAGAAGAAGAGGAAGAAGAAGAAGAAGAAAGAGAAGAAGAGGTACGGTTTTTTTTTTTTTCAAGGCCCGTAACAGCCGTTACGGGTCAGTAACGGCCGTTACGCCCGTAACGGGCCCTTATCGGCCGATACGGGTACAAAAACTGGGAACGGCCGATACAGCCCCGTATCGCGTAACGGGTACCACCGTTACCGATACGTATCGGCCGTTATGGCCAATACGTATCCGATTTGGGATACCTTGGTTGTATATGATGCACGCGCACATGTGTGCGTACATATGTATGTGATAGACAAAAGATTCTGATATTATCTATATGAATAATTCAAATATGCATTTGATTTAAGGTGTTGAAATCACAGAAAGCTATGAGAGGATTTTGGGAGGTCATGCCATGTAATTTAAGTCATATATTAATTTATATTGTCAATGTGAGTGTCGATTCATTTCTACATTTTTATGATCAATGAGATAGAAATGGAAAGCATCAGGTTAGATTGTTCATCTCATCTTGAAACTGCAATCAAGATGGAGTGAAGTGCCACATCCTTCTATGTGACATGTTTCCATCTTGCAAATCTTTTTCTCATGATTGTCATGGCACACAAGTATGTAACTTCCATCTCTCTGTATGTGATTGTGTTTCGATATGTCAACCGCACTTCTTTATGTATGCTTGTTCGCTCTCAATGATTTATATTCTCTCACACAATATTCCTTAGCTTCAAATCCTTCTATGGTATCAGAACAGGTTTTCTTTACTTCTATTATTATTATTATTATTTTATTTTGCATATTTTGCTCGGTTAAATTACATCCATGAATTGTGGATCCATTTTTCGTTTGTTCTCCATGCATTATATTAGAAATTTTATCACCACTTCAATTTTGTTGCAACTCTCTTAGCATTAACAAATTGTGGTCAGAGATTCTCTTGAAAGCTAGATGCATCGGCCCCAACGTCTTCCAGTTCCTATTGCAGTTTACCATAGTTCCGTCTCGTTCACTTTTGGTTTTACCTATACCTGTTACTAAATTGAATCAACTTTTTATCAAGACGAACTAGAACTACTGAATTTGTGTTCATGCTAAATATGTGAATGGTTCCTTTCTGCAAGTGCTTCCTAGGCATTTCCGAAACTCGAAACTTTTAGAAGCTGCCTCTTCTACACTCTTCCCTCTTGCCATATTAAGAGATGAATGGCATCGGTGCGACCTTTGATGTACTAATCTATGCCGAGAAATTTCACTAAGAGATCTCTTTTGTGAAAAGCTTGAAACAAGTTAATCTTTCAAAAAAAAAAAAAAAAAAAAAACACCTTGAAACGAGTTATGCTGAACATGCATACTGTATCTAATGCCAGCCAATCTTGAACAGCACGTTGTCATGGACGGATCATTTTCGTGCCCAGTGACGTGGACATAGTCATTTTGGCCCTCTCTGTACGTAGAGGTTTCTTCATGTAGAATATTCTAGAGAAGATTAGAGAGTTGTTGAGATCTTTGAAACATTCTAGAGTTCTCTAATCCTTTGTAGCTTTAGTTGTATAGAGAATTCTAGAAACCTTTTAGATTCTTTTTAGCTGTTGGATTGTTGCCATATGGCGCCATCCTAATTGTACATGTGTATATTCTAGTCGCTTCCTACCACTATATAAGTAGATAGCTCCAATGTTGTCAAATTGTTATCGTATCGCAAATCATAACAGGGGTTGAATCATATCGAATCATAAATAGCAAGTTTTTTTTTTTTCTGATGTACAAAAAATATCTATAAAAAGATATGAGTAAATTAGAAAAGTTTAAAAACTCAGCAATCATCCATTTACCATCAACATGTACCAAAAAAGTAATACATATCATGATATTATCAATTGAGAAAATGTACATGGTATACATAATTGTTTTCTTTTATTGTCTTTTGAAAATTTTACCTTAAAAAGCATACTAGTCTTTTTAAAATTTGGTTCTTTTGTACCTTTCTTGAGTGTAGAATCATGTTAGAAAAAATGTCATTCAATTTTTTTATTTTTTATTTTTTTGTGAATATAAAAGATATCTTGATTTCTTTGTTTTGGTTTTTTTTTTTTTTTTTTTTTTTTTTTTTGGAGGTATTTTTGTTTTGGGTTTTTGAATATCAAAATCTTCAAATCTCCTCTCCCTCCCTCTCTCAAAACAAAAAATGGTACAAAGAAAAAGAAAAAATGAATTAAAAAATTTTAAAAATGTGAATTTCAAGTATTTTTTGGGCTCGTTTACAGTTTATGATTATCATATGATTCGATAGAATTTGTATGATAATTGTACGATTATTTAGGATTTATGATTTGGGTGTACAATTCAAATTATTCACCCATATGATATGATATGAATCGTACAATTCATACCGGCTCTTCAAGTAGCTAGACTAGCAGCACTTGGGTGGTTGGCTTACTCGTTTGCGTCAGGACTGTGAGACAGGTGCCTCACGGTCTATGCTTGGGGAAGCACTTGTGCCATGAGGCCCATGAAAACGTGGTCCATGGCTACTCCAAAGAACCTTGACTTCCTTGACACATTGCACACTGGCACCATAAAGTTGTTATTAGCTTTCCTAAGAGAAGCAGTTAAACTTTCTTCAATTTTGCTACCAATCTTCTTGCTTGAAGGGAATAGTCCTGCCTAAGCATTCAAACCCTTTTCCTTTCTTGGGGGTGTGGTATCGGTTGATAATCTTATAACGTGAATGTTAACTGTAGATTGTAACCTGTTGTAATGAAACCTATCTAATTCTGATCTAATCTCTGATTGTACCAGATAATTTTCCAAGAACTGGTGGATGAAAACCCACGAAGCTTGATGAGAGATCAACATGGCCTCACATTGCTCCCAAAGCAGCTCTGGTGTTCACTAGAAGAAAGAGAGGATGGCGAATCTTGGGCGGAAGTGGGATGGTTGTTAGATAGCGGGCGTGCTCTGACATCAAGATGCATTTTCTTAAAAGATGGGAAGTTGGAGGCAAGTTAATATCTGATAGTTTATCTATGATGCTTACAAACAGAAAGCCTGTTATTTGTAAAGATCACCATGGTGCCATCCATGTTCTCTAATCCCAAACTTCATAAAATGTAAATAAAGGGATTCATATCACTGCCCAAGCAAGATTAATTTAGTCATGACATGTCTTTCTAAGGAGCATTAACTCTATTATATCATGATCAAATTACCCTTGTGAGGTTAGAAATAGGCATACCCTTGTTAAGTGAAAACTGCTGATATAAATTATGCAAAAGGTTGGACAAAGTCAGGTCAAGTGTATGCACTGTGCTATTGCTTGTACAAGTGAAATGCTATCATCTTAGGGTCTGTTTGGTTGCAACTTGAAAATAGGTTCATCCCATTTTATTTATTACCAGTTGCTATTAGTTAGAGTTCATAGTTTATATGAACTGTTGGCTATATTTTTAATACCTACCAAGAAAAGATCTTTAATACATAATTATGATTAAAATAAAATGAGATGAGATGATCTCATTTTTAAGTGGCAACTGAACAGGCATAGCCTTTCTCCAAGCAATTTGGGATTTGCTGGAACAAAAACGCTACAAAATGACAAGATTTCCTAAAGACATAATAAACGGTGCTAGTTTTTTTCACAGTTGCAAGGGCATCAGATCGCTTGAAGAAGATAGATCTCGGGGTGTTTTATACAAATGTGAAAAGTGGGTGTCTTTGTAATTCTTTCACTTGTTGAGGATACCTCCGTTATTTCAGGGAGGAGAGTGATCAGGTCCTTGCATATAAGAATAGGACTTTTGGATTTTGACATGCCTGTATTTTCTTTCTTATTTGGGTGCAGGAGATTGCAATTGGCCATGAAACTTCAACTTCAGAGGGGGTTTAGCTGCTCTGTTCCTGAACTTGTAATTTTGTAGACATATCATGTATTGTTACTCTTTTAAAGCATAAATAGAGAATTCATCACTCCTTGCATATATTGTATGATGTTGCCTTTCTTTCCTCTACCATAGATTTAAATGCTTCATTCATCACACTGGTTTGAAGATGATGGCGACTTCTGTGCAGGTGATCTGTATGTAACTGAGTGTTTTAAGGGGGTTTGTTCCATGATGTGTAGGGTAACTAGGTGATTAAGAGGGCCCAGTAGAGGACATCCCAGCGATTGAGTTTGGTAAAACTGTAATGATACAAGAACAAGGGAGTTCTTCAACCTTAAGGGCCCGTTTGGTTACCATCTTTAGCAAATCTGTTCAGCTAAGGCTTGTTTGAATAGACTATTCCATTGTATCGACTGTTGTTTGTCAAACACCCCATAAGAAGTTCTGCTTTCTTTTTCATTGCTAGTAGACATACTTGAGTTTTCTTCCCAAACTATACTTTAAAGTCTTAACATAACCGCCAGGGCTGATGCTCTTATGAGCCACATATACATACTACCAATCTGTATTTTGAAAGCGATCACAAGGATTCCACCATAGCTGTGGTGGAACTGGGCAAAAGTGAGGCTGCCATGGTCCATGTGCGCCGTCCGACTAGGCCTGACAATAGCCTGGGCTTAAAATTCAAGCCCGCTTTTCAATCAGGCCAAGTTTGGAACATGTACAACAGCCCATCAGCTCAGCCCGAATTTGGCTCCGCTTGCCCCTGTAATTAAAAAAAAAAAAGGACCCAACCCATCTCTCTCTCTCTCTCTCTCTCTCTCTCTCGGCCCAACACACGGGCCTGTGCCAGGTTTTGGCCTTCTTTGAGCAATGTAGGCTGGACTTTGACAATGCTTGGCCCAGCCCATTGATACCCTACATTCAACCCGCCAATGCCAATTCAACTATTGCATGGTCCCACCATAGAGAACACCCAGATTGGTGCTGGGTTGCCCTGAACCGGTGCGTCAGATTGCGCCATCTGATAGGAAGTCCCAAAAATCAGGCGAGAATGCCTACCATAGAAAACACCCAGATTGGCACCAGGGCCCAAACCAGCGGCATCAGGTGTGCCCTGTGATAGGAAGTGCCAAAAAGAGGCCGATCCAACCATCACTTGAATTTGTTGGTTTTGTTGGGGGTATTTTAATTAAGTTTAATTAGCCAAACAATGGCCGTAAGGGACCAGAATAACAGCCTGTTATACTTATAAACCATAGGAGCCGTTGTATTGGAGGCTGCTAGTACAATTACTTAATGTAAGAGGATGCCCTGATTGCCCTTATAGAAAGCACGTTCCAGGCAGCTCCTTAAGCATTTCTATTTTCCAACCAATACACATGCCCATCCGTTTGAACCCACATGACTGGGCATTATCCGCAACCATTTAATCAAAAGCTTTCTTGTAGTGTGAATAGAAAGGGATTAAAGAAAAAAAAAAAAAAAAAAAATCACAGTTCCATTTCATCAAATGCTTGGATAAGACATTTGGGAAAAGCTATGCACTTAAGAACCACAAAAAGGGCCATTGATAGGACCATCAAAACCATCACTAGGTAACCAATATTGGGTGTTCATACAACAGTCCGGTTTTGATTTATACTAATTATGCCTGCCACAATGGTTTTCAGGTCACCACAGGATACAAATCAGTCCATGGCGGGTCCTTGGGAGAATCGTTTTGAAAGGTGCATTTAAGATGTCAATGGGTAGTAGGTTTGGACCTGAGATCAAAGGCAGGATTACTAAGTGGGCCAGGGCCAACCTGACTGTTGGCCCAATTATTCATGCCAACTTTTGGACGTCTGGTCCAATCGATGAAGAGTTGCTGACCGAGGCGAGGCTGCCCCACCTCATTCGTAACTTGGGCTACCTCCCAAATTGCATAGTACAAATTGATTTCTCTTCACAAACTAACTGAATTGCAGTTTGGCTTTGGTTATGCATACAAATAACACCTTGAAGGTTCATCTGCTCGATCAGTAAGCCCAGCTCAAGCTGTTTTCAGAGGCACCACACGCTATCTCATCCTGATGATGTAACATTCAGATGTCCTACAAAAAATGGTATAGAAACCTATAATTCTTTCTTTGCAGTGGAAGTTGTATGTGGTGGTGTTTGGATACACCTAGGGCTGTACACGAGCCGAACCTTGTCCTTGAGCTGACTGGCCAGCTCAGCTCGGCTTGGCTCAGGCTGGCTCAAGTCGAGTTCGAGTTCAAGCTTTCGAGTTGAGCGTTTTCTTTTTAGTTTTTACACGAACATATGTTTTTTTATATTATATATAATATATAATATAATATATTAATTAAGTTATATATAATAATAATAATAATAATAAAATTATAACTTGAGTCAAGTTCAGGCCGAGCTTCGAGGTCGGGCCAGCTCGAGCTACGCTCAAAATTCTTTCAAGCTAAAAAAAATAAGCTCAGCTTGGCCCGAACCGGCTTTCAAGTCAAGCCGAATCAAGCTTATCCGAGCCGAGCTGAGCAAGTTAACCAAGCTAGCTCGGTTCGTGTCCATCTTTTGATGCACCCCACATCCGCCAACAGAGCTGCTGAATTTGGTTTTACCACTGTTTTCAGACTGAACTGAATTGAATAATGCATCATACCAGAACTGCCACGCAGGGAACGTCCAAAGTGCCCTAAACATCATTCCCCACTGTCATGGTTAGCATTCTGGATATTCAAAGTGCAGTCTCCATGAAAAAGCAAAACTTGAAGACTTTTCTAACCCTCCCACCAAACAAAACAAAACAAAACAAAACAAAACAAAAAAAAAAAAAAAAAAGCAGAAGAGATTGATGCAACTGTGTAATTTATAGCATTTTTAGAAATTATTTGCCCCTTACAGACGTGAGTAGCTAAAATAAGCCTACTCAAATAATCTGAACTGCTCAAACACACAAAGCCTCATCGCCAGATAACATTTCCAAGACTTCCCGGAGCTGGGTAAAACCCGAAAGAGATCTCAAAGCTAGCCATCACTGCCACTCTCCTCTTCGGCCTTGCTGTACAACCCACCGGAGTCTTAATAGGGGGAAAAAAAAAAGCCCAACAACAACAAAAAAAGGTTATGTGAAAAATATAGAAGAAACATCGAAGAGCAGAGGAAGTACATATGAGGGAGAAATTGGTAGAGTAATTGCTAGTGACTGTTTAATTGCACTTGTAGAGGTTTGCTCCCCTCGTGTTGCAATGTGATACCTCTGGACTTTTTTTTTTTTTAATTTCAATGACTGAAACCATTTATGTGATGGGTCTCCCCTTGGATGTGGGATGACTAAAAAATTTATTGGATTGAATGTTTCAACCCTATGATTACATAAAGGTTATGGTGACTGCCATTTTCAAAGCAAAAGGTGGCCATCACACACAAAAAAGGAAAGGGAGGGGAGGGAGGGCAGAGGTCCACTCATCGGGTGGGTATGTGTACAGCGAATGTTGACTGTTGGCAAGCTCTTTCTAAACTGTTCAATCTTTTTGTATGCACAGCCCACCTGATGAGTGGATCAATGCAATTGTTGGGGAGGGGTCATCTTCAAAGTAGGGGCTATCTTATGTTCTCAGATGTTCCACACACTTGCTAGGTTGGCACAGATGCAGCATGCTGAGGTGCGTGCGGGGCTAGCAAGCCACTCACTATATGATGGTACCTTGACTTCATTGACATCCACTACAATAACTGTTTCTAGACATTACTGAAGCTAGCAAGGTTTAGGCTTCTTCTTTCTTTTTTCCCCTCCCATCTCATGTCCTCAAGTCTTCGATTAAGGGAGCTGATCCAATGCCTGTAAGAGGCACAGGAGTTATTGCGACTCCACATTGGTCAACCACTAATAAAAAAATTCCCTTGATATGCAATCCTAACCTGATCAATTGAACCTTTTCTCATGGAAGCGAGTGATTTCCTTAGTATCTATATGACTATATCTACACCACCAAACAAACATTTAGGATTATCTGGTGAATATGATTTTCTTCTTCTTCTTCTTCTTCTTCCTTTTTTTTTGGCCAATTTATTATTGAAAGTGTTGAATGCATGGTCCAGATGTGATCAACATATATGATGCTGCGTGCACGGTCAACAATGTGGAGGAAAATAGTAACTCCCATGCCTTGCGATAACATCTAAATATTACATATTTATTCTCTTAATTGCTCTAGTTTCCATACATTCAAAGTGCTTAACTGATTAACTAAACATCTAATTTGTACATGTGAGTTAATCCGTAAAACAAATACAAAATCATGGTGATTAAAGCTCAAAAGATTAATCAAGAGAAGAGTTGGAGATTTGGAAGACATTAGTGAAAAATTCGCATGCCAAAGATCAAGAAAACCAAGTACTTTTGATGAAAGAATGATTGAAAAATCACGTAATTCAATAACAGAAATAACAAACTGTTCGGTCCCACATGAGGTTGGATCCGTCCGACCGAATGTGTACAAAACAGTCCAACAACAAACAGTGATTTTCGTGGATAATTCGGCTCGACACTTGGGTCTAACTGAAGCCGGGTTCAGTGCCGCCAACGGATAGTTCGATGCGACTTAAGGAAGACAGAGACTTCAGAAGAAATTTGAGGAAATTTGGCTGTAACCAAAAAACTAATTCGATGTAACCGAAGGCTATAGTCGGTGCAACTGAAGCGTAACAAAAGTGTGAAAATTGAAGTCGGTTCTAACTCGGTGCGAATTTTTCCTATTTAAAGGGGTGTTCTAAACCTTTATAAGTACGAATTAGGGTACAGGAGAGAGACTTAGGAGTTGCAGAGCTTCTTTGAATTCATCATTCCCTCTCAATCCTTCGATTCTAATTTGTTTTTCTAGATTTTCTTTATGTTTTGTTTAAGATGTTAGTCATGTTTGGCTATTCTCTTAGCTAAGGCCAAGGGATGAACCTTTTAATGGATATTTAATGTTTAATTCGTTTCTTTAATGAAAGTTAATGTTTTTATGTTGAATTATGATTGGACGTGGTTGAATTTCTAGATTGGGGAAGAAATCAATCTGTACAGTAGTTTGATCTATTGTTGCCTTTAGGTACATTAGATGCTTTCAATTCCCGGCGATGTGATTACCTATATCTTCATAAGAGAACAAGTCTGTCATGATTCTAATCCATATTGGATGTTTTTTTTATTGATACTATTAAGTTATCTTCCGATTAGAATGGATTGGAATCCAGTTCTAGTTGAGTTGTCAACTTGAAAAGATGAATTGAATTCAAAGTCTATTGATTGGGGATTATTGGATCCTTAGTCCTTTTTATAATTGTTTTTATAGCTCTTATATTCTGCTGGATTAAAAACCTAGACCAATCGTTTTTTCTTAGATTAAATTCTTAGTATATTCTCACCGAATTCCATGTGGATCAACCCCGATCTTACCGAGTTATGACTACATCGCATCCCTATACTTTGGGTTGTCAACCCTTGGGTTCGATTAAGTTTTTGGCACCGTTGCCAGGGAACTTTGCGCCGAGAATACTTAGGTTTAGGTTAGGCTTTAATTTCTAGTTCTAACCTAGTTTTGCTTTTAGGTTTAATTCTAGGAAGATTGATTCTAGTTAGGGGTTGTTAGAGATTAAAAAAATAAAAATAAATAAATAAAAACTAATATCGCTTGTTTAGTTTTTGTTTTTGTAGCCTAGTTTTTCTAAACCGGTAATTTTGTTCCTTCATCTTATTACTTTTTAGTTGTTGTAGGATTTTTAATTTTCGTTGTAAGATTTTTATTTTCTAGGTTTAGGTTTAGAACTTAGTTTCCTGTGTTTAGTTCATGCCCAAGTGGGTAAGGGACCAAACAAAGCGACTTCTAAGTAATGGAGGTCTAATCGACAAGCTTTCTATCCAACGTCAAGTTACAAAATATCTGAGTACACCTGAATCATCTCAAACCATGGTTGTGAACACTCCAAACATGCCTGAGCAGAAGCCATACCTTGGGATTATAACCGGCAAGAACAACCGCACCATCTTGTATGATTTTTCCAGTCAATGTAGGCAACCTGGATTTCAAACTAGGAGTAATTCAACTTTTTCCTAAATTTCACGGGCCTAACTCAGAAAGCCCAATATCTACATCTCAAGGAATTCAATGAGATTGTAGCGACTTTGCATTACAACGTCTCTGAAAATGCCATTAGACTTTAAGTTATTTCCCTTCTCTCTAAAGGAGAGGGCCAAGTCATGGCTCCATTCACTGAGATCACACTCAATAGACATGTGCGCTAAGATAGCCTGGGAGTTCCTTAAAAAATTCTTCCCGGTTCATAAAACCAATACCTTAAGGCGCACCATCATGAATTTCTCCCAAAAGGAAGACGGGACATTCTTCCAATGTTGAGAGAGATTCAAGGATTTGTTACTCGCATGCTCACATCATGGTTAGAAATTTGGCAAGTAATTAGCTTTTTATATGGACTGAATTCAAATATGCGTCAATTTGTTGAAATGATGTGCAATGGTGAGTTTATGACAAAAGACTCATAGGAGGCATGGGATTACCTTGATAGATTAGCTGAAAACGCACAATCATGGGACACCACCAACAAATATGATGCAGGACAATTAACCACTTGCTCTAAAAGCTCGAACTGTTAGAGCATAGCGAATTAACCCCGTTATCTCATATAGCCAAAGCCCCACATCTCATGGGTTAGGACCTCGGTCGAAACCCCCTCGTGGGCTCCAAATCACATGGGTACTGCCTCACACGAGCCGCTCACCCCGAGTGTGTCCCTGCATCCCACAGGCTACCCCACTAGAGCTCAGTGTGAAATGCGCATTAATCACCCCCGGTGAGGGGTCTCAAACACAAAACCTCCCTTGCGGGCCCCGCCCACCCTGAGTGTGCCTCTGCATCCCACAGGCGACCCTAGAGGTGGGCATGTTGGACCCAATCTGATGGATCCGACCCGACTCGGTGCCGTTACGAACAGAACCAGCGGCTTAGATCGGCCTAATCGAGTCTGTCCACCCAGATCCGATCGTCTTTCAGGTCGGGTCCGGATAGAGGTCTATTGAGACCGATCCGACCTGGATACCCGAACCGAAAAGGATCCGGCCCGAACCGACTAGACCCGACCCGGAGCGGGTAGTATAAATATTGTTTTTAATTTTTTACCCTAGCTCGTTTACACCCCTCCCCTCTTTTCTTACCCTATCGAATGAACGAGCCTCTTCTTCTTCTTCTTCTTCTTCCTCTCCAGTCTCCAGTTTTTAGCCTCCCCTTCCCGATCTTCTTCCTCTCCAGTCTCCAGCCTCCCCTTCAGCGCCCGACGCCCATACTATCCGGTAGCCACGCGTCTCACTCACTCCGTGGCGTTTGTTGGTTATTAAAAGTCAAGTGGCGTCCACACGCGCCCTCGTGCAAAAGCCCTCATCTCCTCGCCCTCGTGCAAAGGCTTCTAGCAACATTTCAAGGTTTGCTCTCTCTCCTCTCTCTCTCTCTCTCTCTCTCTCTCTCTCTCTCTCAACCCTAGATTTCTCTCTCACGGTTTTCTATAGACGTTTGAATTCTGTTTTCGATGCGTTTGGGCGTTCCTGATTCAGAATTGTTAGGGTTTGTGTGTGGATTTTATCCTTGGATCCGGTGTGGCTTTTGATTTCTTTTTTCTTTGGATTTTGAGTTCAATTATGATTTTTATGTTGCACACGTGTCAAATTGACACCCGTTTGAAATATCGAGGCCGTTCAGAGGAAGGCTTTCCTGTGTATGTGCCCTAGTTCGAATTCAGGTCGGTCTGTTGTGCAATAGACGTGGGTACTAAAAAAACGAACGGCTAGAAAGTACCAGCTGATGTTTTAGGTCTAATGTGCGCGTATGGCCCTTGTGATGAGCAAAGCGACTTGAATTTTTGACCGGAGCACATACTTGGTGTGGCCTACCTGTAGAACGGTTTTGATCTGGCATGCTTGAGCTTTGTGGTATGTGTGGGGTGAGTCCTGATGTGCGAACATCATTTGGATGTCCTTTTTTTCTGAAGTATGAGAATCTGGTTGGGTTTCTACTTGCATTTGGTGTTCTTGATTTGGGATTATTGCTCTTAGAAGGATTTTTAGGGATCATATTGGCAATGTTAAATTCATGGTTGATGTAAAGGGGGAAAAGGGGGGAATATATTGGATTCTGAAAGTATTCGGCCATGATCGGCACAAGTTTATTGAAATTATCACTTGCTATTGATAAAGTTCTTGCTTGATTTCAAAGCAGATTTTATTTATTTATTTATTTATTATTTTGTCAAGTGGTGCCCACTAGTGGGGGATCAAACGGGGTTTGCATCTAACTGCACGACATGAAAATGAGTTTGACTGCATCTAAGGCACGAAACGCCCTTTGGAAAGTGCATCCAAACAGACTACTGTTTTGATTGTGGATAGAAAATGGGTTTGGCTCAAAATAGCATTTAGGCATGAAACGCCCTTACGACGGTGCATCCAAACAGACCACTGTTCTGATTGTGGACACGAGATGCTACACCACTCACATGTTTCACAAGTTCTTGTGCCACATGAGAAGGTGACTGTGCACTGGTAATTTCACAAGCTAATGGCCACTTGTTATAATTTGTTAATCTTACTACAGCTCATATATGATAGGGCCCACCTTATGGATGGCCTGGATCTCAAACAAAGAGATGGCATCTTCTATCCCTAGAAAAAGAAACAAGCTTTCGTGTTTTGTTACTCATAGAAAATGACTTCTCTTATTCTTTACTGTTCCCTGTCTGATTGGTTTAACAATCCTAAATTCTGATTTTTGGAAGTTTCAATGATGGCTATTTCAACCCATCATTGTTATATTCTTGTCCAAGCTCTCCATAAATCATTCCAAAGAAAAAATCTACTTCGTAAATTAAGATAACCATCTGAACTGCATTCTTGGTGTTGATTTACTATGCTGAGATTGTGTAAGTGGTGGCTCCCCAATTTCCACTTGCCATTGATGGGTATTGGATTTGTAATTTTTAGTTTCTCACTATCCATGTTCGAGTACTTGCGTTGGTTGCATTTATCAATCTCTTCAATTGCAAAACCCACTCCATTAATACCAAGGGACTAGCTCCCAAATTACAATTCAGATCATTTCAGTTTCAACTTGAAACGCATGGAATTGGAACTAAGATTTTGTTTGTTGTAATGAATTAAAGTGAAGCCCTTCCCATGTTGGTCATTTCTTCTATATTGAATTCGTTAAGCAGTACGTTGGAATACATCTGAATGTATTGCAATAAGATATGTTGGGACTCAAACCACTGGAATTGGTTTTTTTTTTTTTTTTTTTTTTTTTTTTTTTAAGATATGTTGGGACTCAAACCACCGGAATTGGTTTTTTTTTTTTTTTCAATGAAAGGGTCCTCAGCCTTTGAACCTGTATCATCTTCAAATGATCTAAATTGTTTATATGATGCTTCTCACTTTTGTATGGTGGATAAACAACAAATAAAAGCTCTCAATTGGATATTTCAACCCTTTGAGAATTTGGCTATTTAGCGTTGAATATAGGCACCCACCACCGGCTCTATTATTTTTCAAAAAATAAAATAAAAAAATAACCGATCCGAACTTTGCCCAATCCGATCCGACCCGGTTTTCATGACCAAGACGGACTCAGATCGGCTAAGGACAGCAGGGGTTCGGGTCGGTCCAAGTTAGATGACCCGGTCTCGGTCCTAGATCGGTCCGAGTTCGAGTTGGGCCGTGTAGAATCCGGACCAAGTCGAGTTGGACCCAATCCGATCTGACTCAGTCCGATGCCTAGCTCTAGGCGACCCCACTCGAACCCGGTGTGAAAATGCCCTTGCATTAATCACCCCCGGTGAGGAGTCTCGAACACGAGACCTCCCGCTCTGACACCAATTTGATGCAGGACAATTAACCACTTGCTCTAAAAGCTTAAACTGTTAGAATATGGCGAATTAATCCCTTTATCTCATAGCCCAGGCCCCACATCTTGTGGGTTAGGACCTTGGCCGAACCCCCCTCGTGGGCCCCAAATCACATGGGTACCGTCTCACATGAGCTGCCCACCCCGAGTGTGTCCCCGCATCCCACATGCTACCCCACTCGAGCCCCGCCCACCCCGAGTGTGTTAGTGCACTTATTTGCACCCATGTTTGTCAATTACGTGACTAGTTGTGTCTTTTAGTGGGATGAGTTCTTGACAAATGAAGACCGGCGACGCAACTAGATCAGAAGCATCGAAGCCACATTGAAGACAAAGGATTGCTTCTACGATCTTAAACCTTGCAAATAGATGATCCCAACCAAAATAGGAAAACCCACCTAGGACATCTATTCTAAGCCAATCCCAAGTCCATATCTTATATCCTATAGTCTTGGCTTAAGCAAGTCCCAAGTTGGTGAAAGATTTATTAGACAAAACAAGAAAAACAGGAAAATCTGTCCACTGTCGGTAGGATGAAGGTGCCACCAAAAAGCACATTCGGTACCACCGAAGATACCTTCGATATTAACAAAGGGGCTCAAAATAGTCCAGTAAGCTTACAACGATAATTCGGTGTCACTGATTGGATATTTCGATGACACCGACTGCCACCGACAAACAAAGTTCGGTGCCACTGAAAGAGACTGTTTTCAATTAACAACTTGAGAATTTAATTCAGTACTACCGATAGATAATTTGGTACTACCAAAGCAAGTTCGATGGTACTGAAGGTCACTTCGGTAGCACTATAAACTAGCCATTTTATATCCGTTTTCTATCTGTTGAAAGCTTTTATCTATAAAAATAGCTTGTAGGAACTTGCAAAAAGCATGGATTAAGGCTATTAAGAGTCTCTAGTGTAACCCAAGCTTATCCTAGTTTACCTAGACTCCATCCATATGAGATTCATGCTCTCTTCATTGTGATTCATCATCTTAAGAGCATTCAAAGCTCGAACTTATGAAGAACATGATCTTAAGCCTTTACTAGAGTATTGAGACCAAACCTATAGGTATATCCTTGATCTCAATCATACTCTAGTATATCCATTAGTTGAATCTCTTAGGAAACTCACTCATTACCTTCATTAGAGATTCAACCAACTCCCATAACCTTGGTCACCTTTATAAGTATATCATATGCAAGGTTTTTTATCGTGAAGCTGAGCCAACAGGTAAATCCAAGCAACACGATCGGGGGAGCACTAGGAAGCTAATTCAAGCTCGAGAGCGCGAAGATCTAGTAACCCAAGACAAGCTACAAGAGAGAACTCAATCCGACAAGTGTCATTTTAAGAGTTCAAAAGTTTAGTCTCTTTCCTTGTGTAGGATTGAGGCTAAGAGTTTGCAATCAACAAACTCGTTTAGGTTCTTTGTGTGGGACCTTAGCTGGTGGGCCTAAACGTGTCCTTAGTGTAGGACTATAAAGGTTGTTGGTGAACCTGATTTAAAACCATCAAAAGTGAAATCCGGTGCACTCTGGGATTGAGTGTGGTTGCCGGGAGTGGAGTAGGCACATAGCCGAACCACTCTATATGCTTTGTGTTTGGGATTGTCATTTGCGCGTCTAATTAATCATGCTCATATATGCTTGAATGTTTAAATTCTTATGCATGATTGAATGAATGCTATGTGATTAATAGGAAGCATTTCCCACACACAAGCTTACTATGATATAGGCTAGTTGCTCCATTGGTATATCATAAGCTACCTACGTGATTGGACCCTCTAACTGGCTTGGAAGCCAATAGAGTTACATTGCCTTTCTAAGTTTATTTGTAAATCATTTAAGTTAAGCAATAGAAGTTTTTATTTGGTACAGTCCTTTGGAAAGTCCTATTCACCCCCCTCTAGGACTACAAGCACAGTTTCATACTACTACTAGTGCGGTGTAAACCGCAATTTTAGAGTGTGACCCTGCATTCCACAGGCGACCTCACTCGAGCCCGGTGTGAAAATGCCCCTGCATTAAAATCAAGTAATTCTAAGCCCAACCCTAAGGAAAAAGGGGGAATATATGTCCTCGAGGAGGAGGACGATGTGAATGCAAAGATCGTGGGCCTCACTTGAAAAGTTGAGGCCATGGAACTAAGTTGGAAGAGATGCGACCCACCAATGCATCTGTGGAAAGTGCATCTGGCATATGCGAGAGTGATGTACACCTTACAAAGGATTGTCCTACAATCCCGGCTTTTCAGGATGTGTTGCAAGCTCAAGTGAATGCCATGAATGCTTACCAATGTATGTTCAATGCACCGAACTCTAACACGTATAGTCTTAACTGGCGGAATCATCCCAACTTCGGTTAGAGAAATGGGCCAACTGCTAATGCAAGCACTCCTCCTCAAAGACCTCCTGCACCTTAAAGTGCAACACAAGTGCAACCACAAAAGAGGACCCCTGAGGATACACTACAAGCATTCATGCAAGGGCAGATGCAATTCAATCAAACCACTATGCAGGCTATAAATGATCTTGAAAGGTCGGTTTTCGAGGATTGAATCACACTTTATGGTTGGGGAGAAATGAACATTTCCAGCCCAACCTCAGCCTAACCCAAAAGGACAATACGAAGTGAGTGATTCGAATCCTCCTAACCCACATGTGGAACAAGCCAAATCCATCACTGCTCTTAGAAGTGGTAAGGAAATATACAAGACGATACCAATAAAGGCTAACACACCTAAGGATTTGGATAAATCTGATAGTGATGATGGACCAAGCCCTACCCCACATGACAAAGAGCCGGTGCATGGGCACAAGCTCATGGCTCCATTTCCCCAATGACTAGTCTCATCAAAACGCCCATCAGAGAATCAGGACATCTTGGAGATTTTCCAACAAGTCAAAATCAACATTCCCTTGTTGGATGTGATTAAGCAAATTCCCTCCTATGCTAAGTTTATTAAGGACCTTTGCACGTTTAAACGCAAAATAAATGTCCAAAAGAAGGCCTTTTTGACAGAAAAAGTGAGTGAAGTTATCAAGCAAAACGCTCCCCCAAAATACAAAGACCCGAGTAGCCCTACGATTTCATGTATCATAGGGAAATTCTAGATAAACAAGCCTTGCTAGACTTGGGCAAGCGTTAACCTTGTACTTAGTGTACGAACAATTGGGGTTTGGTGAATTAAAACCCACCAAGTCCGCCCTACAACTTGCTGACCTATCTATTTGTATACCAAGAGGGGTAGTTGAGGATGTGTTAGTCTAGGTTGATAAGTTCTACCAACCAGTAGACTTTATCGTCTTAGACACAACCAGTTATAAATGCTAACACTCAGATTCCGGACATCTTAGGATGCCCATTCCTGACCACTTCAAATGCAATCATCAATTGTCGAAAAGGAGTGATAAAATTTTCCTTTAGGAATATGACATTAGAAGTGAACGCGTTTAATCTATGCAAATAACCTGGGGATGTAGATGAGATCCACGAGGTAAACATGACTGACACACGCGTGGAGAAGCTCATATTGACTAAAATCTTCAATCCTTTAGAAACCTGTATTGCTCACTTTATGGATTCTAACGATCACATAATATTAGATACAATGAGAACTTTGTTAAATTCTAAGCTAGTACTTGAAACTAACCAGTGGAGGCCGAGCTTTGAAAAATCGCCCCTTATAAACTCAAAGCCTCTACCATCTAGCATCAAGTCACCGAAGCTTGACCTAAAACCATTGCCATCTGAATTGAAATATGTTTATTTAGGTCAAGGAGACACATTCAGTGGTGATTTCTTTTCACTTAGATAATGAGCAAGTGAGTAAGCTAATTGGTACTCTTAAAAACCACAAGAGTGCCATAGGATGGACTATTGCGGATCTCAAGGGAATTTACCCCCTGATTTGCACTCACCGAATACACCTAGAGGAGAATGCCAAAACATCCAGGCAGCCACAATGCCGATTAAATCTTAACATGAGGGATGTGGTTAAGATGGAGGTGTTAAATTTGTTAGATGTGGGTATCATCTACCTTACATCTGATAGTCAGTAGGTGAGCCCAACTCAAGTGGTGCATAAGAAGTTCGGAATTACCACCGTAGCCAATGCCAACAATAAACTCGTGCCAACTAGGGTTACCGCTGGTTGGAGAATATGCATTGATTACAGGAAGCTGAACACTATCACGAGAAAAGACCACTTTCCCTTACCTTTTGTTGATCATATTTTGCAAAGATTGGCCGGTCATTCCTACTATTGCTTCTTAGACGGGTACTCAGGCTGCAATCTGATTGAGATAGCCTCTGAAGATCAGGAGAAGACCACCTTTACATGCCCCTTTGGCACCTTTGCTTATCGAAAGATGTCATTCGGGCTATGTAATGCTCCTGCGACATTCCAAATATGCATGCTTAGTATATTTTCAGACATGGTTGGGCATTTTCTATAAGTGTTTATGGACAACTCTGTTTTTGGAAGTGTTTTTGGAAGAACGTTTGACGAGTGCTTCGAGCACTTGAATTTAGTCTTGACAAGGTGTGAAGAGAAGAACCTTGTCTTGAATTGAGAAAAGTGTCATTTCATGGTTCATAAGGGAATTGTCCTTGGACATGTGATCTCATCCAATAGAATTGAAGTGGACAAGGCCAAAATAGATTTGATTGCTAATTTGTCAGCTCCCAAAAGCATACGTAACATTTGCTCTTTTCTAGGTCATGCGGGATTTTATAAGAGGTTTATTGAGGACTTTACCAAATCTCGAGACTATTGAGTAACCTCCTTCAAAAGGATATCCCATTTGAGTAGACTGATTCATACCAAGAGGCTTTTACAAAACTAAAGGGTATGTTGACAACCGCACCAATCATGCAACTACCCAATTGGAGCATTCCTTTTAAAATTATGTGTGATGCTAGTGACTATGCTATGGAGGTTGTGTTAGGCAAAAGGAAAGACAAAAAACCGTTTGTTATCTACTACGCAAGTAGAATGCTGAAAGGTGCCAGATAAATTACTCCACGGAAAAGGAACTCATTGTCGTAGTCTTTACTCTAGACAAATTCAGATCTATCTTAATTGTATAAAAAATTATAATTTTCACTTATCACGGGGCACTCAAGTATTTTCTCTCAAAGAATAATGCTAAGTCCTGTTTTTTGAAATGGATGCTCCTACTCCAAGAATTCAACTTAGAGATACGTGACAAGAAAGGAATAGAGAACATAGTAGCAAACCCCTTGTCTTGACTGGTTCTTTCAGATCCCATTGAGAGTTCACCAATCAAAGACACTTTCCCATGTGAACAACTATTTGTTGTCTCCCAATTACCTTGGTACACCGACATAGCAAATTATCTTGTGACAAGTAAATTGTCGATTCATTGGACATCACAAGATAAGAAAATATTTTAGCCGAAGTACATAGCTTTTCTGTGATGATCCTTATTTGTTTAAATATTGCCCAGACCAAATCATTAGGAGATGTGTTCCGAATAATGAACACTCTAGTATCATTTCCTTTTATCACTTACAAAAGCTTGTGGAGGTCATTTTTTGGCAAAAGAAAACCACTGCTAAGATTCTTCAATGTGATTTCTATTGGCCGACAACGTTTAAAGATACCCATGAGTTTTGCAAAGCATATGAGCAGTGTCAAAAACTGGGAAGAATGTCACACATAAATATGACGCCTAAAAATATGAACTTAATTTTTGAAATTTTTTATTGTTGAGATATCGATTCCATGGAACCTTTTCCCCGTCTTGTGGACATCTTTACGTCCTCCTATCTATGAATTATGTTTTCAAATGGGTGGAGGCAATTCCTTGTAGAACTAATGACCACAAAGTAGTTCTATGATTTTTAAAAGAAAATGTATTGTCGAGATTTGAAACTTCGAGATCTATAATCAGTGATGGTGGCTCACACTTTTGTAATAGACCATTTGATAACTTAATGAGGAAATATGACATTACACACAAAGTGGCCACACCCTATCATCCACAAGTAGTCAAGCTGAAGTTTCCAATAGGGAGATTAAATGAATATTAGAGAAAACTAACTATGTATCCGGAATGTAAGGATTGGTCTTTAAGGCTAACTAACGCGTTGTGGGCTTGTAGGACTTGTTTTAAAACTCCTATTGGAATGTCTCCCTATAAACTTGTCTTTGGGAAAGCTTGTCACTTACCAATGGTATTGGAACACAAGGCATACTAGTGCAGGACATGAAAGTAAATATGACATGCAAGATTTCAAGCTTTAGATCATACCAATTTTAAACAATCACAAAATTCCATGTCCCACATACGATCAAACATTCAACAAGGGAAATCTACGGGGGTCCAAGCCTACACACGTTTAGGGATGGATGAAATAAAATTATATACCAAACAATGCCCAAAGGAGTGTAAGATTCATCAACTCTTGCAAAGGATTGTTCCCCAATTCAAGAGATTCACCATGTTTCAATTCGGGGAAAGTCTAGGGTTTGCAAAAGTTGGAAAAACTTGGAATTTGTGATTATCGAGGGTTAGGGTTACGGATTTAAGGCGAGAGATGAGTGAAATAGGGGAGAGAATAACCTGAGACAATCCACACGTGTGGACAACAGCCTAACCCAGCCCAGACGCACGTGTGTGGGTTCCTGTCCCCACATGTGTGGGGCCCACGAAACTGAAAGCGGCCAGCTAGGGGTTGGTCGGCCAGGGGAGGTCCACCCTCATGCCAAGTTTCACATTGATCCACGGTCCGATGTGTGCGTGGTGCTCCATCGAAGTTTCGGCCCCCTGGTGGGCCAGAATCTGAAAATCTGTTGTAGAGGAGAATTTGGGTGCAAAGAAAAGATAAATTGAAGATGGTAAGGCTGTGGGAGATTATATATGTGGGGTGTACGAGGTGGGGACGATTTTGGATGGTTGTGGCTTCGCACCACGTTAGTTAGCCCTTCGAGGAAGGGAGGGTTTCGCACCCAATTAACTTCTTCAACTTCGATGAATAGAGGAAAAAACGCAGAATTTTATTCATAAACTTCAATTAAAAAAAAAAAAAAAAAACCTACATGGGGTTGCCTATTTATACGAAAACCCTAAACCCCAAAAGTCGCGTCATGTGCGCACACTATTACTTTGAGACAAAGTAACAAAAATAAGAACTAATCAACACAATCAAAACCGTTAATGATGTTTCTAATAACGATAATAACCAAAACTCAAAATCCTAGATCATCTAGGGTAGTGGGCCATGATCATGAGATCCAATAGTGGAATCCCTATGATGATCGAGTCCACTCCAATGCTCCATAGCATGGCCCCCCTAACTAAGAGGTCCTCCATAGATGTCGTCGTCGATCCAGATCGATAGTGGGGCCTTCCTCCTCATTGAGTAGATGCGTAAGGTGGGGGGCGTGCGCGTGCACATGATGTCCCCATCACATACTGAGCCATAAAGAAGTTCAATTTCGACATTAACAAAGCTAGCACATTGCGTAGTTGGATGAAATTAGGAAAGACACACATAACAATGCAAGAATTTATTAGGAGATGATGAAAGTGTTCCATGAATAAAACATTTTCATGAAAACATTTTAGCTAAATCACCAAGTCCTTTATAATTCTCGCCTCCACATCTTTTCTGGAAAATTGTGATCCAGATGGATCAGCCCATTCAAAGTAAAGTCTTTTTATCCTTATGGGGCAGTGAAAGTTGTGAATCCTAAAAACGATAATGTGTTCTAGGTAAATAATTAGATACTAAAACCGTTTGTGGAAAAATTATTTCCAAAAGAAGTGTCCATATCTCTGGAAGATCCTGTATACCAGGATTGATCTTTTAGTTTGATGGAGATCATTTCCTTTGCTTTCTTAGGATTTATTTTCTTTTCGTAGAATAGGAGGTTTTGTTTTGGAATTTTTAGTTGTTGAAGCACCAATATTTGAAGTTAGCTGTCGTATGTCATCCATCATGTACTTATTCCACATACTCATCTTTATTTTGTTGCTCTCATGTTACATTTATTACATATATTTTATACATTGAGGAAA
The DNA here is from genome assembly GCF_029962835.1 of Magnolia sinica. Lineage (NCBI taxonomy): Eukaryota > Viridiplantae > Streptophyta > Magnoliopsida > Magnoliales > Magnoliaceae > Magnolia > Magnolia sinica. The sequence goes on from NC_080576.1 coordinate 57,371,232, forward strand.
ATGTAGAATTTGGGTTTCCATAGGAAAATTTTTTAATTTTAAAATTTTGATTTGAGTTGAAATTTCTGAATTTAAAAATTTTTATAAGCCGATTTCTGTAATTTTAGATTGTTTCAGGAGATAAATTCGAGAGTCAGTATTGAATACTTTTGAAGCCTAGATTCTAGTTACTTAATTGATTTTAAGATTAAGTTCAGTTTAATGATATTTAGTTGAGTTATGAAAATTTTAGTTGGATATCAAATTGATGAAGTGATGATTATTAAGAATGCAAAGAACCAAGCTTGGGGAATTTGTCCATCATGTTCATTGAGAAAAATGAAAAAGAAAGCATTACCCAACTAAAAAAATAGTTGTCGTAAAAAAGGGCTACCTATTGAAATTCATGACAAAAAAAAAAGAGAGAGAAAGAGAGAGAGAGAGACATTTTGAAAAAAAAAAAACAAAACAAAAAGAGTAATAGTGTGAAAGCTGTCGATGGAAAAATCAAAAGTTAGAAGAGTGAATTGTTGAGCTGTAAGACAAGTTCTGGTTTAGGTTTTGGTTGATTTGTTCATTTATTTGATTATTGTTATAGACATACAAGTGGAGAAACTGGATCTGTGGTATTGTTAAGTCAGGACTATATAATACATTCATAAAACTCAATGTTAGGAATTATTCAATTATATGATTACTACTTTGAGTTTAATCGGGATATTTATTAAAGTATTGGAATTTATGTGAATAATGTGCTTGATTTGGTTCTCTGAGGATTGGTTTAGTTTGAAACTATTTGAGATTACAGAATTGGTTCCTTTTCGCAATTGTTTTGAATTCAGAATTTCTTGCATGTTTTGCTCGAAACTAGCAAAATGCTAGTTGGGAGTGTGATAACATCTAAATATTGCATATTTATCCTCTCGATTACACTAGTTTCCATCAATTTAAAGTGCTTAATTGATTAACTAAACATCTAATTTGTACATGCGAGGTAATCCATGAAACAAAGACGAAAGCATGCCGATTAAAGTTCAAAACATTAATCAAGAGAAGACTTGGAAATTTGGAAGACATTAATGAAAAATTCACATGCCAAAAATCAAAGAAAACCAAGTACAAAAGATGAAAAAATGACTGAAAAATCACACAATTCAATAATAGAAATAACTACTGTTCGGTCCCACCTGAGGTTGCTCGGTCCAATCGAGTGTGCACAGAACAGTCCAGCAACAAATTGTGATTTTCATAGATAATTCGGCTCAACACTTGGGTTCGACCGAAGCCGGGTTCGATGCCACCGATGGATAGTTCGGTGCGACCTAAGGGAGACGGAAACTTCAGAAAAAAATTGAGAAAATTCAACTGCAACCGAGAAACTAATTCGGTGTGATCGAAGGCTACAGTCGATGCAACTGAAGCATAACAAAAGTGCGAAAATTGGAGTCGGTTTCAAGTCAATGCGAATTTTTCCTATTTAAAGGAGTGTTCTAAGCCTTTTTAAGCATAAATTAGGATAGACGAGTGAGACCTAGGAGTTACGGAGCTTCTTTGAAATCATCATTCCCTCTTAATCCTTCGGTTCTAGTTTATTTTTCTAGTTTTTCTTTATGTTTTGTTTAAGATATTAGTTATGTTTGGCTAATCTCTAAGTCAAGTCTAAGGGATGAACCTTTTAATAGATATTTAATGTTGAATTCATTTCTTCAATGAAAGTTAAGGTTTTTATATTGAATTATGATTGGATGTGGTTGAATTTCTAGATTGGGGAAGGAATCAATTTATAAAGTTGTTTGATCTATTGTTGCCTCCGGGTACATTAGATGCTTTCAATTCCCTATGATGTGATTACCTAGATCTTCATGAGAGATCAAGTCTATCATGATTCTAATATATGTTGGATCTTCTTTTTTATTAATATTACTGAGTTATCTTCCGATTATAACGAATTGGAATCCAATTGTACTTGAGTTATCAACTCGAGAAGACGAACTGAATTCAAAATCTATTGATTGGGGATTCTTGAATCCTTAGTCATTTTTATAATTATTTCTACAACTCTTCTATTTCGCTGGATTAAAAACTCAAACCAACCGTTTTTTCTTAGATTAAATTCTTAGTATATTCTCACCAAACTCCCTATGGATTGACCCCGGTATTACCAAGTTATTACTACATCACAACCCTATACTTGGGTTCGATCGCCTTGGAAGCACTAGATCAGCTCCAACATTTTAGCATTTTGTGAAAATCTTCAAAGTTATTTTTTTCCTTCCCATATTCATCTTCACTACTAGCATGCAGAATTAAGAACCCTAGATAGCACGGGAAAAAAAAAAAGGGGAAAGAAAGAAGCAGACTTTGAAGAATAGAACCTGTACACAACATGCGTGGTCAAAACTCATAGGGCTCCCGGTGCATCTCTCATACTCATATTCAGATTCCGCATGGTTCGTCTTCCAATTCCAGCATTGCCCTTTTGCATCATTGCAACAAACTCCCCGTAATCAATCCGACCATCCTAAAACACAAAAATCATGGGTGAAACAGAGTTTTAGGCGCAAAAGGGTACATGGAAATAGACAATCCTTTTTTTCTTTTTCTTTTTTTTACACACACCCAGCCACGCCACAAGGGCACTCGATCCCTAGTCTCGGTGTTGAAACACAGCCTGTGGACAAGTCTGACAACTACTAGGGATGCAAAAGGTCTGGGCCCACAATTTTGAACAGATCAAGTGGGACCTATCAAAACTTTGATTCTGTTCAACCCAGGCCCAATCAATTTGCTGCCCAATAAATAACAACACACGATGATACTTGAGAGTACGACTGGTTATTTTTTATAGCAAGGAAAAAACTACTGTCATCGATTTCATGTTTTGGGAAATAGAAGGAATTTGATAGGGGAAAGTTGTGTGAGCACTGTCTGCGGCAAGGCTTGGTGTTCACATATCTCCACCATCCAACAATGATGGGAGGGAAACTTGACATGCATTTAAAGATGGGCTTTTGAAAAACCAAATATCAAAATGCTACTAATCTCAGCTTCCTACCTACGAACGGTGAGTAGGGATAATGTGGTTGTTGAAATCACACCCTAATAGTAAGTTGCTAAGAATAGCAGATGGAAATCTACAAACTCGAGAAGACCTAAAATCTCAGAACTTTTGTTACTTACATTGTCTTGATCAACCTCTTTAATGATGTCCTCAATAAGGACATCGGTCATGTTGTGCTCTTTACAAGCTTGCTGGAGCTCATCAACCGTGATATAACCACTACAATCCCTATCAAAATATGAAAATGCTGCAACCAGATGTTCCTCACGTTCAAGTTTGTTTAGATGAACCGTTGCAGCAATAAATTCTAAATAGTCGATGGTTCCACTGTTGTCCACATCGGCCTAAAAAAGGTTGGATCCAGTCAGTCAAATGGAAAAAATAAATAAATAAACAGCTGCACCTATCAATGAATGACGGTTATTTATCACAAAAGTGGGACCATTTACTATCAATATAAAAAAAAAAATGCGCCGGATGTATTTTCCAGCCACCACCCAAAAAAGAGGCTATTGATAGTGAACATGGTGGAATAATTCACTATTTTCTGATGCAAATGATTTGAGGCATGGATTCGAAATAAATAAACCCCAAAACCTATTCAATCTCTATTTCAAAGGTACAATAAATCCTTGAAGCAAATAGATTCCACAGCTAACCTGTTAAAGATTATGCGTTAAGTTCCAGGTGAATGACAATGCTCTGGAATTGACAATATAAAAAATGCAGTGCTCATCTTTTTTATGCAAATATGCATTAATGTCAGTCAGTGAGAAGGGATAGGCAACAAAAGGAGGGACACGAAATGCTTGCACCCCTGCCTAAAGGAAGTTCCTATAGGCGGAAGGTATGTGGGGCCCACTATAATGTCCGAGTGTGACATCAACTCCATCCATCAGGCTTCACTTGCTCATGTTAGGACATGAGTCCAGAAATGAGGCAAATCCAAAAACTCAAGTGAGGCATGCCACAGGAAAGCGTGGGGATTGAATGCCCACCATTGAAACCTTCATGGAGACAAGTTTTGGATCGGGCTAATATTTGTGTTTTCAAGTGTATCCCGATATGGTAATAACCTTATGAATGGTTGAATGGCACATAAACATCATGATGGGCCCTAGGAAGGTTTCAACAATGGGCATTTTCATCCTCATTGTTTCATGCTAGGCGGCCCACCAGAGTTCCGAGCCCTTCTCCTTGCTACTTTACCCCAACAAACTTACCTTATTATTAGAGAAAGGGGAAAGGGGCCACTTTTATAGAGAGAGAGAGAGAGAGAGAGAGAGAGAGAGAGAGGGGGCGTATGTTCATGTCAAAGTGGATTTGATAGAGACCGGAAAGAGAAAGACATGGTGGTTCTGCATCTTTTCTTTTCTTTCTTTCTTTTTTTTTTCTTTTCTTTTCTTTTTTTTTTTTTTTTTTTTGGCTTATTTCCTAATGTTAGCTAGCAAAATTGATGGATGAGTGGATTTCTTGCAGACCAGGGTGGGCTGCACAAAGCTTCCGTCTACAAGATTCCCTATATGTAGGGGCCACGACAAAGTTCTTTCTTTTGGAATACCTTGCCTTTCTCTCATTCTTTTGCCCATACATTATTGAGATACTTCTTGTGGCATACAAATGTGCATTTTCTTTCATTCTTTTGCCCATTTTGTTAAGGGCTTCTTTTTTCTTTTTCTTTTTTTTTTTCTCTAATTGCACATGTAAATATGAGCATTGTTCGGAGTCTCCCCAATATATCAATAATGTCCCTGATATATCCAATGTTTTAAATATCTTTATCGCGTAATGTGTCGCACCCTTGGGATAATGATACATATTGGTTATCGCATGGGATATATCGGTTGTATCGCGTAATGTATCGTTGTTGTTAGGAAACATGGGAACATTTGGAAATTGGATGAATTTTTCAAGGAAACTTCAAGGATTGTTAAAAAAGACATCAATACACACTTAGAAATCAAAACATTACAAAAAAAAAAAAAAAAGGTGCACATAATAGGGGTTTCCTTTGTATGGGGTCCTAATACATGCATTGTCCAACTGAACTCATGCAAGTATATTTAAAGTCTATTAATATAATTTATAAACGTAAGAAGACATATATGGAAACACAAGCAATTCATTCAAAAGCAAAAGAAGAATCACAAAATCAGGTTACATGTTTGATTTTGTGTTCAAATACAACGATTCGAACTGATTTGAAAGAAATTGAGAAATTTCGATTTTTTCCAATTTTTCGCAACTTTCCCTATCTCTCCCATATTTTGAAATCAAAGCTCCAAAAACATGACTTTTCACGGAAAACATGAAGAATCCTAGATTTGTAACCATTTGGCATTGATTTAACGTGATTTACATTAAAAAAATGGATCAAAAATCAAATATGCTCACCGGATTGAATAGGTGGGATATATCAGCATTACCTATGCATTTCGTATCGCACAGGTGGGATACAAGATATATCATGGGATATGTCGGCCGATATCGTTGATATTTAAAACACTGGATATATCTGCATCTCCAGCTCGATGATACCAATAACACTGGTGGTATAAAAAATTCCAAGTATCGACAATATATCACTAAGTATCGCCAATGTATCACCAATATTTTTTACTATGTAAATTCCAAGTGCTGCATGTATCACCAATGTATCGTCAATATTTCGATAATATCGCTAATGCATGGATATTACCAAAAATATATTTACTAAAATAAATTCCATTTCAAAAATTTTTCTTGGGCAGATGGTTGTATGATGAAATGCATGATTGTATGTGTGTATATGTATGCATGCATGCATGGATGGACGGATGGTACCTGCATTTGTATTATATAGATCATAGATAGATCATGGATGGATGCATGTTTGAGTTCATTTACTTTTACATGTCCTAGTTATTATATGATACCTGCAGTTGTATTATATAAACTCATTTTTTTTGTTACTATTGGACTGATTTCTTACAACAACACATACTTTTAGGCTCCCATTAAATCGAAAATTATTATGCATGCATTCTTTTTGCAATTTTTTATTCCTAAATATGTAAAAATGTGCATCTCCTGAAGTTTTGCAGAAAAATTCCATCATTTTCCCAATGTTTCCCCACATTTCCGGTTATTAGCGATATTATTGATGACGATGATATTGTTTATGTATCCCTAGACAACGAAACTTGTAGCGATACTGATAACTTGAACAATGAATATGAGAGATAAATTTCAGATAGACCTAAGATTGGGGTAACCTGCATAGATCAGAATATTGGTATCGTATCGGTCGAGACGGCCGTATCGTATCCGTATAAGCTGAATATGATACATGATAGGGGTTTGTATCAGCCTGTTATGAAAAAATAGTACCATATCAGGCTGTATCGGCACCAATATTTTATAGCCTCACTGGTTTCAACTAAACCGATATGGCTAAAAAAGATTTATTTTTATTTTTTTCAATTTCTTTGATTTATTTTCATTTTTCTCCTTCTCTTAATTTTGTTGCAAAGGAATTGTTTTAAAGACATTCTGACCAGATATAAATCAGATTCGAAGATCGAAACTTGCTTTTTTTACATCAAATTGAATAATCGAAACTCCCGGGTCTGGTTTTACAAAAAAAATTTAAAAAAAGGTAAAAAAAAAATTTCGGACTGGAATCCCATTGAAACAACAATATAAACTATTTCGATTACATCTTGGTTGATTTGATCTGGATTTAGGGTGTTTCCTCTTATTTTCTTTTATTTATGCAGATATTTTTTGAAGATTTGGGGGATTTTCTTTCCTTTTTTAATTTTTTAATTTACGTCGGTATTTTTAAAAATTTTCAAAAAAATAAAAAAATTTATTTTTTTTTATTCTTGTTGAGATGCGTGAGGGGTATTAGAGGAGTATAGATCCACTGATTTATTGAAGATTTGGGGCTTTATTTTTATACAAGTATTTTCTAAAAATTAAAAAAATAATAATTAGTTTTTTTTTTTCTAATTCTTGTTATGATTCTTGAGGAGTATTAGAATATGAATCTACTTATCTGTTGAAGATTTGAGTTTTTCTTTTTAATTTCTTTTTTATTTACACATGTAGTTTCTAAAACAAATTCATTAAAAAAAAAGTTTCTAAATCGTTTTTATTATTATTATTATTATTCTTATGATGCTTAAGGAGTATTAGAAGACTATAGATGATTTCACACTCTCTTCTTTTTTTTTCTTCTTATGATGCTTGAGGAGTATTAGAAGATTATAGATGATTTCACACATGCATTGATTAAAATACATTTTTTCTATTTTTGAGTTAATTTTTGTGTATTTTCTATTTTTTAAATAATTTTAGAAAAATTATATTAGTTGATAGATAATCATATTAGCAATATATGATATCAACTTTTGACATATATGAACAATTTATACAAAAATAAATAAATAAATAAATAAATAAAATCAACACCATACCTTACTTGGTCAACCCGTCAGGACAATATTCTTACCAATAAATGGTCCAATACACCATTGAATACACAGTAAATAATTTTTATTTTTATTTTTTTAAAAGATTCTTGAATCTCATTTTTTCTCATTTTTCTAATATATTTCTGCATTTTTTTACTTAAAAAAATTTCTAACTGATACAACCTTGATACTGATATGCGATGTCGTATCGTAACATTTTTCCACCAAACCGATATGGCAATCAATACTGTCATTCAGAACTATGGTAGCATGCCTTTAAAAATGGATTGGGGTAAGACGTTTTCCTCAAAATAGAGGAAACTTCTTCTCTTTTGATTTTATATTGAAACTGAATCATTAGTTTTGTGATGGCTGATCATTTCCATGGAAGTTGTCATGCTGACATGATTTAACTGGAACTAGCTCATCTAGTGCCGGATTTCCATACAAGCCAGTGTATCAATGATCGTCGTCATCTCATTATAGAAAGGTACAGAGAATCAACCTTATGATACCAGGCGCCTGCCTGGTCCATCAAAAAATTCTTATCTCTTACTTTTCATGGAGTTTGCTTTTTATTAGTTGTTACTGAGATGCACAAGAAAATTTCAAGGAATCATTATCATGTAGTGGCTGCACAAGAAAATTTCAAGGAATCATTATCATGTAGTGGCTGCACAAGAAAATTTCAAGGAATCATTATCATGTAGTGGCTGAAATATCTGTAAGTTATGGAGTCTCCAGTTCCGCATTTTACATGACATAAAGTAAGATTAACACATAAAGTTGCTTTTGCATTTGTTAAAAAAAATTCAGCCCACTTAATGTGAAACGGAAGCATGTTATGTTGGAAACCACGAAAACAACTAGAGACGAATCAAGCAAAGTACTTGCAATCACACAACCAAATCCAAACAAGAACAATCCGAATTTTACGTGGAAAAACGCTTTCGAGAAAAAACCACATCACAAAGCGACGAGTAATGCACTATGAAAGCAGATATGACAAGAGATAAGAGTCTTACTGATTCAAACAAGCCTCGAATCTACTTCACAAGCCCTAGCTATGCCCTTGAACCCTTAGGAACGATTTAGAAAGCCCCAGAACACCTCTCTCTCTCCCAAATCCTGATTGCACTTGATATATATAGTGTTACAACTGACATAAGAAACAGCTTACGCACTTGTGCAATTCTGTGCACATCTTCGATGAGACCTTCGATGGCATCGACCACCCATCGAGGATCTGTCGATGACATCAAACTCCTTCAATGTCATCGAGTAGCAACACCAAAACGCTCCAGCGACCAACATGGATTTTCCCGGATTTTCTCGATGGGATCGAGCACCTGTCGATGGCATCGTGCAATCTGTCGATGGCAACAACAGACCTTGTTGGCTGTTGCTCACAGATTTAAGACATCAACAGCAATCTTCACCATGTCTTCGATCTTCATTCATCATAGCTCCTTATTAATCATCATCTTTCATTCCGCCTTCCATCATAGTTCCACCATTGCTTCTCATGCACACTTCGTCTTTCATTTACACCTTCGCCAAGCCCAGAGAAGTAGCACAGAACTTCAACTTCTCTATGGGAACCACCTTAGTAAGCATGTCAGTCGGATTCATGCTTGTATGGATCTTTTCTAGAGACACGCCTCCTTCCTCAAGCACCTGTTGGATAAAATGATGATGCACACCAATATGTTTAGTACGTGAGTGAAAAATAGAATTTTTCGCCAAATTGATCGTGCTTTCGCTGTCACAATTAACTGGCACGGCCTCTTGCTGAAGCCTCAACTGATTTATCATTCCTCTCAACTAAACACCTTCCTTGAACGCTTCTGTCACCGCCATCTACTCAGTTTCGGTTGTAGAAAGAGTCACCACAGATTGAAGCTTCGATATCCAACTGATCACTCCACCCGCCAACACAAACGAGTAACTGGAAGTCGACCTTCTACTATCCACATTACCCGCGTAATCAGAATCCACATAGCCTACTAACTTCTCCCCTAATTTTTCAAATGATAAGACGTAGTCCCGCGTACCTCGAATATGTCGAAGTAGCCATTTCACTGCTTCCCAATGTTTCTTGCCTGGGTTAGACATATACCTGCTAACAACACCCACTGCATGTGAAATATTCGGTCTTGTACAGACCATGGCATACATCAAGCTGTCAACTGCACTTGAATAAGGCACACGAGACATATCATGCCTTTCTTCATCTATTTTATGACATTGTTCAGAAGATAGCTTAAAATGAGCCACGTGGGGAACGCTGACCAGTTTTGCCTTGTCCATCCCATACTTCATCAATACACTCTCAAGGTATTCTATCTGAAATAACCATAGCCTGCTTATCTTCATGTCTTTGTGTATGTCAATGCCGAGAACCCTCTTTGCAGCCCCTGGATCTTTTATCTCGAATGTCCTTGATAACTGAGTCTTCAATATGTCGATCTCAGACATGCTATGACTGGCAATAAGCATGTCATCCACATACAATACTAGGATAATGAAGTTTCCATCACTCAGCGTCTTGTAATAGACACAATGATCATACTTACTCCTGGTAAACCTTTGAGTCATCATGAAAGAATCAAATTTCTTGTACCACTGCCTAAGCGACTATTTCAGGCCATACAATGACCACTTCAACCTGCAAACCTTGTTCTGTCCCTTGTATTTTGAAACATTTCGGTTGCTTCATGTAAATCTATACTTCTAATACCCCATGCAAGAAGACAATCTTCACATCCAACTGTTCCAGCTCGAGATTGTATTGGGCAACTAGCGCTAACATGAATTTGATAGATACTTATTTCACCGTAGGTGTGAATATATCAATGAAGGCGACACCTTTTCTCTGAGCATATCCCTTTATTACCAACCTTGCACCTATCATCCTGTTTCTTCTTGAAGATCCACTTACACATGATCACTTTTCGGCCGACGGGAAGCTCCACCAGCTTCCACATCTCATTCTTGTACAAGGAGTTAATCTCATCATTCATCGTTACTTTCTACTTTTCGGCATCTGGCTCATCAAGAGCATCCTGAAAAGTATATGGATCTCTCTCATCCGTAATGAGGGCAAATGCGACATTTAAGTCATCCATGTATCTCGGCGGTAACCTACGATCCCGCAGTGGATTCCTCCTCACGGGTAGCTGCTCCACTTGCTCATGTACCTGTGTCTGCATCTCAGTATCAGCTTGTCTCATCTGTCTATCTAAACATCCACAACCAACTTTTCTGTTTGCTTGTGTTCATCCTTATGAAACAAGGATCCCTCATCAAATTTGACGTCACGGCTAAAGATGATTTTCCGTGTGACCCGATCATATAGCTTATACCCCTTTACACCACCATTAAAGCCAACAAAGATGTACTTTTTAGACATTTGGTCCAGCTTATCTCTTTGAACTGTGGTACGTGAGAGTACGCATTGCTACAAAAAATACACGCAATCCTGAGTAGTCTACCTGCTGACCACTCCACACCACATCTAGAATTTTACATTCAATAGTCATAGAAGGGGATTAATTCACCAAGTAACAAGCAGTGTTAACAGCCTCAGTCCATAATTCCTTGCCCAACCCAGCATTGCTCATCATGCATCAGGCCCTCTTTAAGAGAGTTTGATTCATCCGCTCAGCCACACTATTCTGCTCTAGTGTGTGGCACTCTATGTTGTGCCTCACAATCCCTTCATCTTTACAATACTGATTGAATTCCCCAGAAATGAATTCCTCACCGTTATCTGTCTTCAACACTTTCACCTTTCGCCCTGATTGTTTTTCCATTATCGCCTTCCACTATTTGAAATTATTAAAAATATCGAATTTATTTTTCATAAAATAAACTCACTCTTCCTGGAATAGTCGTCAATGAACATGACAAACCATGACAACCCTCCTCTAGAAACCACGGGCACCGACCCCCATACATCAGAATGCACATAATCTAGAACCCCCTTACAAATATGTTTCCAAGACTTAAAAAACAACCTTGACAGTTAACCATATATACAATGCTCGCATATAATAAAATTAATGCTTTTTATGCTTTTTAAAACTGAAATCAAACAACGGTCAAAAAGTACTTTCATGCCCCACTCGCTCATGTGGCCCAAGCGTGCATGCCACATATGTGCAAACGTGGAATCCGCTACAGACGTTGCAGCTCCACCCGATGAAGTACTCCTGATCAACCTATAAAGGTTTCCATTCCTCTGTGCCTTCCTGATTATGTGTGCCCTCTTTGAAACTTCAAGGACACGATCGAACCTAGTAAACTTGCACCCTAGTGCACCCAGAGATATCAAACTCTTCCTCAAATTAGGAACGGGTCTCACTTCAGTCAAAATACACTCCATGCCATCAAACCGCTTGATGTGCACCAACCCAACACCTACCACTTTACAGGCATTATGATTGCCCGTAAATAGTGTTCAAAATATCGGTATCGCGTTACGTATCGCACCCTTGGGATATGGATACGTATCGGTTATCGCATGGGATATATTGGTTGTGTCGTGTAATGTATTGCTGTTGTTGGAAACATGGGGAAACATTGGAAATTGGTCGATTTTTTCAATGAAATTTCAGTGATTGTTAAAAAAGACATCAATAGATACTTACAAATTAAAACAATACAAAAAACAAGTGCGCATAATAGGTTTTCTTTATATGGGGTCCTAATCTATGCGTTGTCCAACTGAATTAATACAAGTATATTCAAAGTTTATTCATATAATTTATAAATGTAAGAAGATGGGGACACACAAGCAATACATTCAAAAGAAAAAGAATAATCACTAAATTAGGTTACATACATATTTGATTTTATGTTTGGACACAAAGATTGCAACCGATTTGCAAGAAATTGGGAAATTTTTATTTTTATTTTTATTTTTCCACAACTTGGTCATTCACCTCCAAATCTCAAAATTGAAGCTCCCAATCCATGATTTTTCATGCAAAACATTAAAAAACATGGATTTGAAACAATTTGACACTGATTTAACATGATTTACAGAAAAAATGATCGATTTTTTTTTTTAAATGCTCACTAAATTGAATATGTGGGATATATCCCACTATTTGTGTGTTTCATATCGCACAGGTGGGATACAAGAAATATCGTGGGATATATCGGCCGATATCGTCGATATTTCAAACACTGCCCGTAAATACCTTGCCACTATCGCACTTATTGTAACTGGTGAACTAACTCCAATAAGGGGTCATGTGGTACGAAGCCCCCGTATCCAAAATCCATTCTTCATCAAAGTACCCGGATTTTAATACGGTCAGCATGTCACTACCACTCGTTTCCTCACTAGATTCCACAGTGTTGGCTTCCCTAGAAGAACCATCTGAATTCTCCTTTCTCTACTTAGGATTCTGACAATGTTTCTTCATGTGCCCTGACATGCCACAATTCCAGCACTTCAACTTGCCTTTGCCCCTGCCCTTTGATTTAGACCTCGATCGTAAAGATCCACCATCCCACTCAGAATTTCACCCCTCATAACCAGTGCATTTATAGAAGCACCCACATCACCGTTTTTCTTTCTCATTGCCTTCGGCTGAAGGGCTGACATAACAGTCTCAACGTTAATGGTTATTCTGTTGGTGCACAAAGAATCCTTGAATGACTCATACGATGACGGGAGCGAATTCAACAGTATACATATTTGATCCTCATCTTTCATTGTCTTTTTCACATCCAACAATTTGCAAATCAACCTGTTGAAGTTACTACTGTGGGCCTCAATGTCAACCCCCTCCGCCATCTTCAGATTGAACAACTGTAACTTCGAGTGCAAATGATTCTCAAGAAATTTCTTCGCATAGATATTCTCGAATTTCACCCATGTACTTGCTGCAATTTTCTCACTCATAACATTATAGAGGACTTCATCCATTAGACACAATTGGATAGAGGTTCTAGCTTTCTTATCCATCTTGTTCCATTCATCTTCTGTCATAGATTCCGGTCGCTTTTCAAGGAAAACTAATCCTTGCTAAATTATGATAACATTCATCTAAACTTTCCATAGTTCAAAATTGTTTTTACCAGAATATTTTTCTACATCGAACTTCGGGTTAGATGCCATTGATACCTTTTAAATTCGATCTGCTTCCCAACATTAACTCTGATACCGCTTGTTGGAAACCGTGGAAATAACTAGAGACGAATCAAGCAAAGTATTTGCAATCGTACAACCAAGTCCAAACAAGAACAATTCGAATTTTACGTCGAAAGACGCTTTTGGGAAAAAACCACGACACAAAGCAACAAGTAATGCACTATGAAAGCAGAAATTATAAAAGATAAGAGTCTTACCGATTCGAACAAGCCTCAAATCTACTTCACAAAGCCTAGTTGTGCCCTTAAACCCTTAGGAACGATTTAGAAAGCCCTAGAACACCTCTCTCTCCCAAATCCCGATTACACTAGATATAAATAGTGTTACAACCAAAATAGGAAGCAACATATGCACTTGCACAATTCTGCGCACATCTTCGATGGGACCTTCGATGGCATTGACCACCCATCGAGGATCTGTCGATGGCATCGAACTCCTTCTATGTTATCGAGTAACAACACTAAAACGTTCCAGCTACCAACATGGATTTTACCGAATTTTCTTAATGGGATCGAGCACCTGTCGATGGCATCGACCTCTGCTCGAAGGCATCAACAAACCCCGTTGCTTACAAATTTAAGACATCAATAATGTGTTATATAGGCCTGCCCTTCTTCCCTCCATCCCACTCTTTCCAAGATGACTAAATGCTTGCTACCACAGAACTCTGAAATTTTCCATTACCCAAGACAAGCATCAGCAGGATTTTAGAACACAGGCATTCTGTAGAAGAGATTGTAGCTTTCCCTCTCTCATAGCTCTTGATAGTTCAATAGGAAAAAAAAAAAATGCAGGGATTTGACCAATATTAATATAGGCATAGAGGTCATTATGGCTAGATGGTGATAAGGAAAGAAACCTTGAATCATCACTGTTTTCCACATGCCTTAATATTGAAGTACCAGACAATATGATACATCAATGCCACCCACATTGAAGCATCTAGGTGAAAGAGGTCTCTAAAATGCTACCCACATTGGCGATAAGGAAGGAAACTCACATTGATAAGTAAACCCTAAATCACCACTGTTTAACACATTCCTTAATATTGAAGTACCAGACAATATGATGCATCAATGCCACCCACATTGAAGCATCTAGGTGAAAGAGGTCTCTAAACTGCAAGTTAATAAGGGAGGAGAAAGAAAATGATAGTGGATTATTTTGCAGGTTGGAAGTAATCCAGCTCTATGAGAAAACTGGAAATCTTTCATGGATTTCACTGCAATTTGGTGAAAATCCTGATACAAGGAAACAGTTTGGACTACGACTACAAGTTTGAGCCTTATCAAATTGGTCTCAAAATATGCTAATGAGTTTTCATTTCACTTTGCTCAAAGGTAATTTGATGCGGGACATGAAAATTAAATATGATATGCGAGATTTCAGGCCCGTCTCCCCAAAGTGACACCTGAGCCTTGGTCGGCCAAGGAAGACCTCCAATCCCTTCAAGTTTGATGACCATCCGACGTAAGGTCGAGGCGTAGTGCTCCACCGAAGTTTCAGCCCTCCTACAGGTCCAGATTCTGGAAACTGGCTGTAGAGGAATGAATAGCTGCAAAAGCTGAAAAATTCAAAGCAATAATGATGATAGAAATGAGATATATGGATGGGAGAGGGTAGGGATGAATGGGGATAAATGTGGCTTCACACCACGTAGTTAGCCCTTCGAAAAGGGAGGGCTTCGCACCCACTTTTGAATTCTTCCACAACTCAATAAGAGAGCAGAAAAATAAAACAGGAATTTTTATTAATCTTCAATGAATGAAAAAAAGCTACAAGGGGTGTCTATTTATAAGAAAACCCTATACCCCAAAACTCGCACCATATGCGCAACCTATTACTTGGCGATGAAATAAACTAAAATAAAAACCAATCAAAGAAATCTAAAGCGTTCATGATTAAATAACATAAATAAGTAAAACCTAAAATATGAAATTAATCCGACTAGTGGGCCACGATCATGAGATCCCACGATGGGCTTTTCTTGGCTATCAGGTCCACTCTCTTGAACCAAAACTTCATCTTCTAATTAGGAGGCTCTCCCTGGACGTCGTCATCAATTCAAACTGTGGGGCCCTCCTGGCGTACGTGCGTAGGGGGCCCGACATGCACAGGAAGTCCCCATCATAATTACATTAGCTTGCCCTCCATCTTCTCTACTGGTTTATGTCAAATATTTAGTTATCTCCTAATTGCTATGAATGCTCAACTTGTGCCCAATCTTGAGAGCACATGGAAATTTGTTTCCCTTTTTTTATGCTAATAAAATTTTGAGTTATACCCATCTAAAAAGACAATATATGGAAAATACAGAAGCAAGCCTCCTGTCTTCCTGCCAAAATCTAACGTAAAGAGATAAACATGGGTGTCTCTACAAAGTACACTTACCTTTTTGACAAGCAGATCTACCGAAGATTATCTTAAGGGCCACAAAGTACTGACCCACTTCTTGCAAAATACAAAATCCCAAGTTTACCCGTGTCCTTTTTTACTAAGGTCATGTTCAGCCACAATAAGTATATTGTGGCACTTTCAAAGGCCAGTTAATAATAGGGTTGAATTTAATGGCTTTCTCAGCAGAATATGTGGATATTTTACTTCTAAGGTCAGTTAAATATCACAACATTTTAATGTGGCAGAATTCAAAAGGCTGCACAAACCGCTCCTAACACATCTACTCAGTTTGTCACAGGTCATAGGTCTTGTAAGTTTCTTACACTGAGTAGCATTGGCTTCTGTATAGATTAATTTATAGACATTACATAGTTAAGAATGCAGCTGCTTTCCCATGTAGATTTTCATGTGGATGAAAAGATCTTAAGGGGCCTAAATAGTAGGATCCAATGTGTTGAATGATGGTGTTGCCAAAACTCAATAGTCTGAAATAACTCATTAATAACGCTAAGGTATTTATAATCAATATAATAAACTTTGAAGAAAAAATGAATCAATAAAGCATTCCAAACTATAAGACTAAAAGCAGAAATGCATGTTAGACAGCCCACAGAAAAATGCACCAAAATGTATCACAGTGGCCATTTCTTGTATAAAAGAATTATTGAAAGGCCAGCTCCATTGATCATCAGTTACAAAAGCAACAAAAGCATTGTTTTTAGAAAATGATCTTACTGCATCCATAAGAGCACGGATCTCTGACTCCTTCAAAGTTGAACCATATCTCCTCAGGCCAGCTTTCAATTCATCAAATGTGATGGCGCCACTGCTGTCTGTATCCATTGCTGTAAACATCTCTCTTAAACCAGCTATCTCCTCCTCTGAAAGGCTTTCAGCTATTACCTGTAGCATCCAAAAAAATCTCAGATAATCCAACCACAACCAGCTCTTTTCCAAATAAATGCTATTCCAGAACATTGCCTGGATAATTGGCTGGAATACTTTCAAAAAAAAGAAACCGATGCATCAGTGAAGTCTAATAAGGCTTCTAGATGCCTGAAGCACATTCCCCTGGATAGTAAAAAAGAAAACTTATTGCTTGAAAGAACCTATCGTCCATTACCTATTGCCCTCTAAAAATGGTCAGTTGGTCAGTGGTCACAACTAAGTACTTAGGGCAGCCAAACAACTGACCTGAGCATGCTAGAAGCCTGAATCCCAGACTCCAGATAAAGAAAACTTATTGCTTGAAAAGGAACCAATCAACCGGTGACTACAGCCTTCTAAAAATATATGCTGGTTAGTGGTCACAACTTGGTATTAGGGCAACCATTAAACTAATACTCTCTGCTAGTGTTAAGATCATCTGCAGCCACTGGCAATCCCAATTCAATCCAAAAGATAGATAATCCACAATGCACATTATGTGGCTTACTTCTCTTAGAATAGAAAAGAAAATCGCTTATTATGGTGGTTATAAAATGAGTGAAGGGAAGAACGAAGGAGAGGATATTCAAGAAAATTTGAAACGCTGCACTTTTATGCGTTGGAATTTACAAGCGATCCCTCACTCTTCATGCACATGCTATCATACAAAGGAGACCAAGCTTTTTCCTGGAACAAGCAGATCACACTTGGTATTTAGGGCAACCATTAAACTAATACTCTCTGCTAGTGTTAATATCATCTGCAGCCATTGGCAACCCCAATTCAATCCAAAAGATAGATAATCCACAATGCACATTATGTGGCTTACTTCTCTTAGAATAGAAAAGAAAATCATTTATTATAATGGTTATAAAATGAGCGAAGGGAAGAATGAAGGAGAGGATATTCAAGAATGAAGGAGAGGATATTCAAGAAAATCCACAATGCACACTTTTATGAAAATATTGTGATAATCTCCTGACCATACATGTTGGGAGCATAGTGACAAATATCTCCACTATTTTGAAAATATTGTGAGTCTCCTGATATTTTCAAAAATCG
The DNA here is from genome assembly GCF_029962835.1 of Magnolia sinica. NCBI lineage: Eukaryota > Viridiplantae > Streptophyta > Magnoliopsida > Magnoliales > Magnoliaceae > Magnolia > Magnolia sinica. The sequence goes on from NC_080576.1 coordinate 57,389,281, forward strand.
ATATTTACCCATTTAATATCCTGGTACTTTTAAAAATCTCCATGCCCACAATAATATATGATATTTGGCTGATAATATAACACTAACATCCATATATCCAAAACTTATGATCTCCCACTATTTACTTTTTATCCATTTACTTCTTCTCTCTCTCTCTCTCTGTCTGTTTTTTTAAAAAAAAAAAAAAAAAAATCTCAGAGAGTGCCTCAAATATATCCTGATAAAAGAAACAAATTTGAAAACATTGCAAGAAGTTGACGAGATGAGATTTGTCACTTCGGTCAAGAGACTCAACAGCCCCACACACCAGCCTGCACCTCTGCAGGGATGAGAAAGCATGACCAAGAAAAATCAAATAAAATTAAAAAAATAAAATAAAATTAAAAAATAAAATAAAATTTGTTTGACCTACTGAGTTCTAAAAAGATATTGACATGGATGTTGACGCTGATGTTGATGTTGATGTAAGTATTAAGTTGGAGAAGCATTGTGATCACAGTTTTCAAGATAATTACAATCAGTCAAGGCTGCATTTTGAGGGCCCCCTGCATTATAAGGGGGTGTTTGGCGCATGGTATTGGGAAGGATTAGGTGGGATGGGATTAAAAAAACGTAATTATTACATATGGCAGGGATTGTCCCCGGTTACCATGGGATAAGCTTAATTCCATGCTATGTTTGTAATACGGTGGTACATTGAATGGATATACCCACCATCATTTGAATCTATTGAGAATAACACGTGTTATATCCAAAACCGTTCATCTGTTTTGTAACCTCATTTTATGGCATGGGCCTAAAAATGAGGAAGATCCAAAACTTATGTGGCCCAAAAGAAGTTTTCAATGGTAGGTATTCAATCCCCGCTGCTTTCTATGGTGGGGTCCACTTGAGCTTTAGATCTACCTGATTTTTTGGCCCATGCTGTAAAATGATCTCGAAAAATGGGTGGACGGTGGATATAGCCCACACATCATGGTGGGACCTACAAAACTTGATAACATTGAGTGGAATTGGCACGGGGACCCAATGTAATTCCATCTAATCTAATTCCAAGCTTTTCCATTCTTCCCAAACATTGTGTGGAATTGGCACGGGACCAAATGCAATTCCATCCCACCTAATCCCATCTAATACCATGCGCCAAACGCCCCCTAAGGCACCTTGGAAAATGCATGGGAAGCATATTCTGCAGTAAGCTGACTATCCCTTCTCCATCAAAACCACCTATACTCGTTATTCCTCCAATTTAATGCAGTCAATGACCTTCAGTTTTGGGCAGAATTGATTTCTGCCCAACCTTGATTTCAAGACACACAAAATAGCCTAATTTTTTTTAAAAAAAATAGATAAACAAGTTTATCTACCTCAATTTGTATCTCTGTCCCAGTTGAATATATATACTCACCCGCAAAGCCATCTTCTTCAGTTTATTCATTGCGGAGAACTGTTTAAGGCGAGATAGTACAGCTGGATCCAATGCTCTGTCGGGAGCAACTCCATTTTCACATATCCAAGGATGACCTAAAACACCAAAGCAAAAGGTATATCAATGTCAACATGTTGAAAGTGACCATTTTGACAATGAATGGATCCTCATTCAGGCAGGTCAATAGCTTATCAAGCTCTGCTTGAGCTTCGACTAGAAACAAGAGTGCTCGTTCAGGATAAATTATTATAGAGATTATGAAGTCCAGGGATCCTTGGAACCAACAGCTCCAAGCTTGCAGAGGGGCAAAGCCCACAACCAGAACCTGGAGATCAGTTCAGCTTACACTGTTCCACAACCAGAGCCTGGAGACCAGTTCAGCTCCAAGGCTTTGCTGACCAAATCAAATAAATCAATATGACAAGATCCACCCAGTATTATACAGTGGAAAGCCACTATGACAACTATTCTACCTTTTCTTAACAAGATTTCAGCTTAACCACATCAGATTTTAATATTTCATAATTCATAGGGTTACGGAACTACACAGTTATGTAAGGAAACCCACTTGCTGAAACTAAAGGAAAAAAGTATCATAGCTTCAACATTTCATAACAAATTGATGTTAAAAAAAAAAAAAAAAAAAAACTTTGAAATTTCGTTTCCCGCCAAAAACGAATTTTAAACAAACAAAGGAAAAATATTTTTTGTTTAGTCCCACATCAGATAGTGGGAGAAAACCTTTTGTTTATAAGTCTTTGACAGTTACGCACTGGAATGCACACATGCACGCGCTCACGCTCGGGCACGGGCGATCGCGTGGGCAATGTGGTTGTAGTGGCGCTAGATGGCGCACTTTGCACTTCGCCCGTGCGCATCGTGGTCACTCACTTGCGAGCTTTCGCAAGATGGTGCGATCGCGGTGCAAAATGGTCTGGGCTTTATAGGCTGTTGGAAACAGTCAGATCAACGAATATAAAATTGTCGACTATTTTTTAGAACGGCTAGTTGCCTTAATAGCCAAAATAGTCCAAAAACGAATGGCCCTTGATGATCCAATGATCATCGTTGATCTAACAATCTAAAATGTTCAGAAATTAGTGCTAACGGTCAGAAATGTTTCACAAACGTTTTGAACCATTGATGACCACCTGGCAACAGTCACCCCAGATGCGATATAAACTGGACCCTCCGAGTCCAAAATCATCCAAGTCCAACTAATTCAATCTGATCTGATCTCTCTAAGTTTTTTCCTTTTAAGATTATTTAAGAAGAGCTCGTTGAGTGACTCGTACCTTGTTTCAGTCATAGAGTTCGATCACTCGACAAATCTGCTAGAGTTTCGAACTGCGTTAATTGAGTCCCTGAGTGCCTTCGTGATTATTGCACGCAGGACATTAAGAAAAAAGGCTTGTCTTATCCTGGAAGCAATTCGCCTGTAACCCATCAGCAGTCTCAATTTCTTACTCGAGAAGGGGGCGAATTAAGCTTTAAGGACAACGTATTACATACGTGATTTAGTCTGGTGTTAATTTTATTTTTATCTTTCAGTTTCCAATATTATTTGTAAACTATTTTCCAACATTCTTAAAGCTTAATTCATGGATACCGAAAGTTTTGCATCAGTCAAATTAATGAACCGGGATCTAATCAGACTGGACTGATTCGATGGTACAAACTTCACTAGCTGGCAAGACAAGTTGAAGTTTCTTCTCACTGTCTTGAATATATTTTACATTCTAGACCCCAATCTACAACCTCTACCAAAAGCAACCGACAACGACACTCCAAAACAGATTGCTGCCAGAATCGAACAACAAGAAGGCGAACTGTTGTGTCATGGTCACATTCTCAACGCGTTGTCTAATCAGTTTTACAACCTGTACCCAGGAATAACTTCAGCGAAAGAAATTTGGAATGCATTAGAATACAAGTACAAGGCCGAAGAAGAAGGAACATAGAAATTTCTAATCGTCAGGTACTTCGATTTCACGATGGTAGACAATAAGCCTCTACTGGCCCAAATTCATGAATTACAGTTGATCATAAACAAAATAAAGGCACTAAAAATCGATTTACTTGAATCTTTCCAAGTCGGGGCTATTATAGCCAAACTGCCTCTAAGCTGGAAAGACTACAGGAAGAAGCTCTTACATATATCAGAAAAGTTCACCCTGGAGCAAATCCAAAAACATCTTCGCATTGATGAAGAATCTCGCAACCGATATAAGAGGGATGACGCCAATGGGGCATCCTCATCCAAGGTGAATGCAGTAGAAAAACCATCTCAAAATAATAACTCTAAGAAGAACGAATCCCTAAAACCCAAAAGAAGAAAAACGATAAACCTAATATAGTCCTTGCTATGTCCATGGCAAGACCGGACATTTTTGCCCGAGCCTATAGAGACCGCAAAAGGCCTAAGAAAGAGGCTAATGTAGTAGACAATGATATTGTAGAAACGGTCACGGAAGTGAACATAGTTCAAGAGAGTCCCCGATTGGTGGTATGATACAGGTGCCATAGTCCATGTATGCAACGACATATCTGCTTTCAAAATCTACGAATACGTAACCAACAATCAAGAGGTTCAAATGGGAAATGAAGGTCGATCGAAGGTCGTCAGTAAAGGAATTATGGAAATAATATTTACCTCTAGAAAGAAGGTAATTCTGCCCAACATGTTGCACGTCCCAGACATAAGGAGGAACTTAGTCTTAGGGGATTTTTTGAGTTGTGTATGAATCAGGCAAATTGGTCTTGTCCAAAAATGAGAAAACTCTGTGGGAAAGAGATATGCTTATAATGGAATGATTAAGTTTTCATTTAATGAAAAGAATTCTTCTGCTTATATAGTTGAGTCTATAACCTTATGGCATGATAGGTTAGCACATATAGGCTATAGTACTAGAAGACTCATGGCTAAGAATGGCTTAATCTGATACAATGATTGTGAGAATGATAAATGTGAAGTATACATATAGTTTAAAATGACAAAGAAACCATTTCTCAGTGTTGAGAGATCGTCTCAGATGTTAAACCTGGTGTATACTAACATATGTGAGCTAAATGGTATTCTTACCTGAGGAGGCAAGAGGTACATCATAACGTTCATATATGATTGTTCAAGATGTGTATGTGTATGTGTTAAAATCTAAATATGAGGCATTTAATGCATTCAAAGCTTATAAATTCGAAGTAGAAAATCAATTGGTTAAAAAGATAATATAAAAAAAAATAAAAAATCCTCCGTAGTGATAGAGTAGGAAAATACTTTTCTAACGAATTTTCTAGCTATTATGAAGAGCACAGCATGGTACACCAGTGCACAACACCCTACACACCACAGCAAAATAGTGTGGCCGAGAGAAAAGATAGGAATTTAGTTAAAATGGTCAACTTAATGCTAATACAAGCAAAGTTGCCATTAAGCCTATGGGGAAAAGCACTATTAGCAGCGTGCCACGTCCTGAATAGAATTCCATCTAAGAAAACCAAGACCTCTCCAAATAAAATATGAAAATGAAGAAAACCATACTTAAGATATCTTAGAGTGTGGGAATGTCTCGCATATTGTAGTACTCCTAACCCTAGATGAACCAAGTTGAGACCGAGAGCTATAAAGTGTCTTTGCAGGGTATGCACAAAACAATAAAACCTATTTACTCTTAGACTTAAAATCCAATGTGACCTAGAATCTAGAGATATAAAGTTCTTTGAGAATTCGCTATCCATGGAGAAAAATAATACTACGATTCTATCTCCTAATAAGTCTACAAAGGGAACTCAACAAGAAGTTGAAACTCCTGGCAAATCTCATGATAGCCAAAGAACAAGAGTAAAGAAGAGTCTTGATCATGATCAAATAGACTCTCAGCATCTGTCTTTACATACTGGAAAGTTATAAGTAGAGTTATAGGTTATCTAAAAGAAACCAAAGAACCAGGGCTATTTTACTCGAAGTTTTCGGCTGTATTGGAAGGATATACCAATGCGAGTTAGATATCAAATGAAGGAAACAATGTTGGGGAAAAATAGGACGAGTCAAGAGACTCGGCTATGGAATGGACCAACTCTACTGACAACGCCTGGGAATCTGAGACAACGGGCCCGACTGAGGAAAGCATGCCAAATGCCTAAAGGAGAGACTTAGCTCAGGTTATAAGGAATAAATCCTGACCGAGACTTACAAAGTCTAGAGCCTTAAGGCAAAGTATACTAGATGCATAAAGTTGACTCGATAAACGAGGCAGCAACAACCAAAGAGGCCAATTAAGGCCCAAAGCTCAGAAGCCACACGATCGACCATAAAACCAACCCATCTTTAGGTCAGTTACAGAGTCGGCTATCGAATTAAGAGAGTACACTAAGTACGAATCAGTCTCATCTCATCCGACAGAAGGCAAGTAGCTCTACACTTTATGACCGGCCGAGACTCACTCATCAGTAGAGTCGGCCCAGCCCGATCCGAGTAAGGTAAAAATAGTGTAAAATAAAATACCTTCTCAAGATAACTTCCTGAAAATCTAGTAAAAGGATCCCCCAATCCCGAAGATCTCGGGATCGGCTGGAGTCCTAAAACAGATTAACGCCGAATCTCCAAGATATCAGGAAGAGAATCCTGGCACGATGGGATCCTCCCTTCCTATAAACACAGGAGATCTCCAAGGTGAAAGGTACGCAAAAACTCTCCCCAGAAACCCACCTAAACGATCCTAGTCCTGACTTAGGCATCGGAGGGTCCCCGGATCTAGTCAGGGTCTCCTTTGTCCCCTTCTTGTGCAGGTGATAGGTCGGTAGGGGGAGCGCATCAGATTTTTGCATCAACAAACAACAAGTCCACAACAAGGTGGATATTCACCTTAGGAGGTGTAGCTATCTCTTGGGAATTCAAGAAACAAACCTACATAACGCACTCGACAATGGAGTCTGAGTTCATAGCCTTGGCTGTAACTGGCAAAGAGATTGAATGGCTAAGGAATCTTCTATTAGAAATGTACAAAGCCTATACCAGCTGTTTCACTTCATTGTGATAGTGGAGCTACTCTAGCGAGAGCCTATAGCGGTACATATAATGGAAAGTCCAAACATATAATCTGAGACATCATTATGTAAGGCAAATGATTTAAGATGGAATTATTGTGATTTCATTTGTGAAATCAAGTAATAACTTGGTTAATCGTTTTTACTAAACATCTAACAAGAGAGGTAGTTACTAAACCTCTAAGAAGAGAGGTAGTAAGGACAACATCTAGAGGGATGGGATTGAAATTCTTCAACCAAAGTACCGCCAGTGATGGAAACCCAACCCAAAATTAAAAAATCTCTAAAGTTCGAGTTCAATGGGTAAAATAAATCACTGATAAGTGGAAAGCTTCAACACTAAAATAGTAAATAACCTCATCCAAGATGTAGAGCGCTGGCCGTTACAACTAGAGGGTTGAGTCTTAGAGCTCTCAATGAAATCCAGTTTATAAGACAACTGTTTTAAATAGTAACGGAAACACTAAAAGGATTTTACCTATATGAACGTAAAAATGGTGTCACTTCTCATGAGAGTTAAGAGTTTCTATCAGGATTGTTCATTAAACAGGATAAGCATGTGGCCATTAAAAGTGCTAAGTGAGTAATATAAGGGAACTCATATAACTCAAATGTTATTATGTGTATGGTATCTTCAGCTGTGTTATTACGGAATAACTGGTTCAAAGCGCGGTTGCTAGGGATTTCGACGAAACTTTAAAATATTTACACTAATGAAATATTCAAATCGTAAAGATATCTTTCTCTATGCATAAGAGTTGTCTTTTATCTATGGTAGAATTTTCTAATATTTATTTTAAAACCTAAGTCGGGGATTGTTGAGATTTTGGTTTTTTCTTTTAACTTTGAAATGTCGTTTCTCGCCAAAAACGAATTTGAAACAAACAAAGGAAAAGTGTTTTTTATTTAGTTACACATCGGATAGAGTAGGAGAAAACTTTTTGTTTATAAGTCTTTGAGTGTGGATTATTCTTACGCACTGGAACATCGATGCAGGACACATGATTTAATGCTAGCATGCAATGCGGAGATTATGAAAGAGTCCATAAAGTAATTCAATTAACAAAAGATGTTAACTTGCCAATTAATTAAGAGTAAACAATAGGAAATAAAATCTTATTTAACCTAAATCACATACCCGCATGCCACAAAATCACATAAATCAATTAAAACTAGGATCGATGGAAGGATAGAACTTCCAATTTAGCATAGGCACATTCCACAGTAAAGGGGATGACTAGTAGGTTTTATGATTAGGGTTAAGAAGGGGAAAATCTGAAATTTAAAAAATTAGGGTTCATGGGAATTGGGGATTTTGGAATTAGGATTTTTAGAAATTGGGGAAAATAGGAAATTGAAGATCTAGGGTTTAGAAGGTTGCAATGGGAAGAAAAAGAGGAAGATAAGAGAAGAAGAAGAATAAGAAGAATACCTTTCGAAGAAGAGAGGGGAAGGATGTAACTAAGAAGAAGACTATCTTTCGAAGAAGAGGAAGAGGAAGGATGTACCTTGGGAAATCCACCACCAAACAAGTTTCTACCCTTCCACAATTTAATTGGAAGGGAGAGTTTTTTTTTTTTTTTTTTTTTTTTTTTAAAGAAAACAATGAGGAAAATTCCTTCACACAAAAGAGCTTCTCTTTTCTTTTTCTTTTCTTTCTTTTCAAATCTCCACTAGGGTTAGAACTTCACCCTCCCTGTGCTTTTATAATTAAAAATTCGGAATTAAAATCCAGCATAATTACAACTATGCCACTCACTTAAGTAAAGTGGCTCATCATCCAAAATAAGAAAACTAAAACATATATTATCAATCTCAACCATTAAATAACTCCCAAAAATAACCAAAAACATTAAGAAAGCAAGATCAAATTCCAAGGGGGCCAAATTTAAAAGATCTAGTGGCCCGATGGCTTGATCGACAAGATCCAACGGTTGGATCAACACGAAATAGAAATCCTATGACTAAAATAGTCTCTTAAGCAGCTCACATGCATCATCCCAAGGTAGGGTCTTCCTGATGCACATCCAATGCATGTGGGGTTTTCAAATGGCCTAGCGGGCCCCATCTGGAACTCATCACCCATCCACAAAGAAAGTTGCGATGATGTGAGTGATCGTCTCCGTCTCTGGTACATTCGAGTCCTCTAATGTCCCCATCAATTCCCCTCGGCTGAGGAGATTTTGACTCTGGCGAAATAAAGCTGTTGTGATGCTTGAGGAGATCCGAGTCTCGTCGCTGAAGCTCTGCCTCTATGATCCACGTACTGTCTGATTTTGGTCTGCCCTTCCACTTAACAAGGTACTCCTAGTAATCGCCATGTCGTGTGGAAACCACTTCTTCATCTAAGATATCCTTCAACTCCTCTCTTCTCATAGGTATGGGTGGTACAGATGGTAAAGGTTGAGAAGAGGAGTCACGTAATGGCCATAGATTTTGGACAGGTCAAGGGCATCATTATCAAAGTTCATGTGAGGGTTAGGGGAATGTCCATGAAATGGTACAAGATCTTCCACATTAAATGTGGAACTGATACCCATGTTAGGTGGAAAATCTATCAAGTAAGCATTCGAACCCAGTCTTTTCAAGATTTTATATGGTCCAGCGTTACGGGCTTGTAATTTTTTTATGGTTCTCTGTGGAAACCTTTTTTGACATATTTCAATCATGACTTCATCACCCATAACAAACTATTTAAACCTATGGTGTGAGTCAGCAACCATTTTGTATGTTTCATTACTTATATTGATTCTTTTTCTAATCTCCACATGCAAGTCATGCGTATGTTGTATAGATGCATATGCAAACTCTGAAGGTCTATGGAACACATACATGGGTATGCAATCTATAGGGGTCCTAAGCTCATCTAGTTGTCTTTCCAAATCCACTTTCTCTCCAGGATTCATTTAATCATGATGAAGGTTTGGTAGAGTCAATACGTGAATGTCCCGCACGGGTGTAAACTCATCTGATATGCCCTCTGGAATAACAACACTGGACTCCTCCAATATCGGACTCACCTCAGATGGTAACTCTACTGATGGGGACATCAGAGGACCTACTTAGGTGTACCAGAGACGGAGACGACCACCCACATCAGCACAACTTTCTTTAAGGATGAGAGACGAGTTTCATATGGGGCCCGCCGGGCTATTTTGAAGACCTCACATGCAATGGACGTACATCAGGAAGACCCCACCTTGGGATGATGCATGTAGGTTGTTTAGGAGACTATTTTAGTTATAGGATTTCTATTTCGTGTTGATCTGACCGTTGGATCTTGTCAATCAGGCCATCGGGCCACCAGATGTTTTAGATCTGGGGCCCTTGGACTTTGATCTTGCTTTCTTCATGGTTTTTAGTATTTTTATGAGTTATTTGATGGTTGAGATTAATAATATATGTTTTAGTTTTCTTATTTTGGACAATGGGCCACTAAAGCAAGTGGCATAGTTGTAATTATGCTAGATTTTAATTCTGAATTTTTTATTATAAAAGCACAAGGGGGTGGAGTTCCAACCCTAGTGGTGTCATTGAGAAGAAAAAAAAGAAAAAAAAGTGGAGCTCTCTTGTGTGAAGGAATTTTCCTCCTTATTTTCTAGAGTTTTTTTTATTAAAGCCTCCAATTAAATTGTGGAAGGGTAGAAGCTTGTTTGGTGGATTCCAAGGTACATCCTTCCTCTTCCTCTTCTTCAAAAGGTATTCTTCATCTTACATCCTTCCTCTCTCCTCTTCGAAAGGTATTCTCTTCTTCTCTTATCATCCTCTTTTCCCTTCCATTACAACCTTCTAAACCCTAGATCTTCAATTTCCTATTTTCCCTGATTTCTAAAAACCCTAATTCCAAAATTCCTAATTCCAATGAATCCTAATTTTCCTAATTTCAGATTTTCCCCTTTCCCAACCCTAATCATAAAACCTACAAATTTGTCCATTGGGTGTGGAACTTGCCTATGCTAAATTGAAAATTCTATCCTTCCATCGGTCCTAGTTTTAATTGATTTATGTGATTTCTTAGCGTGCGAGCATGTGATTAAAGTTAAATCAGATTTTATTTATTATTATTTACTCTTAATTAATTGGTAGGTTAGCATCTTTTGTTAGTTCAATTACTTTATGGACTCTTTCATAATCTCTACGTTGCATGCTAGCATTAAATCATGTGTCCTACATCTTCTACAAGACCCTCAGGTGTAACCTCAGGTGGCATCTCCATAACAACTTTAGGTGTGACCTCACTTGCCACATGGGCATATAACGTCAAATCAATTTTAGTCTCTCTTTCAGACTCTTTGGCATTAACTATAGGAAGAGACTTAAGCTAGAGTTTCGCCACATCTTCAGGACCACGTCTTGACGTCCTCCTTTTTAGGGATGCTTTTGGGCGGGAGAGACTTCAAGACAATCCTTTTGCCTCCATACAGAAACAAACACGTATTCAAGTGACCGAATAGTGTTGCGTCCATGTCATACAACCAAGGCTTGCCCAAAATGATGTGGCCTATATCCATAGGCAAAACATCACACCAGAACGTGTCCGTATAGGAACAAAACTGGATAGGAATAGGACAACGCTGAGAAACCAGAATTGAAGATGCATCTACCCATGAGACTCGATAGGGCTGAGGGTGAGGAACGACTAGCATACCTAAGCAATTCACGGTGCGAGCAGATACCACATTGTTGCAATTGCCACTATCAATGATTACCTTGTAGTTTTTGCCACCACGCTTGGCATAAGTGTGGAAAATTGAATTCCTGCGCCAATCATCACTTTCTACAATTTGGCTTAAGGCGCGACTGATTATTGCAAGTGGCACAGCCTCAACTTGATCCCTGACTTGTAATTGGACATCTTCCCGAGTGTCGAGGTTTGCCTGAAGGGAGGCTACAAGTCGATTGACACGCGCATTGATCACGATCAATTGAGTTGTGGTGATCCCATTGTGCGCTTCAATAGCCGTCGGATGGTAGTTGATAGCGTTAAGGGCCTCGTCAATCTGCTTTAGATTCATAGTGGGATGTAAGCCAAAATCACGTCCTAAACAAATGGGCATACACAAGGACACTCTAAAGGAAACCCTAAGTCCTAGGACAATGTGATGACAATGATAGTACTAACCTAGAGATCATGCTAGACACACTAATCAGAAAATTCAGCAAGTTGCTATCCTCAAATCTTATGTTGAAAAAATTCAGCAGGATAGTAATCCGACAGTGCTAAACTGAAAATTCAGCCAAATTGTAATCTGAAAATTACAAACTGAAAATTCAACAATGTGACAACTTGAGATTACTATGTTGAAATTTCAGCAACGGTATAAGGGGAAACGCTAGCTGAAAATTCAGCAATAGGATACTCCAACAAAAATTCAGCAATATGATCCTCTATGCAATGAATGCTCTACTAACCCTAGATGTGACCCTAACCTAGATGCAACACAAAAAACTTATGCTAAACCTATGGTCTCTGATACCAAATTTGATGCAGTACACACGATTTAATATTAGCACGCGGAAAGAGTACATAAAGTAATTCAATTAACAAAAGATACTAACCTACCAATTAATTAAGAGTAAACAATAGGAAATAAATGCTGATTTAATCTAAATCACATGCCCGCATGCCAAGAAATCACATAAATCAATTAAAACTAGGATCGATTGAAGGATAAAACTTCCAATTTAACATAGGCACGTTTTACACTAAAGGGGATGACTAGTAGGTTTTATTATTAGGGTTAAGAAGGGAAAAATATGAAATTTGAAAAATTAGGGTTCATGAGAATTAGGGATTTTAGAATTAGGGTTTTTACGAATTTGAAAAAATAGGAAATTGAAGATCTAGAGTTTAGAAGGTTGTAATGGGAAGAAAAAGAGGAAGATAAGAGAAGAAGAAGAAATACCTTTCGAAGAAGAGAGGGGAAGGATGTAAGAAGAAGACTACCTTTTGAAGAAGAGGAGGAGGAAGGATGTACCTTGGGGAATCCACCACCTAACAAGTTTCTACCCTTCCACAATTTAATTGGAATGGATGGGTTTTTTTTTTTTTTTTCTTATCAAAACTGCACTACGGTTGGAACTCTACCCTCCCTGTGCTTTTATAATTAAAAATGCGGAATTAAAATCCAGAATAATTACAACTATGTCACTCATTTAAGTAAAGTGACCCATCATCCAAAATAAGAAAACTAAAACATATATTATCAATCTCAACCATCAAATAACTCCTAAAAATAACAAAAAATATATTTTTTTTTTTTTTAAAAAAAAAAGCAAGATCAGAGTCCAAGGGGCCCAAATCTAAAAGATCTGGTGACCCATTGGCCTGAACGACAAGATCCAACGGTCGGATCGACACGAAATAGAAATTCTATGACTAAAATAGTCTCTAAAGCAGCTCACATGCATCATCCCAATGTGGGGTCTTCCTGATGCACGTCCAATGCATGTGGGGTCTTCAAAATGGTCTGGCGGGCCCCATATGGAACCGGTCACCCATCCACAAAGAAAGTTGCACTAATGTGAGTGATCATCTCCGTCTCTGGTACATTTGAGTAGGTCCTCTGATGTCCCCATCACACGCGCACATGCACGCTCGGGCTTGGGCACGGGTGTGGGCGTGGGTGTGGGCAATCTGGCTGTAGTGATGTTAGATGGCGCACTTTGAACCATTGATGACTATATGGCAACGGTCCACACCCCAAATGCTATATAAACTGGACCCTCCAAGTCTAGAATCATCCAAGTCCAACAAATTCAATCCAATCTAATCTCTCTAAGTTTTTTTCTTTTAAAATTGCTCAAGAAAAACTCGCTAAGTGACTCGAACCTTGTTTCAGTCTCTGAGTTCGATCACTCAACAAATTTGCCAGAGTTTCGAACTACATTAACCAAGTCCCTGAGTAAGTACCTTTGTGATTTTTGCATGCAGGACCTTAAGAAAAAAGACTTGTCTTATCCTAGAAGCAAATCGCCTGTAACCCATCAACAGTCTCAATTTCTTACTCAAGAAGGGAGTGAATTAAGCTTTAAGGACATCATATTACATACCTGATTCGGCCTGGTGTTAATTTTATTTTTATATTTCGGTTTCCAATATTATTTGTGAAATATTTTCCAACAATTGACTGAAACCACACTGAAGCTCATGAAAAGACAATAACACCACGCAATGACCAAAATTCTCAATTCATCTTTCAAAAGGGTGCATTAAAACAAACATGTCAAGCATACTATGGTTATTTCAAACAGGGGTGTTTGGGTAAATTCAGAAATTTGTGGTGATTTTTTATTTTTTTTTGGTTAAAAAATATGGTCTTGGAAATATTCCCAATAGTAACAAAAGAAGCCACACCACGAAAAATTATAAGAGATGCCAACTTACATAACACTTCATGGGCAGTTAGGCGATCTGAAGGACGGGAACAAAGCATCTTTGTGATAAGATCCTTCGCACTATCAGAGATCAAGGGCCATGGGTCTGACTCAAAATCAATAGCTCCCTTCAAGACCGCATCAAATATCCCTTGCTGTGTTTCTAACACAAAATAGAGAAAATTTTGAGTATACAAGATGGATGGAGCAGATGACTAGCAAAAAGAAAAGAAGAAGAATAGTATATCAATCTATACCAGCCCAAAAAGGTGGTACACCACTTAGCAATATGTATAGTATAACCCCTGCAGTCCAAACATCTGCTTCAGGCCCATAATGTTTGCATAGTACCTCAGGGGCAACATAATATGGGCTGCCAACGACATCCGTGAATACCTGACCTGAAGTAGCAAGTCGTTCATAGAATTAAACAACCACATTAACACAAAACAGAACCATCTAAAGTGGTAGAGTGCAAGTGATTACAGAAATGAATACATTTAGACTAGAAAAGCATAACATAACTATAGATTGCCCTTCTTTGGAAGGAGAAATATAACCTAATAAACGGATGTTAGAGTGGGAAAGAAAGAGCAAAAATGTTTCAAAATAGAAAGCATGGAAAGTGATCATGAATTTCACACAAGAAATACAACAAGGGCATAGTACTCCAATTATGTTTCATATAGTAAGGGTGAGACTACTCTTTTTTTTTTCTTTTTTTGAAAGGTATGGTGAGACAACTCTTACTAACTAAGAAAAATATGACTGCGATAGACATGGCAGCATAAGATTGAGAAATGGTCATAGATGCAGTCTCTCATGATTGCATTTCAGAGAAACCCTTCCTTTCTGTTTTGATTTTTCTTTTCAATAAGTTACAGCTTATCATGACCGAAAGAAGATAACAACATTTTATTTTATTTTTGAGAAATCATTTCTTACAACGGCAAACAAATGCACATTTGTAATCCCAACAGCCAACACCAACCTCAAAAATATCATCCTACTATTCAAAATATTTCTATTTGTAACATTCTCTACAATACGTGTATCTTGGCAACACGTCTCTATCACTTCAAGAAGAGAAACATGGTTCCAATGCCAGATGTTTTTACCTGGTTTGAAGAAAACCGAGAGCCCAAAATCGATGGCTTTGAGTGAAGAGTCATCATCTTTATTAACCAATAAGAAATTCTCAGGCTTCAAATCCCTATGCATGACCCCGAGGGAATGACAAGCTTCAACTACCCCCACAATAATCCTAGTCAGCTCAGCTGCCTTCCTCTCACTGTAATGCCCTCTCTGAATGATCCTGTCAAACAATTCACCCCCTGCACACAACTCCATCACAATGTGAACATACAACGGATCTTCGTAAGCACCCTTTATGGTCACCACATTCTTATGACCTGAAAGATGGTGCATTATCTGAATTTCCCTCCTGACATCCTCTACATCTTCCTTTGCAATCAACTTCCTCTTTGAGATTGACTTACATGCGTACTCAATCCCCGTTGAGATCTCCGTACACAAATATGTTGTTCCAAACTGCCCCTGCCCCAGCTTACGGCCCAAGGTATAAAGATCGCGAATATTTGCTGTCTTGTGACCGAGCACATAATAAGCCTGGCTATCACCCCCTCGCCTCATGCTGTTCGCTTTCGGATTAATGAGAGATGGGAGATTCTTGCCCTCGTCCTTCACAGATTCCTTATTGCTATTTACGGGAATCAACTGAGAACCCACACTGTGAGCGGAGTTATCGGAATTTGAGTAATTGGAACCAGTCCGCCTAGAATGCGCTGATCGGTCGATTGGCTCGGTGTAGCCTTCAAAATATTTTCCTGTCAAAGATCCGCGGCATGTATTGCCCATGAAACGAAGCACGAACCCCTGACCTCTACAAACTCTGCCTCATTCAAGGAAAATCACACCAATCGTGGAGAGAAAGAAACAAAGCAGCCCAGACCTTGGAAATCACAGATAAATTCCACGAAGAGCTTCTAATCCAATCGACGACTTTTCTCAGTCTCCACACATCAAAAGCACAAGAATATCTAGATAATCAAATACAAAATCCCTAATCTCACAAAAAATATAAAAATAAAAAAATCCAAGAAATCTAGGACTCCGGATCGGAAAAATCCAGATGGAATCAGGAACGGAGAGATCTCGAATCGAAACCGGCGAAATCTTCGAAACAATCGATCGAGTTCAGCTGGAAATCGAGGATTTCAGGAGAATTCTAGGAATCTGGGGTTTTAAACAGAAGAGATGGAAATCGCAGAGAGAGAGAAGATGAGAATTCTAAAAGCGGAAATGAAGGAATGGATCGGGAAATGGGAATTTATAGGGGGAGAAGAAATTTCATGGCTCTTTCGCGATCACGTTGGGAGAAAACCCAATTTTTTTTTTGTAGAAATCCATTCTTCTTTGAATTTTCTTTTTCGTTCTTTCTTTCTTTCTTTTTTTTCTTTTTCTTTTGGTCGGGGGATTGGTTGCAGAGAGGTGCTGACCAGCTTTCGTTTCTTATATATGACGCGGTTTTAGGAATTTTCTACACTTCTTTGACGAAAACGACAAAGCTGTCTTGGGATTACAAAGCTGCCTGACCATTAATTCATGTGGCACTCCGTGAGATTTCGCCCTGTCGGCACGGGTGTTCAGGGTCGCTCGGATTACTGGTCGGTGCTGCTGGCCCACCATGATGTATGTGTTTTATCCACGCCGTTCATCCATTTTTTCAGCTAATTTCGTAGCACGAGCAAAAAAATCCAAATCTCAGGTGGACCCACCATAGGAAACATTGGCAACTTAACAGTCCGTTAAAAACGGGCTCCCTGAAATGTTTGTTTGCCATGCAACATGATGATTAGGTGAAATAGACATAGATGAGGAGAAAACACGGATGTCAACTTGATCCGGTCAATCAGAATGAGTTACATATTATTTAAATGGATTTGCGGTATTTAGACATCTAAGGAATATATGAAGAAGGTATTACGGAGTATATCAAGCAACCCTTCCATGTCTATTAAGCAATAGATTAAACAATCATATAGAAGCTGTCATGTTATGGAAGCTGTTGTAGCAACATTAGAATGTGGGAAGAAACTTGATGACAGGTTTAAAGCAACATATAGTCGAGGAATTCAAATGGAAATTTTTGTGTCGTACTAACCAAATCAAACTCAAAGGTATATTTTAATCGTCCTTTTAACTATGGTCATTTACATTTCTGAGTGTAATTATTTAACCATTTTTGCAAGTTTTTTGCCTACTGTTTATGGTCCATCGTGTAATCCATAGTATTAATAAAGTAGCTGATAATATCAGCTGTAATTTGGGTCTCTGCTCATACGTTGGATTCAGTTCTCAATCCGGGAAGGGGTTTTGCAGTTGCTCTTCACAACTAACAGTAAGGATTCCTTTCTTGTCTTTCTTTTTATCTATATTGAAAATTCATTTCATACGGAAGGAAAAGATGTAACCCATAATCCAATGACAAAACCTAACCTCTGAATATCACCTAATACTATTTACATACTGAGCTAGTGGCTAAATAGGTGACCAATCTCATTCGATCTCTGTCATATACCGTGTATCTACCTATCTCAACACTTGGGGTCATATAGTTGTTCAATTTGAATTGAGTCACAAATCCAATTCTGGCATGCCCACACTTACCACGTGACAAAACCGATAAAAACAATGAGCAACAACTTTTGGCACGCCCAGTGAGACCCTATCTTTAACTTACCAGCGTAACATTTCCAATTGAAATTATGAATAGGAGTAATCTAATCACAGGGGTCAAACCCTCCACACTAACAGCATCACCTCCGATCGAGGACTTGTAAGTTTAAGCGGCCCCCGAAGCATTAAATCTCAATAGTAGCTCGACACTCAGTACCAAGAATCAGGAAGAGGCATCGACCTCTCAGACCGTCTCTCCTGATAAGATAACAGTCGCACTCCAAGAGGTACAGCTAAGCATCCAACATGTTCAGGAATATAGAAGAGCCCAGGTCGAGCAATTCTGTATTCAAACCGAGAACACCAAGAGATACATGCCCTGCCAGACCAAATTCATGCATCGATTTATGGCTCTGATGGCCGAAAGAAAGCTTATAACAATGTAGTATAATGAAGAGGGAAGTTCTACTGACGACACGTTTCAGCCGCCACTTATGCCTTCACCGCAGAGGAACCCACCACCAATTCCAGTTTAGGAAATACGAAATGCTCCGTCGCCCACTGAATTCAGATGATTAAAGCGGGAGGCTGGGAATTTTGTTCTTGAAGTTTGGAATTAGGGCTTATCCGAAGGATATAATCCCCAATAATTCCTTAGGAATTCGTTGTTCAAAAAGGACCAAACCAATTAGGTCCCAAACTACCGCCGATAGTTAAATCTCAGTGAGTGGATCATGACCAAATCATGCAGATGTTCAAGGAAGTTGCAGGCTAAGTACTAGGTTGCAGTACTATTCCGATTTACCATAAGACTTATCCTAAGTGGATTAATTGGCAACATCCGTTGCCACAGAATTATCGACCAGACTTTGCCCTATTTTCAGGTGATCCCTACCAATCAACCATCAAGCACGTTAGCCGATTCACCATGCAATGTGGGGAACTAGCCAACGACGACTATTTTAAGTTGTAATTATTTGACCATTCATTAATGGTAGTGACTTTCACGTGGTATTCCAACTTATTGTCAAATTTGATTCATACTTGGCAACAAATGGAAGAAAAAATTAATGTTCAGTTTTTCTCTAAGAATAGGGAAATAATCATGACTGATCTTGCTAGTTTCTATCAGTTACCAAGAGAAACCTGTGAGAGCTATATCACCCAGTTTAAAAAGGTGAAAAGTTGATGCAAGGTTGTTATGATCGAAGCCGAATTTGTGCAACTTGCACGAGATAGGCTCGAATCCAAACTTTATAAGAAATTCATTAGGATAGAGTTCATGAACCTGTATGACCTGACTAGGAAGGTCTCCAAGTATGAAAACTTCTACAAGAGAGTGTTAGGCAAAAGAATTCATCAATTGGGACATATTACCATGACCCAAATTATAAGGTCGTAATTGCAGAAGTAGTAGCTAAAAAGCCACTCATATGCTCGGCGTAGGTCAAAGCAGAATCGACCATGTGGACTGCACAAAAGGCCCAACAAGTACACTTTTGATATCACATGGGTTGATCAAATATTCAATATTCTGTTGACTGGAAAGTTTATTAAAATTCTAATAAATCATAAGATACCTTCGGTCGACGAATTGTATAAAATTGAATATTATAAATGGCATAGGACTTGTTCCCATTCAACTAACAAATGTGTGGCATTTAGGAACATGGTCCAAGATAATATCGATAGCGGGCTACTAAAGTTTCCCGAGAAGAATGAAGAGTTGATGTTAATTAATAAGGATCATTCCTACCTAATCTTGAGGTCAATATGGTTATGAAAAATCTAACAAAGACTAATCGAATGCGACTAAGGGTTAATATTTCTCCAACTAACCGCATAAGTACACCACAGTGGTCGGGGCATGGGCGACGTCGACCTCCCCACTCGATTGCCATCCAACCAAACATGATTTGGTAAGATGGTCAAGGCTCACAATTATGCGACCAATGTGTCAGAAGGACCATTCCGGGATGGGGAGACCCTCCTTAACCAAGGTCGCAAGGCCGCTACATGGCTTCTAGAAGGCCTGAAGGAAGCCGTCAGAATCAGTCGCAGAGGATGCCTTCACCCCTTGATCGTTACTCTCAGGGTAGGTTGTCAAATCAAAGGAGGGTTAAACCTCCATCATTATAGAAGGAAGTCTATAAATAGGTCATGCATCCTAAATTCCCAGTTGTTCTAGAAGCAATGACTCGAACTCAGAAACGCCATTGGTAGAAGCATATAGTGGCCATGAGGAGAGAGTCGGCAAGGGTCGAGGATATATCCCGACCAAAAGTAGTGCAACTATAGCCATTCTTGAGAATCCCTTTATCCGAAGAACAGTTGGGCGTTATATGGTTGAAACAATTCTACCGTCCGTGTTGTGTGACCAGGATGCTAACATTCTCATCCAAACATGTGAATCAGCTGGTCCGAAGGACAAAGAAAATTGTGATAATATATTGGATTATCTCAATGATGAATGTTTCTTAGGGGATGAGTGGTTGGTGAACAAATTAGTAGCAACTGCTGAAGCGTTGCAAGTGGTCTCACCTATGACCACATCAGTCTGCGATGCAGCCGACGAGAACATAAGCATATTAAAAAAAAGTCACAATATGCAAGATAGCTCAGAAACACTAGGGGGTAATGTCCAAGTTCGAAGATTGTGTTTGGGACATTGCCACTGTCATGTTCCATTACAATATAGTATTTACTTTGCCTTCCAATTTTCAAGCTAAATTGGCTCAGCCGAGTAAGATAGCATGCGATGTAGAGGAATTCAACCCTTATAGTGATACAACACACTTCTTTCCCATCAAAGGAAACAATCAAAGGGAGACCAAGAGTGGATGGAACGCCACATGTGAACACCATTATGGTGGAATTAGGAACTACATCAGAAAGAGTAGTCATAAAAAAACCCACTCACAGCATGATGCAACATCTCAAGCCATTGTATATATCTACTCACCTTAAAGGTTGCCTCGTGACCATGATTCTAGTTGATAATGGGGCTGCTGTTAATCTTCTACCACTAAGAATGATGTTAAAATTAGTGGCCGACTTGATCCTGTAAGAGGTCATTTTCAGTAATTTTGTTGATCATGTTATAAATACTCATGTGCTTCTGCCAATCGACCCGACTGTCAGGACTAAAATAGTATTAGCTCCATTTTTCGTGGTCGATACCTCATCCAGCTATAGTGCTCTACTTGGTAGGGAATGGATCCATTCATTTGCATTTATCCCATTATCTTTACACCAGTACATAATTTTTTGGAACCATGATAAAGTTGAATTTGGTTTGGCCGATTGTGAGGCCTGTATCCTAGCCCGTACGATTCCGTAGGCTTCTGCGGTCCTCCCGGTTGAATTCCAGTGACCCGCGATCTGTAACTGGTGTTTGCATATGATCCTAAGTGATATCTCGTATTCCAGAGTTAGCTCGACCCGAGACTTGTATCCTTGCAACCGCACCATCGCCGCGGTTCTGACGCCACGTCTCTCGCGCTGAGGCGATACCCGAGGCAGGAGATGTGGGCTAACGTTCAATTTGAGAAAAACGCCGTGAGTTGCAAAATCCAAGAGAGGATGTCCCATCAATTCCATCAATCAAGTGCATGTCCCATCCCTAAAAGTAACCCCATAAAGTCAACTCTCTCTCTCTCTCCACCCATACATGTCAAGTACACCATCACCTTTCACCCATCCCTCACCCATCTCTCTCTCTCTCTCAACCTCTCTCTCTCATCTCTCTCTCTCATTCTCCCAAGTAACCCACCATCGAAGCTAGCTCCATGGGAGAGAAGTTAGGTGTGGCCCACTCCCTACCATCTAATCCCACCATCCAAACTTCGTCAACCTCCATCAAAGTCGAAGCCAAGGAGCTTAGATTGCCATTAATCCAAGAAGAAGAGATCTAAGGTGGGTGATTTGTTTTGATTTGATGATTTGAGGGCCCACATATGGTGGGACCCATCTTGATGTATGCATTGCATAGAGAGGGGCCCATAGTGGCGGGGTCCCTCCCCTTCTCACGTTTTTTCTCTCCCTTTCTCTCTCTCTCTCTCTCTCTCTCTCTCTCTCTCTTTCCCATGTGATGTGGGCCCAACTGTGATGTGTGCACCTCCCCTTGTCTAGCAAGTGCACCCATGGTTTGGACGGCCAGTGCCATCCAGCTGGCCAAAAGGTTTGGACGGGCCAGCTGCTGGTACCATCCAGCATCCCTGGACAAAGGGAAAATCAAATATCAGCTTGATCCCGGGCGTGTGGCCCACTGGATGGGGACCACCATGATTTATGGGACGATGGGACCCACATGGAATCGTTATTCAGACCGTCCGTTAAATGGACGTCCAGATCTGGACGTTTGATTAAATATATATATAGAGAGAGAGAAGTGGTGAGGCCCACCTAGTAGGACCCACTTTGATGTATTTATTCTACATCCACTCCGTCCATCCGTCCTGGATGGGTGAAACCTACCATGATTTATGTATTTTATCAGCTCCATCCATCTGCGGGGGGTCCTACCCTGCACGTGTGTCCAGCACCGTTTGATGGATTAGGACGGTGGGACCCACCTTAGATGTATGTATTTCAGCACCGTCAAGTAGCTGTTAGACGGTGGGGCCCACATTGATAAGTGTTTTATCCATGTTGTCTAAACACGTGGACCCCACCTTAATATATATATATTGTATATTTCACCGTCCATTTCTGGACGGTACCATGAAGGCCAACCTTTGATGTATATGCTGGAAATCCAGCTATCCACCTATTTTACCAATGAGACCCACCCCTGATGTATTTATTTTATATCCATGCTGTCTATCAAGTGGACCAAGTAGTGAGGGATTGAACGTCTACCATTGAAACCCCTTTTGGGAGTGCGGAAGTTTTGGATCAGTATGAAATTTGATCTTCCTCTTGATTCAGGTCTTTGTGACCATATGAGCAGATTTGGATGGAAAATAAATGTTGTGGTGGGCCTTGGTTTTTTAACAGTGATAAATCATTATCACCACTGTTATTTATGGTATGGTCCAGATGATCTCCGATTTTGATCCATTTGGTTAGCACTCTAAAATGATCTCTAAATAAAGATGTATGGTGTAGATAGCTCACTTAGAATGGTGGGCTCGATTTGATGTATTTGAGGCCCACCTGTTGTATATATTTGAGGCCCATGTGTAGGGCCCACCTATTGTGTATTTGAATTTGAAGCCCATGTGTTGTGGCCCATTGTGATGTATTCAAGGTCCATGGGCGAGGCCCATTGTGATGTATTCGAGGCCCATGGGAAAGGCCCGATGTGATGTATAAGGCCCATTTGGTGAGGCCCATTGTGATGTATTTTCAGCCCATGTAATGTGGCCCATAGTGATGTGTACTAGGCTCATGTGATGTGGCCCATAGTGATGTGTACTAGGCCCATGTGAGTGGCCCATAGTGTTGTGTATAGGCCCATATGATGCGACCCATAGTGATGTGTAGTAGGCCCATGTGAGTGGCCCATAGTGATGTGCATTAGGCCCATGTGAGCAGCCCATAGTGTTGTATATTAGGCCCACGTCATGCAACCTATAGTGATGTGTACTAGGCTCGTGTGAGCGGCCCATAGTGATGTATATTGTGGCCAATTGTGATGTATTCGAGGCCCATGGGTCATGGCCCATGGTGATGTATATGAGGCCCATATGTGCAGCCCAATGTGATATACATATGGCCCATGTTCGAGGCCCAATATGATGTATACTTGGCCCATGTGTTGGGGCCCATTGTGATGTATCTGAGGCCTGTGTATTGCGGCCCATTTGATATATGTGAGGCTCATATGATGTATATGTGGTCCATGAGTGAGCCATGAGTGAGCCTATCGTGGTGAACATTAAACCCTTTATGTGAGGCCTCTTATGTTGTGTATGAGGCCCTTGTATGTGGCCATAGGCCCCCTATACGTTTGGCTCTATGTGGGCCACTCCTTGGGAGTAATGTTGGTTAAATGTCCACATTGATGGGCAATTATGGTTAAATGTCCACATTGTAACCTTCCCTTAGGCCCTTTGTTAGGCCAATTTCGATTGTCGAGGCCGATTCCGATTTTCGAAGTCGATTGTCAAGGCCAATTTTAATTATCAAGGCCGATTCCGATTGTTGAGGCCTATTCCGATTGTCTAGGCCGATTGTCGAGGCCGATTCTGATTGTCGAGGCCGATTGTAATTATCGAGGTCAATTCCAATTATCGAGGCCGATTCTGATTGTTGAGGCCGATTCCAATTGTCGAGGCCGATTCTAATTATTGAGGCCGATTCCAATTGTCAAGGCCGATTTCGATTGTTGAGGCTGATTTCGATTATCAAGGCCAATTTTGATTATCGAGGTCGATTCAGATTATCGAGGATGATCTCGATTATCGAGGCCGATTCCAATTATCGAGGCTAGATATTGAGGCCGATCGTTGAAGTCGATTATCGAGGATGGATATTAAGGTCGATTATCGAGGTCGATCGTCGAAGCCGATTATCGAGGATAGATATCGAGGCCGATTATCGAGACTGATTGTTGAGGCCTATTATTGATATCGATTAAGAGTATGTGGTATCTTAACATTATGATACATACCCATACGCATCATCTGCATGTTTGTTATGAGATGTGATTCACCATTGCATATGCCATAGTGCAAGTGGTTTATGAGACTCCCTGATAGGTGGAGTTATCCCACATGAGCGCACGTATGCGCAGGATTGATGCATGATTAGACTACGTGACTCCTGTATCTTGCATTGTGTGATTGTGATTACTGTATGCCCTAGCGACATCAGGGCTATGACTTCCACAGGCATGTCATGGATGGCCAGATGAGACACCGAAAATGTTTAGTTCGAGCATCTGAGCACTTTAGATGTCCGTGGGTGAAAGTCCCTAAACCTCCGTGGCCATGAGATGCCCCAATGTCGAGATCGAGTAGATATATGAGCGCCCGAGTGCCAAATACCAATAGGCCACATCTCTCACTATGCCATGGTTGGTTGGAAGGGGTGTGGCCTTAACCGCCCGAGTGAGGAGACTGTAAGCTATGCTGAGTTTGACCAGTTCCCAAATGGGTCCGCTATCGACGAGCCGAGTAGGCATTGGTATACTGCTAGCAGGTGGGTAGTGGAGTCTTTTCCACTCGCCGGGCTGCGCGATCAGCCGGGGCGGTAGCCAGCTTGGAGTATAGTAGATCCTGGTGATAATCCCAGAGATGTACAGTACTGATTTGTGGAGCAAGAGTTGCATACTCAATATTTTAATCATTTATTCATTCATTCACTGTCTACTCGGGCTTGTGGTGTGCAACTAATCGTTGTGTACGTTCCTAATGGAAAGGATTTTGGTTGGGGTGCGTAACTAACCTGAGATCAGGAGTCTACCACATTGAGTCTAGCTATCCAAATTTAGGTGTGGGACTGGTTTGGATAGAAGTCTCTTGTGATGGACCCCGTAGCCTGCGATACTATGTACTATCATCCTGACTTCACTCTAGCTTGGTCATTTCATTCGCATTTCACATTGCATTACATCCGTAGTATATGATATTTGACTCATTATTATCTGCATTGCATACTCTAATATTATATGGCTCGTAGACTTACCAGTATGTTTTCGCTTACTCTGATATCGTATGATTCATGATCTTTTCCGTATTTCTAACATTGTATGATTATGGTGTTGTATTTGTGTGCTTGACACTTATCTTGTGCACACACTTTCACCATCCTCTAAGCTTTCTACAAGCTTATGCATGATAAATGTGTGCAGGTGGCGTTAGGTTGCAGTAACGTTGAGCTTGGAATGTGCAGCCATCTTCTGGAGCTTTGATTTTTGATATATGTATTTCCCTTTCAGCATTGTATTCAACTATTTATATTAGTGGATATGTGATGATGACGTTGCCTTTGTGATTTGGGTAAACTTACAGTTATGCTAGTTATGAAACAAATGTACGTTGAAAATCCTCCTTGTAGGATTCCAGGATCGAAATCTGGCATATAGGTGTTGGGAGCCGAGAATGAGGTACTACGGAGGCTGTCGGCACCGGATTCGGCGATTGAAAATTCTGTGAGCCCGATTTCCGAGTTTGAGGAGTGACAGAAGTTGGTATCAGAGCATAACTTGGGAATAGCTAAAGATAACATCACATATCTACTGATAACTACTCTATACTCTATGATTGTTGAGAACTTAGAATGATTAGATCCCTAAGTTCGAATAACTTAGAGATTTTCTGATATAGCTCCCCTCGTTAATATTGTGAGGCTTGATAGTATTCCAGTTTCAATCGTTACTGATCCAGGATTCAAGGTTCAGTTGGATCATCGTAGTGTTGATGATGCGTTTTAAGAGGGCGAGGTTGAGATTAGAGAGTGCTATCTTCATCTTTTTATAGATTAATTGTGCCTTGACATATATACTTGATGATATTTCCTCTTCCCTTGTTTATTCTTTAAATTTCGAGGATGAAATATTTATTAGGAGGGGAGAACTGTGAGGCCCATATCCTAGCTCGTACCGTTTCGTAGGCTTTTGCGGTCCTCCTGGTCAAATTTCGGTAACCCGCGATTTGTAACCGATATTTGCACGTGATCCTGAGTCGTATCCCGTATTCCAGAGTCTACTCGACCCGAAACTTGTATCCTTACGACCGCGCCGTCGCTGCGATTCCGACGCCGCGTCTCGGGCGTTGAGGCCATAATGGGGCCAGGAGATATGGGCCCGCGTTCAGTTCAAGAAAAACGTCACGTGTTGCAAAACCCAAGAGAGCATGTCCTATCAATCCCATCAATTAAGTACATGTCTAATCCCCAAAAACAACCCCTTAAGTCAACTCTCTCTCTCTCCACCTATACATGTCAAGTACACCCATCACCTTTCACCCATTCCTCACCCATCTCTCTCTCTCTTATAATCTCTCTCTCTCTCTCATTCTCCTAAGAAACCCACCATCCAAGCTAGCTCCATGGGAGAGAAGCTAGGTGCAACGTATAAGTCTCGTATCCTAGACCGTACCGTTCTATAGGCTTTCATGGTCCTCCTAGTCAAATTCTGGCGACCCTCGACCTGTATCAGATGTTTGCGCATGATTCTAAGCCGAATCCTGCATATCAGAGTCGGCTCGACTCGAAACTTGTATCATTGCAACCGCACCATCGCCGCGATTCCAACACCGTGTCTCACGCGTTGAGGCGATACCTAGGCCAGGAGATGTGGACCCGCATTCAGTTCGAGAAAAAAATGCCCCGCGTTGCAAATCCCTAGAGAATGTCCCATCAATCAATTCCATCAATCACCTCACATGTCAAATACAACATCCCATACCCTACCCATCCCTCTCTCACATAAAGTCAACAACACCCTTACTCATCCCATTCCTTTCTCACCAACAAGTCAATCAGCACCATACCCTTCTTTACTACATCACTCCTCTCTCTCTCTCTCTCTCTCTCTCTCTCTCTCTCATTTCTCATTTCCTCCCAAGAGCATCTCAACGTCCAAGCAAGAGAGCTCCATGAGAGGAGCTTTGTGTGGCCCACTCCCTACTACCCAATCTTCCATCTTAGCCATCCAATCCTCATCTTCCTCCATTAAAGTTGAAAATAATGAGCTAAGGAGTCCATGAAGCCTAGAAGAAGGATAAGTGGTTGAATCTTTATTGTTTGTGGGTGATTTTTTTTATGGATTTTGATGATTAAAGGGCCCACTTGTGGTGGAACCCAGCTTGATGTATGCATTGTATAGGGAGGGCCCATAGTGGCGGGGTCCCTCCCTCTACCTCACCGATCTCTCTCTCTCTCTCTCTCTCTCTCTCTATCCTTCTATTCCATAGTTGTAGCCCACCATGATGGATGTATTTTATCCACGGTCCAGGTGATGGGGCGTGGGACCCACCTGGATGGATGTGTACTCACCATCCATTGCTTGGACGGTGGGAACACCACCCATACGTGGAGCCTACCCTGATGAGAAGGGGATTGGCTGGTGTACATCACACCAACTATAACTGACACAGCGACGTCAGCAAATTCCATGGGACCCATCAGATATGTGAGTTTCACCCACACCGTGCATCTACTTTCGGCAGCAGCAGCAACAGCTGCTGCTGACGTCAGTGGTTGGTGGGGACCACCATGATATATGTATTTCATATCCAGGTTATCTGTGCTTGGACGGTTCTGTGGGTCCCACTGCTGTACACGTCAGCAGCCCTGAGGGTCTGATATATGTGTTATAACCCAGACCGTCCACTCTTGTGGACCAACGCTATGTGTGCATTCATGATCCATCCCGTTCATGCACAGCTACGTGGGGCCCACCTTGTGGCTGCCACGTGTGGCCTGCCATGATGCATATCCAGTCGTCCATCTGCTTTACCATGTGGGGCGCACCTGATGTATTTGTTTCAACCCTACCGTCCTCCATTGTTGGACGTGTGGGTGGGATCCCACATGTGCATCTGCTGCACGTGCAGCAGCTATGTGAGCAGTGGGGTATGTGTTGTATCCACAACCGTCCATCTTAAGGGGCCCCACGTGAAGTACATATTTTGTATCCAGACCGTCCAGCGTCCCTGCTGCTGGACGGTGGCTGGATGATATAATATATTAATATTATATTAATATCATAATACATGATATGAGGTGGGCCACACATGTGGACCCACCATGTAAATATGTATGAAATCTCCACCGTCCAGAACATCCAGGGTCTGGACAGTGGCTACTTGTAATTTATATATATTATATTATATTATAATATGATATATTATATTATATTATATCATAATATATATATATGTGTGTGTAAGGTGGGCCATGTGCGTGGGACCCACCACTGATGTGTGTTTATATCCACGCCGTCCATTCATCAGTAGGACGGGTGGAGCCCACCATGATGTATGTTTATATCCACGCCGTCCATTCATCTGGTGAGCTCGTCTTTGGCTCAAGATGAAAATGAAGCATATTTAATCCCCTGGTGGGCCATGTATGTGGACCCCACCCTTGATGTTTGTATTACATCCAAACAATCCATTTATGCTGGACGCATGATGTACGTGCTCCATTCACCACCATCCACAGGGACGGTGAGGCCCTGACTTGATGTATGTATTATACTTACTCCGTTCATCTGTGCTGGGCAGTTTGGATGGTGTCGTGTTGCCCCACCAGGATGCATTTGTTTATCTACACCGTTCAGACGATCTGAACGGTGTTGGATGTGTTTGTATGGTGATGAGGACTCCACCATGATGTTTGTATTTAATGTCCACGCCGTCCTTCTGCTGGTCCCATCATGATGGATGTGATTCATCCACACTGCCTGGCCATGTGATAGGTCCCACCTGTGATGTATATTTGTGGCTCATATGTGAGGCACGATGTGGTGTATATCAGGCCCAAGTGATGAGGCCCGTTATTATATATAAGGCCCATGTGTAGGGCCCACCCTGTTGCGTATTTATGGCCCACTGGTGCAGCTCATTGATATAGCCCACTTGATAAATAGGAGGCCCTTTGGCACGACCCATTGATGAGGCCCACTTGATGTACACCCAGCTCATGGGCGAGGCCTAATGTGATGTATTTGAGGCCCATGAACGAGGCCCAATGTGATGTATATAAGGCCCATGCGATGCATATATGGCCCTTATGTGAGGCCATGAGCTCATTATATATTTTGGTTCTATATGTAGGTCACTCCTTGGGAGCAATGTTGGTTAGATGTCACATTTATGGGCAATGATGGTTGAATGACCACATTGTGACCTTCCATTGAGCCTGGTTAGGCCCATTCTCGTCATTCTCTAGTGGGTTATCCTAAACGATTGGGCCCCATTAATATTGCTTGGTCCATTATCAACTGTCCATCCAGGGATCCCACGTTGCGTAGAGGCCGATTGCTGATTAGCGATCGAGGCCGATTGCAGATTCCGATTAATGTGACCGATTTTTCGATTCTGATTATTGATCGATTCTAATTGTCGCGACTGATTACCGATTCCGATTGATGTGACCGATTTGTCGATTTTGATTATCGATCGATTCTGATTGTCGTGACCGATTGATGTGACCGATTTATCGATTCTGATTATCAATCGATTCCGATTGTTGCGACTAATTGTCGATTCCAATTGACGTGACCGATTTGTCGATTTTGATTATCGATCGATTTTGCTTGTCGCGACCGATTGTTGATTCCGATTGATGTGACCGATTTGTCGATTCTAATTATCGATCGATTCCAATTGTCATGACCGATTGTCGATTTTGATTGATGTGATTGATTTGTTGATTTTGATTATCAATCGATTCCGATTATTGTGACCGATTGTTGATTCCGATTGACATGACCGATTTTTCGATTCTGTTTATTGATCGATTCCGATTGTCGTCACCGATTGCCGAGTCTGATTGAGGTGACCGATTTGCCGATTCCGATTATCGATTGATTCCGATTGTCGAGGCCGAGTATCGAGGCCGATTCCAATTTGTCGAGGCCGATTGTGTAGGCCGATTTCGATTGTTGAGGCCGAGTATCGAGGCTGATTCCGATTATCGAGGCCGATTCCGATTATTGAGGCCGAGTATCGAGGCCGATTCCGATTGTCGAGGTCGATTGTATAGGCCGATTCCAATTGTCGAGGTCGATTGTCGAGACCTATATGATGTATATGCGACCCGTAGTTGAGGCTCATTGTGATGTGTATTCGATCTATGTGATGTATATATGGCCCATGTTTGAGGCCTAATGTGATGTATATGCGGCCCATATTTGAGACTCGTTGTGATGTATATTCAGCCCGTATTTAAGACCCAATGTAATGAGGCCTATGTGATGAGGCCCATTGTGATGCATTTTGAGAGCCAGGCGATGTAGCCCATTGTGATGTATGTTAGGCCCATATGAAAGGCCCATCGTGATGTGTTAAGCTCTTGAGTGGGGCCCATGGTGTGGTATATTTGGCCATTGTGTGAGGCCATGGGTCCACTATATGTTAGGCTCTATGTGGGCCATTCCTTAATGGCAATGTTGGTTAAATATCCACATTGTCGAGGTCGATTGTCGATGCTAGTTATTGATATCGATTATAAGTATGTGACAGCATAGCATCATGATACATGCCTATACGCATCATCTGCATGCTTGTTATGAGATGTGGTTGATTATTGCATATGTCATTAAGCATGTTATTATGAGACTCCCTGATAGGTGGAGGTTATCTTACATGAGCGCACGGTATGCGTAGGATTGATGCATGGCTAGTTCGTATGACTCATGCATCTTGCATTATGATTACTATACGCCCTAGCGACATCAGGGCCGTAGCCTCCACAGGCATATCGTGGTTGGCTAGACGGGACACCAAAAATTTGTTCTAGCATCGGGTTGCCATAGATGGCTCTAGGTGAAAATTCCTAAACCCTCTTGGTACCAGAGGACGCTCCAACGTCGAGACCGAGTGGATATATGAGCGCCCGAGTGCCGAATACCAGGAGGCCGCGTCTCCCACTATGTCGTAGTCAGTTGGGAGGGGGTGTGGCCTTACCCGCCCGAGCGTAGGGGGCATTACTAGGCAGAGTTTGACTAGCTCGTGAATGAGTCCGCTATCGACGTGTCGAATAGGTATTGACAGACTATTGACCAGATGGATAGTGAGGTTTCTTACGCTCACTTGGACTGTGCGGCTGGGAGAGCGGCAGTGCCATTTGGAGTGTACTAAACCCCGGTGATGATCCCAAAGATGAACAATACTGATATGTAAACTTATTGAGCAGGAGTTGCATACTCATTCATTTATTCATTCACTATCCACTCGGGCTGGTGGTGCGCAACTATTTGTTACGTATACCTTTGCAATGGCCAGGATTTCTGTTGGGGCGTGCGACTAACCTGAGATCACGAGTTTACCACATTGAGTCTGACTATCCAAATTTAGTTATGGGACTGGTTTGGATAGAAGTCCCTTATGATGGACCCCATAGCCTGCGATACTACGTATTATCATCCCGACTTCACACTCCAGCATGGTCATTCCAGTCATACCGCATATTACATTACATTTGCGGCATATGACATTTTGGGTTACTGTGTTTCTGTATTTATATGGTCTAGATATGACTGATGGGTTTTCGTGGACTCATCAGGATTTACATATTGTATTGCATCGTCGACATTTGATGTTTAACTTATTGTCTCCGCATTGCATAGCTGATCTACATTGCTTCATTACTATATGATATTGTTTTTACTATATTTCTGCATCGCATAGTCTGAATAAAGCTGATGGTATTTATGGGCCTATCAATATGTTTTCGCATTATTCTGACATTGTATGATTATAGCATTGCATTGAATACTTGACACTTACCTTATGCACACACTTACACCACCCTCTAAGTTTTCTATAAGCTTATGCACGATAGATGCGTGCAGGTGATGTTAGGTTGCAGCAGCATGGAGCTTGGAGCATGTAGCTGACTTCTGGAGCTTTGATTTTGACATATGTATTTCCCTTTCAGCACTATACTCAAATGATTATATTAGTGGATATGTGATGATAATGTTACCTTTGTGATTTGGGTAAACTTGTTATTATCTTCTTATGAGATAAATACACCTTGAAATATCCTCCTTGTAGGATCCCAGGATCAGAATCTGGCATATGAGTGATGGGAGCCGAGAATAGGGTACTACGGAGGTTGTCGGCACTGGATTCGGCGATCAGGATTCCTATGAGTCCGATCTCCGGGTTTGGAGCATGACATAACGCCCTAAAAATCGGCACTCGAGTATAGAGACCCCGATCCCGAGTTTCCGGGTGTTAACTAAATAAAAATGCATGTGTGGCCTCGGTCAGATTTTCACTCATTTTACACACGAGCAATCAAAGTAGCGCAATTCAAATTAGGGGATCTAAAGCGAGGTAGAGATAAGAAAAATAAATAATTATGGGGCCGACAGTAAAGATACGATTAATATCTGGTGTTCGCCCAAATGAGAATTATACAAATCACAATAATTGTAATAGGAATAAAGGAACAACTACCAAGCGGGAAGAAACTAGAGATCTACTAGGTGCCCTGAGCGCACCACCAAATGGTCTTATTGTTGAGTTATTTGCATATATCGAATAGAAGGCGTCAAATGCCAACATAGTGAAGAAATATCCCCAAGATTATTACTTGGGACATTTTAGGGATTAACAGGTTCACAACAAATACATATTCATACATGTAATATACTTAAACATGTTGTATTTAATGTACAGATACTAAGCAGTTACACGTGTTATCAACCCAGTCAACGTAAGTAATGATAAAACAAGAAATCAAACATTTCCAAAATACTCTTATTAAATGTGCATATAAGATATGACATAATGCATGCTCTCACCATTCGACACTCCCTCAACATGCGACTCCGACTACCTGGTTTGCAAATGATAACACTTCCTCAACACACGACTTCAATGCCCGTTTCACCATATTCAAAACTAATGTGATGCGGTGAATGATCATGTTAGCCAAGTAATTATTAAGTTTAATTCATCCAGCATATTGGCGAAGTTAGGATATCGACGTTATATCACGAGTCATTATCCGGATCACATGGTTTGTTGCCGCACGTAGTGACTCCTTACCAGTGTTCCTTGATCCAACTTTATGTTGCACCCGTTTATCTCATAAATCAACAATTTTAAGGGTACGGTATGATACCTAAATGTATGAGGATCAATCCCAGTGTGAGTCATCACCCAATACCGGGTATGATCACTCATTTTCGAGGTGTGGGCTTGTCATATAAAACCAAAACACATAAAGGAGAGGGCTCGTCATCCAATTCCATTCACGCTCGAGTTGTTCGAACAGTACTCTAGCACCTAACCATCGGCTGGGTAATTGGACGGGGGCTGTTCGAACAATGGTCTATCACCTCCATCAGTGCTTACTGGTCACTATAGGGAGGCTTGTCACCCCAGCATAGGCCGACAGCTCGGACACGGTATCCCATACCACCATACTTAACTCATGAGTCTTAGTTGCTCATTAGTCACTACAGGGAGGCTCGTCACCCTAGCATAGGTCGACATCTCGGACACGGTGTCCCATACCACCATGCCCGGCTCATGAGTCTTAGTGGGATCGTAACAGTAATGGTTATGAGTAGGCTAAATCAATGGTAACGGTGGTATCCCAGATTCTATTGAATGTTATATAATCACCAAGTACAAGAATGATCGAGCTTGCATTAGATTGATGCCAACGATTATGGAGGACCTCGGACAAACCGACATTAGGTGCAAAGCATCCCATGTAGCTCCAACTATTATCGATCGTCCGTGTTCAACTCCGGTTGGCCGTATAAGCTTGGGATAGCTTCCCTAAAGCTAGCTATCCATGTATTTGGATAATTTACAGAGCTTGGTCCACCACCACAATACAATTCAATAATCCTAGTATTTCTAAGCATTCAACATCTAAGAATTTTATAATATTAAGAGCTTCATGTTATTCAAGCATTTCGTTGAGCATGTTATCAATCAATTAGTAAATAAATGCATTTGATTATTCTAAAATACCGAGTAGAAGCTTGGGGTAGATCTTCACCTTTGAGTCAAAATCCTAGACTCGGATGTAGCCCTAGCGTCGGGAATATTGGGGAAAATGCTCCAAACCTAAATTAAAGTATAAGACTATCGTTAATGACACAAATTTAGTCCTAATTAATATTAAACAATGAATTATGGCTTAACTAAATCAATTTGGTTGATCCATCAACTAGGTTTACCAAATCGAGACTCGTAATCGGCGTACAATTAAAACCATAATGGAATAGGGCCCGATTACGGCTCCCTCAAGAGTATGGACTGCTTTAATTAGTAATTATGACTTAAAGCCCTAACATACTCAATCCTAATATTAGGGTTTGCGAGAATCAATGGAAACAAAATGGGGTTTTTAATCCTAGTGGCTCAAAATGAAAGAAATGAAAGAAAGATATGGAAAGACATGTAGGAAAATCTCTTCCCTAGCATGTGAGTGGAGAATCCAACCTAAAATCTTCGGATTTCATCCGTGGAAGACATGAGATTAGGAATAGAGATGAAGTCTTGCACGAATCCGGCGAGCACGAGGATTGGATGGCGTGATCCGGCACTGAGCCCCCCCATCTTTCTCATTCCTCTCCTTTTCTCCTCCATTTTTTCCTTGGATTTGTAAATTCGTATGGGAGCAAATGAAGCCCCCAAATGACCTATTTATAGCACCAGATTTGGTGCAAATGGCCTTAAGAGTTGGGTTTTTACTATACTAGCCCTAGGGGATTATGTTTTTACTCTTCGAGGTCCATTACGGGGGCGTAGGGTCAACACCCACCATAGGATAGTTGGCCTTAGTGATGATCTATGCATAAACACAATCGGCCCGCCATTTGGATGCGTCGATCGACGGATATGATTAGAAGTTTGTTCAACGGTCACCAATGGTCGATCAGGGCCGCAGTTATATGGATATATTTGGGAAAATATCATTATCCGGTATCCCAACTTTGGCCATGAATCGACGGTCCAAAAGCTATAACTTCATAAAAGAACAAAATGGCTAATTTCACTTAAGTTACAGATTTTCATATAAGGTATTCGCACAACCCAAGCACTCACCATGTGAGTCCAAGTTGAGAAATTCGAGGCATGATCTCGGTTTGATGTCCCGCGATGGACGTTAAGCCCACTAAGACGAATGTCTTTTCATAATCTCAGATTTAGTGGCCCATTAACAAGTGGTCTAGAGCTTATTTGTATAATCAAGGCCTTTCCAGAATGAATTGGGTATCGATATTTCTTATGAGAAATGATTAGGATTTGGATTAGCTAATTTCATAGTATTGACTATTTACAACTAGTGAGAATGATGATTCGGTCGTAATCACCCTAATCAAGAACCCTAATTCAACTATATTGAAAACTACCTGATTTAGTAAAATATACTAAAATAGAAAATTTAAATTTAATCATATAGGATGATTCCTAGTATGATTAGAAGAAATTTCTAAGAAGACGCTAAGTATAAAAATTCTAAGATGAAAAAGATACGCGCAACCCATTGACAACATGTAGTTGTAGAAAATTTTCAGTTTCAATAACTCTATTTCATATAATACTTTTGACACTTTTAGTTAGTATATTATTTTAATTATTTTTTTATTAGTTCATCATCAAGTCTACTTTATCTCTACCAAATTTCATTAAATTTTGTATTCTAAAAAAGTTCTAAAAATTCTGGAAGTACCAGCTGTCTGAAACTAATAATTTTTAGATAGTTGTCACATCATCCTAGATTTAAATATATTAAAATTATTTTATTTTTTATTTATTTTTATATGAAACTAGACTTATCAAGTTTCAATTTGGCTTTTGAATCACCGAAATCGGAGTTATATTAAGGTAGATATGACTTTTTGAAGTCGGCCTAAAAACGCAGATAATTTCGACGGTGGTCTAATGAAATCTGGTGCACTGGTGGTGCGCTGCCGTAATGGCAGTTCCGCTGAGCTCCTCTGGAGCCGGCGGCGGTGCGCCGCCGATTTGGTGGTGGTGTCGCCATCCCCTGTGGTGTTTGGTGGTGGCTCTGCCACTTGATAATTGAAACTGGTGTATCTTGCAAACCAAAATGAGTTATTCGACGCGAAATATATGATTTTGGGGTAGGAGAAGCTACTATATCCAAATAAACTATTTATTTCTCAATATTCCATCAAGTTAATGGTTTAAAGTCCATTTTATTTGTAATTTTACTATTTATAGTAAATTTTAGTTTAAGTATAGTTCTTCATCCTTTAAGCTTTAGGATTTGTGTCTAATATGAAAGTACTTAGAAATATTTGAAGAATAAGGTGGTGGAAGGTGAGGTTTTTGAAGGAGATGGGTTGAAAGGGAGATTTGAGACTTAGGGATTGAGTTTTGAGAGCTTGGGAAGATAATGGGGTGATGACTTGAGAGTGAAAAGGGTATAATGGACTAGAAATGGGGTATAAATGAAGTAGAAATGGCCCTAAGTGAAGCCCATGGGGCTTCTATGTGATTCATGAGAGCAAAGAGGAGCCCCTTCTATAGCCGAACCCTAGGTTAAGACTTCAGTGTTTAGATTAGCCGGATGGCTTGGTCCTAGTGTCTTCTAACATCACTAAGTTCGATCGCTCCTTCCTAAGTCGATAAGGTGTTATGATAGACCCATTGCCTAAGGATGTCCAACTCCAAGTTGGTAAAAAAATCCGAGACGTTACACTAGGTGTGGCCCACTCCCTACCATCCAATCCCACCATCCAAACTTCATTAACCTCCATCAAAGTCGAAGCTGATGAGCTTAGCTTGTCATTAATCTAAGAAGAAGAGATCTAAGGTGGGTGATTTGTTTGGATTTGATGATTTGAGGGCCCACATATGGTGGGACCCATTTTGATGTATGCATTTTATAGAGAGGGGCCCATAGTGGCAGGGTCCCTCCCCTTCTTACGTTTTTTCTCTCCCTCTCTCTCTCTCTCTCTTTCCCATGTGATGTGGGCCCCACTGTGATGTGTGCACCCCCCTGTCCAGCAAGTGGACCCATGGTTTGGACGACCAGCCCCATCCAGCTAGCCAGAAGGTCTGGACGGGCCAGCTGCTGGTACCATCCAGCACCCCTGGACAAAGGGAAAATCAAATATCAGCTTGATCCTGGGCATGTGGCCCACTAGACGTGGGACCACTGTGATTTATGGGTTTGATCTGCACCGTCCGTGCAATGGGACCCCACCATGTTGAATGTATTTTGCATCCACACCGTCCATCCAAACAATGGGTCTCAGCCGCCACAGTTGCTGATTGATGTCAACAGTTCTGTGGGCCACCATGATTTATCTGCCAACCCAAGTCGTCCATCTACTAGACCACCAGCTATAGTTGCATAGCTGTATTGATGTCAGTAGGATGGTGGGACCCACATGGAATCGTTATCCAGACCGTCCGTTAAATGGACGTCCAAATCTGGACGTATGATTATATATATATATATATATATATATATATATATATAGAGAGAGAGAGAGAGAGAGAGAGAGAGAGAGAGAGAGAGAGAGAGAGAGAGAGAAGTGGTGAGGCCCACCTATGTAGGACCCACTTTGATATATTTATTCTATATCCACTCCATCCATCTGTCCTGGACGGGTGGAACCTATCATGATTTATGTATTTTATCAGCTCCATCCATCTGCAAGGGGTCCCATCCTGCATGTGTATCCAGCACTGTCCGATGGATTGAGATGGTGGGACCCACCTTGGATGTATGTGTTTCAGCACTGTCCAGCAGTTGCTGAATAGTGGGGCCCACATTAATGTGTTTCAGCACTGTCCGAACACGTGGACCCCATCTTAATATATGTATTATATATTGCACCGTCCATTTTTGGACGGTACCATGTAGGCCAACCTTTGATGTATATGCTGGAAATCCAGCCGTCCACCTGTTTTACCAATGGGACCCACCCCTGATGTATTTATTCTATATCCATGCTGTCTATCAGGTGGACCACACTGTAACCAGTGAAGGATTGAACGTCTACCATTGAAACCCCTTTTGGGAGTGCAAAAATTTTAGATCAGTATGAAATTTGTTCTTCCTCTTGATTCAGGTCTTTGTGACCATATGAGCAAATTTGGATGGAAAATAAATGTTGTGGTAGGCCCTGGTAATTTTAACGGTGAAAAATCATTATCACCACTGTTATTTATGGTATGGTCCAGATGATCTCCCATTATGATCCATTTGGGTAGCAGTCTAAAATGATCTCTAAATAAACATGTATGGTGTAAATAGCTCACTTAGAGCGGTGGGCTCGATTTGATGTATTTGAGGCCCACTTATTATATATATTTGAGGCCCATGTGTAGGGCCCACCTATTGTGTATTTGAAGCCCATGTGTTGTGGCCCATTGTGATGTATTCGAGGCCCATAGGCAAGGCCCAATGTGATGTATAAGGCCCATTTGGTGAGGCCCATTGTGATGTATTTTTAGCTCATGTGATGTGGCCCATAGTGATGTGTACTAGGCCCATGTGAGCGGCCCATAGTGTTGTGTACTAGGCCCATGTGATGCGGCCCATAGTGATGTGTAGTAGGCCCATATGAGCGGCCCATAGTGATGTGTATTAGGCCCATGTGAGCGGCCCATAGTGTTGTGTATTAGGCTCACGTGATGCGGCCCATAATGATGTGTACTAGGCTCATGTGAGCGGTCCATAGTGATGTATATTGTGACCCATTCTGATGAATTCAGGCCCATGGGTCATGGCCCATGGTGATGTATATGAGGTCCATATGTGCGGCCCAATGTGATGTATATATGGCCTATGCTCGAGGCCCAATATGTTGTATACCCGGCCCATGTGTTGGGGCCCATTGTGATGTATCTGAGGCCCATGTATTGTGGCCCATTTGATGTATGCGAGGCTCATATGATGAGGCCCAATGAGATGTATATGTGGTCCATGAGTGAGGCCCATCGTGGTGAACATTAGACCCTTTATTTGAGGCCCATTATGTTGTGTATGAGGCCCTTGTATGTGGCTATGGGCCCACTATACATTTGGCTCTATGTGTGCCACTCCTTGGGATCAATGTTGGTTTAATGTCCACATTGATGGGCAATGATGGTTAAATGTCCACATTGTGACCTTCCCTTAGGCCTTGTGTTAGGCCGATTTTGATTGTTGAGGCTAATTGTCGAGGCCGATTCTGATTGTCGAGGCCGATTCTAATTATCGAGGCCGATTCCGATTGTCGAGGCCGATTCTACTTGTTGAGGCCGATTCTGATTGTTAAAGCCGATTCCGATTGTCGAGGTCGATTCTAATTGTTGAGGCCGATTCGGATTGTTAAGGCTGATTCCGATTGTTGAGGCCGATTCTAATTATCGAGGTCGATTTTGATTATCGAGGCCGATTCCGATTATTGAGGCCTATTGTCAAGACCGATTCCGATTATCAAGGCTGATCTCAATTATTGAGGCCGATTTCGATTATCAAGGTTGGATATCGAGGCCGATTATCAAGGATGATTGTTGAGGCCAATCGTCGAGGCTGATTATCGAGGACGGATATCGAGGCCTATTATCGAGACTGATTGTTGAGGCCTGTTGTTGATACCGATTATGAGTATGTGACAGCTTAGTATCATAATACATACCTATACGCATCATCTGCATGTTTGTTATGAGATGTGATTGACCATTGCATATGCCATAGTGCAGGTGGTTTATGGGACTCCCTAATAGGTGGAGTTATCCCACATGAGCACACGATATGTGCAGGATTGATGCATGATTAGACTGCATGATTCCTGCATCTTACATTGTGTGATTGTGATTACTGTACGCTTTAGCGACATTAGGGCTATGGCCTCCACAGGCATGTCATGGATGGCCAGATGAGACACCAGAAATGTTTTGTTCGAGCATCTTGGCACTTTGGATGTCCATGGGTGAAAGTCCCTAAACCTTCGTGGCCATGAGACGCCCCAACATCTAGACCGAGTGGATACATGAGCGCCCGAGTGCCAAATACCAGTAAGCCACGTTTCTCACTGTGTAGTGGTCGGTTGGGAGGGGGTGTGACTTTATCCGCCCAAGTGAGGGGGCTGTAAGTTATGATGAGTTTGACCAGTTCCCAAATGGGTCCACTATCCGGGTAGGCATTGGTATACTGCTAGCAGGCGAGTAGTGAGGTCTTTTCCACTCGTTAGGCTACATGACCGGCCGGGGCGGTAGCCAACTTGAAGTGTACTAGACCCCGGTGATGATCCCAGAGATGCATAGTACTGATTTATGGAGTAGGAGTTGCATACTCAACATTTTACTCATTCATTCATTCATTCACTGTCCACTCGGGCTGGTGGTGTGCAATTAATCGTTGTGTACGTTCGCAATAGAAAGGATTTCGGTTGGAGTGCACAACTAACCTGAGATCAGGAGTCTAGCATATTAAGTCTGGCTATCTAAATTTAGGTATGGGATTGGTTTGGATAGAAGTCCCTTGTGATGGACCCCGTAGCCTGCGATACTACGTACTATCATCCTAACTTCACTTCAGCTTGGTCATTTCATTCGCATTGCACATTGCATTGCATCTGCAGTATATGATATTTGGCTCATTATAATCTGCATTGCGTACTCTAATATTATATAACTCGTAGACTTACCAGCATGTTTTCGCTTACTCTGATATCGTATGATTCATGATCTTGCCAGTATTTTCGACATTGTATGATTACGGCGTTGTATTTGTGTGCTTGACACATATCTTACGCACACACTTTCACCACCCTCTAAGCTTTCTATAAGCTTATATGTATGATAGATGCGTGCAGGTGGCATTAGGTTGCAGCAGCGTTAAGCTTGGAGCATGTAGCCGTCTTTTGGAGCTTTGATTTTTGATATATGTATTTCCCTTTCTGCACTGTATTCAACTATTTATATTAGTGGATATGTGATGATGACATTACCTTTGTGATTTGGATAAACTTGTATATGCTAGTTATGAAACAAATGTACCTTAAAAATCCTCCTTGTAGGATCTTAGGATTGAAATATGGTATATAGGCGTCGGGAGTCGAGAATGGGGTATTACGGAGGCTGTTGGCACCGGATTCGGCGATCGAAAATTCTGTGAGCCCAATTTTTGAGTTTGGGGCGTGATAGAAGTTGGCATCAGAGCAAAACTTGGGAATACTTGAAGATAATGTCACATATTTACTGATAGCTACCCTACACTCTATGATTGTTGAGAACTTAGAATGGTTAGATCTCCGAGTTCGAATAACTTAGAGATATTCTGATATAGCTCTCTACCGTTGATATTGTGAGGCTGCATAGTATTCCAGTTTTGATCATTTCTGATCCAGGATTTGAGGTTCAGTTGGATCATCGTAGTGTTGATGATGCGTCTTGGGAAGGCGAGGTTGAGATTAGAGAGCGCTATCTTCATCCTTTTGTAGCTTAATTATGCCTTGACATATATACTTGATGATGTTTCCTCTTCCCTTGTCTGTTTTGTAAATTTTGAGGATGAAATTTTTATTAGGAGGGGAGAGCTGTGAGGCCCGTATCCTAGCCCTTACCATTCTGTATGCTTCTGTGGTCCTCCTGGTCGAATTTCGGTGACCTGTGATCTGTAACCGGCGTTTGCATACGATCATGAGTCATATCCCGTATTCCAGAGTCTGCTCGACCCAAGACTTGTATCCTTGCGACCGTGCCGTCGCCGCGGTTCCGATGCCACGTCTCGGGTGGTGAGGCGATACCCGGGCCAGAGATGTGGGCCCGCATTCAGTTCGAGAAAAGCGCCGTGCATTGCAAAACCTAAGAGAGTATGTCCCATCAATCCCGTTAATCAAGTACATGTCCCATCCCCAAAAGCAACCCCTAAAGTCAACTCTCTCTTTCTCTCTCTCTCTCCACCCATACATGTTAAGTACACCCATCACCTTTCACCCATCCCTCACCCATCAGTCACCCATTTCTCTCTCTTACAACCTCTATCTCTCTCATCTCTCTCTCTCATTCTCCCAAGCAACCCACCGTCCAAGCTAGCTCCATGGGAGAGAAGCTAGGTGTGGCCCACTCCCTACTATCCAATCCCACTCTCCAAACTTCATCAACCTCCATCAAAGTCGAAGTTGAGGAGCTTAGCTTGCCATTGATCCAAGAAGAAGAGATCTAAGGTGGGTGATTTGTTTGGATTTGATGATTTGAGGGCCCACATATGGTGGGACCCATCTTGATGAATGCATTGTATAGATAGGGGCCCATAGTGGCGGGGTCCCTCCCCTTCTCAGGTTTTTTCTTTCCCTCTCCCTCTCTCTCTCTCTCTCTCTCTCTTTTTCTCGTGTGATGTGGGCCCCACTGTGATGTGTGCACCCCCTTGTCTAGCAAGTGGACCCATGGTTTGAACAACCAGCCCCATCCGTTGGCCAGAAGGTCTGGACGGGCCAGCTGCTGGTACCGTCCACCACCCCTGGACGAAGGGAAAATCAAATATCAGCTTGATCCCGGGCATGTGGCCCACTGGATGTCAGACCACCGTGATTTATGGGTTTTATCTGCACCGTCCGTGCAGTGGGACCCCACCATGTTGAATGTATTTTGCATCCACACTGTCCATCCAAATGATGGGTCCCAGTAGCCACAACTGCTGATTGATGTCAGTAGTTCTGTGGGCCACCGTGATGTATCTTCCAACCCAAGCTGTCCATTTACGGACCACCAGTTGTAACTGCATAGCTGTACTGACGTCAGTAGGACGGTGGGA
Organism: Magnolia sinica; assembly: GCF_029962835.1. Lineage (NCBI taxonomy): Eukaryota > Viridiplantae > Streptophyta > Magnoliopsida > Magnoliales > Magnoliaceae > Magnolia > Magnolia sinica. Next base: position 57,432,203 of record NC_080576.1, read on the forward strand.
CCCACATGGAATCATTATCCAAACCATCTGTTAAATGGACGTCTAGATCTGGATGTCTGATTATATATATATATATTTAGAGAGAGAGAGAGAAGTGGTGAGGCCCACCTACGTAGGACCCACTTTGATGTATTTATTCTACATCCACTCCGTCCATCTGTCTTGGACGGGTGGAACCTATTATGATTTATGTATTTTATTAGCTCCATCCATCTGCAGGGGGTCCCACCCTGCACGTGTGCCCAACATCGTCCCTGGATTGGGACGGTGGGACCCATCTTGGATGTATGTGTTTCTGCACCATTTAACAGCTGCTGGACGGTGGGGTCCACATTGATATGTGTTTTATCCATGCTGTCCAAACACGTGGACCCCACCTTAATATATGTATTGTATATTGCACCGTCCATTTCTGGACGGTACCATGTAGGCTAACCTTTGATGTGTATGCTGGAAATCCAGCCGTCCACTTGTTTTACCAATGGGATCCACCTCTGATGTATTTATTCTATATCCATGCTGTCTATCAGGTGGACCACACTGCAACTAGTGAGGGATTGAACGTCTACCGTTGAAACCCCTTTTGGGAATGTAGAAATTTTGAATCAGTATGAAATTTGTTCTTCCTCTTGATTCAGGTCTTTGTGATCGTATGAGCAGATTTGGATGGAAAATAAATGTTGTGGTGGGCCCTGGTATTTTTAACGATGATAAATCATTATCACCACTGTTATTTATGGTATGGTCCAGATGATCTCCCATTATGATCCATTTGGGTAGCACTCTAAAATGATCTCTAAATAAACATGTATAGTGTAGATAGCTCACCTAGAACAGTGGGCCCGATTTGTTGTATTTGAAGCCCACCTATTGTATATATTTGAGGCCCATATGTAGGGCCCACCTAGTATTTGAAGGCCATGGGTTGTGGCCCATTGTGATGCATTCAAGGCCCATGGGCGAGGTCCATTGTGATGTATTCAAGGCCCATGGGCAAAGCCCGATGTGATGTATAAGGCCCATTTTGTGAGGCCCATTGTGATGTATTTTCGGCCCATGTGATGTCGCCCATAGTGATGTGTACTAGGCCCATGTGATGCAGTCCATAGTGATGTGTACTAGGAACATGTGAGCGGCCCATAGTGTTGTGTATTAGGCCCATGTGATGCAACCCATAGAGATGTGTAGTAGGCCCATGTGAGCGGCCCATAGTGATGTGTATTAGGCCCATGTGAGCGGCCCATAGTGTTGTATATTAGTCCCACGTGATGAGGCCCATAGTGATGTTTACTAGGCCCGTGTGAGCGGCCCATAGTGATGTATATTGTGGCCCATTATGATGTATTCATGGCCCATGGGTCGTGGCCCATGGTGATGTATATGAGGCCCATATGTGTGGCCCAATGTGATGTATATATGACCCATGTTCGAGGCCCAATATGATGTATACCCAACCCATGTGTTGGGGTCCATTGTGATTTATCTGAGGCTCGTCTATTGCGGCCTATTTGATGTGTGTAAGGCCCATATGATGAGGCCCAATGAGATGTATATGTGGTCCATGAGTGAGGCCCATCGTGGTGAACATTAAACCCTTTATGTGAGGCCCATTATGTGGCATATGAGGCCCTTATATGTGGCCATGGGCCCACTATACGTTTGGCTCTATATGGGCCACTCCTTGGGAGCAATGTTGGTTAAATGTCGACATTAATGGGCAATGATAGTTGAATGTCCACATTGTGACCTTCCCCTAGGCCATTTGTTAGGCCGATTCTGATCATCGAGGCCGATTGTCGAGGTCGATTTCGATTGTTGAGGCCGATTCCGATTATCAAGGCCGATTCCGATTATCGAGGCCGATTCCGATTGTTGAGGCTGATTCTGATTGTCAAGATCAATTCTGATTATCAAGGTCAATTTCGATTATCGAGGCCGATTGTCTAGGCCGATTCAGATTATTGAGGTCGATCCTGATTATTAAGGCCGATTCTGATTATCGAGGCTGATCATTAAGGCCAATTGTCAAGGCCAATCGTCAAGGCCGATTCTCAAGGACGGATATCGAGGCTGATCGTCAAGGCCGATTATCGAGGACAGATATCGAGGCTGATTATCGAGACTGGTTGTTGAGGCCTGTTATTGATACCGATTATGAGTATGTGGCAGCTTAGCATCATGATACATACCCATACGATCATATGCATGTTTGTTATGAGATGTGATTGACCATTACATATGCCATAGTGCAGGTGGTTTATGGGACTCCCTGATAGGTGGAGTTATCCTACATGAGTGCACAGTATGTGAAGGATTGATGCATGATTAGACTGCGTGACTCCTGCATCTTGCATTGTGTGATTGTGATTACAGTACGCCCTAACGACATCAGGGCTATGGCCTCCACAAGCATGTCGTAGATGGCCAGATGGAACACCAAAAATGTTTGGTTCGAGCATCTGGGCACTTTGGATGTCCGTGGACGAAAGTCCCTAAACCTTCGTGGTCAGGAGACACTCCAACGTCTAGACCGAGTGGATACATGAGCGCTCGAGTGCCAAATACCAGTAGGCCGTGTCTCTCACTATATTAAGGTCGGTTGGGAGGGGGTGTGGCCTTATCTGCCCGAGTGAGGGGACTGTAAGCTAGGCCGAGTTTTACTAGCTCCCAAATGGGTCCACTATTGACGAGCTGGGTAGGCATTAGTATACTTTTAACAGGCGGGTAGTGAGGTCTTTTCCACTCGCTGGGCTACGCGGTCGGCGGGGGCGGTAGCTAGGGCTGTTCACGAGTCAAGCTAGCTCGAAAAGCTCACTTAACTCGGCTCAAATGGCTGATTCGAGCTGAGTCAAGCTAATTATTTGAAGCTCGAGTTGAGTTCAAGCCAAGTTCGACCAGGGGTCATTTCAACTCAACTCGACTCGAACTTGACTCAACTCGAAGCTCAAACTCGAGCTCGACTCAGCTTGATTAATAAATATATTAAATATTATATATTATATATTAATATAAGTTTTAAGTTTAAACTTAAAAATAAAAAGTAAAAAACAAACCCTAGAGTATCTACCTGACCGTACACACCCCTTCCCTTTCTGTTTCTTCTCTTTCTCTACCCATTGCCAGCCGTACGCCCGCCCCAAACACTACCACCAGTTTTCATTTCAGCTCCACAATAGTATGATTTCAATTTCTTGAGATCTACTTCTTAGGCGAGAAACCCAAGAAATTCGAGATGGGTTCTTCTCAGATTTGTTAAAGCTTCAAGGAAATCCAATGATCTGATTAGCTAGAGCTCTTTACTTGGATTTTTGCTCTGTGTTTTGCTTTATTTCTTTTCTAGTACTTGGATTTCTGCTGGTGGAAGAAGATCAAGAACAAATCGGTTCTTATAGGTTTCCTCATTCGATTTGAAGCTTTGTTTAGTTTTTTCATTAGGTTTTACTTTGGTTCTCTTAAGATTTTTAAATTTTTCATCAATGGAGGAGGATCAAGAACAGAATTCATTACTCTCTCACCCAACAAGCTCGAGCTCGACTCGAGGTAAACTCCACTCGACTCGACTCGAACCATTAGCTCGACTCGAACTCGACTCGACAGCTTTGGTAAACAAGCCAAGCTTCAATGTTGAGCTTGAGGCTAAGCTCGAGCTCGAGCTTGAACTTGAGTACATCATGGACTAGCCAAGCCAAGCTTGGCCCACCTCGACTCGACTCGGCTCGATGCCCACCTCTAGCGGTAGCCAGCTTGGAGTGTACTAGACCCCAGTAAGGATCCCAGAGATGTACAATACTGATTTGTGGAGCAGTAGTTGCATACTCAGCATTTTACTCTTTCTTTCATTCATTCATTGTCCACTCGGGCTGGTGTGCAACTAGTCGTTGTGTACCTTCGCAATGGCAGGGATTTTGGTTGGGGTGCGCAACTAACCTGAGATTAGGAGTCTACCTCATTGAGTTTGGCTATCCAAATTTAGGTATGGGACTGGTTTGGTTAGAAGTCCCTTGTGATGGACCCCGTAGCCTGCGATACTACGTACTATCATCCCGAGTTCACTCTAGCTTGGTCATTTCATTCGCACTATACATTGCATTGCATTCGCGGTATATGATATTTGGCTCATTATGATATGCATTGAATACTTTGATATTATATGACTCGTAGACTTACCAGTATGTTTCCGCTTACTCTGATATCGTATGATTCATGATCTTGCTAGTATTTTCGACATTGTATGATTATGTCATTGTATTTGTGTGCTTGACACTTATCTTGCGCACACACTTTCACCACCCTCTAAGCTTTCTATAAGCTTATGCACGATAGATGCATGCAGGTGGCGTTAGGTTGCAGCAACGTTGAGCTTGGAGCATGCAGCCGTATTCTGGAGCTTTGATTTTTGCTATATGTATTTCCTTTTTAGTATTGTATTCAACTGTTTATATTAGTGGATATGTGATGATGACGTTGCCTTTATGATTTGGGTAAACTTGTAGTTATGCTAGTTATGAAACAAATGTACGTTGAAAATCCTCCTTGTAGGATCCCAAGATCGAAATCTGGCATATAGGTGTTGGGCATCGAGAATGGGGTACTACGGAGGCTGTCGGCACCAGATTCGGCGATCGGAAATTTTGTGAGCCCGGTTTTCAAGTTTGGGACGTGACACCGATAATAAGCCGTTCTTGGTTACTTCGAATGTAAATGACCCTATTACTATGGTGAAGAGGTAGGGCTAATTCAATTCACTGAAAGGAATAAGCACGACCAACCAACTGGAATATCTATAAAAAAAAAGAATCCAAACAGCATTGTGCATGATATCATGAAAGTAATCCATCTAGTCAATAAACTACTGAGAGACATTATTCCTTTTTGGTCGGCTCCTTACTGTACCATCGAAGAAATCCCATGATTGGTGTGCCAAAGGATAACCAGCGTAGGGCCGATTTCACGGCCAGAATAAGAAGGCTTAAAGAAAGCCTGAAAAGTGTCAACGACGGCCATCTTGTGAGTATGGCCGATGTAAATGTCTCGATTAAAGAAGAAGACACAGAGCTTAGGAGAGCCCCTAATAAGTTGAAGGATTCTCAGGCCCAAGTTCAAGATGAATAATAAGGCCGAGTATGAACTTATGATAATCGTTATGGAATTATTGATGGAGTTGGGTGCAAGAAGTGTGACAATTATAGGCAATTCCCAAGAATGACAGGCTTTTAAGTGTACTAATGCAACCCTTTTATCATATTATGCCTTGGCATCTCAAATGATGGATAACTTTGATGAAGTGGAATTAATGCATGTTACTACGGATCATAACATGAATGCTAATGCAATGACGTAGTTAGCTATAAGGATCAATGTCCTGAGTGGATTGGCTGAGAGGACGATTATTGTTTAGAGGAGGTCTTTACCATCAATTTTCGAAAGGAAGATCGTTATGCAAATATGTTAGGTCGAGAGAGAAGAAAATGACTGGAGAGCTCCTCTCATGGGTTGTCTTCAAAGTCCATGCACTAAGGTCAGCAGGGATGTGAGGAGATCGACTATTAATTATGTCATGATTGATAGTGAATTATACCGAAAAGGGGTCGATGGAGTTTTGTTTTGATGTTTATCCAAAAAAGAATCCTTATTGGCAATGGGTGAGGTTCATGAAGGGTTATGTGGGGTCCACTAGGCAGGATGTAAGACCCGTATCCTAGTTCGTACTGTTTTGTAATTCCCGTGATCCTCCTTGTCGAATTCCGGCAACCTGTAACCTTAATCGGCATTTGCGGGCGACCTTCAGTTGCGTCCCTTAGATCTGAGTCGGCTTGACTCGAAACTTGTACCATCGTGACCACACTGTCGCCGCGGTTCCAACGCCACGTCTTACACACCGATGCAATACCCAGGCTAGGAGTTGTGGGCCGCGTATTTTTCAAAGAAATGTACCGTGTTGCGAATTCTGAGAGAATCTTTACAACCCATCACATTAATCAATCAATCACAAGTCAAGTACACAACCCATGCCTCTCCCATCCCTTTCTTACTAACAAAGACAAGCAACCCATACCCCATACCATCTCACCCCCCATAAGTCAACTCTCTCTTACACACACACACATCCCTCTCTTACACTACCCATTCCTCTCATCCCATCCTTCTTACACAACCCCACTCCTCTCTCATTTCACTCCATTTTCCACCATTTCCCAAGCATCCATAAGAGAAGAATCTTAAGGAGAGAAAATAAGTTAAGTGTGTGGCCCACTTCCTACCCAAAATCCCTCATCCTAGCCCTTCAATCCTCATCATCTTCCATTAAAGAGAGAGCCAAGGAGTTTGGCATTCCATCGAACCAAGAAGATTGAATGGTGGGTGTTTTATAAGCTTAGATTTTGTTTATTTTATGATAGGCCAAGTGGGGCCTATCGATCGATGGTATGGATCTCACTTTGGACCCTAAGTGTGGCCGATGACCCATCATGACTCATATGTTCATTCCATGATGGGGCCATTCTCCATGGACCCCATCATGATGTTTAATTTCCTTATATGAAAAGGGTCATCTAGACCTTGCATTTCAGTGGAGAAAGGATCTCCACCGTTGATTTTGATTGGTGGGCCCACATGTAATGGGACCCACTTGATGTATGTTATAATGCATGGAAGGGAGGGCCCATAGTGCCAGGGTCCTTCCATCACACGTCTCTCTCTCTCTCTCTCTCTCTCTCTCTCTTTTCCATGATTTTATGGCCCACTTATAATGTATGTATTTTATCCATGCCATCCACCGAGTGGGAACACCTAACCGTTCGTTTGGACGGGCTTGATTGGAGGAAAAACACAAATATCAGCTTAAATTCATAGCTGGTGGGTCCCACACATGTGGACCCACCCAATTTTCATGTTTTATCCAAGCAATCCAGCTGGATGTAGAGGGGGGCCACCTTGACGATGTGAACTATCCAGGCCGTCCAGGGCCTAGACGTTGGATTATATATATAAGGCTATGTGGGCCCCATGTGGGACCCACCTGATGGAAAAAAAAAGGATTGGCTGGTGTATGCTGACACCAGCCATATAACTAACGTGTTGAGGTCAGCAAGTTCTGTGGGACCCATCGTGATGTAAGGATCTTATCCACGCCATCTAACATCCTGGACGGGTGGGACCCAAACTGTATGTGTTGTATCTACACCGTTCACCTGGCAGGACGGTGGGACCCACATGTGTGAGTCCAGCACCGTCCAGCAAGGACGGAGGACCCCATCGTGATATATGTGTTTCATCAGTGTCATCCACCCGTTTGTATCCAGACCGTTCATCTGGATGTGGGCCAGGCATCAGCAGTTCTGTGGGGCCCACTGATGTATGTGTACATCCAAACCGTCCATCCAATTAGCAAGCTCGTCTCAAGGCCTGAGACTAAAAATGAGGTAGATCTATTAGGTGGACCACACTGCAGGAAACAATGGAGAGTTGAACGGCTACCATTGAAATTCTTTTGGTACCACAGAAGTTCTGGATCAATATGAAATTTGTTTTTCCACTCAATTCAGGCCTTTGTGACCTTATGAACAGATTGGATGGAAAATAAACGCTAAGGTGGGCCTATGAATTTTTAAAGATGAAAATCATTATCTCCACTGCTAATCGTGGTATGGTCCAGATGATCTTTCAATATGATTCATTTCGGGAATGTGCGGGCCCATTGTTGCAGCCCATCTTGATGTATATGATGCCCATTGTTGAGGCCCATGTGATGTGGCCCACACGATGTATGAGAGGCCCATTGTTGCGGCCCATCTTGATGTATATGAGGCCCATTGCTGCGGCCCATCTTGATGTATATGAGGCCCATTGTTATGTGTGATTCCACCATGATGTATGTAATAATGTTTTGACAAGCCATGCCTTGGGAGCAATAATGGTTTGATGTCCACATTGTAAAAGAAATGATGGTTAAATATTCTCATTGTAAGAGCCCTAGGGCCTATTGTTAGGCCCATTCTCATCTTCCTTTAGTGGGTTAACCCAAACCGTTGGGCCCCCATTGATGATGATACTTTCCACCGTCCTTGTAGTGGACCGTGCCTTAGGATATGTGATATTCTAATACCTTGAGTAGGTTATGATAGTCTAACATGGACCATTCCATATAGACTTCCTTATGATTAGTTGGGGGTATCGTTCAGCCCTTACTCTTGTAAGTAACATGTCGTTTAAGGCCAATCATTGCCTGTTATATCTGATAATCATGCAGTATACTTAGCTAGTAAAAGACACTGAGAATATGCTTAGTATAACATCATGATACATGACCATACACATCATTTGTATGCCTATTATGAGGATTGTTTAATCATAGCATACGACGTTAGGCTAAGACATTTATGGGACTCCTTATGAGACGAAGTGCCCCATATGATCTCGCGGTACGTGCAGGACTGATGCATGACTGTATGGTATGACTCATGCAACTCGCATTTGTGTGACCTGATCACAGTACGACCTAGCTACATCGGGGCCGTGACCTCCACATGCACATCGTGGATGACTGGATTGGATACCAGAAATATTGGCTTTATCATTGTGGGCACATAGGATGTCCTTGGGTGAAAGTCCCAGAACCTTTTTAGTGCCAGGAGATACTCCAATGTCTATACCGAGTGGATATATGAGTGCACAAGTGCCGAATACCAGTAGGCAGCGTCTCTCACTATGTCATGGTAGGTTGGAAGGGGGTGTGGCCTTATCCGCCTGAGTGAGGAGGTTGTAAGCTAGGCCGAGTTTGACTAGCTCGCAAATGGGTCCGCTATCAACGAGCCGGGTATGTATTGGCATACTACTGGTTAGGCGGATAGTGTGGTCTCTTCCACTCACTGGGTTGTGCGGTTGAGAGGTGGCAATCAGTGTGGAGTGTACTAGACCCTGGTGATATTTTAGAGATGAGTTGTATTGTTATGTGGATTCAAATGAGGACAAGCATGCTTGCGTTGCATCTCGCATATGACATTTGGCTACGTAGGCCTTGCATGGCATGGCCACGGTATGGCCGACAGCATTCATGCCTTGCATCGCATGGCCTTGGTATGGCTGATAGCATTCATACCTTGCATCGCATAGCCTTGGTAAGGTTGATAGTATTCATGGACTTACCAGCACATTTCCGCATTACTCTGATATTACATACTTGGCACTTGCCTTGCGCACACACTTACACCACCCTCTAAGCTTTTCGTAAGCTTATGCATGATCGTTGCGTGCAGGTGACATTGGATCGTAGCAGCGCTAAGGCAGGAGCACGTGGCAGATTATTTTAGAGTTCTTTCGATCATCTTGTATTTCCCTTTCCATATTATACTCAAAGTTTTTGATATAGTGAATATGTGGTGATGTTGTTTGGTGACTTAGTTATTCTTATGGTTATGCTCCATTAGGAAAAAAATTATATTGAAAATCCTCCTTGTAGGATCCTAGGATTGGAATTTGGCATATGGATGCCGGGAGCCGAGAATGGGGCACTACGGAGGCTGTCGGCGCCGGATTCAGTGATCAGAAATTCTGTGAGCCCAGTTTCTGAGTTTGGGGCGTGACAGAAGTTGGTATCAGAGCATAACTTGGGAATACCTAAGGATCACATCACATATCTGCTATGAACTTAGAATAAAAAGGTCCCAAGTCCGAATAACTTAATGATTTTCTAATATAGACCCATAACATGTGTGCCTTAGAGAGTTCTCAAGGTTGATAGGCACTTGTTCTTTCATGTAGGACATGCCACCTATGAGAGCGATTCGAAAGACTCCCGCTCCCCCGTCCGAGACCAGTGAAGCCCCAACAGCACCCGTGATTACAGATCAGCTTCAGTAGATGCTGCAGGCAATGAGTACTATCGTTCAGGGGCAAGGTAAGTGTCTCGCTGTTACGCCAGCCTAGGCAGAGCAGGAGGGCGCGAGCGCCCTTCTCAGAGACTTCTGACAGCACGATTCCCCACGCTTCCGGGGTGAGCCAGACCCTACTGTAGTAGAGATATGGCACTTTGAGGTGGAGAAGATATTCGACATTATGAGATGTATGACCTAGTAGCAGGTCCCATTAGATGTATTTCTTCTCTAGGGCGAGGCTCAACACTGGTGGGCATCAGTCGCCCGAGCGACAACAGCCGATTTTGATTGGACGTGGGAATATTTTGTTGACCGGTTAGACCGGAAGTTCTTTCCCAAGCATGTTCGACAACAACGTACATTAGAGTTTGAGACTCTGGTCTAGGGGGATATGATAATGTCCCAACATGAGGCACGTTTTGTTGAGCTATCGAGGTTCGTAACGTATCTTGTCGATGATGAGGGGCGGAAGGCCCGCCGTTTCGAGACCGGCTTGCGTCTTGCCCTCAGGAGCCATGTGGTCAGACACATGCTTTTAACGTTTAAGCAGATTGTATAGAGGGCCCAAGTCTACGAGGCAGATTGGGCCAGTTTTCAGAGGGCCCGTGACCAAAGAGGAGACAGGAAGAGGAAGGCGCCCTCCGGTAGCTCCCATTAGCAGTAGCATCATCCACAGCATTGACACATGACTCGCCCAGCATTTCGAGCACCAGTGGCACCCCCATCACCACCTCCAGGACCGTTCCCAGTGCTTGCTTTGGATGCGGTAGGATAGGACATCGTAGGCACGAGTGTCCCCATCCACAGCAGCAGCAGCCGAGGGCACCACATCAGCGTCCACATTAGCCCCCACAGCAGCTGCAGTGCCGTAGCAGCAGCCTCTGAGACCTCCCCCGCAGTAGTAGAGGCAGCAGATCAGGCCGTCACAGTGGTAGTAGCAGCAAAAGAGACCTCAGAGGGGACATCTACCTCCCCAGCAGGCTCAGGGTAGATTTTATGCCGCCTAGTAGGACCCTCAGTCATCAGGAGGGGTCGTCGAGGGAACCCTCCCTATTTTTGTATGCATAACACATGTATTGTTTGATTTTGTTACATCGTATTCCTTTGTGGCCGAGGATTTTTGCCGATCGACTGGTTTATCGTTGGAGTCTGCTCGTGAGGGTTTGTCAGTATTGATGCCCTTGGGGAAGACTGCAGTGTTGGGCTGATTTTGCTCATCTTGCCCCGTTCTGGTTGGGGATATCTTTTTACCTGCTAATTTGTTCGTGTTGCCGATGTCCGAGTTTGATGTCATCCTGGGCATGGATTGGCTTACCGAGTACCACGCCATATTAGACTACTCTACCAGGACAATCACGTTTTGTATACCCGGTGTGTCACAGTTCCAGTTTGTAGTTGAGCCCAGAGGAGAGCAACCTTCCTGCCTGTTGTCATGTGCCGTTGAAGAGTCAGTTGCTTTAAGTATAGATCAGCTGCTAGTCATTTGTGGTTTTCTCGATGTGTTCCAGGAGAATCCAGGGTTACCACCTCTTTGGCACATCGAGTTCCAGATTGATATCATGCTCGGTATTGTGCCTATTTCAAAGGGCCCTTATTGCATGATACTATTGGAGTTACGGGAACTGCAGAAGCAGTTGGATGAGTTACGCGAGTTGGGCTTTATCCGTCCTAGCAGTTTGCCATGGGGAGCGCCGATACTCTTCGTGAAGAAGAAAGATGGCTCCTTGAGACTTTACGTGGATTATCGCGAGCTCAATAAGGTCACGATCAAGAACAAGTACTCGCACCCGAGGATCGATGATTTGTTTGATCAGCTACAAGGTGCACAGTTCTTTTTGAAGATTGATCTGCATTCCGGTTATCATCAGATTCAGGTCCGAGAGGAGGATATCCCGAAGACAGCCTTCAGGATACGTTATAGTCATTTTGAGTTCCAGGTCTTGTCCTTCAGGCTGACCAATGCACCCGCAGTATTCATGCAGTTGATGAACGAGGTCTTCCCTCCGTATCTCGATCAGTTTGTTATGGTATTCATCGACGATATTCTGATATATTTGAGGACCCGTGAGGAGCATGAGTAGCATCTGGAGATTATCTTATAGACACTTTGTGCACACTAGCTTTATACGAAGTTGGAGAAGTGTGAGTTCTGGCAGGAGGAGGTGAGGTTCCTCGGTCATCTGGTGACGAGGTAGGGCGTAACAATGCACCCCTTGAAGATTGATGCGTGCGTCAGTGGGGCCAGCCCAATAACGCGTCCGAGATCCGCAATTTCCTTGTTTTGGCGGGCTACTACTGACATTTCATTGAGGAATTTTCCCGTATTACAGCCCCATTGACCAGGTTGATTCGGAAGGGTGTTGAGTTCGTTTGGAGCGACACTTGTGAGCAGGCATTTGTGGAGTTGAAGGACCGTCTAACATCCACTTCTGTCCTCACTCTTCCCTCTAGGATTGATGAATTTGTTGTATTTACTGATGCCTCACATATTGGTTTGGGTGCTGTCTTGATGCAGCATGGGAAGCTGGTGGCTTATGCATCTCACCAGCTCAAGGTCTATGAGCTGAACTACCCCACGTATGATTTGGAGCTAGCAGCAGTTGTCTTCGTACTGAAGGTGTGGAGGCACTATTTTTATGGGGTTAGGTTCGAGCTCTTCTTCAAACATAAGAGCTTGAAGTATCTATTCTCTCAGTCTGAGTTGAACATAAGGCAGAGGTGTTGGATGGAGCTCCTGAAGGACTATGATTTTGATCTTCAGTACCACCCGGGCAAGGTGAATATGGTGGTGGATGCCTTCAGCCATCAGCCACAAGGCCTAGTAGCAAACTTGATGATTCAAGAGTGGAAGATGTTTGAGGATGTGTCAGTATTCGACTTTGAAATCGGCTTGCATTCGTCTATTGTGCAGTTATCGAGCCTGTCGATTTAACCCTCTCTTGTCGCAAGGGTGATTGAGGCTCAGTAGGCGGATGAGTCATTGCAGAGTTAGCGGGCAGAGGCAGCATCTGAGAGTCAGTCAGATTGATAAATTGGTTCTAATGGTGGACTTCACTTCAGAGGCCGATTATGTGTCTCGGATATTCATGAGTTGCATAGAGATCTTATGACCAAGGAACATCGATCGCAGTTTTCTATCCACCCTGGCTCGACGAAGATGTATTGCAATATGAGGCGTCAGTATTTTTAGGTGGGGATGAAGAGCCAGATAGCCAGTTCAAGGCTGATCATCAGAGACCCCTTGGTCCCTTGTAGTTGTTGAGCGTCCCATTGTGGAAGTGGGAGCACGTATCACAAATTTCATTATTATGGGTTTGCCGAGGAGTCAGCGTGATCACGACGCCATTTGGGTTGTCGTCGATTGTCTGACAAAGTCGGAGCATTTTTTTGCGATTCGTGTGACTTGAAATTTGGACCGGCTTACGAGGTTTTTCATCGAGGAGATTGTGAGACTGCACGGTGTTCCAGTTTCAATCATTTCTGATTGAGAGTCGAGGTTCACGTCTCAGTTTTGGAGGAGCTTCTAAACTGTGATGGGGTCTGTTTTCCAGCTCAATACCACTATCATCTGTAGACCGATGGGCAGACCGAGTGGGTCAACCAAATCCTTGAGGATATGCTCAGAGCTTGCGTGATTGACTTCGCGGGTAGCTGGGACGAGCATCTACGATTGACTGAGTTCGTGTATAACAACAACTATCAGGCGACCATTGGTATGGCTCCTCTTGAGGCATTATATGGCAGACCATACAGATCTCTAAGTTGTTTGACTGAGGTTGGAGAGCGGCGTCTCCTAGGTCTCGAGCGTGTGCAATAGAAATCAGAGGTCATCGACATCATCAGGCAAAGGATGCGTACAGCTCAGAGCCGGCAGAAGAGTTTTGCTGATTGTCGGCGTCATCCCTTGGAGCTTGCCATTGGGGACCATGTATATCTCAAAGTCTCACCCATGAAGGGTGTGGTTCGTTTTGAAGCGAAGGGTAAGCTTACCCCGAGATTCATTAGACCTTTCGAGATCACTGGGCGTGTTAGCGCCAGGCCTATTGGCTTGCCTTGCCATCTAAGTTGTCTACTGTCCACAACATTTTTCATATCTCTATATTGAGGAAATGTGAGTCAGACATCGTTCCTGTTATTGATTGATAGCCGTTGGAGGTTTGTGAGGACGCTTCTTACATTGAGCAGCCAGTTCATATCATTGATCTGAAGGAGCAGGTCCTTCGGACCAAGGTTATCCCCTTGGTGAAGGTTCAGTGGGGTCATCATAGTGTGGATGAGGAGTCTTGGGAGTGCGAGGCTAAAATTCGCGAGTGTTATCCCTATCTCTTTGATGATTGATTGTATTTTGTATTCTCTGATTATATATGATGCCATGATTTCTCTCCGTTTATGAGTATGTTTAGTTACGATGATAGTGTAAATTTTAAGGATGAAATTTTTATTCAGAGGGGAGAGCTGTAAGACCCATATCCTAGTCTGTATCGTTTCTTAGACTCCCCTCATCCTTCTTATCGAATTTCGATAACCCGCGACCTGTAATCGGCATTTGCACGTGACCCCGAGTCGCATCCCGTAGATCTAAGTCAGCTCATACTATCATGACCGCACCGTCGCCGTGATTTCAACGTCGCATCTTGCGCACCGATGTGATACCCAAGCTAGGAGTTGTGGGTCCGCGTATTTTTCGAAGAAACGGTACGCATTGCGAATTCTGAGAGAATCTCTACAATCCATCACATCAATCAATCAATCACAAGTCAAATACATAACCCATGCCTCTCCCATCCCTTTCTTACCAACAAAGACAAGCAACCCACACCCCATGCCACCTCACCCCCCATAAGTTAACTCTCTCTTACACACACCCATCCCTCTCTTACACTACCCATTCCTCTCATCCAATCCTTCTTACACAACCCCACTCCTCTCTCATCTCACTCAATTCTCCACCATTTTCTAAGCATCCATGAGAGAAGAATCCTAAGGAGAGAAAATAAGCTAAGTGTGTGGCCCACTTCCTACCTAAAATCCCTCATCCTAGCCCTTCAATCCTCATATCTTCCATTAAAGAGAGAGCCAAGGAGTTTGACATTCCATCAGACCAAGAAGATTGAATGGTGGGTGTTTTATAGGCTTAGACTTTGTTTATTTTATGATGGGCCAAGTGGGGCCTACCGATCAATGGTATGGATTTCACTTTGGACCCTAGGTATGGCCGATGACCCACCATGACTCATATGTTTATTCCATGATCGGGCCATTCTCAATGGACCCCATGATGATGTTTAATTTCCTTATATGAAAAGGGTCATCTAGACCTTGCATTTCGATGGAGAAAGGATCTCCACCGTTGATTTTGATTGGTGGGCCCTCATGTAATGAAACCCACTTGATGTATGTTATAATGCATGGAAGGGAGGGCCCATAGTGCCGGGGTCCCTCCATCACACGCGTCTCTCTCCCTTTCTTTCTCTCTCTCTCTCTCTCTCTCTTCCCTGATTTTATGGCCCACTTATAATGTATGTATTTTATCCATGCGGTCCACCGAGTGGGCCCACCTGGCAGTCCGTTTGGGCGGGCTTAATTGGAGGAAAAACACAAATATCGGCTTAAATTCATAGCTGGTGGGTCCCACATGTGTGGACCCACCTGATTTTCATGTTTTATCCAAGCAGTCCATCTGGATATAGAGGGGGGCACCTTGACGCTGTGAACTATCCAGGCCATCTAGGCCTTGGACGTTGGATTAATATAATAATAATAATAATAATAATAATAATAATAATAATATAAGGCTATGGTGGGCCCTACATGGGACCCACCTAATGTAAAAAAAAAGATTGGCTGGTGTATGCTAACACTAGCCATATAGCTGACGTGTTGAGATCAACAAGTTCTGTGGGAGCCACTGTGATGTAAGGGTCTTACCCACACCGTCCAGCATCTTGGATGGGTGGGACCCAAATTGTATGTGTTGTATCTACACCGTCCACCTAGTTATACAGTGGGACCCACACGTGTGGAGTCCAGCACCGTCCAGCAGGGACGGAGCACCCCACCGTGATATATGTGTTTCATCAACGCCATCCACCCGTTTATATCCAGACCGTCCATCTGGACGGTGGGCTAGGAGTGAGCAGTTCTGTGGGGCCCGCTGATGTATGTGTACATCCAAATCATCCATCCAATTAGCAATCTTGTCTCAAGGCCTGAGACTAAAAATGAGGCAAATCTATCAGGTGGGCACACCGTGGGAAACAGTGGAGAGTTGAACGACTACATTGAAATTCTTTTGGTACCACGGAAGTTCTGGATCAATATGAAATTTGTTTTTCCACTCAATTCAGGCCCTTGTGACCTTAAGAATAGATTGGATGGAAAATAAATGCTAAGGTGGGCCTGTGAATTTTTAACGATGAAAATCATTATCTCCACTGCTAATCGTGGTATGGTCCAGATGATCTTTTGATATGATTCATTTTTGGGAATGTGCAAGGCCCATTTTGCTGCACATCTTGATGTATATGATGCCCATTATTGAGGCCCATGTGATGCGGCCTACTTGATGTATATGAGGCCCATTGTTGCTGCCCATCTTGATGTATATGGCCCATTGCTCAGCCCATCTTGTTGTATATGAGGTCTATTGTTATGTGTGATTCCACCATGATGTATGTAATAATGTTTTGACAGGCCATGCCTTGGGAGTAATGATGATTTGATGTCCACATTGTAGAAGCAATGATGGTTAAATGTCCGCATTGTAACTCTCCCTAGGGCCCATTGTTAGGCCCATTCTCATCTTCATTTAGTGGGCTAACCCAAACCGTTGGGCCCCAATTAATGATGCTACTTTCCACCGCCCTTGTAGTGGACCCTGCCTTAGGATATGTGATATTCTAATACCTTGAGTAGGTTATGATAGTCTAACATGGACCATTCCATATAGACTTCCTTATGATTAGTGGGGGGTATCGTTCAGCCCCTACTCTTGTAAGTAACATGTTGGTTAAGGCTGATCATCGCTTGTTATATCTGATAATCATGCTAGTATATTTTGTCTAGTAGAAGACACTAAAAATATTCTTAGTATAGCATCTTGATACATGCCCATACACATCATTTGTATGCCTGTTATGAGGAGTGTTTAATCATAGCATATGTCGTTGGGCTGAGACATTTATGGGACTTCTTATGAGACGGAGTGCCTCGCTTGATCTTGCGGTACGTGCAGGATTGATGCACGACTGTATGGTATGACTCATGCATCTCGCATTTGTATAACCTGATCACAGTATGCCCTAGCGACATCAGGGTCGTGCCCTCTACAGGCACATCGTGGATGACTGGATTGGATACCAGAAATATTAGCTCTAGCACTGTGGGCACATAGGATGTCCTTAGGTGAAATTCCCAGAACCTTTTTGGTACCAGGAGATGCTCCAACGTCTAGATAGAGTGGATACATAAGCACACGAGTGTCGAATACCAGTAGGCCGTGTCTCCCACTATGTTGTGGTCGGTTGGAAGGGGGTGTGGCCTTATTTGCCCGAGTGAGGGGGCTGTAAACTAGACTGAGTTTGACTAGCTCGCAAATGGGTCCGCTATTGACGAACTGGGTAGGTATTGACAAACTACTGGTCAGGCAGATAGTGTGGTCTCTTCCACTCGCTGGGCTATGTGGTTAGGGAGGTAGCAGTTAGTGTGAAGTGTACTAGACTCCAGTGATATTAAAGAGTTGAGCCGTATTGTTATGTGGATTCAGATGAGGATCGGCATGCTTGCGTTGCATTTCACATATGACATTTGGCTACGTAGGCCTCGCATCACATGGCCTCCGATATCATTCATGCCTTGCATCACATGGTGTTGGTATGGCCGATAGCATTCATGCCTTGCACCGCATAGCCTTGGTATGGTTAATAGTATTCATAGACTTACCAGCACATTCTATATTACTTTGATATTGCATACTTGGCACTTGCCTTACGCATACACTTACACCACCCTCTAAGCTTTTCGTAAGCTTATGCACGATCATTGCGTGCAAGTGACATTAGATTGTAGCAGTGTTAAGGCAGGAGCGCGTGATAGATTATTTTGGAGTTCTTTTAATCATCTTGTATTTCCCTTTCTGCATTGTACTCAAAGTTTTTGATATAGTGGATATGTGGTGATGTTGTTTTATGACTTGGTTATGCTCCATTACCAAAAAAAAAAATTTATATTGAAAATCTCCCTTGTATGATCTTAGGATCGAAATCTGGCATATGGGCGCCAGGAGCCGAGAATGGGGCACTACAGAGGCTGTCGGTGCCGGATTCGGCGATCGGGAATTCTGTGAGCTCGATTTTCGAGTTTGGGGCGTGACACGGGAAGAAAATTAAGGTTTACACTTAGGTGCTATGAGTGTTTTTGACCAATAATGATGGTCGATTGCATTTAACATGCCAAAGGTTGTGAGGCTTGCAAAAGAACGGGCCGATTCAACATGTGCCCGCAACAAAAATCCATTCAATCATCAAACCTTGGCCTTTTCGAGGATGGACGATCGATCTAATAGGTTAGATCTACCCACTTTAACATGCATGAATTCATTTATCATTATGGCCACCAATTATTTCACCAAATGGGTAGAAGCAAAACCCATAAAAGGGGTCCACCACAAAGAAATCATAGAGTTCATCGAAAGTAATATTATCCATTGGTTCGGGATTTTAAAATCAATCACCATGGACCGAGGTGCAGCATTCTCAGCAAAAGAAGTCAGGGCCATGAGAGATAAGTATGGGATCAAAATTTTACATTCGACACCATATTATGCATAGGACAATGGTTAGACCGAGGTTAGCAATAAAGTAATTAAGAATATCCTAGAAAAAATTATTGAAGAAAATTCTCAAGAATGACATATAAAATTGTCTGAGACACTCTAAGCATACAGAAACTCACCTCGCACTAGCACTAAGATGAGTCCATTTGCATTGATATATAGACACGATGCAGTGGTACCCCTAAAAATTACTATGCCATCTTTGAGAATTGCACCTCAGGCCGAGTTAACCCCTCCAGAGTTTACTTAAGTAATGTTGGTCGAGTTTGAAAGGTTGGATGAGACCCAAATGAAAGCCCTTAATTCCATCATTATCAACAAATTGACTGTTGCTTGGGCATATAACAAGAGGGTAAGAGGAAAATCCTTCGGGGAGCGAGATAAGGTCAAGAAGGTGGTGTTGCTAATAGGGTACACAGATCATGCCTTGGGTAAGAAATGGTCACCCACGTGGGATAGACCATATATTGTTATTCAAGTCCTCAAAAGTGGATATTATGTTATGCAGTATATAAATGGAAAAGTCACAAAGGCTCCAATTAATGGTCGATTCTTGAAAAAACAAAAAAAGAACAGAGTGGCCGAGCAGTTCATGCATTTTTTAACCTTTATTCCTTCAGACTCCTCGAGGAGTTGTCGTTTCTTGACCTTAACATGTTTCTATTGTGATTTCCAGTCAGTTCCTTTCTCCACAAGGATGGGCAAGAAATGCAAGAGTTGGTCGACGTGATTTCCATACGAGGAGACTCGACTCTCGGCCTCCCTTTTCCCAGCCGGACTTGCCTTCAATCGAGCCTAGTAATCCGTGATTTAGGAATCGATGAAGGAGAGATCTTCCAGGATGGCAGGGTCCTTGGGAGCATAGGAATGCTCCTTCTCCTTCATGTCCTCTAGCAACTCGATATCCTGTGCCTGTAACACTCAAAGCAAAGTATAGTTAAACTGATGGATTTGGTGCTACTGTAGCCGATCATTCCAGCCCAGTTCATAAGCTTCATTAAATGGTAGGGAATCTTCTCCAATTACAATCTACTATCTTAGATATTCAGCAAGCTGCCCAGACTCAAAGATGAGTTGGAATAACACTTTCCAAGGAAATGTAAGCATTTCAAGACTTATAGGAGCTCTTCAAGCGATGCATCTGATTTGACGGCATATGAGGCTATTAAGGTACAAAAAATATTCCATCTCATTGCATGTCCATTGCATTGGTCAGAGAATTCCATGGTGCGGATCCTTTCCAGGGTTGTGCACTCTTTATTTTGGTAAAAAGGAGTGAATGGGGGTATTTTGGTAAAAAGGAGTGGATGGGTGTTGCCTTATATGGAGGAAGAAGTGGTTGTACACCACTATTTAAGGGAGAGATTGGTGAACACCACTATTTAAGGAAGAAGGTTGGATGTTGTGTGAAGAAAGAAGTGGTGGTAATCACCACTATTTAAAGAGTGAGGGGCCTGGGATGCCTATAAATACCCCTCCCCATGCCTCATTTGAGCGTTGGTTGGTTGGAAGATAAGAGGGTTGGAACACAAGAGAAGTGAAGAGACATGAAGAGAAGAAAGACAAGCCTTGCGCCATCCCCACAATGGGAGTGGGAAAGAGATCCTCTTGTGCCATCTGTGCAAACACTCTTGGAAGGAAGTCCTTTTGCGCCATCCGCGCAATGGGATTGAGAGAGAAATCCTTTGTGCCACATTTTAAGGGGACTTTGTCCTAAAGACAAGCCTTTGCGCCATCCGCACAATGGGAGTGGGAGAGAAACTTGTTGCGCCACATTTCAAGGGGACTTTGTCCTAAAGACAGGTTTGCGTGAACCGCGCAACCTCCTGGAAAGAAATCCTTTTCCACCTTTCTCTCTCCCATGTCTTACGGCTTGCCTCCATGCACCACTCTTTGAGGAAGTTTTATACAAGAAAAAACCTTTGTACGAGCCGCGTAACCACTTCTGCGAAGAAAACCTTTTGCACGAACCTGCGTAACCACTTCCACAAAAAACCCTTTCGGTGAGCCGCGCAACCATTTCTACAAAGAAGCCTCTGCGCCACTTTGTGTGGAGGCATGTCCAAGAGAAATTTCCATGCATCACTTCTCTCTCTCCTTTGTCTTAATGCAAGGCTTTTGTTGTCTTGAAGCAAGTCCCATGCACCACTTTGAGAGGAGTTTGTCTTAATGCAAGGCTTTTGTTGTCTTGAAGCAAGTCCCATGTGCCACTTTGAGAGGAGTTTGTCTTAATGTAAGGCTTTTGTTGTCCTGAAGCAAATCCCGTGTGCCACTTTGAGAGGAGTTTGTCTTAATGCAAGGCTTTTGTTGTCTGAAGCAAGTCCCATGCACCACTTCTCTCTCTCTCTCTCTCTCTCTCTCTCTCTCTCTCCTTTGTCTTAATGTAAGGCTTTTGGTGTCCTGAAGCAAGTCCCATGCGCCACTTTGAAAGGAATATTGTGCAGACAGAAGCAAGATTGTCCAGACAGAAGCCTCTAGTACATATTCCATGCTCTCTTGTCTTAATGCAAGCATTTTGTGGCATTCTCCATGGAAGTCTATCTTGAAGTAAGCCTTGTGCACTCCACCTTGACTAAAGCCTGTGCACCCCACTTATGATGGAGGGTCTTAAGGAGCTCATAGAGGAGAGAGAAATGTGAAGCACAAAGAAAGCGATCCAGGAGAAAGAAAATCTGTTTGTATGATTGGAAGGATGAATGGAAGGATGATCAGAACCCATCGCATGACCAAATCAAGGGTTTCAAGTCCGCACAACCCATCCACCTTTACGATGAACATCAAAAGCGTCGAAATGCTGCCAAAATCGCCATCAGACTGCTTCTATTTCATTTATTGCGTTGCATTGATTGTACTCTTTTTTTCAGAATCAAAGGAATCCGAGGATGTAAATGAACTCAGAATGAATAAATATCTTCTGATCATTGTTTTCTAATCGAATTCTTTCTTATCATTGAATAATTCCCCCAAATCAAATGCATTTGTTTCTTGTCGAAACAAAATGGCAACTCCACTGGGGATTTTTTAATGATAACTTAGAAAACATTCAAAGAACATTTATCACTTTTTGGCGTTTGTATAGACGCCAAAATGGCAACTCTCAGTGGGAACATCCTCCCCTTCATCTCTAAAAATAAAGTACAATTTTATTTAAATAAAATAACTAACACTCAGTTTCGAATGACAGGTATACCGCAACGGCCTTTTTCCCGACTAACATCGTTGTCTACGTCACATCCAATGGATTTCCACTAGAAAGTATCAGAGAAGATCAAATCAACTGCGATCAAGGACAGACAATGCCAGGAAATGTTCAGAATAGTTTCTACTTCACTAGTAGTGCAGCAAGACCATGAAGAACGGATGATAGTGACATCTAACAAAAAATGAAGGGTTCAATCTGTCGGTTCATCCTCCTTGATGGTATCAGCAATGCAGTTTTCACTTTCTCCTTTGATATTAGTACATTTGAAGTGTGCAGAAAATAGAAAATTTGCCAGCAGATGTTAATCAACCTTCACTAGATGAACATGTTACTGAATACCCTAATTTTGTAGCAGCGACTACTGTGAACAATATTTCTGCCTAAGGAAAGCCCTCAAATAAGAAGTTAGTTCGACTGAATTAGGCACTGCTCGCCAATGAGTAGACGAATTAATTAACGAATTCATCAGTTAATAGAGAACCCTGGGGGCATCGTCACAACTTGCCAGAGTAGAAGAGCAAGTTAAATTTGCAATTTGAAAAGAGTCAAAGTGAAGCTGCTCAACTCTCATATGAATCAGCTATTTCAAAGTATTAAGAGAACAACAGCAGATATCGCCAAAGAAAGAAAGTAAAACGAAGGATCGTCAAAAGTAAAGAGTTGAAATTCTGATAAAGAGAACATCGGTGATTTTACAAATAAGAATGTAAAGAAAGGGTTCAGACAATTCAAGGACTACAGGAAATATACATTTGAATAAGATGATATACTCCTTATGATGGCTAGCTGTGGAGAAATTAGAATTGCCATGGCCAAAGTATTTAAAGGAAATGAAGCAAAGAAGAAAAGGTATTCTACCAAAGATGACCAATGATAATAAAATTGTCATAGAAAGGACATATGAAATAAGCGAGAAAGTAATGATATATGGTCCCGATTAGAGATATTCACTCTATAGAAGAACAGACAAGAAGAAAGCAAGACAAGTATATTCATCATGGGGGAAAATTTTCATCAATATATTTGCCAATTCAGCAAAATATATCATCCTTGAATACCAAGAAGATTCATGGCGTAATTATTTAGGGGGCAGACAAAAGCATACAAGGTAATTACAATTTTAATTTTGAAGATTATTAGCATAATACTTCCAAATCAAAAGGGGGCAAGATAAGCAGAATACCAAGAAGGTCAAAGTCTTAGAATGCCGATGTCATACATGAATAAAAGGCAGAATCCTAAGCATATCAAATTGAAATATATTATTATTGTCAAGCACCGACGATGGTTGTTGGATTAGATTAGCAAAACTACCATTGTCATCGCCAAATCGCTGACGTGAAGATTATTCTATTATTGAAGTTTATCAGAATTGATATTATTACAAAGCTTAAGCTCCATTCAGACCAAATTTTATAATATCATCAACAGTAGCAGGGGCGATATATCAATCATTGATTTGTTATCTTCAATTATCGATCTATTACCTTCAATAAAGCTAGTAAGATCAACTATCACATTAGCGACAACAGTTTATCATTTAAGGAAGCCTAGCCAAGCCTTATACGGCCAACTACGCATAAGGCCTATCACCATCATCATTCGGGCAACAGTGAGAACCTAGTGGCCCTAAAAAGCCCGTGAAGGCCATCATATTCATACCCATGTGGGCAGTGGACAGAGCCAATGACTAAGAGTCCCAAAAGGCTAAAAGTCCTCAACGGCCAGTCACGCGTAACATTAATGCCATCTGTATAGCTTTCCAATAGCGTCACGGGGAACGAATAAAACTACCCTCCCATGAATGGGTCCGACCTTGCAGACGAAGAAAACGTGGGTTGCAGTGTGCGCTCTTTAGCTATGTCTATAGATAGGCCAACCATGCATAAGACCCCCCAGATATCTGGCTTGATTTCAGTAGTAACTCATGAGAAATGGCCTAAACCTACTCATTGATAGACTAACGGCCTTGGATTTGGTACCCCAAAGGTGGCCTTGTGAGCCCTATGAACTCTAAAGAGTTACTGCGGCCAACCTCGTGCGTAAATCCAACCGAGTTCACGGCCCCGATAGCTTCACTGGGCCCCTCTGATGGATCGTGGTTTGTGAAATCATTAGGCTGTGAGAAGTTCAGCAAACTCATAAGAGTTATAGAGACCATCACGTGAGACCCGACTCCAACTACTCAAGATCTAAAAAAACTGTGTTGCTCCACTACTCAAGAGCTTAAACTGTGTGTTGCTCCACCACTCAAGAGACTAAACTATGTGTGAAGTGTTAGTCCAGTAGTGTTAGTCCAGTAGTGTCTATCAAGTCAAGTCTAGTCTAGTCTAGTGTAGCATCAAAATGCTGCAGATGCATATTTCACTTTAGATATGCTCAAATATGCAATTGCCTGATGAAAATTTTAAATATTGAGTAAACAACATGCAAAAAATGCGTTTCTCTTGAATCAGGTTCAAATTATAGCAACAGAAATGCCTTCAAAATATTGGCAATTATCTACTCAAAAGTTCAAATCTTCAAAATCAATTAATATATTGAAAAGAGCCTTAAGGTCTTTTTGTCTCTTACCTTCTTGATGATAAAGAAATATTATTGCACAAGATTCTCAAAGGTGGCAGAGAGTAAACTAGTGAAGAATCATCATTCTCTCCCGGATAATTTAAAGATTCAGATATATTCTTTAGATACGTTAAAGGAGAGCAAATATTATCCATCCTTCAAGGGTATCAGCAGGCTTCTTCGAAAGTATTATCTTTTGAACAAATCTTTATGCGAAGTTGACCTAGAAAGAGGGCATGATCTATGTCTTCAAAGTAATCCATGCCTTGGTCTTTTAATAATCTCTTATGCGTGGTGGAGGAATTCATATGCCAAAAATTATGAAGCATAGTTCAGTGTGAACATTCAAGAGTTGTTTTTATATGAAGGCCCAGTTATATGGCCCAATGCTGTAACTTCTCATTGTTTTAGTAATGATATGGCAAGACTCTAAGTACCAGATCTGATGGAGACAAGGAACAAATGTTTATAAAAGAGATAGAATCATCATCAGTAACTTCTATGGCCTTTGGAAAGTTATTAAATGAAAATTGAAAGAAGTCTTATCTATTTTTCAGAATCAATAAAAATCTAAGGAAAAGTCTATGCCAAGGAGCATAAACTAGAAAAGACTCAGCAAAAGTCTCAGCGGTTGAACCTTTGGAGCTGGAGATGACATCTCCAAAAGCACGATATAATGAGCAAAGAATGCAATGCGAAGCACGATGACAAGCACAAAGATAAATTGATTAAATCATTATCATATTGCGAATATTACAATCAACTTAAAAAAGAGGAGAAGTTTTCAATGTATTTCAAAATTATCAATACTTCATATAGCTAAATTGGAAAATTATAATGTCTTTAGATACTAATTCCGATTAATTTGGCAGGAAAGACTATCATTCAAAAGCCTGGGTTATGCAGATCATGAATAAAGGAAACAATCGAAAAAGTTGTTGCGGTAGGAGCAACATTAAAGAACAAATCCCTAGATATAGAGTTTAAAGAAAGAGTTGCTGGAGTTGATCAAAGAGACCGTTGCAACAGCAATAGTATTGAAAGATAGTTCTCTAGTCAAGTTATTCAAAGATGAAGTCGTCACAGCTATTACAATGACAGGTTTAGATGAAAAGTGATGAAAAGAGAACTTTACCTTCTCTAGTGAAGCATCTTTCGACACTGCTAGCTGGGGGCATTCAAGTCTTCCATTCGAACGCAATCATTCAAGTCTTCCGATTGAACGCAATCATTCAAGTCTTCCGATCGAACGCGATCATTCAAGTCTTTCGTTCGAGCGTGATCATTCAGTCTTTTGGTCAAGTACGATCATTGAGTCTTCCATGCAAGCATGATCATCTAGTCATCCTTCAGTTGCAGTTCATTTAGTTCTTCAGTCAGAAGAAGATCGATCCTCCATTTGATTTCATGAATCAATCAAAGTAGAATCGAGGGGGCATCTATTGAGGTATAAAAAATATTCTATCTCATTGCATATCCATTGCATTGGTTAGAGAATTCCATGGTGCGGATCCTTTACGCCACCCACGCAATGGGAGTGGGAGAGAAACTCCTTGTGCCACATTTCAAGGGGACTTTGTCCTAAAGACAGGTTTGTGCGAACCACGCAACCTCCTGAAGAGAAATCCTTTACCACCTTTCTCTCTCCCATGTATTAAGACCTGCCTCCATGCGCCACTCTTTGAGGAAGTTGTCTACAAGAAAAACCCTTTGCCTGAGCCGCGTAACCACTTCTGCAAAGAAAACCCTTTGCGCAAACTCGCGTAACCACTTCCATAAAAAACCCTTTGCGCAAGCTGTGCAACCATTTTTGCAAAGAAGCCTCTATTCCACTTTGTGTGGAGGCATGTCCAAGAGAAATTTTCATGCGCCACTTCTCTCTTTCCTTTGTCTTAATGCAAGACTTTTGTTGTCCCGAAGCAAGTCCCATGCGCCACTTTGAGAGGAGTTTGTCTTAATGCAAGGCTGTTGTTGTCTTGAAGCAAGTCCCATGCGCCACTTTGAGAGGAGTTTGTCTTAATGCTAGGCTTTTATTGTCTTAAAGCAAGTCGCATGTGCCACTTTTAGAGGAGTTTGTCTTAATGCAAGGCTTTTGTTGTCCTGAAGCAAGTCCCATGCGCCACTTTGAGAGGAGTTTGTCTTAATGCAAGGCTTTTGTTGTTTGAAGCAAGTACCATGCACCACTTCTCTCTTCTTTGTCTTAATGCAAGGCTTTTGGTGTGATGAAGCAAGTCCCATGCACCACTTTTAAAGGAATATTGTCCAGACAGAACCAAGCTTGTCCAGACAGAAGCAAGCTTGTCTAGATATAAGCAAGATTGTCCAGACAGAAGCCTCTTGCACCATATTCCATGCTCTCTTATCTTAATGCAAGTATTGTGTGCCATTCTCCATGGAAGTCTATCTTAAAGTAAGCTTTGTGCACTCCACCTTGACTAAAGCTTGTGCGCCCCACTTATGATGGAGGGTCTCAAGGAGCTCATAAAGGAGAGAGAAATGTGAAGCGTAGAGAAAGAGTTCTAGGAGAGAGAAAATCTGTTTGTACAATTGGAAGGATGAATGGAAGGATGATTAGAACCTATCGCATGATCAAATCAAGGGTTTCAAGTCTGCACAACCCATCCGCCTTTGTGATGAACATCAAAAGCATCGAAATGCTGCTAAAATTGCCATCAGACTGCCTTCTATTTCATTCATTGTGGTGCATTGATTGTACTTTTTTTGTAGAATCAAGGGAATTAGAGGATGTAAATGAACTCAGAATGAATTGATCATTGTTCTCTCATCGAATTCTTTGTTCTCATTAAATAATTCTCCCAAATCAAACGCATTCATTTCTTGTCGAAATAGAGGCCACTATGATGAAGTAATTAACATCGAAGAGTAATTAGGATTGACAGTAATCGATGAGCCCTAGGTTGAGGATTTCTTTTAGATAGCTCTTTGCACCATTGAGGAAGGAAGGAGAGCTTGGGTTGGAAGCTATGGTTGCAAAATCAGGGAGTTAGAGAGTTACTTGGATTTCAATGTGAATTCAGAATGGGGTCTAAGGTGGTTTAAATAGGCAATTACGGAGCCCACGTTCGATGCAGTTATGACAAGGACAACTCGTATTCCAGGAAAGTAGGAACATGCAATCGTCATGACTATCATTTCGTAGGATCATGCACGACCCCTTAAATTCCAGGCGTCATGTCATCAGTCGGTTATGAAGGAATAAGAAAAGAAGAAAAAGTATTCTAAGTGTAACAATTGATGATAAAAGAAGGCTTGGTGGGTGATTTTATTAACCGTTACAGTATAAAATATAAATAGTTACAATTCAAAGGAAGAAATTTCTTAAATCGACACTTCAACCTTTTCTAGTTGACCCTTCTCCATGCACAAAGAAACCTCATGTTTGATGACCGCTCGACAACTCAGTCGATAACTATTGTTTGAGCATTAGCGGATGCGACCAAATCCTTGATCGTTTTCTTCTATCGCTTACATTCGACGCTTCTCTCTTCAAAGTTTCTCTTCAACATCATCACCTTTACCTCTAAAGCAATGATTCATATGCTCATTTTCTCCAACTTGCCATCAAATGTCTTCAATTCTGTGTGGTAGGCCGATAGTTTATCGATGATATCTTTGGCCATAGCCATTTGGAATTCTGTTGTTACGCGCTCAACCTCAAAATGACTGATGATGGTGCAGAGCTCATGTTTTTCTTTAATGCATTCCAAGAAATCCCTAAGGGCTAATAGTTTGGCCGAGAGACTCTTGTCTGAGTAAGAGAAGGCTTGATATTAATCAATTAGCTGGGTAAACCTATCAATTATCTCGATCAATATAGTTCGGACAATCCTAAGTACACAAGGGTTCGAATTTCTTTATTGAGACACTGCAATTCAGTTAAGAATATAAGGGATTCAGCCACATTGACATCGTTGATAAGAGCCTATTAGAGGGAGGAGAAGATGTCTTCAACTGGAAGTGCATCTTCACTTGTTGTAGATGAGGCCGAGATGTTGTCAATGACCATCGGTGCTAATATGGGAATCGGGGCCAAGCTAGGTAGAGGGATATCGGTCGTAGGGACCTCTTCTATTGTTTGATCATAAATGACCACCTCATGTGCTGCGTTCAGTTGAAGAGTTTCTTTAATGGTTGAGGGAAGATATTCTGCAATTAGACGAAGCTATTAAACAAATAGAGGAATAGGTCGAGGGGATGGTCCTCTATCTGAGCCTTGAGGAGTAGTACTTAAGGGATGCTCATCTTCTTCTTCATCTTATCAATCGACAACGGTAGGTGGCGTATGAGGAATGTCAACCATATATTCAGACTTTATGATGAGAATTGTAGCCCATGAGAAGTATGAGAGGGAAGAACCTCGTTACCGATTGTTCCCTCAGAGTCAACAGTCTGCACATCAGTAATCTTGAGAATATAGGTCACTGACTGGCATTATTGCAGTGGTTGCGCCATAATGATTTATTTTTTTACAGGTGATAACTCTTGAGTAACTGCAAAAAAGATAGATTTAGCAAGAAAATGAGGTAAAAGACTCAGAGCAGTTATACGAGTGAAAGTAACCTCCACTTAAATCAAAATGGATAACGAGGGTGATGTATTATCTATCCATGAATTAAGGGTTTTTTATAACCATTGCCATTGCTCGAGTATAAGTGGGGAATGGTGGCAGACTAGGGTGATAAGGGGTGAGATATTTTTTATCGAACGAAAGATCAGGATTGTTTAATCTTTCCCTATCTTGCCATCATGTATTCCAGGATTTATTATAGTAAGCTTCTTGTTGACATTTTAGACCTTCCTCAATTTCTTTAGAATAGTCTTCAATGGAGAGCCCTTGCTAATATTTGGTTTTTAAGTATTTTTCAAATGAATGAAGATATTGCCTCGACAGAAGAGGTACTTGATCACCGTCATCCCTTTGAGGAGGTTGGAAGTGGCCGATTTACTATGGTCGGCTAAGGAGGCAAATTGGATTGCTTAAAGACTAAAGTAGGAGGCTGATAGGCAGTCCGAGATGAGTTCCTATGTCAAGGATCCTATTTGGAGTTGATAGAGGCGATCGAGCTGGTGGAGATGTGGAAGTGATAGGTTCCTTCACCGTAACTTTTGGCATTTTGGTTACTGAACCGTCTTGGTCGGTGATGCTTGCATGGTAGAGATAGCGGCCAATTTAGTCTTTGGCTTATTCAGTTTTTGACTGGGAGTCATGGCCGATTGAGTTGCTACTCTTTTCTTTCCTCGAAGTTCCATAGAAGAAGAAAGTTTGGCTATGATAGCTTGAGGAGATTTATTAACCCACTTTTTATAGTGGCCCTCCCGCCAAATGGTGAAAGTGTCCATTACTTGAGGTTGATTCAGGTAAATGAGAAGATTAAGAGTTAAACTGGTAGACTGAATGGTGGAGTTAAGAGAATGGTAGAGATCAATTCGATCGGCGATCGGTGATCGGTTAAGTGAAGTGAGGTTGGTTGGAGGACGACTAAGTAAATGGACAGGGAATGCACTGGACAAGACCAAATTGACGAATGAGCATATTTGGGCAGTATTGTTCGATTTCAACTTTAACATTCTTGCCAGTGTGAATCGTGCCACTATAGGGGAGATCCCTACAGATGAGGTAACTCTCCCAAGTAAGATGTATCTAAGATGCCTCATGATTGTCATCACTCTCGTATCGGCCGGTGAACCAAGTTGGGCCGAACTCTTTATCATAAAAAGGAGTAAACGACCAACTCCATTTACCCTTGTTCAAAGAAAAGAATAAGGAGTCTATATAGACAAAAATGTATGATCTCCTAGGGTGAATGGATGACGCATTCACCACATGAAGAATAAACAACATCAGAATGAATGTGGGCAAGTACAAGTGAAGGATGAAAATATTTATAAATCCACATATGAAGAAGCCATAGTGGCCCTCCTCCAAGATACAGACCTTTGGTGATGATTTCAAAAATGCCTCTAGACAGGTGGTTAAGTATAAAAGGTGCCAGAACTAGTTTTTAACCTTATACAAGCACCTTAGCCAGTTGAACATATTTGTTCATGATCTACAGAGTGTCCACACAGAGTAAATGTCAGCAGATCCAGAGTAATAGGAAGGCCGTGTGTTCTTCATAATCGATCAGGCCTCCACATTTGCGGTACATTTGCATGAAGTGAGAATAGGCCTTGTTGGCATTATTTTTGAAACATCTTGACTCTTTCTAAGCGAAACTCGAGAAAATGGCATCGTCGAAAGGAAGAAGTTGGGTCAAAGCTGCAATGTCCAAAATTGTTGGACTCATAAGGCCACATCCGAAGAAGAATGTGTTAGTGGATGGGTTCCAAAATGTTAAAGCTGTTGTGAGAAGAGCATAGTCTGATGGATAATCATAAACGGAGAGTTTGATGCATTCATAGATGTCAAAATTTCTCCACGTTGCCTCATGTTAAGACGAAATGCAAGCAAACCAAGCATCCCATTCCGGTAGTGGTCTTAGCCTGTAATGTCTCGAAAAAATCCATACAGAGGCCTGAGTACCACCTCAGGCAGAAATCCCTAAGGATCGTATCATGTAGAAATTTAGGCAAAATTTAGTTAAATACTAAACTAAATAGGTGGTGGATTTAGCTTGAACCACTATCTATACAAATGACAAGACCCAAAACTATCAAAAGCAATGACTCAACGCTACTTAATAACCTAGGAGAAATCTCAAAAGCCAGTTGCTCTCGGGAGCACATTGAAACTTGGACTTGGACCGCACGTCGAAAGTCCGATGACCGCGAAACTATAGGGTTATGTCCACCTTGCTGGGCTTGATGATCAACAAAGGAATCGGCCCAAATAGTATCCAGAAACGCACAACTTAAGCCCTTAGCGACGTGTGTGAGAAACACGAATATCCTTAGAAAAGGTATTGAAACTTAAGTGAATTAGGCCATTTGCTTATGGGTGAAATTGAAGATTTCAGACTGCCAGTTTCTGATCGAACTTCACCCATGAATTAGGGAAATTTCCCTACACATATCTGTATACTTGTGGCCCTGATCGAGTGACAACGACTATTGATCTGACACAGGTCCTCCATGGTTGATCCGCTAATCTGATCGTACCAAAATCATAACCTGGTTTAGATCCATGGTCAGAGAACTTGCTCCATGCCGTAGGTGAGTAATGGAACTCCAGATGAGTCTCGTTTGCCCGAAACAGGCACCCTTTGGTTGTAACCTAGTATACCATGGCCCTGGGGCCATTTACACTAGTTCTGGGCCTATATAATGCCCTTAAACCAACCCATTCTCATTTCATACGAATTTTTCTAACCCTAGGAGAGGAGAGAAAAGAGGAGAAAAGAGAAGGAGAAGAGAGAGAGATGGGGAGATCGTTGCTGGGATTCACTCCCACTACTCCACGGGCTGAATCACCTCTCCTGTTTTGCTACACCATCATTTTCAACTACGATTTGGGTAAGAAATCCTAACCCTAATCTTGTTGTATAAATCTAGGTTGGTAGTTTGTCGACTTAGCTAACCTATTATGTCGTGTAGGTGTTTGTCGTCTCATTTTCAGAAACGTACAATCTGAACCGGGTCCGAATCGAGCTTTTCGACAAAAGGTGTAGACTATAAACATTTAGGTTACAGTTTTCAAGGCTTTCGATGTTAGCTAATGATTTATGTTTGACTTGACTGCTGCCATATCGTCTTAGACACGTCGATTTCGATATATTACACATGTATGAACTATGTTGTATGAAAATGCATTCCATGTGTTTGTTGAAATGTTTGAATGAATGTGAAATCCTAATTTGTGCTTGTCATGATTACTAATCTAAGATCCATGTGTGTTATATGCTTTATAACTGATGTTGTGAAATGAATTGTTATAGTGAATGTCGTAACTAATTTAGTCTATGTATTTAGTAAGGTGTAATTTAAGTGTTTGATAAAATGTCTGAATGAAAAAAAATGTTGATGGTTAGTATTTATTAAGTGTAATAAGATAGGATTCTTAATTTCCTTAACCATATGTATGGCTTCTTTCATGAAATTATATCGCCGCTACGCGACTTATGGATTTAATGCAAGTGTTTGGTGACATGTTCCATATGTTTGATAAAATGCTCAAATAAGTGTTATATTTGGATTGTTCGTTAAATGCTTATATAATTATCACATGTATCCACATGTTATATCTGAGTAATATTGGGACTACAACGCAGTCAAGGTAGTCGGTAACAATTCCCATTTAAGTGGCTGAACTACTCTCGCCACATTGATACGTTCGGTGAATCCAGGTCGTACGACGATTGTCAACAGTGGTTAGGCCACAGGGAGTGCTTACGCGCTTCATGTCGATTAATTCAGCGTGCGCTCGTACCAATTAAACTTATTTAATAAACCGAGTGGCCTATTGTGTGTTTACCATGTATGGACATCACTGCTTGAATCTAAGGTACCACTTACGAATGTAAAGACTTGTTTCAACTATGGTACTATGATCCACTGAGACTCATGAGCTGGGCATGGTGGTATGGGAGACCGTGGTCGAGCTGTCGGCCTACGCTGGGGTGACGAGCCTCTCCATAGTGACCAGTGAGCAACCCAAACTTGTGAGCCGAATACGGTGGTATGGGACACTGTATTCGAGCTGTCGGCCTGCGTTAAGGTGATGAGACTCCCCATAGTGACCTCGAGTATAAACTCTCGAACTTACCTATCCACTAGTTTTCATTAGGAGTGATGCCATACAACTTGCCTATCGTGTGTGATTAACTAGGATTGACGACCCTAGATGGATCTTTTGGTTGGGTAAATGATATAAAGGGAGGTACCTTAGCTTCTTGAATCTGCTGTATGAATAAGCCTAATTAAGTACTCGGCTAACACGATCATGCACTATATTACATGTGCTTTGGCGAGGAAGTGCACTTTAGGGAGTTTGCCATGCGCGAATGGTTGATGTAGTCACTTGAGGGAGTGTCGTGCGAGGGCATGCATCATTACTGCATACCATCCCTGCATTAATAAGAGTAGTTAGGGAATGATTGTTGTACTGCTTTATCATTACTGCTTGATTAAATTGATAACATGTTAACCTTTACCTTATAGTACCACTGAGTTGATCACTCACTCCCACTCTGGGACGGTATTTTAAAACACCAACCAGACTTTGTTATAGATGCAGGTGATGAGGATGTATATGCAGTGGAGTTGGACTTTGCAGATGAGGAGGAAGAGTTCTCCTATGTTCAGCACTTTGGCAGGTCTATGTAGACCTCGTCCTATTTCGATGGGATTTCAGGGATACATGGATTAGTTGGACACTTACATTTTTTTATTTTGTATATTTTGAGTTAAAACATGTATATATTCGGCCCAATGATACACTCATACTCTGGAGGTTGTGAAACACGTACATATACCTTATATATTTATCTTAGTCTTCCGCTTGCTTAATTACATTAACTCTGGAGTATGATATGCCGATTTAGTGTAATCCTTCATATATTTAATGCACTAATATGGATAAAATTTAAACATCATTATCTATGTTGCATAAGTGATGCGTTGGATCTTAGGAGTTGAGCTTTTCTCGACCCTCGAAATTTGGGGCATTACACAGCCAAGATCGAGGATGCTTTAGAGCTTTAATAGGTTCTGGGATGGATTTAGATTGAATCAGTAAAGTCTCGCCTTTGCAAATGGGGAATAAAGGATCTATCATGCTAACTTCCTCAGCATCAGTCATAGGAAAGAATGCTGGTCCCATACAGTAATAGTCTCCAATATGTGATTTGAAGACTATCTCATTGGAATATTTTTCAGATAGGGTATCTATTGTGGTAACCAAATTATTCAGATGAAAAGATGTAAAATAAGACAATGAGCAACCATTATTAAAATACGAGAAGGAGAAAGGAATTAAGAAGTTATGAGGAAGAAAGAAAGTGGAATGAAAGAATGCTGAAACGATGCTTATATTGGCCAATGGGATGGAGCATTTATTAGGGCATCATTAAATTTTTCACTTTGTACGATGCTATTACAGGCATCACAACGGGTTTAGTCCTTATTTCAAAAAAGGATGATTAGAGCTGACATGTAGGGATGTATTGATTAGAGACAATTACCATGACATTATCACATGTATGGAAGGACTGCTGTATTAATGAGGGGTCACACATCGCTTTCACCTTTTTCCAAAGGCAAAGCAACATGGGGGGGGGGGGGGGGGGAATGTTCATCCCCATTGTTGTTAATTCCTACAAAAGCCAATCAGAGTAAGTTATTTGTGATCTGGATGGATTTGCATGGTATATTTCGAGATCTGAGGGGATATACGAAGAGGATCCTACGATAGTATAGCTGGAGTACATCCAACAATGTCATGAGTTTATTAAGTGATCTATTAAAGAAAGATCGTGTAAAAGCGATTACAGGATAGATAACAGAAGTAGAAACAAAGAAGGTCATGTAGTAGAAGTGGTTATTGCAACTGTTTAGGCATAAAAAAGGATCAAAGGAAAATATAAGAAGATAAGAAAGAAGTCTTCCCTAAAGGGTTGTGTGGCGCACAACAAAAGAGTACAGAGGAGAGTTGTGTGGCACACAAGGGGATCAGCGCATGAAGGTCCAACTGCACAAGGGGATCTGTAACGCCCTGAAATTCGGGGGTCGAGCATAACTCAGCTCCCGAGTTCCAAAACATCACTTATGCAACATATTTAATGAAGGATGTATGTTGACTGTATTAGTGCATAAAACATGGAATAGATTAAGCCAAAACACAGATATGATTCAGGGATAAGTGAATAAAGCAAGCGGAAGACTTATAGGAAAATATGCGTACAAGTGTAAATCCCTGAAGTACATATACAAGCCAGGTCGAATAAAAGTGTTATTTAACAAAATTATAAGTATCAAGTTACATAATTTCAGATCCCAAAAAATAATCCCAGAGATCCCGCGCATCAGACCGAGGCTCACTAGAACCCATCTGAAAACTGCATATAGGAGAACGCAGCCTCGTCGTCATCCAGCTCCCGCTCTGCCTCAGACGTCGCATCCACATCTGCAACATCAGGGCCTAAGACAGAGTCTGGTGGGTGTTTAACACCGCCCCAGAAACGTGGGAGTGAGTGATCAACTCAGTGGAACAATAAGGCATTGGTTAACATGTTATCAGTTCAATCAAACAGTAATGATAAAGCAGGGCAATTAAATAAATCCTAAGTACTCTTATTAATGCAGGGATGTATGCAATATGATGCGTGCCCTCACGCGTACACCCTCAGCGTCTTCATCTTACGTTACGCATGACATCGCCTCAAAGTGCGCCACATCTGCAAAGCACATGCAAATGCGGTGCATGGATATGATTACTAAGTTGTTATTAGTCCATTTCACACAGCAGGATTGGGAAGCTAAGGTACCTTCCTCATATCACCATCCAAACAGTGATCCATACTAGGGCCGTCAATCCTAGACATCTCATACGATCATATGTTTGAGGTCGTAGCAAAGGGCTCGTCACCAATCAATGCACGCCTTTCATGCCCTTCCTACCACAGTTCGGCTCGTCACCTCATTGCGGTATCTAGGTATGCTCGAGGTCACTACAAAGGGCTCGTCACCAATCAATGTAGGCCGACAGCACGAATATAGTGTCCCATACCACCATAATCGGCTCACGAGGTTAGTTGCTCACTGGTTACTACAGGGAGGCTTGTCACCCCAGCGTATGCCGACAATTCGACCACGGTGTCCCATACCACCATGTCCGGCTCATGAGTCTTAGCGGATCAAGTACCATAGTTAATAGGATGTCACTGGTAAGTTCGGTACCCTAGATTCAAGCAATAGCGTCCATACATGGTAAACATACATCGGACAATCGGGTTACTTGATGAACTCGACTAACACGAGCGCACGTTGAATTGAACGACATAGAGTGCGCAAACACTCCGCGTGGCCAAACCACTGCCGCCAACTCTAATACGGCTCGGGTAGGTCTAATATGTCCTACGTGGCGAAAGCAATCTCAACCACGAACATAGGGTCAATTACCGATTTCCTGGACTAAGGCATAGTCCCAAACACCTTACGCTACTACAGATACTCATATGGAATGTAAAACAGTAATGGAACAACAACTCAAATCATGGTACATACACATTTGAAGAATATCAACTTAACATAAATGTAAGCATAGGAGATGCTTGAATTTAAATAACTTGGAATGTAACTTGCATAAAAGAAATCATGCACATCAATAGGAGTATTGAGAATCACTTCTCAATGCCCACAATTAGTGTAATAAGTTACACTTAGATCATTCATGCATTTCTACAAACACTTAGCATACATGGAACAACATATACGACGTATGTTGAAATACATGCACTTAGACAATTCCTTTTACCAAGGAGTCATCATACATGCATCTAGCATACATACATGACAAATAATCATGGCAAACATAAGTGCATATTTTATACGTATACGGTACTTTATAAATACACAAATCTCAATATAGCACATGCATATCAGGAAAGTAACGTAAACGCAACATTTGGCATGCAGAATCTTATCCATAACAAGAATAAATCACTAACTGGGATTG
Organism: Magnolia sinica; assembly: GCF_029962835.1. Classification (NCBI taxonomy): domain Eukaryota; kingdom Viridiplantae; phylum Streptophyta; class Magnoliopsida; order Magnoliales; family Magnoliaceae; genus Magnolia; species Magnolia sinica. The sequence continues at coordinate 57,469,306 of NC_080576.1, forward strand.
AAAGCCTTGAAAACCATAACCTATACACTTAAAGTCCGTACCTTAAGCAAGGAAAGAAACACCGAACTGATTTAGACGAGTTGTCTTCGTCAACGGCGCTAGAATACCCTAAAACAAGGATAGAAATGAGATACAACAACTCCAAAACTAATCTAAGCTCTAGCACAGGTTAGGGTTAGGTTAACTTACCCCAAAAGAACTCAGAATCGTCAGAAGAACGATTCAAAGTGAAGGTTCAAAGATGAAGAAGAACAAGGAAGAATCCAAGATGATTCACCAACTTATCTCTCTCACTTTCTCTCTCTTTTCCACTCTCTTTCCAAGCTAGGGTTAGAGAAAATCGTATGGAAAAGAGAGCTAGGGTTTAAGGACTATAAATAGGCCTTTACTTGATGAAAATAACCCCAGGGTCAAGGTATACTTAGGTTATAACCAAAGTAAGCCTTTCTCGATCCAACGAAGCACTTCTGGTGGGCCTGTAACCACGAAAGGTCGGACTTAAGCTCCTTGACCATGGATCTAGGTCAAGCTGAGTTTTCATACCGACCGGCTCTTCAGAACAGCCGTGGCGGACCACACTCAATTCAACGGTCACGGAAACTCGATCAGGTCCACAAGCACTAGGATATGCCTGGGCCAACTATCCTGATCAGAGGGTGAAATTGAGTCAGAATCCAACGGTCAGATAGCTTAAAATCGTCACGCAAGCGACACGACTCAGATTTCATAAAAAGCTTAATAAATTCCAACCGTTCTCACACTCTTCACTCCGAGCTCAAGCAAATCGACCCAGAACATCACATGGACTTGATTTTCGAGGAGATGACCAAGCCCAACTCGGTGACCGCAACAGCCTAAGATCATCGCCATCGGACTTTCGACGCGCGGTCCAGGTCCGATCCAGATCTTCCAAAAATTTCCCAGAACAACTGGATTTAGCGATGGATCCCAGGTTTCAGAGTAACGTAGCGCTCACTAATCTACACATTTAGAGCCATGCAAATACAATTTAAAGTGATTGATGCGGATTTCACAAGCAATCGAGTAAAGTGCTAATTACCCCAAAACAACTACATAAGGAAAGATTAGCACAGAAAATTCCAAGGTCGTTACAGGATCAGTGCACAAAGGTCCAATCGCACAAAGGTTTCCGCACAAAGTCTGATCGCACAAAGGTTTTCACACAAAGGATGACCGCACAAAGGTTTCCGCACAAAGATGGTCCGCACAAAGTTGGGCTGCACACAAAGGAGTGACTGTACAACAGGATTGGGTGCACAATGGGTGTGTTGATGCGTTCACACGTGTGAAAGGCTATAAATACCCCATCATCCCTCTATAATGGATTATTAGAGCAAGATTGAAGTAGAGGAGAGAGATCAGGACTTCAGAAGAACCCAGGTACTGTCTGCACCTGTTGTGCGGAATGTGGCCCATGGGGCGCACAACCATGCTAGCACACAACAGATGCTGGCACGCAACAGACAAGGGCACACAACCCCACTGATGCATAGTGGGTGTGGGTGTACAACCCTCCTATTGGCATACTGTTTTCCTCTGTGGATGCGTAACGACTTCATTTGAGTAAGGGATTCATTGATGATCAATCCGAGATCAAAGAAAATCCTAATTCGAATTGAAATATTAGAATACTTTCTCAAGAATTATTTTATTTTACTCAATACTAACTTAAGAATTATACTGAGAATTTTCACCACTGTTTGGCGTCGTAAGACGCCAAAATGGAGACTCTCAACGGGAACATCCTTCCTTTCATCTCCAAAGTAGAGCATAACCTTATTTAAGTACTAATTCATATCTTTTTTTCTACAACTGACCCAGATTTGGAAAAACTACAATCAATCAATGGTGATTACTCAGAAAAAGACTATTTTCTACTTCACGACAATAGGATTTGTCGTTGAATATGCTGACCAACAAAATAAGTGTCGTAAAGAGGAACCTGTATCAGTTAAACAAAGGGAACCACGAACAGCTGTTGCAGTCATAACCACCTCGTTGGTAACAAAAGAAGAAAGAAATGACTAGATCATTGTTACACGTAGGAGAACAAAAACTTAGAATGTCACTGTTGCCAAGACAAGCTCACCATCGAGCAGAATCTGGGGACTAATAACGCGAAACGTAGCCAGGAAATACCCCGAACTCACCCCACCGACAATCTACCCCGAGAAAGCCGCTGTCCCTTTAGCGATGTATGATTTTCCTGCTCTGCCTACCAGAGGTGCTCGGTGGACAAAGGAGCAAAAAGGCAAGTCGTTGCGGATAGGCTCGCCAGTCTTCACATCACCTCAATCAACTGGCTACTTCGGAAACACAAGGAAATCAGACGAGACTCCTCTTTCAGCGACCCCCATTATGTCGATGCATTCTCATTCAGCCCCAACCATAGCTTCGTCAGGAAATGGAGAGGCCGCTATCTATATGGCCAGAACAAATTAAGGACCATCGCCAACCACAGAAGATCGTATGGTTGAAATAGCTTGGGCACAGAAGATGCTGATGGAAGAGTTTAGAAATCTCTGAGAGGCCCTAATAACTCTCACGTATAATGTAGATCGAATGACAGCCCCTTCGATGATCGTTAATGAAAGAGAATAACAGCCTAAGGGATCATAACCGCTGAGGGCGGGAGCACTTGGCTCTGCCACTACAACCAGAGCTATGACTCAAGAAGAAGTGCGACAAGTCGTCGAAGAAGCTGTCAGGACAGAAAGGGAGCTTGAGAATACTGGAAGGTTCATATATTGAACTCCATACCCGAGGGAGGTAGAAGATATCCCCTTCCCAAACAATTTCAAACACCCCAATTTCCAGAAATTCAATGGTGACGGATCACCGGAAGAACATCTGATGCACTTTATCACTAGCATGAGGAACTTCTCTACAGTGCCCCAATATTATCTTCGACTATTCGGATCTTCTTTGACAGGCAAAGCATTTAGATGGTACTCAAGTTTAGCACCGGGATCGATGAGAACTTGGGAGCAGATGCAAGATGCGTTCATGTCAAATTTCTTCTCATTGGAACGCGACATTAGTATCACAGAATTAGCATCAGTGCAACAAGGGGAAGGAGAGCTCGTAGAAAAATTTATAGACAGAAGGAAGACGTTGGGAGCTTCTTGCAGGCAATTGTCGAATGATAAAGAGCAGGTGAAGATGTGCCTGAATTCCATGGAGAGGAATCGCGTTCGGTCTCACTAGTGCTGATATCAGGACCTTTCGTGACCTAGCCACAAAGGCACATGCTCTAGAGACGATGACCAGGAAGATGCTAGTATTCAACTATAAAATAGCCAGAAGAGGGCCTCAAAAATTGATTACAAATGTAGTCAATCACGAGTAGAAAGGCACTGATACAAGAGAAATAAAAGGTAAAAGAACAGAAAGAAGAGAAGAGTTGAATCGTACCAGAGGAAGATTTTATGACAAAGACCTAGATCGTTGAATTCTCATGAGGGTTTTGCGTTTGAGAAAGAGGATGTACTCCCCATGATGAATTAGTTGCTGAAGGTCAGGACAATCGAACTGCCTCCATCGAAGTGCCTTGAAGAATCATCAAAAACAAAAGAAAGAGATTTCTGTCATTATCACCGTCTGGTAGGACATTTGATAGAAAATTGTTACACGTTGAAATGTATTATACAGAGAATGATAAATAGTGGCGAGATAATGGTTGGAAAGGAGAAAAAGAGAGACAAAAGAGCGATAGTGAATGTGCTTATTGTGTGAGAGAATTCTTAGGGAAGAATGAAAGCAGAGCATAAAAAACAACAGGGAAAGTGGCAGTAACGACATTACGATCGGGGAAGAAAGTAGCTAGTCTGCCAAATATGAAGGTAGAAAAACTAAAGGTGAAAATAGTCAAGGATCACTCCAGCAACAGTAATGTTAAGAAAGAAGAAAAGAAGGAACTGGGAAAGGTGACTTATGACATCATAAGTCACCTGAAATGTATACCAGCTCGGCTAAGTGTTTACGATGCCCTAAGAATGTCAGAATACTCTCGACATAGTCAGATTAAAGCATTATCTGATGATGATGTTAGAGAGGCATTGCTGACAAAAATGGAGGATGAAGAGCGCAGGGAACAGAATGATTGTGTGCCAGTTGTCTCCTTTTTCGATGACGATCTAACTAGTGTTAGGGAACACACTAGGCCACTGATGATTGTAGGACATATTCGCGGAAAGCAGGTCAAGTGGATAATGCTCGATAATGGGTCTGCAGTGAATCTATTACCACTAACAGTACTGAATGAATTGGGATATCATCGCTCTAATCTGTGCCCTAGTGGAATGATGATGCAGGGCTTTAATCAAGATAGGCAGCGTGCACTCAGTAAAATCACAATAACGTTAAAAATAGGAGAGTTAATCATGAATGTCATTTGCCACGTTATAAACGTAGTGACAATGTATAACCTCCTTCTAGGAAGACCGTGGATGCATCAGTATGACATCATACCTTCCACCCTGCACCAGTGTTTCAAATACTATAAAGATGGGTGCAATAAAAAGTGCTAGCTGACGCAAGGCCATATACAGAAGCTGAAGCCTTCTTCGCAAATGCCAGTTATTATGATGGATTCACCAGTTAAGAAGAAAAGAGGAATGATGAAAATGAGGCCCCAGGGAATGCTTGCATGGAAATAATGAGGGAAGAAAAGACAGAATCGTCAGGGATGGTGAAGACAAGAAAGAAATTCTATTTTGTGGCAAAGCATCTGCGACAACCGGGACAACCACCGTTAAAATTATTGTCGCTAGAATAGTTGGAAATTTTGCAACCAAATTATACAGTAGTGTTACCGTACGCTGAAAGAAGTAAACCATTTCCAGTCACTCCGAAGAGATTTTACGTTAAGTCCAGCATGAAGTACTCAGAGCCGATTAAATTTTATGCCCCTTCAGAAGTAAAGATAGAAGAAATGGCCGAGGATAACATGGATCCCGGGAAGTTAACATCCGAAGATTTCAGAAAGTACAGCCCAACCAGTAAGAAAATCATGAAGAATATGGGTTTCGACTATGAAGAACTAACTGGCTTAAACTATGGGAAGGGAATTCAAATCATGATTGGTGTGAATAAAAAAAAGCGACAGAAATTTTGAGGATTGGGGGCAGAATCTTTAGTAAATATGGCTACGGTTGACCAGGCAGAGAGAGTAGATTCTGAGATGGTCAAGAATCCTGAGACAATTCCGAGGCAGATGGAAGACGGGGGGCAATCAATAATTGACAGCTTGCGAGAAATAAATTTGGGCATAGAAGAAGAACCGTGAAATACATTCATTAGTGCTAGCCTCCTCGAACAAGAAATCAACTAGTACATCAAGCTCTTGAAAGAGAATAAAGACGTCTTCGCTTGGACATATGCGGAAATGTCTGGCCTAGAACCGTCAGTGGCAATGCATTGATTGAACATGTCTAAAGACAAGAGGCCGATTAAACAAGCACAAAAGCGGTTTCACCTGGATCTAATCTCCTTGATAGAGGAAGAAATAAGCAAGTTAATAAAAGTCAGGTTCATTAGGGAAGTTAAATATCCAAAATGGATATCAAATATCATCCCAGGGAAAAAGAAGAATGGGCAGATCAGGGTATGTATTGACTTCAGAGACCTAAACAACGATTATCCAAAAGATGATTTTCCACTACCGATAACCGAGCTGCTAATCGATAGTACAACAGAATATGCTGTCATGTCCTTCATGGACGGGTATGCCGGTTACAACTAAATAAGAATGGCTCCTGAAGACGAAGAAGCAATAGCATTCAAAACTTCGTTAGGAATTTATATATTGTTATAAAGTTATGTCATTCGGTCTCAAGAACGTGGGTGCAACATATCAAAGGGCAATGCAGAATATATTTCAAGACATGATGCATAAACATGTTGAGTGTTATGTGGATGATTTGGTGGTTAGATCAAACGGCCACGAGGAACATCGCAGGCATTTGGCTTCAGTCTTTCGTTGACTCAGAAAGAAATAGCTAAAGATGAATCCAACTAAATGCGCCTTCGGGGTGTCGTCAGGGAAATTTCTCAGTTTTGTTGTAAGACACAAGGGAATTGAGATCGATCCGGGAAAGATCAAGGCCATTCGAGATATGCCGTCCCCAAAAATGTTGAAGGAATTAAAAAGCCTGCAAGGAAAACTGGCATACATTCACCGTTTCATTTCAAACCTAGAAGGAAGGTGTCAGCCATTTTCTCATCTAAAGAAGAAAGGAATAGAGTTTATATAGGATGAGTCTTGTCAAAATGCGTTCGATTCGATAAAGGAGTTGTTGAAACAACCTCCAGTGTTAGCGGCTCCTGTGATGGGTAAACCTCTTTTTCTATACATATCTGCAGCTGAATATTCATTGGGAGTCTTGTTGGCACAAACGAATGAAAAGGGGAAAGAAACAATGCTTTATTATCTGAGTCGAACTCTAATAGGTGCAAAATGTAATTACTCTCCGATTGAAAAAGTATGTTTGACATTAATATTCGCAGTTCAGAAACTTAGACATTATTGCCTGTCCCACGACATAATTTTGATATGTCGAGCAGACCCTATCAAGTTCCTAATGACGAGGCGATGTTATCAAGAAGATTGGTGAAATGATGTTATTATTGTTAGAATATATGATTACTTACGAGCCGGCGAAAGCAGTTAAGGGGCAAGCAGTGGCGGACTTCTTGGCAGCTCACCCAGTGACAGACAATGAAATTATTGCCGATGAATTTCCTGATGAGCAAGTCATGATGATTGAATCGCCAAGTTCATGGACGATGTTTTTCGATGGTGCATCTCGAGCGAAAGGAGCAGGGGTGGGAGTGATATTTATCACTCCTCAAGGCAATCTATTACCTTATTCCTTCACATTGGGTACCGCATGCACAAATAATGAAGCTGAGTATAACGCCCTCATCATTGGAATGGAGATAGCTAGCGAAATGAAGATAAAGACGCTGTGAATTTTGGGACTCCAAGTTTATTATAAATTAATTAACAATTGAGTTTGAAACAAGAAAGCAGGAGCTTCTGCCATACTGTCGAAGAGCACAACAATTGTTAGAACAATTCCATCATGTCGAAATCCAGCATGTGCCGTGATGCGAGAATGTAAAGGCAGATGCTTTGGCTAGCTTAATAGCAACTTTGTCTTATCCAGATTGGAGCCCCCTATAGGCAACAATGGAAGAAAGAAGATTCTTGCCCTCATTAGAGATCATTAATGAAGTCGTTGAAGCACTCCCCATATCATGTTTAGAGGTGACAACAGACGATTGGCGTCAGCCTTTTGTTGATTATCTCAAATATGATATCTTTCTGGAAGATCATACTAAAATAGCAAATTAAGTAGAGATCGAAAAGATTCATTATATGTAATGAGATATTATGCAGAAGATCTTATAATGAAATTTTGCTGCAATGTCTGGATGAGCGAGAAGCAAGCCAAGTGTTGCAAGAGACTCATTCTAGGGAATGTGGAGCGCATCAAGCTGGACGGAATTTATTTCATCGAGTGCATTGGATGGGGTATTATTAGCCTACAATGTTTAAAGATGCTATAGATTATGCGAAGAGATGTTATGAATGTCAGATTCATGGGAATATCGTACATATACCTCCCAAAGACCTTCATCAGACAACTACTTCTTGGCTTTTTGCTATATGGGGACTTGACGTTATTGGTCCCATAAATCCGCTGTCATCCAAAGGAAAGCAGTATATACTAGCAACAACAGATTATTTCTCTAAATGGATAGAGGTAATTACATTGTGAAATGTTAAAGAGAAAGACATTGTCAATTTCTTCCAACACGCGATAATCTATCATCACGATATCCCGAAGAAAATCATCACCGACAATGGTACTCCTTTTAAGAACAGGGGTATGGAAAAGCTATGTCTCAAATTCAATATCTATCATTTGTTATCAATGCCTTACTATCCACCAGTAATAGATTATCAGAGTCATTCAACAAGATAATTATGAAAATATTGAAGAAGACAGTGACTGGGAATAAGCGTGATTAGGATGAAAAGTTGCAAGAAGCTCTATGGGCCTACAGGACCACTCACCGAACGGCAATGAAAGCTACACCATATTCGCTAGTCTATGGTGTAGAGGTTGTCATTCCAATCGAAACACAAGTTGCCGCACTCAGAGTAGTAGTACACTAGTCGATTATAGATGATCAGAATGCAAGAATAAGGTTGACAGAATTATACTTGCTCGTTGAAAAATGACTAGCGGCTCAATAGTAGTTGCAATTATATCAAGCAAGGATTTCTACGGCATTTGATAAGAAAGTTAAGCATCAATCTTTCAAGAAAGGAGACCTGGTTTTGATGTTGAAAAGGCAAATAGTGGTCACTCGCAGAATAGGGGACAAGTTCGATCCTAAATGGGATGGACCATACGTCATAACCGAAGTATATTCCAAAGGGGCATATAGTGTTACAAATCAAGATGGACAAGGCATCAATATACTGGTTAATTCTTGCTTCATCAAGAAATATCGTCCTTGATAGAGGAAGTAGTTTTGATCTAAAAGATTATCCGAATAATTCTACTAAATCAAAAGGCAGCAATGATGAGTGAAATGATGAAACAGCCTTAAAAGGCGAAGCCTTGTATTCTTTCTTTCATATATGAATAAAGGGCCATTTGCAAGTTGTTGAGGCACAAAAAAAAATTCCATCTTGCTTTCTCTGAAAATCTCATTACATGCCCATTGCATTAGCAGGGAAATTCCATTGTGTAGATCCTTCCCAGAGTTGTGTGCCCATAACAATATAGAAGCCTTGTGGAGCATTGCTCCATGCTAGAAGAGGTTGTGTGCTCCACAGTCTGGGATAGAAGAATGCATAGGTGTCATCTGGGATAAAAGAGTGCATAGGTGTCATCTGGGATAGAAGAGTGCATTAAGTGTCATCTGGGTTAGAAGAGTGCATGGGTGTCATTTGGTATGGAGGAGTGCATGAGCGTCGTTTGGTATGGAGGACTGCATGAGTGTCATTTGGTATGGAGGAGTGCATGGGTGTCATTTTTAATGGAGGAGGGATGTTGCCTTATATGAAGGAAAGAGTGGTTGTGCACCACTATTTAAGGGAGAGGTTGGTGAACACCATTATTTAAGGAAGAAGGTTGGACGTTGTGTGAAGGAAGAAGTGGTGGTGATCACCACTATTTAATGAGTGAGGAGCCGGGGAGGCTTATAAATACCCCTCCCCACTCTTCATTTGAGGATGATGGAAGCTAGGAGAGAGAGAAGGAGCATTGTAGAGCACTGTCCGCTCCTCCTCAAGAGAGGGAGAGGTTTGTGTGGTTGCACGCAAAAAAAGGAGAGAGGGAGAGGTTTGCGCGGTTGCGTGCAACAGAAGGAGAGAAAAATCTCTCTGCGCCACTTCATGTGGACTTTGTCCAAAGACAAAGCCCTTTGCGCCACTTGATATGGAGCTTTGTCCAAAGACAAAGCCCTTTGTGCCACTTGATATGGAGCTTTGTTTAAAGACAAAGCCATTTGTGCCACTTGATGTGGAACTTGTCCTAAGACAAACCTCTTTGCGCGGTTGCACGCAACCTTGTCCTGAAGAAGCTTTTGCGCGACTGCGTGCAACTGTCCTAAAAGAAAGGGGTTTGTGCCACTTCTCATGCATCCTTGTCCTGATGTATGGCCTTTGCACCACTTCTCATGCATCCTTGTCCTGATGCATGGCCTCTGTGCCATTATCCATGGAAACATGTCCCAAAGCCCGATTTTTGCCCCACTTCTTATGGAAACATCTCCTGAAGCCTGCCTTTTGTGCCATTATCCATGGAAACATGTTCTAAAGCCTGCCTTTTGCGCCATTCTCCGTGGGAACTTGTCTTAATGCATGGCTTTTGTCCTAATACAAGCCTTGTGCACTCCACATTCCCTGTCTAAGCTTGTGCACTTATATCTTTAGACAGATGACCTCCACATCTGTTGGATGTCTATAAATACTTCTCTCCTATCTCCATTTGGAGAAGGTAGTGAGAGAGAAAAGCCAGAAGGAGAAGTGAGAGAAGATAGAAATTAGAGAGCTTCGAGGAGCTCACAGAGGAGAGAAAGAAAGTTGTTAGATTCGTAAAGGGAAGGAAAAGAAAATGTGAAGCACAACGAAAGAGAGAGTTCCAGGAGAAAGAAGAGTCTATCTGGATGACTGAAAGGATGAATGGAAGGACGATCAATGTCTACTGGATAACCCATCCGCCTTTGCGATGAACATCAAAAGTGTCGAAATGCTGCTAGCCATTAGACTACTTTCTCTTTCATTCATTATGTTGATTGATTGTACTCTATTTTCAAAATTAAGGGAAATGCGAGTATGCAAATGAACTCAGACTGAATAAAACATCTTGTGTTCATTGTTCTCTTATTCTTTCTTTGATTTCATTAGATAAATTCCCCCAATCGAATGCATTTGTTTCTTGTCGAAACACAAGTAAATCAAGGTTTAACATCAATGACTATCGCTGAAATCAACAACCATCCCTATCATCACTGATAATCTATCAAAATTGTTATCATCGCCAAGCTAATTCAATATAAAGACGGATCTCGTCGGAGCATTATTAGTAATATGAAGATGGATCTCGTTGGAACATTGTCGGCAATAGCAAGTAATGGTGATGTATCCATTATTGATTTACCATTCAGAGCAGTGGGATAACTTATACAGTCCAGCACATATCGATTTTTATGGCAGCAGTGGTAGCCAATCATTTAAGGCAGCCTAGCCAAGCCCTATACGGCCAACTACGCATAAGACCTATATATATTATTCGGGCAACAGTGTGGAGCCAGTGGCCCTAAAAAGCCCGAATAGGTACATCACATGCATACCCATGCGGATAGTGGACGGAGCCAGTGACTAAAAGCCTTAAAAGGCCAAAAAGTCCTCAACGGCCAGTCACGCGTGAGACCAATGTCATTTGTATATCTTTCGACAGCATCGCAAATGAGGATGAAAATACCCTCTTGTGAATGGGTCTGACCTTACAGACGAAGAAAAATGGAGAGCAAAACAAGACCCCCTAGATCCCTGGCTTGATTTCAATAGTAACTCATGAGGACAGGTTCAAAAATACTCACTCATTGGTGAATTGACGGCCTTGGATTTGGTACGAAAGGTAGCCGTGCTTACCGCTTGAACTCTAGATAGTTACTGTGGTCAACCCTGTGCGTAAATCCCACTGAGTTCATGACCCTGGTTGTCACGCCCCAAACTCGAAAACTGGGCTCACAAAATTCTTGATCGCCGAATCCGGCACCGACAGCCTCCATAGAACCCCATTCTCGACTCTCGGCAACCATTTACCAGGTTCTGATCCTGGGATCCTACAAGGAGAATTTTCAACATGAATTTGATTCGTAATAAGCATAACCAAGGGCATAACCCACAAACAACAACCAAAAACTCTATCACATTTCCACTGTGATTAAAAATTTCTAAGTACAATGCACATAAAGGGAAATACAATGATGATAGACAAAAGCTCCAAGATGATCTGCCATACACTCTAGCCTCAACACTACTGCGATCCAAGGTCACCTGCACGCAACGGTCGTGTATAAGCTTATGGAAAGCTTATAAGGTAGTGAAAGTGTGTGCACGAGGTAGTAATACAATTATGTAATATCAAAGAATGTGGAATATACTGGTGAATCCATGAATACTAGCAGTCATATCAAGGCTATGCGATGCATGGTATGAATGATGTCGGTCATATCAAGGCATGCGATGCGAGATGCAACTTAAGCACACCAATCCTCATCTAATTCCACATATCAATACAACTCAACTATGGAATATCACCAGGGTCTAGTGCACTCCAAACCAGATTGTCGCCCCATCACGCGCAACAAGGTGAGTGAAAGAGACCTCACTATCTGCCTGCCAATTTCAGGCTCGGCTCGTTGATAGTGGATCCATTCCTCGAGCTGGTCAAACTTAACCTAGCTTTGTCCCCTCCTCTCGGGCAGGTAAGGCCGCACCCCCTTCCAACCAAACATGACACAGTGAAAAGCGCAGCCTCCTGGTATTTGACACTCGGTGCTCATGCATCCACTCGGTCTAAACATTAAAGCAACCTCCTAGACCATAAGGGTTTAGGGAATTTCACCTAGGGACATCTATAGCACCTCATGTAAAATAAAATTTTTAGTGTCTAATTCTTCCAACCACGATATGCCTGTGGAGGCTACGGCCCTGATGTCACTAGGGCGTATAGTATACATGTTACATAATGCGAGATGCATGAATCACGCAATCCAGTCATACAGCAATCATGCGCATACCACGCACTCTGTGGGCATCTCCGTTTACCAGGGAGTCCCATAACAATCTGCCCAATGACATGTGCTATTATCAATCACTCATCTCATCACAAGCACGTAGATGATGCGTATGGGCATGTATCATGATGCTATGTTGTCATATACTCATAATCGGCCTCGATAATTGGCACCGATAATCAGCATCGATAATCGGGACCAACAATCAGTATATAAACAAGGCGGGGTCCATAAATGAACAGTCGATCAACCATAATATAAAGATCGGCCCTCTGCCATGGTTATATGAAATCCGATGGCACAGAGCCATCCGTTTATGGCGAATGGAGCCCACATATTTGGGTTAACCCACTAAAAGAATGATGAGTATGGGCCTAACAAGGCCTAAGGGAAGATCACAATGTGAACATTCAACCATCATTGCCCATTAATGTGGAAATTTAACCAACATTGTTCACAAGGAGTGGTCCACATAGAGCCATACGTATAGTGGGCCCATGGCCTCACGTAAGGGCCTAATATACATCGTCATGGGCCTCACTCATGAGCCACATATGCATCACATTAGGCCTTACTCATGGGCCTCAAATGTATCACAATGGGCCATGCCCATGGGCCTCGAATACATCACAATGGGCCTCGCCCATGGGCTTCATTAAAAAGGCCAAGCTATATGTCCTAGAGGGGGGTGGGGTGGGGTGAATAGGACTATGAAAAATTTAAAATAATGACAGAAAAATTAAATAATGTGATAGCCAAATAAAAAAAATCAATTCACAATGCTTAAATGGAAAGCAGCCTCAATAATTAAGTATTGAGAGATTGAAACAAATGCAGTTCTAAGGACAACCTTACCCATAAAAACCAAAGGTTTATGGCAGGACAACTTATTTCTAGAACGTTCTTTGAATAAAAAACTCAAACAAAAAAGGAATAAATAAATAGCAAGGAATTGAGATAAATTGCAAGAATTTAAATCTAAATTATTACAACATTCCCCACTTTACTTGAAATGCGAATATTACAACATTCACATCCACACATACATTCCACAAACTTGAATGATAAAAGATAGGTATTTAAGTAAACATTCAAACCACAAAACACAAGGAATTAAAGTGGTTCGCCTGTGTGTTCACCAACTATTAAACAACAGCCACACAACTACTCCACTCCTAATATCCTCACACAGGGGATATTAGCGTTCACTATCAAAATAGGTTTCACAGGTTCACCTAAAACCTTCACAATTGTGTCTTTTTAACTTAGGCTTACACAATAAAAAAAACCCACACTTTCTGAGTTTTTTGGCTCTCCTCAGATAACCAACACAATGAGTTTTTTCTGGCTTAATCTCAAAAGAAACCAAAAGAATGTAAATTACATAAAAGTAAATACCTGGATTTCTCCTTTTTGTAGTAGCCCGGTAGAACTAATCAGAGTAGATGTTCAAATCAACGTTCAATGTCCAATACTCACTTTACAATGGTTCTAAGTTCTAATTGATTTTAAATTAAATCAAATGGGCGTAGCTTTATTTGATTTTGATTCCAAGAAGAAGGAATACGGCAATTCCTCTTTTCAACTTAGATTGGAAGATAGGAATAAATTCAAATAAGAAAAGCTAACAAAAAGAATATTAAATATACACAGCGTAGCTTAAAATGAACAAGCTTATCTCAGAGTGGAGGCTTGAATTTTCTTGAAATTAATCGATGAAAAACTCTGAAATTCGTGTTCAATTTATAGATGAAAAGATCACATCTACGACTGGTCTTAGGAACCCTTCGACTGGTCGTAAAACCAACGGCATTATGAAATTTTTGAGCGCTATCTTAAAAACCGTTCTACGACTGGTCGTGGACTACCTACGACCGGTCGTAGCTGATCCAGGACTGGTCGTAGACAACTAGGTTTGGTTGCTGGAGTTTGAGTCGTAGTTATAGGATTGGTTGAGGGTCAAGTCGTGACCTCCCTACGACTGGTTGAACAGTCTCCAGGACTGGTCATAGAGTAACCTAAAATTTTTGAAAATCTTTAACAACTTAGGACTGGTTGTGGAATTTCTTAGACTGGTCGAACCAGTGCTAGGACTAGTCGAACAAGGTCTAGGACTAGTCTTAGAACAGACCAATTCATATAAATAGATTCATTTTGAATTATGTATACAAAACGACCTACCCTAAGGTCAATCTAAGGTCTATCATACCTAGGACATGAAGTATGAACATTGAACTTCATCCTTTCAGATGTAGGTTGACCTTTGAACCTTATGAAGCTTAAGATCTCTCTCTTGATGTAGCTTGATCTTGAGATCTTTGAAAGCTTGAACTTAAACTTCATCTTGAGTTGTACTTGAGTCTTGAAATGTACTTAAGTCTTGAAATGTACTCTTCTTATCGATGTAGATCTGAACATTGATACTTAAAGTACATGACTTTACATTTCTTGAAGCAGAGCACCGTACATGTCTTGAACCATTGTGATGCAGTGTCTTGATCATAGCAGAGCACCATACATGTCTTGAACCATTGTGATGCAGTGTCTTGATCATATATATATCAACATACAAACACAAGACACAGATAGAGGTTTTGGCATAATAAAATTTGACAGTCAAAGGAGCATGAGACCATAGCACTTACAATCTCCCCCTTTGTCAAATTTGTGACATAGCACACTCATATAAAAATAAGAGAAGCACCACATGCATAATAAAGAATTATGCACCAGTTGTCATAAACTAGCAAGCACACAATATTCATCTATACTTACTCCCCCTGAGTAGCAGCACACATATGAAAAATATAATGATTGCTACACATATTATAGTACCACTCATATCCATAAGCAATCAAACCAAAAGCTTCCAAAAGCCTTCTCCCCCTTTTTGTCACAAAATGACAAAGGAAGAAACAATGTAAATGATTAAAAGATGGAGTAATAGATGGATTTAATCAACAATATATAAGCAAGTAAAAGTTCATAATCCATTTACCAGTTTAACTAAAAAGTCAGTAAACCAACTAAAGTGCACAATCCAACATAAGTATGAAAGTTAATACAGACCAAGAATTAAAATCACTCAATTAGATCCTGAAGATGGAGCAGGAATGGTAGGATCAAGTTTATGTATCCCCTTATTCAAGCGCCTAAGATACTTGCGCATATATTTAAACTGAAGATCATGGGCAACATTCATATTCTTTACCTTCTCCTCTAGAGCACAAGGATGAGCATCAAACTCAGATGGCTCATAGTCAGGATCATTTCCAGAATCTTAATCAAGTTCATAGAAATTTCATCCATATTCACATTATTAGAAGGAAGATCACCAGCTTCTTCATTCCCAGCTTCAGCTCCTCCACCACCGACATCTACTTGGCCACGAGCCAATTCCAATTTCATCTTGTTAATATTCGAATTGTTAAAAATAAGATGATGGATGGGAGCCTCTCCAACAGGCATAGCGACTAGCATATGATTAGCTAAAATAGTCATGAGATAGGCAAAAGGAATATCACTATGACCTGGATGGAGATGAGACTGAATAATGGAATGACATATTAATGAAGGCAAATTTTAGTACTAGAAATGATAGAGTGTAAAACACGGACCATAAAGGCAGTTAATTCTGTCTTATTACCAGAACGAGGATACAAATTAGAAATAAAAATCTTGTGAAGTACCTTGTATTTGGGTAACAAGTACCTTAAGGGGAGCGCATTCCCTTTATGAGTCCATTGCACATTCATGTTACATAAATCTTTGGTTAGTATACGTTTTTCAGATTCTGAGGGTTTTTCAGCTAAAGTATGAATTGGAATACCCTCCTCATTAATAGGTATATCCATTAACCCTACAATCAG
The DNA here is from genome assembly GCF_029962835.1 of Magnolia sinica. Taxonomy (NCBI): domain Eukaryota; kingdom Viridiplantae; phylum Streptophyta; class Magnoliopsida; order Magnoliales; family Magnoliaceae; genus Magnolia; species Magnolia sinica. The sequence continues at coordinate 57,485,523 of NC_080576.1, forward strand.
ATGACGATCAACCTCAAATGGACCTTCTCTAGTATCAATTTTAAAAGTTAAATTCTCAAAAGAGAATTCTAAGATACATGCAAACATGGCTTGTGCAATAGATTGGTATGTAGGCCCATCCCAATGTAAAATGTTATCCCATCCTATAGCTTGGAGGAGTGGAAAGATACCAAAAGGAGCAATGTGTTCAGTGGATACTGGTCTCTCAACAATGACACTACATATACGCAAATCCCCCACATCAGATGGATCATCTTCGGGAGACTGAAGATGGCGCCGAGTGATTGGAGTTGATCCAGAGGATGATGGACCACGAGAAGTTTTCTATTTCCCTCTAGCATCCATTTTCAAGAATAAACACATGGAAATAAGACGATTCAATAGATTTGAAATGGGGTTTTGATAGATCAGATTTTTTTAAAGGAAACCCCAAAATTGTAATGAAAGATCAAATAAATTACTCCAAGAGTGAAAATGGAGTACTATTAAGAAGAATCTACAAGAAAAATGCGAAAGAACCACTAACCTCGAAGAACAATGAAGGTGGGTTCGACTGGTCAGGCCTCGGCTCAATGGAGAGGAAAAAGGAAATGAGGAAGATGAGATTTTTTCCAAATTTTAAAAGACCCAACGCACTCCACGATTGGTCTTGAGATGTCCTCGACCGGTCGTAGCACGACTGGTCGAGTACATCCTCAACTAGTCGTGTATCGACTAAAATATGCAATTTTTATAAAAATTTAAAATTTAAACACATAAATTATTAAATATAAATACATATGATACAAGTATGCAAGAATATTTAATTTAAATTGCACATACCAAGATCAAATTTCAATTTACTAAACCTATTTTTGTCAAGTGATTTAATGAAAATGTCAGCAAGTTGAGTCTCGGTCGGTATATATTCCAAAGATATTATCTTTTCTTCCACTAATTCATGAATGTAATGATACCTAATGTCAATGTGCTTGGTACATGAATGCTGGATTGAATTTTTGTAAATGTTTATAGAACTAGAATTATCACAATATAAGACCATAAAATCTTGTGCTATTACATAATCACTTAACATACGTTTCATCCAAACAAGCTGAGTACATGCATTTCCAGCCACAATGTACTCAGCCTCAGTAGTTGAGAGTGATACAGAACTTTGCTTCTTGCTAAACTAAGAAACTAAACAATTTCCAATATAAAAACAACCACCACTGGTTGATTTCCTATCATCAATATTTCCAACCCAATCAGCATCAGTGTACCCAACCAACTGAACACTAGTATCATATGGATACCAAAGACCTAAATTAGTAAAACTTGCAACATATCAAATAATCCGCTTAACAGCAGTTAGATGTGATTCTTTAGGATTAGCCTGATATCTAGCGCAAATACCAACACTGAAAGCAATATCAGGTCTACTAGCAGTTAAATAAAGCAAACTACCAATCATGCTACGATACAATTTAGGATTCACATCTTTACTTGTAGAGTCCTTTGAGAGTCTTAGAGTTGTATTCATAGGAATCTCAAAACTCTTACCATTCTTAAATCCGAATCTTTTAATCAAGTTCAAGGCATACTTAGTTTGAGAAATAAAAGTTCCATTAGGTTGTTGTTTTACTTGCAACCCTAGGAAATAGTTTAACTCCCCAACCATGCTCATTTCGAACTTAGATTTCATTAAATATGCAAACTCAACAGTCATGTCAGTACATGTTGATCCATAAATAATATCATCCACATATATCTGAACCAATAAGATATCATCGTTATGTTTCTTAATAAAGAGCATCTTATCGACACTACCCATTTGAAAATTATGACTTAGTAAAAACTTAGTCAATTTTTCGTACCATGCTCTAAGAGCTTGTTTTAAACCATATAGAGCTTTTTTAAGATGGTATACATGATCAGTAAACTTAGGGTCTTCAAGCCCTGTAGGTTATTCAACATATACTTCTTCATGTAAATCGCCATTCAAAAAAGCACTCTTTACATCCATTTGATAAATTTTAAACTTTCTAAAGCATACAATGGATATAAAAAGTCTGATTGATTCAAGGTGAGCAATTTGGGCAAAAGTTTCATCGTAATCAATGCCTTCTATTTGAGTGTACCCTTATACAACCAGTCTTGCCTTGTTTCGAATAATGTTACCAAGTTCATCAGACTTATTTTTGAAAATCCATTTTGTTCTGATAATATGTTTATCTTTAGGTCTAGGAACAAGATACCAGATATCATTTCGAACAAATTGATTAAGTTCTTCCTGCATAGCTACTATCTAGTTTTCGTCAGAAAGCGCTTCTTTTATGTTCACCGGTTCTATCTGGGAAGTAAAGCACACGTAATTACATATGTCTTCTAATTGTCTACGAGTACGCACACCAGTGAGAGGGTTTTCAAGAATTTGAGTGGTTGGATGATCTTTGACAGTCCTCAGTTCAGAGTTTTCTTGATTTGATGAAGTATCTAGTTTGTCAACTAAAAGAACTTCATCATTATCTGAAGTTGGGGTAGGTGTATTCAAGTGATCATCAATGACCACATTAATGGACTCTTGAATCACACTAGTCTTGTTGTTCAGTACACGATATGCCCGACTGTTTAAAGAGTATCCTAAAAAGATCCCTTCGTCACTTTTAGTGTCAAACTTTCCCAGATTTTCACGGTCACGCAAAATATAACACTTGCTACCAAAAAATTGAAAGTATTTGACAGTAGGCTTCTTATCAAAGCAAAGTTCATAAGCTGTTTTATTATTAGATTTACATGTATAAACCCAGTTAATAATATAGCAGGTGGTATTCACTTCTTTAGCCCAAAGATTTCTAGGGAGCTTCATACTATTCAACATTACGTTTCCCATTTCTTGAAGCACTCTATTTTTCCTTTCCATAATTCCATTTTGTTGTGGTGTTTTGGGCACAGAGAATTCATGTGATATTCCTTGATCGCTACAGAATTTTTGAAAACTGCTTTTCTCGAACTCGGATCCATGATCACTACGGATCTTACAGACTTGAGAACTTTTTTAGTCTGGATCCATTTGATAATCCTTTTCACTTCATCAAGGGTTTCTGATTTATCTCTTAAGAAAGCTACTCAAGTGAATCTGGTAAAATCATCCACAATTACTAGGATGTATTTTTTGCCACCTCGATTCTCTGTCCTTGTAGGTCCTATAAGATCCATGTGGAGTAGCTCGAGTGGTCTTAATGTGGCATTGGAGTTCACCTTTTTATGAGAGCTCCTTGTTTGCTTGCCATACTAGCATTCACCACATATTTTATCTACTTTTTATAATTTAGGTAGACCTCTTATTAGTTCTCCTTTGCTCAATCTGTATAAATTACGGTAGTGTATATGTCCAAGGCGTTTATGCCATAATTCTGTCTCATTGGTATGGACTATGTAGCACAATTGATTAGATGAGTTGCCATTACATACAATGTAACAGTTTTCAGAAGTTCTGCAACTAGTTAATATTACAGAACCCTTTTTGTTTATGATTTCACAACCTTGATAAGAAAATTTCACACTATGATTGTTATCGCATATTTGAGATATGCTTAACAGGTTGTGTTTTAGTCCCTCAACATATAAAACATTCTTAAATAAGGGGAGGTTAAAGAGTTGAACCGTACCTTGGCCAATAATTTTGTAGTTACTACCGTCACCAAATGTGACTGATCCATCAGTCATATCTTTAAGGTAGGTGAATAAAGCCTTGTCACCTGTCATATGCCTGGAGTACCCGCTATCAAGGTACCACTTCGAATGACTTGTTGCTTTGAAAGTGGTGTGGGCAACCAAGCAGGTAACCTTAGGAACCCATTTCATAACTGTTTTGGGTTTAGGAGTATAGTTGGTCTTTTTATTTTTGTAATTGTAAGAATGACCTACTGAGTTAGATTTTAAGAGCTCCTTAAGCAAATCAACTATTTTTTCGGCTAAAGGGTTTTGGTTCTGATTTTTATAGTTGACATAGTTGCTTTTACGTTTTTAAAAAGATTTAACATTTTTAGAAAAACTTTGATTAATACTTTTCCCTTTTGAGTTTGAGGTTTCTCCTCTTACAAACTCAGGAGGTGTATTCTTTTGTTTAGAAGGTCTATTCTTATCATAGCCCAACCCGGATCTATCGCCACATTTTCTAGATCCAGATACAAGTTTTTCAAACTTTGGTTCTCCTTTGGCATACCTCATGTATCCTTTAAAGTCAAAAGTGAAGAGTTTTTAAGATTAAGTTTATCATTTTCAGATTTAAGATTTTCAATCTGGGAGGTTTTGAATTCTAAATCACTTTTTGTCTTTTTAAAACAATCTGAAATAATGAATTTTTCTAAAACAAGTGAATCAAAACTTTCTTTGAGTTTTAAAAACTTTTCTTTTTAAAGTTTCAGTTTTATGGCAATTTTACAACTTTCCTTGTATAGGGCATTGTAAGCATCTTAAAGATCTTCTTCATTTTCATGATCACTATTCAGATTTTCTTCACTAGTTGAATCATCATGATTTGAAAAAGTGAACTTGGCTAGAGTCATAAGGGCTTTAACTTCATTGCCTGACTCAATTTCAGAATCTTCTGATTCAGAAGAGGCTTCAGTGTCAAAAGATTCATCCTAAGTAGCTAACATTCCTTTCTTTTTAGATTTGTCATTTTTAGGACATTTGTTTGCTAAATGCCCATATTCTTGGCAGTTGTAACATTGACTATCTTTCAAAGATTTCCAGGTTTTAGTTTTAGATTTAGATCTTCTCTTATCATTTAATTTTTGAAAGTCTACACTCTTTTTACTTTTGAAAATCTTGTAAAACCTTTTTGCTAAAAGAGCCATATCATCTTTAAAATTTTCTAAATCAGAGTTTTCTTGAGAAATACATTTAGAAGATTTAAGAGCGATAGTTTTACCTTTAGGAGCTTTAAAGTTTAACTAATAAGTTTGTAAAGAACCAACTAGTTCTTCTACCCTCATATTGTCCGTATCACGAAGTTCTTGGATTGCGGTTACCTTAGAGTTGAAACGTTCAAGAAGTGAGCGTAGTATCTTTGCACATACTTTACTTTCTGGGATTTTGTTGCCAAGACCCCACATAGAGTTTACAATGTCATTTAATCTTGTATAAAAGTCCATAAACATTTCATTTTCCTCTATATGAATTTCTTCAAATTTGGTTATGAGGAGTTGGACTTTAAATTTTTTGACAATTGATGTACCCTCATGTGTCATTTCTAATATATCCCAAGCTTGCTTTGCAGTATTGTAGGATATAATTCTTTTGAATTCATCCGGAGATAGTGTGCAAGTAATTACGTTTAGTGCTTTTGCATTGGCACTACTCTCACTTTTCTAAAGTGTGGTCCAAGAGAAATAAGGTAAATTTTTTATTGATTTTGAACCATCGACACCACTTACTTCCATGGTAGGAGGAGTCCATTCAGTCACTATGGCTTGCCACACGCTCTCATCCATTGATTTGAGGAAAATCCTCATCCTGGCTTTCCAATAGGCATAGTTGGAGCCATCAAATGGTGGAGGCCTAGTGACTGAAAGGCTATCAAAATTTGACATATTGAATATAGCTTAGATCGTTAGCTCAGGAAATAAATCCAAAAATAAAGAATTTAAAAATGAGCTATTAGGCTCTGATACCACTTGAAAAGGCCAAGCTATATGTCCTAGAGGGGGGGGGGGGGGGGGTGAATAGGACTATGCCAAATTTAAAATAATGACAGCAGAATTAAATAATGTGATAGCCAAATAAAAGAAATCAACTCACAATGCTTAAATGGAAAGCAGCCTCAATAATCAAGTATTGAGAGATTGAAACAAATGCAGTTCTAAGGACAACCTCCCACCATAAAAACCAAGGATTTATGGCAGGACGACCTTATTTCTAGAACGTTCTTTGAATCAAAAACTCAAACCGAAAAGGAATAAATAAATAGCAAGGAATTGAGATAAATTACAAGAATTTAAATCTAAATTATTACAACATTCCCCACTTTGCTTGAAATGCAAATATTACAACATTCACATCCACATATACATTTCACAAACTTGAATGATAAAAGATAGGTATTTAAGTAAACATTCAAACCACAAAACACAAGGAATTATAGTGGTTCACCTGTGTGTTCATCAACTGTTAAACAATAGCCACACAGCTACTCCACTCCTAATATCCTCACACAGGGGATATTAGCGTTCACTATCAAAATAGGTTTCACAGGTTCACCTAAAACCTTCACAATTGTGTCTAAAACAATGAGATTTTTCTGGCTCAATCTCAAAAGAAACGAAAAGAATGTAAATTACGTAAAAGTAAAGTACCTGGATTTCTCCTTTTTGTAGTAGCCCAGTAGAACCAATCGGAGTAGATGTTCGAATTAACGTTCAATGTCCAATACTCACTTTACAATGGTTCTAAGTTCTAATTGATTTTAAATTAAATCAAATGGGCGTAGGTCTATTTGATTTTGATTCCAAGAAGAAGGAATACAACAATTCCTCTTTTCAAATAAGATTGGAATATAGGAATAAAATCAAATAAGAAAAACTAATAAAAATAATATTAAATATGCACAGTGTAGCTTAAAATGAATAAACTTATCTCAGAGTGGAGGCTTGAATTTTCTTAAAATTAATCAATGAAAAACTCTGAAATTTGTGTTCAATTTATAGATGAAAAGATCATGTCTACAACTGGTCTTAGGAACCCTTCGACTGGTCGTAGAACCAACGGCATTTTGAAATTTTTGAGCACGATCTTAAAAACTGTTCTACGACTGGTCTTAGGGAGTCTACGACTGGTCATAGACCACCTACGACCGGTCGTAGCTGACCCAGGACTGGTCGTAGACAACCAGGTTTGGTTGCTGGAGTTTGAGTCGTAGTTCTAGGACTGGTCAAAGGTCAAGTCGTGACCTCCCTACGACTGGTCGAACAGTCTCCAGGACTGGTCGTAGAGTAACCAAAAAATTTTAAAAATCTTCAACAACTTAGGACTGGTCGTGAAATTTCTTGGACTGGTTGAACCAGTGCTAGGACTAGTCGAACAAGGTCCAGGACCAGTCTTAGAACAGACCAATTCATATAAATAGATTCATTTTGAATTATGTATACAAAATGACCTACCCTAAGGTTAATCTAAGGTCTATCATACCTGGGACATGAAGTATGAACATTGAACTTCATCCTTTTAGATGTAGGTTGACCTTTGAACCTTATGAAGCCTGAGATCTCTATCATGATGTAGTTTGATCTTGAGATCTTCGAAAGCTTGAACTTAAACTTCATCTTGAGTTGTACTTGAGTCTTGAAATGTACTTGAGTCTTGAAATGTACTTAAGTCTTGAAATGTACTCTTCTTATCGATGTAGATCTGAACATTGATGCTTAAAGTACATGACTTTACATTTCTTGAAGTAGATCACCGTACATGTCTTGAACCATTGTGATGTAGTGTCTTGATCATAGTAGAGCACCATACATGTCTTGAACCATTGTGATGCAGTGTCATGATCATATATATATCAACATACAAACACAAGACACAGATAGAGGTTTTGGCACAACAAAATTTGACAATCAAAGGAGCATGAGACCATAGCACTTACACTCATCACTAGGCCTCATATGTCAAGTGGGCCACATCACACGGCCCGCATTATATGGGCCACACTAATGGGCCTCATGTATATCAAATAGGCCGCACCAATGGGCCTCATGCATATCAAATGGGTCACACCAATGGGCCTCTCCATCTACACCATTCATCTATATGCTAAAGATCATCTTAGAGCATTTAAAAAAAATAAATCACATTGAAAGATTATCTGGACCGCACTCCAACTAACAGTGGTGATAATGATTTCCACCATTAAAATTCCCAAGGCCTGTAAGTGCTATGTTTTCTAGCTCCTATGATTGTCAAATTTTGTAATGCCAAAACCTCTTGGAATCTGTGTCTTATGTAGCACATCGACATATTCAAGACTATGCATCTCATGTATAAGAACAAAGGTCTTTACCTCAAGAACTTTAAATGTAAGATCAAGAGATATACATGCTCAAGTACAATACCATGGGATAGTTCACTCCTTTAAGCTTCAAAGTTCAAGGTTCCAAAGCTTCATCTAAAGGCAAGACAATAGTCTTTACTTTACTACTCAAAGCTCAAGATGAAATACAAGTCAAGTACTTCAATTTCAAGCTTTAAAAAGTCTCAAGTTCAAGCTTCATCATATGTCAAGATCTCAAACTTCGTGAACTTCAAAGAACAACTATCAACTGAAGCAAAAGAAGATTCAATGTTCATATATCACTTACAAGGTATGAATGACACTAGATTGACCATACGATATGTCATTTTGAATACATAGTTTAATTGGGTCACTTTATAAGTGCATAGACTGTTTTTCGACTAGTCTTAGACTAAGTTCGACTAGTCTTAGAACTGCTCGACCAGTCCAAGAAATTCTCGACCAGTCCTAAGTTTGTTATTAATTTTTGGGATTTTTTATTATTGCCTCGACTAGTCTTGGAGACTGCTCGACCAGTCGAGTGAACAGTGCTCGACCAGTCCTGTAGGCTCGACTCAAAGTCCAGCAACTAAATTGGTCCCACATGACCAGTCGTAGACAGGACTCGACCGGTCGTGGAGGCCAGTCGACCGGTCGAGCAGGCCCTTCGACCAGTCATAGAACTGTCTGATCTTATTGCGCCCAAATTTTTAAAAGTTTGTTGGTCCTTTGACCAGTCGAGATGTCCTCTGGACCAGTCGAAGGAACGATTTCTACACTTATAAATAGAACACGATTTTCAGAGTTTGATATCCAATTCAAACAAAATCAAGACACCGCTCTGAGAGATAAGTTAGTGATATTCTTAAGCTATTTAGTGCTCATTTTATATTCTATATTCCAATTTTATTTGAAAAAGGGATTGAAGTTTTCTCATTTCTCGGAATTAAAATCAAATTAAGCTAGCCCAAGGTGATTTAAATCTAAAATCAATTTAGAACTTAGAACCTTTTCATAAGTGAGTGTGAACATTAAACATCTACGTTGAACTTCTACTCCGAATTGGTTCTTTTGGGCTGCAACAAAGGAGAATATCCAGATAAGTATTTTACAGTTTTTGTAAATTCATTCTTTTAGTTTATTTGAGATTATACCAGAAAAATCTCTTTCTTTTGGTTTGTCTGAGGTGATCTAGAAAACTCAGAGTGTGGGGTTTTTGAATTGTGTAAGCCCACTTGAAAGACACAATTGTGAGGGTTTTAGGTGAACCTTGAAAAACCTATTTCATAGTGAACGCTAATATCCACTGTGTGAGGATATTAGGAGTGGAATAGTTGTGTGGCTGTTTTTCTAAACAGTTGGTGTACACACAAGTGAACCACTATAATTTCTGGTCTTATGGTGATTGATTGTTTATTTTATTGCGTGGATGTTGTAATTTCCCTTTATGCATTTGTAGAGAATGTTGTAATCTTTTTATGTATGTATGAGAATGTTGTAATAGCTTAGTTATTTTCTTTGCTATTTATTTCTTTATTCCTCTATATCAATTTAAGTTTTTAATACACAGACCGTTCTAGGAATCAGGTTGTCCTACCATAAGCCATTGGTTTTTGGTGTAAGGTTGTCCTTAGAATAATAACTGTATCAACCTCTCAATACTTGTACACTTGAGGTTGTTATTCATTTCTGCATTGTGGGATTGTTTAATTGCTATCTTTATTTATATTTGTTTAAATTCCGCATTTAATTTGTAATTTGGCATAGTCCTATTCACCCCCCCCCCCCCTCTAGGACTCTTAGCTTAGCCTTTTCAACTGGTATCAGAGCCTAATAGCTCGCTTTAATTTTTATTTCTTTTAGATTAATTTTCTAAGCTAATCGATCTGAGCTTTTTAAGATGTCAAATTTTGTTAGCCTTTCAGTCACTTGGCCTCCACCATTTGATGGCTCCAATTATACCTATTGGAAAGCTAGGACGAGAATTTTCTTAAAATTCATGGATAAGAGAGTGTAATAAGCCACAGTGACTAATTAGACCCCTCCTACAACTGAAGTAACTGGTACCGACGGATCCAAAACTATGAAAGTCACACCTTATTTCTCTTCGACCACTCTTCAGAAAAGTGAGAGTAGTGTCAATGCAAAGGCTCTAAATGTAATTACTTGCACACTATCACTGGATGAATTCAAAAGAATTATATCCTGTGATACTACAAAGCAAGCCTAGGATATTTTAGAATTGACACACGAGGGAACAACAATTGTCAAGAAATTTAAAGTCCAAATCCTCACAACCAAATTTGAGGAAATACGTATGGAAGAAAGTGAAACTTTCATGGACTTCTATATAAAATTAAATGACATTGTCAACTCTATGTGGGGTCTCGGGGATATAATCCTAGAAAGTAAAGTCTGTGCAAAGATACTGCGCTCACTGCCTGAACGATTTAATTCAAAGGTGATTGCGATCCAAAAACTTCGTGATACAGATAATATGAGGGTAAAAGAATTAGTTGGCTCATTACAGACCTTTGAGTTAAACTTTAAAGCTCCTAAAGGTAAATTCATCGCCCTTAAATCTTCTAAAAGTATTTCTTAAGAAAATAGTAAAAATTTTGATTTAGAAAATTTTGAAGATGACATGGCCCTTTTAGCTAAAAAGTTTTATAAGATTTTCAAAAGTAAAAAGAAGGTTGATTTACAAAAACCTAATGAAAAGAAAATATTTAAATCTAAAACTTGAAAATCTTTAAAAGACATTTAATGTTACAACTGCCATGAATATGGGCATTTAACAAACAAATGTCCCAAAAAGGACAAACCTTAAAGGAAAGGAATGTTGGCTACTTGGGATGAATCTTTCTACTCTGAAGCCTCTTCTGAGTCAGAATATTCTAAAACCAAGTCGGGTAATGAAGTTAAAGCCCTTATGACTCTAGCCAAGTTCACTTTTTCAGATAATGATGATTCAACTAGTGAAGAAAATCTAAATAGCAGTCATAAAAATGAAGAAGATCTTCAAGATGCTTATAATGCCCTATACAAGGAAAGTAATAAAATTGTTATAAAACTAAAACTTCAGAAAGAAAAGTTTTCAAAACTTAAAAAAAAGTTTGATAATCTTGTTTTAGAAAAATCTCACATTTCAGATTGTTTTGAAAAAACTAAGTGTGACTTAGATTTCAAAACCTCCCAAGTTGAAACTTAAAATCTGAAAATGAAAAGCTAAAACTTAAAGTCTCTTCACTTTTGAGTTTAAAAGACGCATGGAGGTATGCCCAAGGTGATCCTAAGTTAGAAAAAGTCTTATCTAGATCCAGAAAATGTGGCGATCGATCTAGATTGGGATACGATAAAAGTATTCCTCCCAAACATAAGAATACTCCACCTAAATTTTTGAAAGGGGAGTCTTCTAATTCAAAAGAGAAAATTCTAAATCAAAACTATTCTAAAAATTCTAAGACTTTTCAAACCTTAAAACCTAAAAGCAATCATATCAACTATAAAAATCATAATCGTAATCCTTTAGCTGAGAAAATTATTGATTTACTTAAGGATCTCTTAAAATCTAACTCAGTAGGTCGGTCTTATAACATCTACAAATATAAGAAGACCAACTATACTCCTAAACCAAATACTATAATGAAATGGGTTCCTAAGGTTACTTGCTTGGTTGCCCACACCGCTTTCAAAGCTTTGAGCCATTCAAAGTAGTACCTAGACAGTGGATGCTCCAGACACATGACTGGTGACAAAGGTTTGTTCACCGATCTTAAAGACATGACTGATGGTTCAGTCACATTCGGTGATGGTAGCAATGCAGAATTGTTGGCCAAGGTACGGTTCAACTCTTTAACCTTCTTCTATTTGAGAATGTTTTATATTTAGAAGGGTTAAAACACAATTTATTAAGCATCTCTCAAATATGCGATAATAATCATAGTGTAAAATTTACTAATCAAGGTTGTGAAATTTTAAATAAAAATGGTTCTTGGTCGCAGAACTTCTGAAAACTACTATATTGTTTGTGATTCAAGCTCATCTAATCTATCGTGCTACATGGTCCATACCGATGAAATTAAGTTATGGGATAAACGGCTTAGACTTATACACTACCGCAACTTGTATAGATTGAGCAAAAGAGAGTTGGTAAGAGGCTTACCCAAAATACAGAAAATAGATAAGATATGTAGCGAATGCCAGATTGGCAAACAAACTAGGAGTACTCATAAAAAGGTGAACTCTAATGCCACATCTAAACCGCTCGAATTCTCCACATGGATCTTATTAGACCAACCAAAATGGAGAGTCAAGGTGGTAAGAAATACATACTGGTAATTGTTGATGACTTTACCAGATATACTTGGATAGTCTTCTTAAGGGACAAATCAGAAACTCACGATGAAGTAAAAAGGGTACTTAAATGTATCAAAACAGAAGGATCTCAAGTCTATAAGATTCGTAGTGATCATGGATCAGAATTTGAGAATAGCAGTTTTGAGAAATTTTACAATGATTAGGGAATATCACATGAATTCTCTGTGCCCAAAACACCACAACAAAATGGTATAGTAGAAAGAAAAAATAGAGTGCTTCAAGAATGGCAAATGTAATGTTAAAAAGTATGAAGCTCCCTAAAAATCTTTGGGCAGAAGCCGCAAACACTACTTGTTATATAATTAACAGCGTTTATACTAGAAAATCAAATGGTAAAATGGCTTATGAAATATGGTTTGATAAGAAGCCTACTGTCAAATACTTTCGAGTTTTTGGCAGCAAGTGCTATATTTTACATGACCAAGAAAATCTGGGTAAGTTTGACACCAAAAGTGATGAATGGATATTTTTAGGGTATGCTCTGAATAGTTGAGTGTATCAGGTTCTTAATAAGAGGACCGGTGTAATTCAAGAGTCCATTAATGTGGTTATTGACGATCACTTGAATACACCTGCCTTAAGTTCAGAAAATGATGAAGTTCTTCTATTGATAAACCAGATTCTTCATCAAGTCAAAATAACTCTGAACTGAGGATTGTTAAAGACCATCCAACTAATCAGATTCCTGAAAACCCTCTCACAGGTGTGCGCACTCGTAAACAACTATAAGATATGTGTAATTACATGTGCTTTACATCTCAGATAGAACCGGCTAACATAAAAGAAGCCCTTTCTGACAAAAACTGGATTGTTGTAATGCAAGAAGAGCTCAATCAATTTGTCAGAAATGATGTTTGGTACTTTGTTCCAAGACCGAAAGATAAACTGTCATACCCCAAACTGGAAAACTGGACTCACAAATTTTCAATCACCGAATCCGATGCCGACAGCCTCCGTAGTACCCCATTCTCTGTTCCCAACGAGAATATGCTAGGTTCTGATCCTGGGATCTTACAAGGAGGATTTTTCAACATACATTTATCTCATAAGAAGCATAACCACAAGTTTACCCAAATCACAAAGACAACATCATCATCACATATCCACTAATATGAATATTTGAATACAATGCTAAAAGGGAAATACATATATCAAAAATCAAAGCTCTAGAGGTCCGCTGCATGCTCCAAGCTCAACGCTGCTACAACATAACGCCACCTGCACGCATCTATCGTTCATAAGCTTATAGAAAGCTTAGTGGGTGGTGAAAGTGTGTACACAAGGTAAGTGTTAAGTAAGCAATATCAAAGAAATCATAGTAAACGGAAATACTGACAAGCCTATAAATCATACAATATCAGAGTAAGCGAAAACATGCTGATATGCCCATAAATACCATTAGCCTTATCCAGACTATGCGATGCAAAAATATAATAAAAACAATATTATATACTGATGAAGCAATGTAGATCAGCTATGTAATGTGGAGACAGTTAGCCAAATATCAGATGCCGATGATGCAATGCAATATGCGGTGAGAATGAAATGACCAAGCTGGAGTGAAGTCGGAATAATAGTACGTAGCATCGTAGGCTATGGGGTCCATCACAAGGGACTTCTATCCAAACTAGTCCCATACCTAAATTTGGATAGTCAGACTCAATGTGGTAAACTCTTGATCTCAGGTTAGTCGTGCGTTCCAACCGAAATCATGGCCATTGCGAAGGTACACGTAACAAATAGTTACGCACCACCAGTCCGAGTGGATAGTGAATGAATGAATGAATATGCAACTCCTGCTCGATAAGTCCATATATCAGTACTGTACATCTCTAGGATCATCACCAGGGTCTAGTACACTCCAAGTTCGCTACTGCCCCGCCTGCCAGTAGTATACCAATGCCTACCCGGCTCGTCGATAGCGGACCCATTTGGGAGCTGGTCAAACTCAGCCTAGCTTACAACCCCCTCACTCAGGCGGATAGGCCACACCCCTTCCCAACCGACCACGACATAGTGGGAGACGCGGCCTCCTGATATTCGACACTCGGGGGCTCATGTATCCACTCGGTCTTGCGGCGTCTCCTGACCTCGGAGGTTTAGGGACTTTCACCCACGGACATCTAAATTGCCCAGATGCTCGAACCAAACATTTTTGGTGTCCCATCTAGCCATCCACGACATACCTGTGGAGGTCACAGCCCTGATGTCGCTAGGGTGTACAGTAATCACAATCACATAATGCAATATGCATGAGTCATGTAGTCTAATCATGCATCAATCCTTCGCATACCGTGCGCTCATGAGGGATAACTCTACCTGTCAGGGAGTCTCATAAACCATCTGTACTATGGCATATGCAAGGGTTAATCACATCTCACAATAAACATGCAGATGATGCATATGGGCATGTATCATGATGTTATTCTGTCACATACTCATAATCGGTATCAATAACTGGCATCAACAATCGGCCTCGACAATCGAAATTGGCCTCAACAAATCAAAATCGACACTCGGAATCAGCCTCGATGGTCAGAATTGGCCTATACAATTGGCCTCGACAAATCAGAATCGGCCTCGATACTCGGCCTCGACAATCGGAATCGGCCTATATAATGGGCATCGATACTTGGCCTCAACAATCAGAATCGGACTATACAATCGGCCTCGACAATCAGAATCAGCCTATACAATCGGCCTCGTCAAATCAGAATTGGCCTCAATACTCGGCCTTGACAATCGGTGAGGATGGGCCTAACAAGGCCTAAGGGAAGTCGCAATATGGACATCCAACCATCATTGCCCATCAATGTGGACATTCAACCAACATTGCTTCCAAGGAGTGGCCCACATATGGTTAAACATATAGTGGGCTCATGGCCTCACACAAAGGCCTAATACACATTGCAATGGGCCTCATACAAGGGATACATACACATTACTATGGGCTGCATCACATGGACCTCGAATACATCACATTGGGCCTCGCCCATGGGCTCGAATACATCACATTGGGCCTCACTCATGGGCCATCAAATACATCAAGTGGATCGTATCCACGGGCCGCACCAATGGGTCTCATATATATCGAGTTGGCCATATCACATGGGCCGCACCAGTGGGCCTCATATACATTAAGTGGACCATGTCCATCAGCCGCACCAATGGGCTTCATATACATCGATTGGGCTGCATTAATGGGCCGCACTAATGGGCCTAATAAATATCACAATGGGCCGCAATTCCATCATAATGGGCCCTATCCCGTGGGCCTCAAATATATCACAATGGGCCTCTCATCTGGGCCGCGTATTCAACAAATGGAAAGATTATTTGGACCATACCACAAATAGCAGTGGAGATAATGATTTTCACATCTTGAAAATTCCAGGGCCCACCATGACATGTATTTTCCATCCAGTCAGTTCATAAGGTCACAAAGACCTAAACTAAGAGGAAAAACAAATCCCATATTGGTCCAAAACTTCCGTGACCCCAAAGGGTTTCAATGGTAGACGTTCAAATCCCATTGTTTTTGCGGTGTGGTCCACCTGATCAATGGCTAGACACATCATGGTGTGGCTTGCCGTGATGTATTTGAGATCCAACCTATTCATAAGTTAACATAGTGATAGATGAAGTGAAGACAAAATATCAACTTAATTGGAACTACTATGGCCCTTAGAAGTTTGAACAATGGATGTCACTGTCCACTATTTTAATGGTGGGGCCCACTCGAACTTTAGATCTGACTCATTCTTTACCTTATACCATAAAATGATATCTCAAAATGGTTGGACAGAATGGATACAACACATGCATCGTGATGGGCCCCACCATCCAAATAATGGACGTTATAGATAAAACATATACGTCATTGGGGGCCTACAGAACTTGTTGACGTTGACTCACCCGTACCAGCCATGTAATTGGTATGCGGTGCCCCAGCCAATCCGTTCCCCTGCTGGTGGGTCCCACTGTCCCATCCTAATGGACGGTGGATACAACACATGCTTCATGGTGTGGTCCACATCTGACGCTGGACGTACACAGCAGCTATATAGCTACTGTACGTTGCAACTACAATTACTTCAAACGGCAGAGCAGGTGGGTCCCACGTAGGGCCCACCATAACATATATAGGTTAGATAATATATATATATATAATATTATATCATTATATTCTTCTCTCCACTTTTTTTTCTTCACGTTAGTACACCTCACTGTCAGCTCACACTTCACTGTATATGCACGTCCAGCGTCCCTGGATGCTGGACGATATGGATGTGCATGTGGGTCCCACATGTGGGGCCCACCATAACATTTATTTCCATCCTATCTGTTGACACGGTCACACAGCCCCAAATAAATAAATTTTATATTTATGCAAAACTTCTGGGAATCCATAGGAAAATCAATGGCAGACGTTCATTTCACCACTGCTTCCTGTGACGTGGACTACCTGAGCTCTGTATACGAATGATTTTTGGGGTGCCCCACTGTGAAAAGGGGCCCCATCAAATGCACGATGTTGATGTCCATGCACATCACGGTGGGGCCTATGGCTGGGACCCACGGTCCCTGTCCCTTCCTCTCACTGTAGCAGAAGGACGCTGCTGCAGCGTACTCTGGACGTCAGCAGCAGCAACGCCTGCTGCATGATGTTATTTATTTATTTATTATTATTAATATTATTATTTTTATTTTTCTAATATTTTTCTTAGGTGGGGCCTGCATCAGGTGGATCCACTCCACCCATTGGGGCTCAAAATAATTCAAATGAGCCCAAAATGCGATGTGTTTTGGTGTATAGAAACATCAGAATAGGCCCTAATGGATTTTAATGGTAGAAACCACTGTTTTCTATGACATGGCCCACCAGATAATCAGATTGGCCTCACATTTCAGCTCAACGTCTAAAATGAGCTGGGAAATGAAAAGGATGGCACAGATTAGACTCATACTTCAAGGTGGGGCCTGCATGAGCAGTCCACCCAAGTTTTTAAATCAAACTGATATTTTTGTTTTGCTGTCGGTACACCACACTGTTTGTATACGACACCTATCTCAGGTGGGCCCCACCTATAGATGTACTGCCTAGGTGGGCCACCAAAAGGTTGGATGGTGTGGGTAAGTCATACATCAAGGTGGGGTCCATCCGAGTGGGCCACATAGCCACATCATCCCAAAAAATGAAAAAGAGAGGGGGAGAGAGTGAGAGAAAAAGGGACACGTGTGATGGAGAACTCCACCACAATGAGCCCTCCCTTTCATGCATTTCAATCATACATCAAGTGGGTCCCAATACATGTGGGCCCACCGAATAAAAAATCAACGGTGGAGATTCCTTCTCCACTAAAATGGAAGGTCTAGATGACCTCTTTCAAACTTAGAAAAGTAAACATCATGATGGGGTCCATGGAGAATGGCCCCATCATGGAATGATCATGAGAATCATTGCGGACCATCGGCCACATCTAGGGTCCAAAGTGAGATCCATACCATCAATCGGTAGGTCCTACTTGGCCCATCATCAAAACATAAAAATCTAAGCCTATAAAACACCCACCTTTGATCATGGACTTCTTTTTCCATCAACGCATCCTAGAGATCCAAATGATGCATTTCAATGGGGGAGATGGTCTTTGCATGGTGGGATTAAGTGGTAGGGAGGTGGCCACACTAGCTTCTCCTCTCTCCCAAGGAAGTGTTGGACGTGGATTGCTTAGAGAATGAGGGAGAGAGATGAGAGAGAGAGGGTTGTAAGAGAGAGAGTGATGGGTGAGTGATGGGGAGTGATGGGTGGAGAGAGAGAGAGAGTTGACTTTGGGGATGGGTAGTTGTACTTAGGGATGGGTGTGAGTGATGGAAGTGATGTGTATTTGATTGAATGATTGATGGGGTTGATGTGATGGATTCTCTTGAGATTATCAACACGCGGCGTTTTTCTTGAACTAAATGTGGGCCCACATCTCCTGGCCTGGGTATCGCCTCCGCCCACGAGACGCGGCATCAGAACCGTGGCGATGGCACGATCGCAGAGATATAAGTCTCGGGTTGAGCCGACTCTGATATATGGGACACAACTCAGGATCGTGCATAAATGCCGATAATAGATCGCGGGTCATTGAAATTCGACCGAGAGGACCACAGAAGCATACGGAATGGTACGGGCTAGGATACGGGTCTCACATAAACATATTATCAGAACTAAATGGATTTTAAAAAATAAGTCTGATGAACTTGGTAATATTATTAGAAACAAGGCTAGGCTGGTTGTACAAGGGTACACTCAAATTGAAGGCATCGATTATGATGAAACCTTTGCCCAATAGCTCGTCTTAAATCAATTAAACTATTTATATCCATTGCATGGTTTAGAAAGTTCAAAATATACCAAATGGATGTAAAGAGTGCATTCTTGAATAGCGAGTTACATGAAGAAGTGTATGTTAAACAACCAACGGGTTTTGAAGACCTTAAGAATGTTGATCATGTCTACCGCCTAAAAAAGGCACTCTACGGTTTGAAACAAGCTCCCAGGGCATGGTACAAAAAGTTGACTAAGTTTCTACTAAGTCATAACTTTCTAATGGGAAGTGTTGATAAGACACTGTTTGTAAAGAAACATAATGATCACATTTTAATAGTGCAAATTTATATTGATGATATTATCTATGGATCTACCAGTGCTAACATGACTATTGAGTTTGCAGATCTTATGAAGTCTAAGTTCGAAATGAACATGGTTGGAGAATTGAATTATTTCCTAGGGTTGCAAATAAAACAGCTACCTGATAATTTCTTTATCTCTTAGACCAAATATGCTCTGAACTTAGTTAAAAAGTTTGGATTTGAGCGTGGGAAAATTTTTGATACTCCTATGAGTACTACTTTAAAACTCTCAAAAGACTCTACAGGTAAGAGTGTGGATCTTAAGCTATATTGCAGTATGATAGGAAGTTTGCTTTATTTAACTGCGAGCCGACCTGATATTGCATTTAGCGTAGGAATTTACGCTATATATCAATCTGACCCTAAAGAGTCACATTTAATTGTTATTAAGCAAATTATGAGATATGTCGCTAGTTCAGCATATTTTGGTCTCTGGTATCCACATGATACTAGTGTGCAATTAGCTGGTTACACGGATGCTGATTGGGCTGATAACATTGATGACCGAAAATCAACCAGTGGTGTTTTTTTTAGGGAACTGTTTAGTTTCTTGGTAAAGTAAGAAATAAAGTTCCGTATCGCTCTTAACTGCTGAGGCTAAATACATTGCAGTAGGTAATGCATGTACTCAGCTTCTATGGATGAAAAGAATGCTAAGCGATTACGAAATTGCACAAGATACTATGGTTTTATATTGTGATAATTCAAGCGCAATTAATATCTCCAAAAATCCAATCAAGCATTCACGAACCAAGCATATTGACATTAGATATCACTACATTTGTGAAGTAGTGGAAGAAAAGACAATTGCTTTGGAATATATTCCGACTGAGACTCAACTTGCTGACATATTCATAAAACCGCTCGATAAAAGCAGGTTTGCTAAATTGAAATTTGATCTTGGTATGTGCAATATGAATTGTTGATTAATGTATTTCTATATCATAATGTATATATTTATTATTTTAAATGTTTAAATTTCATATTTTGTGTAAAATTGCACATTTTGGGCTGTGCACGACTAGTCGAGTACATACTTGACCAGTCGTGGCATGACCGGTCAAGCATGTACTCGACCAACCGTGAACCATGCGTTTGGTGCTTTATTTGGGGGAAAAATCACTTTTTTCTCATTTTGGTTGTCTTCTCCAACGGCTCTTAGGTCGACCTATTGAACCCATCATCTATTTCTTCAAGGTTAGTGCATTGTTTTCATTTTTCTTGTAGATTCAAGTCCTTTGCACTCCCTTTTCATCATTTGTGTGGTTTATTTCTTGATTAATAGTTGTTTTGGGGTTTTCTTCTAAAAAATCTAATCTATTAGAAACTCACTCTACCTCTTTTGCAATCTCTTTGTTCCTTACTTTCTTTATTGCAAATGGAAGGTAGTATTAGAAAGAAAGGATCTTGTGGTCCCTCTACTTCTAGGTCGACTCCTATCACAATGTGCCACCTTCGGTCGCCTGAAGATGATCCCTCTTATGTGCGGGATATTCGGTTGTACAATGTTATAATAAAACGACCCTTTAATGTTGATCATTTGGCTCGGTTTGATATCCTTCCTCTCCTTTAGTCTGTAGGATGGGATAACATACTACATTAGCGTGGGTCGGCATACCGTTCCATTGCGCAAGCTATGTATGCTTGCATTACTGATTTTTCTATTGAAAATCTGACCTTTACTATAATGACCAGAGAAGGTTCAATTGTTGTGGACCGACATCTTATCTCTGGATTAATGGATTTACCTATCAATGATGAAGGTACTCCCATTAGCACTCTAGTGGCAAAACCATCTGAAACTGAGAAGTGAATGCTTATTAGAGATTTATGCAATATAGATGCGGAATGGAATACTACTAGAAACTTACTTGCCTTAAAGTTTTTATTACCCAGATATAGAATCCTTCACAGGATTTTCATTTAAAATGTTTATCCTCGTTCTGGTAACAAAACTGAACTCACTACGTTCATGGTCCGTATTCTTCACTCCATCATTTCTGGTACCTCTATATGTCTTCCTTCCTTGATTTGTCATTGCATCATTCAGTTCCGTCTCCATCCAGGACATAGTGACATTCCCTTCGCTTATCTTATCATTGTGTTGGCCACCCATAGTTTAGTAGCTATGCTTGTTGGAGAAGTTCCCATGCACTACCTACCATTCAACAACTCCAATAGTAACAAAATGAATTTGAAGCTGGCCCCAGGCCAAGTCAATGTGGTTGCTGGTGGACTGATTCCGCAAATGAAGAAGATGGTGATTTGCCTCCAGATGACATCAATATGGATGATATTTTTGATGAAATCGATTTCGACTCAGTAGATGATCCTGATTATCAGCCATTTGACTTTGATGCACGTTTGAGCTCATTGAGGAGAAGGCTAAAAATATGAATGTGTCTCATGACTTGCAATTTAAATATATGCGCAAGTATCTGACGTGCATTAACAGGGGACTTCATCAAATTGATCCTACCATACCTGCTCCTTCATTGGGTTCAGATTAGTTTTTAATATGTAATTTGTAATGACTTTTAAGATACTTGAATTTCTTTTATTTTATGGGCTTGGACATGCTTGAACATGCTTTCTTATGGTTCTAATTACGTGGTAATCTTGATCTTATATGAACTTCTTTATCATTACTCTTCTATTTACTTCCTTGTTTATCTACTTCCATTCTCATTTATTGGTTCCTTCCTTTGTCATGTTGTGACAAAAAGGGGAAGAATTTTATCATGCTCAGCTCATGCTTGTGACATGTGGAATCGTGGATAGTAGCCATATTTCAATTCTTTTGATTCAATTTTTTTGATATTGATGTGGAGTAAGGGGGAGTAAGTAAGGGGGAGAGTATTGATGTGGAGTATTGATGCGTATTGGCTTATTCTGGTTGTTGTAACCAGAGCATAATTCTTTCTTCTGCATATATGGTGCATGATTCTTTATTGTGCATGTAATGCTTATGTTATTTTAATGAAGTGTATTTTGTCACAAATTTGACAAAGGGGAAGATTATAAGTGCTATGTTTTCTAGCTCCTATGATTGTCAAATTTTGTAGTGCCAAAACCTCTTGGAATCTGTGTCTTGTGTAGCGCATCTACATATTCAAGATGTGCATCTCATGTACAAGAACAAAGGTCTTTACCTCAAGAACTTCAAATGCAAGATCAGGAGATATACGTGCTCAAGTACAATACCATGGGATAGTTCACTCCTTCAAGCTTCAAAGTTCAAGGTTCCAAAGCTTCATCTAAAGGCAAGACAATAGTCTTTACTTTGGTACTCAAAGCTCAAGATGAAATACAAGTCAAGTACTTCAATTTCAAGCTTCAAAAAGTCTCAAGTTCAAGCTTCATCATATGTCAAGATCTTAAGCTTCGTGAACTTCAAAGAACAACTATCAATTGAAGCAAAAGAAGATTTAATTTTCATATATCGCTTACAAGGTATGAATGACCCTAGATTCATAGGATAAGTCATTTTGAATACATAATTTAATTGGGTCACTTTATAAGTGCATAGACTGTTTTTCGACAAATCTTAGACTAAGTTCGACTAGTCCTAATACTGGCTCGACTAGTCCAAGAAATCCTCGACCAGTCCCAAGTTAGTTACTAATTTTTCAGAGTTTTTTGTTATTACCTCGACCAGTCCTGGAGACTGCTTGACCAATCGAATGAATAGTGCTTGACCAGTCCTGCAGGCTCGATTCAAAGTCCAGTAACTAAATTAAGTCTCACACGACCAGTCGTAGATAGGACTCGACTGGTCGTGGAGGCCACTCGATCGGTCGAGCACACCCTTCGACCGGTCATGAAACAGCCTGATCTTATCGCGCCTAAATTTTCAAAAGTTTGTTGGTCCTTCGACCGGTCGAGCTATCCTCTGGACCAATCGAAGGAACAATTTCTACACTTATAAATAGAGCACGATTTTTAGAGTTTGATATCCCATTCAAGCAAAATCAAGACACCGCTCTGAGAGATAAGTTAGTGATATTCTTAAGCTATTTAGTGCTCAATTTATATTCTCTTTAATTGACCTTTTGCATTTAATTTTGTATTCTACATTCCAATTTTATTTGAAAAACGGATTGAAGTTTTCCCATTTCTTGGAATCAAAATCAAATTAAGCTAGCCAAGGTGATTTAAATCTAAAATCAATTTAGAACTTAGAACCTTTTCATAAGTGAGTGTGAACATTGAACATCTACGTTGAACTTCTACTCCGAATTGGCTCTTCCGGGCTGCAACAAAGGAGAATATCTAGATAAGTATTTTACAGTTTTTGTAAATTCATTCTTTTAGTTTCTTTGAAATTGTGCCAGAAAAATCTCTTTCTTTTAGTTTGTCTGAGGTGATCCAGAAAACTCAGAGTGTGAGGTTTTTGAATTGTGAATTGTGTAAGCCCACTTGAAGGATACAATTGTGAGGGTTTTAGGTGAACCTTGAAAAACCTATTTCATAGTGAACACTAATATCCACTGTGTGAGGATATTAGGAGTGGAGTAGTTGTGTGACAATTTTTTTAAACAATTGGTGTACACATAAGAGAACCCCTATAATTTCTGGTCTTGTGGTGATTGATTGTTTATTTCATTGTATGGATGTTGTAATTTCCCTTTACGCATTTGTGAAGAATGTTGTAATCTTTTTATGTATGTGTGGGAATGTTGTAATAACTTAGTTATTTTCTTTACTAATTATTTCTTTATTCCTCTGTATCAGTTTGAGTTTTTGATACACAGACCATTCTAGGAATTAGGTTGTCCTACCATAAGCCATTGGTTTTTGGTGTAAGGTTGTCCATAGAACAACATCTATATCAACCTCTTAATACTTGTACACTTGAGGTTATTATTCATTTTTGCATTGTGGGATTGTTTAATTGCTTTCTTTATTTATATTTGTTTAAATTCTGCATTTAATTTGTAATTTGGCATAGTCCTATTCACCCCCTCCCCCCCTCCTAGGACTCTTAGCTCGGCCTTTTCAAGGCCCACCACCATAACATTTATTTTCCATCCAATCTGACCATAAGGTCACACAGACCTGAATTAAGAGGAAAAACAAATTTCATGTTGATCTAGAACTTCTGTGATACCAAGAGGATTTCAATGGTAGACATTCAATGCTCCACTGTTTTCAGCAGTGGCCCACTTGATAAATAGATCTGTCTCATTTTTGCCTCAAGCCTTAAAATGAGCTTGCCAAAAAGGTGGACGGTTTGAAAGGAACACATCCATCAGGGGTGGGGTCCACTGGCCGTCCAGCAGATGGATAGCCCAGCAAATGGCTGGATGGCATTGATAAAACACATGCATCGTGGCTGGGAACCACGGTCCCTACCCTTTCCAACTAGCAGTGCAGCAGGACGCTACTGCAGCATCCTCTGGACGACAGCAGCAGCAACGCCTGCTGCACAAATTTATTTATTTATTTATTTTTTTGTTTTGTTGTGGTTTTTCTTAGGTGAGGGCCGCATCAGGAGGATCCACTCCACTGGTTGGATTCTATGGCTCATGACAGACCAAACGAGCCCAATATTCAGCACGTTTTGGTGTGTAGAAACATCAAAGTGGGCCCTAACAGATTTTAACAGTCAATATCACTGTTTTCTATGATATGGTCCGCCAGGTAATCAGATTAGCTTCATTTTTCAGCTCAACGCCTAAAATGAGCTGGGAGATGGGATGGACGGCGTGGATCAGATCCATATATCAATGTGGAGCCTGCATGAGTGGCCCACCAGAAATTTTGAATCAAGCTGATATTTTTGTTTTCACATGCAGCGTCCAGACCCTGCTGGACGGTCTGGACAGCACACATCCAGCCGGTTTTGGCCCTGGTCCATCTGGTCATGCTAGGGTCCACCTAATATTTGTGTTTTCCAATCATCCAGACCCTTCAAAAAGGGGGCAGTAAGGTAGCAACAACGTGGGCCCCGGTTGGGTCGACTTGGTGCTCAATATGGATGAAATACGTACATCATAAATGGGCCATAAAATCAGGGAAAGAGAGAGAGAGAGAGAGAGAGAGAGAGATCGAATGATGGAGGGACCCTGACACTATGGGCCCTCCCTTCCATGAATTACAACATACATCAAGTGGGTCCCATTGCATGTGGGCCCACCAAATCAAAATCAATGGTGGGGATTCCTCCTCCACCAAAATGGAAGGTCTAGATGACCCCTTTCAACTAGGAAAGTAAACATCATGATGGGGTCCATGGAGAATGGCCCCATCATGGAATGATCATGTGAATCATAGTGAGCCATCGGCTACATCTAGGGTCCAAAGTGAGATCCATACCATCAATCGGTAGGCCCCACTTGGCCCATCATCAATACATGAAATCTAGGCCTATAAAACACCCACTGTTCGATCTTCTTATTTTAATAGAATGCCAAACTCCTTGGCTCTCTCTTCGATGGAGGTTGATGAAGGTTGGAGGGTTGAGATGGGAGATGAGAGGGGTAGGATGTGGGCCACACATAAAGTTCTCTCCTTGAAAGTTGTATGGCCCGTATCCTATACCGTACCATTCCGTGGTCCTCCTAGTCAAATTTCGGTGACTCGCGATCTATTATTGTCGTTTGTGGGCGATCTTGAGTCGTGCCCCGTATATCAAAGTCGGCTTAACTTGAAACTTGTATCCTTGCGACCGCACCGTCGTCGCGGTTCTGACGCTGTGACTCACGCGCTGAGATGATACTCAGGTTAGGAGATGTGGGCCCGCATTCAGTTCGAGGAAAATGCCGCGTGTTACAAATCTGAATAGAGTGTTCCATCAATCACATTAAATGTCACATTAATCCATCAATCAAAGTCAAGTACAAGCAACCCATACCCTACCCTTACCTCTCTCTTACACAAGTACCCTAAAGTCAACAAGCACCTTACCTCTCATGTCACTCTAGCATCCCTCTCTCTCATCACTTCTCTCCCATCACCTCTCTCTCTCTCATTCTCCAAGCAAGAAACCGCCCAAGCAAGAGAGCCTCCCATGGAGAGAAGCTAGTGTGGCCCACTTCCTACCACCCAATCCCACCTTCCATAATCAATCTCAACCGTTGAATCATGTCCTATTGGAGCTAAGATGAGGAGGAGTCCAAGAAGAAGCAAGAACGGTGGGTGATTTTATTATTTGATTTGTGATTAGAGGTCCTACATATCTTGATGTATGATTTATATGAGGGGCCCATAGTGGCGGGGCCCCTCTGCTACTCCGACCTTTCTCCATTTTTCTCTCTCTTTCTCTCTCTCTCTCTCTCTCTCTCTCTCTCTCTCTTTCTCTTTTAGTATTGGGACGTGGCCCACCTTGCTACTGGATTTTGGCAGGCCCTGGATGAAGGGAATCACAAATATCAGTTTAACACCCACTTATGCAACATAGATAATGTTGTTTAAATGTCGTCCATATTAGTGCATTAAACATGAGTGAGATTACACTAAATCAACATATCGTACTCCAGAGTTAATCTAATTTAGCAAGTGGAAGACTGAGATCAATATATAAAGTATATACGTGTTTCATAACCTTCAGAGTATGAATGTGCCATCGAGTTGAATATATACATATTTGTTTCAAAATACACAAAATATCAAAATGTAAAGGTTCAACTAATCCAATATCCCTGTAATCCCCGCGACGCAGCTCTCGGTCTACATAGACCCGCCTGGGAGCTGATTGTAGGAGAACTCCTCCTCATCGAAGAAGTCCGGCTTCGTCACGTAAGCCTCAACACAACCTACATCTAAATCAGAGTCTGTTGGTGTTTTAAAACACCGACCCAGAGTGGGAGTGAGTGATCAACTCAGTGGTATTATAAGGCAAAGGTTAACATGTTATCAATTTAATCAAGCAGTAATAATAAAGTAATACAACAATCACTTCCTCATTACTCTTGTTAATGTAGAAATGATATGCAGTGATGATGCATGCCCTCGCCTGCACTCCCTCAGCGACATCGTCTCACGATCGTGCATGGCAAACTCCCTAAACATGAGCTTCCTCGCCAAAGCACATGCAATGCGGTGCATGAACATGTTAGCCAAGTAATTTATTAGGCTTATTCATACAATAGATTTAGGAAGCTAAGGTACCTTCTTGTATATCACTTACCCAAACAATGATCCATCTAGGGTCGTCAATCCTAGTTAATCACATACGATAGGCAAGTTGTAGGGCATCACCCCTGATTTAAACAGTGGATAAGGAAAGTTCGCGAGTTTACACTCGAGGTCGCTATGGGGAGACTCGTCATCTCAGTATAGGCCTAATTTATACTCAAGGTCACTACGGGAGGCTCGTCACCTAAACGTAGGCCAACAGCTCGAATACGGTGTCCCATACACCACCATATTCAGCTCACGAGTTTGGGTTGGTCACCGGTCACTACGGGGAGGCTCGTTACCCCAGCGTAGTCGACAGCTCGACCACGGTGTCCCATACACCACCATGCCTAACTCATTAGTCTTAGCAGATCTTAGTACCATAATTAAACAGGCTTTACATTGGTAAGTGGTACCTTAGATTCAAGCAATAGCGTCCATACATGGTAAACACACAATAGGGCAATCGGGTTATTTGACAAGTGCGATTGGTGCGATAGTACATTGAATTGATCGACATGGAGCGTGTAAACACTTCGCATGACCTAACCACTGTCGACAATCACTGTACGGCTCGGATTCATCGAACATATCTAATATGGTGAAACTAGTTCGACCACTCAATCTGGAACTGTTACCGATTGCCTGGACTACATATTAGTCTCAATCATACTCAAATGCAATAAGTAGTCACATGTGATAATCATAACAATATTTAACAAACAATTCAAACATAATTCTCATTTAAACATTTTATCAAACATGTAGAACATGTTATTTTACATATGCATTTCATCAATAAATCACATAGCGATAATTTACACTATGTGAAGGAAACTACAAATATGGATAAGGTAGTGAGACTCCCATCTCAACACCCTTGTTGGAAGCGATTTATCAAACAATTTCTCATTCAAACATTTTATCAAACACTTAGACTACATAATACTATATACATAAACTAAATTGGTTCTAGCATATATTATGGCAAATCCTTTCATAGAGGAGTTGTCATACACACAACAAACATGTATTCTAGATTAATAGTCATGGCAAGCATAAATCATAATTTCACTTTCATTCAAACATTTTAACAAACACATGGAATGCATTTTATATTCGCATAGTTCACACACATGCATAGTTCATCAAATACATTGTAAGTAAGACCATATGACAGCAATCAAGTTAGACATAAATCATTACTAACATTGAAAGCCTTGAAAACCATAACTTAAACATTTATAGTCTGCACCTTTCGTCGGTACGCCCGTTACGAACTCGATTCATATGCTACATTCCCATCTACAGCACAACGGCTACCTAAATCATGAAATAGGTTAGCTATTTCATCGATTCCTCTATTTGGATTCCTAAAACAAGATTAGGGTTAGGATTTCTTACCAAATCGGAGTTGGAATGGCTTGTGTAGCTAGATGTGAAGACGATCTAGTTCGCGTAGTCATAAGAGAGAAACACCACCCCGATCTCCCAAACTCTCTCTTCTCCTCACTCTTTTCTTTTCTCTTCTTTCTTCTCTCTCCTAGGGTTTGGAGAAACTTCGCATGGAATGGGAATGGGGTGGTTTATGGTCCTTAAATAGGCCTAAAACTAGTTCAAATGGCCCTAAGGCCATGGTATGACAAAAAGTGACTGTTTCGGGTAAACCGAGCTCATCTGGAGGCCCATTACTCACCTGCATCATGGAGTAAGTTTCATGACCATGGATCTAAGCCAGGTTATGATTTCGGTCTGATCGGATTTATGGATCGACCGTGGAGGACATGTATCAGTTCAATGGTCATCGTCACTTGATCAAGGCCACAAGTATACTGACATGTGCAGGGAAATTTCCCTGATCTATGGGTAAAGTTTGGTCAGAAACTGATGGTCTGAAGTCTTCAATTTTGTCTGTAAGTGAATGGTCCAATTCACTTAAGTTCTAGTTCATTTTCTAAAGATATTCGTGTCTCTCACACACTTCACTCGGGGCTCAAGTTGTGCGTTTCTAGATACCATTTGGGTTCGATTCCCGCAATGGTTGTCAAGCCCAATAAGATGGTCGTAACCCTATAGTTTCATAGTCATCGGGCTGTTGACACGCTATCCAAGTCCGATACGGAGTTGCAATGTGCTCCCAAGAGCAACTGGGTTTTGGGATTTCTCCTAGGTTTTCAATTAATGTTGAGACAGTGATCCTAATCGTTTTGGGTCTTACAGTTCGTATAGATAGTGGTCCAAGAGAATTCCACTGATTATTTAGTTCATTACTAAATTAAATTTCATCTAATTTCTATAGAATTCAATCCTTGATAATTTCTGCCTGAGGTGATACTCGAGTCTTTGTACGAATTTTTCTGAGACGTTACAATCAGTTTGATCCAAACAGGTAGGCCACGCTAACATGGACCCCACCTCGATGTGTGTATCATCCACACCGTCTAGCAGCCTAGGGACGGTGCTGGACCCATCAGGACGCATGTCCACGCTATCCATGCTTGTGGGACCCACCTTGATGTCTCTATTTTTTTAATCCACACCGTTCGTCCAGAGACGCTGGACTCTTTCTGACAATAAATAAATATTATATTATAATATATATATATACATGTATGTGGTGGGCCCCATGTGGGACCCACCTGCTGGATAGATTGGCAGAGGTACCGCACACCTAGCTAGTGTATTGACGTCTGGGTCTGATTATCCAGACCGTCCATCTGCATGGACCCCATCAGATGTATATGTTATATCTGCACACCGTCCATCTATTTCACATCCAAGCCATCCGTCTGATGGACGGTGGACCTGCACACTAGCTATATATCTGCTATATTTACAACAGTAAGTTCTACGGGCCACACTATGATGTATCTGTCCACAATGTCCAATTGTCTGGACGGTGGGGAAATCACAAATATCAGCTTGGTCCTAAGCTGTGGGCCACATGTAGTGGGACCCAACCCTTATGCATTTGTTGTATCCTCACCATCCATCAGGGACGGTGGGAGTCACCATGCTGTATGTGCTTTATTCTCGCAGTCCGTCCATGTGCGGCTAACCCTGCACATGTCACACGTGTAGGTGGTGGGACCCCCCTTGATGAATGCATTTTATATCCCCCCACCGTCCAGAGACCTCTGGGTGGTGCTGTGGGATCTATCGTGATATATCTGTACTTCCATGCCGTCCACTTATTTTGGACAGGCCATGGGACCCACCCCACACGTGTTGTACGTGTGAGGGGTGGGGTCCACCTTGGTATATGTATTCTGTACCCGCACTGTCCATATCTGGACGATGCTGCATGGACCCACTGTGATGTATGTTTTGTATTTCACACCGTCCAGGGACGGTGGGCCCTGATGATGGATGTGTTATTCCATGCCGTCCATCTAACTGCTATGTGGGGCTCACAGTGATGCATTTGTGATCCACACCGTCCACGTGTGGCCTCCACCTTGATGATGTGTAAACTCATGCCGTCTGTCCATTTTTCAAATGAGGTGTGGTTCACCTTAATTTTTTTGTGTCTTATCTATGCCGTCTATTCCCCATTTGTTGCGTATATGGGGCCCACTTGTTATATATATTAGGCCCACGTGATGGAGCCCACCTTGGTGTATGTATTCTATATTCACACCATCCAAGGGCCTACCATTGATGCATGTATTGTATAACTACACCATCCATTGGTGCAGCCCATTTGATGTATGTTGGCCCATTGGTGCGGCCCATATGATGCGGCCCATTTGATGTATGTTGGCCCATTGGTGCGGCCCATATGATGCAGCCCATTTGATGTATGTTGGCCCATTGGTGCGGCCCATATGATATGGCCCATTTGATGTATGTTGGCCCATTGGTGCAGCCCATTTGATGTATGTTGGACCATTGGTGCGGCCCATATGATGCTGCCCATTTGATGCAGGTTGGCCCATTGGTGCGGCCCATTTGATGTATGTTGGCCCATTGGTGTGGCCCATATGATGTGTCCCATTTGATGTATGTTGGCCCATTGGTGTGGCCCATTTGATGTATGTTGGCTCATTGGTGCAGCCCATATGATGTAACCCATTTGATATATGTTGTCCCATTGGTGCGCCCTATATGATGCAGCCCATTTGATGTATGTGCGACTCGTGAGTGAGGCCCAATGTGATGTAATTATGGCCCATGTGCCGAGGCCCATTGTGATGTATATGCGGCCCATAGAGATGTGTATTAAGCCCTTGTGTGAGGCCATGGGCCCACTATATATTTGGTCCTATGTGAGTTACTCCTTGGGAGCAATGATGGTTAAATGTCTGCATTTCGACCTTCCTTTAGGCTTGGTTAGGTCCATCCTCATCAATCTCTAGTGGGTTAACCCAAATTATTGGGCCCCATTAATATTCTTGATCTATCATTGACCGTCCATTTATAGACCCTTCCTTGCATCGAGGCCAATTATCGAGGCTGATTCCGATTGTCGATACCGATTCCGATTGTCAATTCAGATTATCGAAGCTGATTCTGATTTCGATTGTTGAGGCCGATTGAGGCTGAGTTAGATTGTCGAGGCCGATTCCGATTCTGATTGTCAAGGCTGATTGTTGAGGCTGAGTCAGATTTTGATGGTTTATTTCAATTATTGCAAGGCCGATTCCGATTATCGAGGCTAAGTCAAATTCCGATTGTTGATTACGATTATTGCGAGGCTGATTCTGATTGTCGAAGCTGATTTCGATTGTCGAGGCCGATTTTGATTGTCGATTCCGATTGTCGAGACTGATTGTCGAGGTCAATTCCGATTGTCAATTCCAATTGTCGAGGCTGATTGTATAGGCCGATTATCGAGGCCGATTTTGATTGTCGAAGCCTAATGTGATGTATATTAGGCCTATGTGATGAGGCCCACTGTGGTGCATTTAAGGGCCAGGCGATGGAGCCCATTGTGATGTATCTTAGGCCCATGTGAGAGGCCTAACGTGATGTGTATTGAACTCTTGAGTAAGGCCCATGGTGTTGTATATTAGGCCCTTGTGCGAAGCCATGGGTCCACTATATGTTAAGCTCTATGTGGGTCATTCATTGGGGTAATGTTGGTTAAATGTCCACATTATCGAAGTCGATTGTTGATGACGGTTATTAATACCAATTATGAGTATTTAACAGCATAGCATCATGATACATGCCCATACGCATCATCTGCATGTTTGTTATGAGATGTGATTGACCATTGCATATGTCATTGGGTAGGTTGTTATGAGACTCCCTGATAGGCAGAGGTTATCTCACATGAGTGCATATGCGCATCTTGCATTATGTGTTGTGATTACTATACGCCCTAGTGACATCAGGGCCATAGCCTCCACAGACATATCATGGATGGCCAGATGGGACACTGAAAATATTTAGTTTGAGCATCGAGCTACCATAGATGGCCCTGGGTGAAAATCTCTAAACCCTCTTGGTACCAGAAGACGCCCCAATGTCAAGACCGAGTGAATATATATGAGCGTATGAGGGCCGTATACCAGTAGGCCACGTCTCCCACTGTGTCGTGGTCGGTTGGGAGGGGGTGTGACCTTACCCGCCTGAGGGAGTAAGCATAACTAGGCTAAGTTTGACCAGCTTGTGAATGGGTCTGCTATCGACGTACCGGGTAGATATTGGCTGACTACCGGTCAAGCGAATAGTGAGGTCTCTTCCACTTATCCAGTTGTGCGCTTGATGGGGCGGTAAGCTGTGAAGAGTGTACTCAACCCCGGTGATGATCCCAGAGATGAGCAGTACTGATATGTGGACTTATTGGGCAGAAGTTGCATACTCATTCATTCATTCATTCACTATCCACTCGGGCTGGTGGTGTGCAACTATTTATTACGTGTGTCTTCACAATGGCTAAGATTTTGGTTGGGGCGTGCAACTAACCTGAGATCAGGTGTTTACCACATTGAGTCTGACTATCCAAATTTAGGTATGGGACTGGTTTAGATAAAAGTCCCTTATGATAAACCCCGTAGCCTACGATACTACGTACTATCATCCCGACTTCACTCCAGCTTGGTCATTTCATTTGCACCGCATATTGCATTGCATCCTCGACATCTGATACTTGACTCTTTATGGCATTGTATTGAATACTTGGCTTACTATGTCTCCGCATTGCATAGTTGATTTACATTACTTTCTCAGTATATGACATTGGCTTGCTGTCTTTTCATCGTATATCCTAGATGAGGTTGATAATATTTTTATGGACTTATCTGTATTTCTGCTTACTCTGATATTGAATGGTTCATGGACTTACCAGTATATTTTTGCTTACTCTGATATCGTATGATTCATGACCTTGTCAGTATTTCTGTTTATTCCGATATTGTATGATTTATGGCACTGTATTGCATACTTAGCACTTACCTTGTGCACACACTTTCACCACCCTCTAAGCTTTCTATAAGCGTATGCACGATAGATGCGTGCAGGTGGTGTTAGGTTGTAGCAGAGTTGAACATGGAGCGCGCAGCGGTCTTCTGGAGCTTAAATTTTATCATATGTATTTTTCTTTCAGTATTGTATTCAAATGTTTAGATTAGTGGATATGTGATGATGATGTTGCCTTTGTGATTTGGATAAACTTGTGGTTATGCTTCTTACGAGATAAATGTACGTTGGAAAATCCTCCTTGTAGGATCCCAGGATCGGAACCTGGCATATGAGCGCTGGGAGCCGAGAATGGGGTACTACGGAGGCTGTCAGCACCAGATTCGGCGACCGGGATTCCTATGAATTCGATTTTCGGGTTTGGGGCGTGACAGAAGTTCTTGGACGTCCACCTCTCTTGCCTGGGAGAATGGGTGGAGAATAAGAGAGAGGGAGAGGTTGTAAGAGAGGTGATGGGTATGAGTGATGGATGTGAGTGATAGATGTACTTGACTTGAGAGTTGACTTAGGGTAGGTTGCTTATCTTGGGGAGAAAGAAAGAATGGGTTGGAGATGTGATGTGTACTTGACTTGACTTGATTGATTGATTGATTGATGTGATATTTTAGGTAGAGATTCTCTTGGGTTTTGCAACGCATGGTGTTTTCCTCGAAATGAATGTGTGCCCACATCTCTTGGCCTGCATATCGCCTCGGTGCCCGAGATACGACATCGGAACCACGGAGACAGCACGGTCACTAGGGTATAAGTCTCGGGTTAAGTCGACTCGGGTTGACAACGTGTGACTCAGGGTTGCGAGCAAATGCCGGTTACAGGTCGCCGGTCGCCGAAATTTGATAAGGAGGATCGCGGAATCTACAGAACTGTACGGACTAGGATACGGGCCTTAGAGCTCTCTCCGCTAAATAAAAATATTTTTCTCAAAATTTACACAATCATCGCAACTAGACATAACACATGAGGAAGAAGAAACATAACATCATTATATAAAATCGGAGACAGCATACAAAATACAACACATAATCAATCATCAAAGAGGGGGATAACGCTCTCGAATCTTGGCCTCGCGCTCCCAAGAAGCCTCCTCAACAGAATGGTGACCCTATTGAACTTTCACCAACGGAATGACTTTGGTTCGGAGGACCTGCTTCTTCCGATCAAGGATACGAACTAGCTTCTCAATGTAGGAAGCATCCTCCCGAACCTCTAATAGCTGTCAGTCAATAATAGGAATGATGTCTAACCCACACTTCCTTAACATAGAGATATGAAAAATATTGTGAACGCCAGAAAACTGAGATGACAATGCAAGCCGATAGGCCACGGCACCAATGCACCCAATGATTTCAAAAGGTCCTATGAATCTTGGGGCAAGCTTACCCTTTGCTCTAAATCGAACTACGCCCTTCATGGGTGAGATCTTGAGATACACATGGTCCCCTAAAGTAAACTCCAAGAGACGATGTCGGCGATCAGCAAAACTCTTCTGCCAGCTCTGAGCTATGCGTATCCTCTGCCTGATGATATCGATAGCCTTTAACGTTTGCTATACAAGCTCAGAACCTAGGAGATGCCGCTCTCTAACCTCGGTCCAACAACTCGTAGATCTGCACGGTCTGCCATATAGTGCCTTAAAAGGAGTCATGTCAATGGTCGCCTGATAGCTGT
Organism: Magnolia sinica; assembly: GCF_029962835.1. Lineage (NCBI taxonomy): Eukaryota > Viridiplantae > Streptophyta > Magnoliopsida > Magnoliales > Magnoliaceae > Magnolia > Magnolia sinica. The sequence goes on from NC_080576.1 coordinate 57,520,828, forward strand.
TGTTGTATGCAAACTCAACCAATCGCAGATGCTCATCCCAGCTACCCTCAAAATCAATCGTGCAGGCACGAAGCATATCCTCAAGGATCTGGTTGACCCTCTCAGTCTAGCCATCGGTCTGCGAATGATACAAGGTACTGAGCTACAAATCAGTCCCCATCACTCTCTTGAAGCTCCCCCAAAACTGAGACGTGAGCCATGGGTCTTAGTCAGAAATGATTGAGACCAGATTGCCATGCAGTCTCACAATCTGCTCAATGAATAACCTCGTAAGCTGGTCCATAGACTAAATCGCACGCATCGTAAGAAAATGCGTCAACTTTATCAGACGATCTACAACAACTTAGATGGCGTCATGACCGCGCTGAGTCCTTGGTAAGCCCATAATAAAATCTTTCAATATGTGCTCCCACTTCCACGTTGGGACGCTCAACGACTGTAATAGACTAGGGGGTCTTTGATGATCAGCCTTGACAAGCTGGCATGTGTCACACTCAGCCACAAAACTGGTGATCTAGCGCTTCATCCCTATCCAAAAATATTATCGCCTCATATCATGGTACATGTTCGTAGAGCCAAGGTAGATAGAAACCGTGATCGATGTGCCTCGGTCATAAGATCTCTGCATAACTCAGGAATATCCTGGACATATAATCGGCCTCTGAAGAGAAGTCCACCATTTGTATCAATCTGCCAATCTGCATGCTCCTCGGATACGACCTCTGCTTGGTAATCCCGTAACGACTCGTCTGTCTACTGAGACTCGATCACCCTTGCGACAAAATAGGGTTGAATTGACAGGTTCGATAGCTGAATGATAGAAGACTGCAGACCAAACTTGAAGTAATACTCTGCTATATCCTCGAGCATCCTCCATCCTGGACCATCATATGCGCCACTAGACCACATGACTAACGGCTAAGAGCATCCGCGACCATGTTCGCCTTGCCTGGGTGGTACTGAAGATCGAAATCATATTCCTTCAGGAGCTCCATCCAACACCTCTACCTCAAGTTCAACTCGGACTGTGAGAAGAGGTACTTCAAGCTCTTATGGTCAGAGAAAATCTCGAACCTAACCCCATAGAGATAGTGTCTCCACACTTTCAGTGCGAAGACAACTGCAGCCAGCTCCAAATCATGCGTGGGGTAGTTCAGCTCATGGACCTTGAGCTGACGAGACGCGAAGGCCATTAGTCTCCCGTGCTGCATCCGGACAGCACCCAAACCAATATGCAAGGCATCAGTAAATACAATAAATCCATCACTCCCAGAGGGAAGAGTGAGGACAGGAGTGGACATGAGGCGGTCCTTCAACTCCATAAATGTTCGCTCACAGGTGTCGCTCCAAACAAACTCTGCGCCCTTCCGAGTCAACCTGGTCAGCGGGGATACAATATAAGAGAAGCCCTCAATGAAATGCCAGTAGTAGCCTGCCAAACCAAGAAAACTGCGGATCTCAGATGCATTCGTGGGCTGGCCCCACTAACGTACTACCTCAACCTTCGAGGGGTCCACTGCGACACCCTCCCTCGTCACTACGTGACCGAGGAACTTTACCTCCTCCTTCCAGAACTCACACTTATCCAACTTCGTATAGAGCTGGTATGTGCTGAGGGTTTATAAGTTAACCTTCAGATGTTGTACATGCTCCTCACGGGTCCTCGAATAAATCAGTATGTCATCGATGAACACCACAACAAACTAATTAAGATATGGACGGAAGACCTCGTTCATCAAATGCATGAATATCGTAGGCGCATTGGTCAGTCCGAAGGATTTGACTTGAAACTCAAAATGACTATAGCGCATCTTGAAAGCCATCTTCAGAATGTCCTGCTCTTGGACCCAAATCTGATGATAACTAAAACATAGGTCAATCTTTGAAAAGAACTGTGCACCCTGCAGCTAATCAAACAAATCATCAATCCTCGGGAGTGGGTACTTGTTCTTGATCGACCTGGTTGAGCTCGCAGTAATCCATGTAGAGCCTTAACGAGTCATCCTTCTTCTTCACGAAGAGTACCGGCGCTCCCCACGGTGAACTACTCGGACGGATAAAGCCTAACTTGCACAACTCGTCCAACTGCTTCTGTAGTTCTCGCAACTCTAATGGTGTCATGTAATATGAGGCCTTCAAAATATACGTGGTACCGAGCACGAGATCAATCTGAGACTCGGTGTGTCAGCGAGGTGGTAATCTCATGATCTCCTAAAATACATTGGGAAAATCGTAAACCATAGGCTCACCACTATGGGCTCCTCTATGACACACGACATTAAGCAAGACAATGACTCTCCTCTAGGCTCGACAACGAATTGGAATTGCAGTAAGCTGGGTATATAGAACGTGACTGTCCTCGTGGAGCAGTTCAATTTGGCGTGGTACTCGGTGAGCCAATCCATACCCAGGATGACGTTGAACTCGGACATTGGCAATGCAAACAGATCGGCAAGCAAAAAGATATCCTCAACTAGAACGGGGCAAGATGAGCAAAATCAGCCCAACAATGCAGTCTTCCTCAAGGGAGTCGATACTAACAAGCCCTCATGAGCAGACTCCAACGACAAACCAGGCGATCGATAGAAACTCTAGGCCACAAAGGAATGTGATGCACCAGAATCAAACAACACATGTACAATACATGCAAAGACCAAAAGTATACCCTCAACGACCTTTCAGATGACTGCGGATCCTACTTAGCCTCGGAGAACCTAGTCTGAGCCAACTGGGAAGGTGCATGTCCCCTCTGAGCGTGTTGTTGCTGTTGTTGTCGCTGAGGCGGTCGAAACTGCTGCCTTTGCTGCTGCGGCCTCAAAGGCTAGTGCTGATGCTACTGCTGAGGGGGCCTCAGTGGTGGGGGCTACTGTCGCTACTGCTGTGGGGGTCTCTGCTGCTGCTGGGGAGGGGGACACTCCCAGATATGGTCCCTCATCGCACCGCACCCAAAACAAGTGTCGGTGAACTGTCTTGGAGGTGGTGCTAGAGGTGTTGTTGGCGCTAGGAAGGTTAGGTGACCTGTGTGCCTCTACTGTGGTAGACGCTGCTGGGAGTCACCGGAAGGAGCCTACCTCTTCCAGTCTCTCCTCTGACCACGATCACTCTGAGAATTAGCCCACTCAGCCTAAAAAATCTGAGCCCTCCATACCACTCCTTAGAAAGTCGGGAGCCCATGCCCAATAACACGTCCTCGAAGACCATAACGTAAGTTATCCTTGAAGCGGCGGGCTCTCCACTCCTCATCATCTACTAAGTACGACGCAAATCTGGACAGTGCTATAAAACAAGCTGCATACTGAGCCACCATCATATCACCCTGCACCAGGGCCTCAAACTCCAACGCTTGCTATCGTCGGATGTGATCAGGAAAATATTATCGGTCAAACCGATCAACAAAGTCCTCCCAGGTCCACTTAAAATCGGTGTTTGCTGCTCGGGAGACTAATGCCCACCAGTGCTCAATCTCTCCCTGGAGGAGAAATATAGCTAAACGGACCCGCCGCTGGGTCGTACATCTCATCGTATCAAATATCTTCTCCACATCGGAGTACCATCTCTCAACTGCTTTCCGGTCTGGCTCGCCCTGGAAATGCGGGGGATCGAGCTGTCGGAACTCTTGAAGAAGGGCACTCTCACTCTCCTGCTCTGCCTGGGCTGGTGAAAGGACAAGGTGCCTGCCTTGCCCCTGAAGGGTGGCCGTCACAGCCTACAACATCTGCTGTAACTGGGAGGCACTCATGGATATGGTCGGATCCGTACAAGTCTCGGGTAGAGGAGCTACATCCTTAGGTTGGGCAGTAGGAATCTCTGGTGGTATAGTGGGGATCGTAGGTGGTAGGGCGGGAGTCGCTCGGGTCGTTCTCATGGGCGACATGTCCTACAGGAAAGAGCAAAGGTGCCCATCAACCTTGAAAACTCTCGAAGGCACACACGTTAAGGGTCTATAATAGAAGGTTGTTAAGCTAACTGTACTCGGGACTTAGTCATTCTAAACTCATAGCAGACGTGTAATGTTGTTCTCAAGTATTCTCAAGTTATACTCTGATACCAACTTCTGTCACGCCCCAAACTCAGAAACCAGGCTCACAAAATTTTTGATCACCGAATCCGGCGCCAACAGCCTCCGCAGAACCCCATTCTCGGCTCACAACATTCATTTACCAGGTTCTGATCCTGAGATCCTACAAGGAGGATTTTCAACATGTATTTAATTTATACTAAGTATAACTAAGGGCATAACCCACAAACAACAACTAAAAACTCCATCACATTTCCACTATGATAAAAAAATTTATAAGTACAATACGCATAAAGGAAAATACAATGATGATAGATAAAAGCTCCAAGATGATCTTCCACGTACTCTAGCCTCAGCGCTGCTGCAATCTAATGTTACCTGCATGCAACGGTCGTGCATAAGCTTATGGAAAGCTTAGAGGGTGGTGAAAGTGTGTACGCAAGCTAGTAATTCAATTATGCAATATCAGAGAATGCGAAATATACTGGTGAATCCATGAATACTATCAACCATATTGAGGCTATACGATGCAAGGTAGGAATGATGTCGGCCATACCAAGGCCATGCGATGCGAGATGTAACTCAAGCACACCAATCCTCATCTAAGTCCACATATCAATACAGCTCAACTCTAGAATATCACCGGGGTCTAGTGCACTCCAAACCAGATTGCTACCCCATCGCATGTAACAAGGTGAGTGAAAGAGACCTCACTATCCGCTTGCCAATATCGGGCTCGGTTCATCGATAGCGGACCCATTCCTTAAGCTGGACAAACTCAGCCTATCTTTACCCCCTCCTCTCGGCGGGTAAGGCCGTACCCCCTCCCAACCAACCACGACACAGTGAAAAGCACAGCCTCCTGCTATTCATCACTCGGCGCTCATGCATCCACTCAGTCTAGACATTAGAGCAACCTCCTAGTACCATAAGGGTTTAGAAAATTTCACCCAGCGACATCTATAACACGCCTGTAGAACAATATTTTCAATGTCCAATTCTACCAACCACGATATGCCTGTGGAGGCTATGGCCCTGATATTGCTAGGGCGTACAATATACATGTCACACAATAGGAGATCATGAATCACGCAATCCAGTCATACAACAATCATGCATGTACTGCGCCCTCATGTGGGCATCTCCCTTTACCAGGGAGTCCCATAACAATCTGCCCAATGGCATATGCTATGATCAATCACTTATCTCATCACAAGCTGCAGATGATGCGTATGGGCATGTATCATGATGTTATATTGTCATATACTCATAATCGGCATCGATAATCGGCACCGATAATCAGCATCGATAATCGACACTGACAATCAACATATAAACAAGGTGGGGTCCATAGATGAACAACCGATCAACCATAATATAAAGATCGGCCCTCGGCCGTGGTTATATGAAATCTGATGACATGGAGCTATCCGTCTATGGCGAATGGGGCCCACTTATTTAGGTTAACTCACTAAGAGAATAATGAGAATGGGCCTAACAAGGCCTAAGGAAATGTCATAATGTGGACATCCAATCATCATTGCCCATCAATGTGGACATTTAACCAACATTACTCCCAAGGAGTGGTCCACATAGAGCCATACGTATAGTGGACCCATGGCCTCACATAAGGGCCTAATATACATCATCATGGGCCTCACTCATGGGCTACATATGCATCACATTGGGCCTCACTCATGGGCCTCAAATGTATCACAATGGGCCACGCCCATGGGCTTCAAATACATCACAATGGGCCTCGCCCATGGGCCTCAAATACATCACAATGGGCCTCGCCCATGTGCCTCATCACTAGGCCTCATATGTTAAGTGGGCCACATCACACAGACCGCATTATATGGGCCACACCAATGGGCCTCATGTATATAGAATAGGCCGCACCAATGGACCTCATGTATATCAAGTGGGCCACACCAATGGGCCTCTCCATCTACACCATTCATCTATATGCTAAAGATCATCTTAGAGCATTTTAAAAAAATAAATCATATCGAAGATTATCTGGACCGCACTCCAAATAACAGTGGTGATAATGATTTCCACCATTAAAATTCCCAAGGCCCACCATAACATTTATTTTCCATCCAATCTGATCATAAGGTCATACAGACCTGAATTAAAAGGAAAAATAAATTTCATGTTGATCCAGAACTTCTGTGATACCAAGGGGATTTCAATGGTAGACGTTCAATGCTCCACTGTTTTCAGCAGTGGCCCACCTGATAAATAGATCTGTCTCATTTTTGCCTCAATCCTTAAAATTAGCTTGCCAAAAAGGTGAACGGTTTGAAAGGAACACATCCATCAGGGGTGGGGTCCACTGGCCGTCTAGCAGATGGACGGCCCAGCAAATGGCTAGACGCCAATGATAAAACACATGCATCGTGGCTGGGACCCACGGTCCTTGCCCTTTCCAACCAGCAGCGCAGTTGGATGCTACTACAACATCCTCTGGATGATAGCAGCAGAAGCAGCGCCTGCTGTATGAATTTTTTATTTATTTATTTTTTATTTTGTTGTGGTTTTTCCTAGGTGAGGCCCGCATCAGGAGGATCCACTCCACTTGTTGGGTTCTATGGCTCATGACAGACCAAACGAGCCCAATATTTAACATGCTTTGGTGTGTAGAAACATCAAAGTGGGCCATAACAGATTTTAACAGTCAATATCACTGTTTTCTATGATATGGCCCACCAGGTAATCAGATTAGCTTCATTTTTTGGCTCAACTCCTAAAATGAGTTGGGACATGAGATGGACGACGTGGATCAGATCCATACTTCAAGGTGAGGCCTGCATGAGCGGACCACCAGAAATTTTGAATCAAGCTGATATTTTTGTTTTCACATGCAGCTTCCAGACCTTACTGGACGGTCTGGACAGTAGACGTCTAGCAGGTTCTGACCATGTTGGGGTCCACTTAATATTTGTGTTTTCCCATCATCCAGACCCTTCAAAAAGGGGGCATCAAGGTGGCAACAACATGGGCCCCGGTTGGGTCCACTTGGTGCTCAATATGGATGAAATACATACATCATAAATGAGCCATAAAATCAAAGAGAGAGAGAGAGAATGAATGATGGAGGGACCCTGACACTATGGGCTCTCCCTTCCATGAATTGCAACATACATCAAGTGGGTCCCATTGCATGTAGGCCTACCAAATCAAAATCAATGGTGGAGATTCCTCCACCAAAATGGAAGGTCTAGATGACCCCTTTCAACTAGGAAAGTAAACATCATGATGGGGTCCATGGAGAATGGCCCTATCATGGAATGATCATGTGAATCATAGTGGGCCATCGGCCACATCTAGGGTCCAAAGTGAGATCCATACCATCAATCGGTAGGCCTCACTTGGCCCATCATCAAAACATGAAATCTAGGCCTATAAAACACCCACCGTTCGATCTTCTTGGTCCGATGGAATGCCAAACTCCTTGGCTTTCTCTTCGATGGAGGTTGATGAAGGTTGGAGGGTGGAGATGGGAGATGAGAGGGGTAGGAGGTGGGCCACACACAAAGTTCTCTCCTTGGAAGTGCTTGGACGTCCACCCCTCTTGCTTGGGAGAATGGGTGGAGAATGAGAGAGAGGGAGAGGTTGTAAGAGAGGTGATGGGTATGAGTGATGGATGTGAGTGATAGATGTACTTGACTTAAGAGTTGACTTAGGGTAGGTTGCTTGTCTTGGGGAGAAAGAAAGCATGGGTTGGAGATGTGATGTGTACTTAACTTCACTTGATTGATTGATTGATTGATGTGACATTTTGGGTAGAGATTCTCTTGGGTTTTGTAACGCGCAGTATTTTCCTCGAAATGAACACGGGCCCAAATCTCCTGGCCTGGGTATCGCCTCAGCGCGTAAGACGAGGCATCGGAACCACGGCAACGGCGCGGTTGCTAGGTTACAGGTGTCGGGTTGACAACGTGTGACTCAGGGTCGCACACAAATGCTGGTTATAGGTCGTGAGTTGCTGAAATTCGACAGGGTGGAACGCGGGAATCTACGAAACGGTACGGACTAGGTTACAGGCCTTACACCGGTAGCTTCACTGGGCCCCTCTGATGGATCGCGGTTTGTGAATTCCCCGGCGGTGTTAAGCCCTGTGAACTCTAGAGAGTTACAGAGGCCATTCATATAAGATCCGACTCCAACTACTCATGAGTCAAAAAAACTATGTTTGCTCCACTACTCATGAGCTTAAACTATGTGCAAAACTAACTCTACTAATTTCAAAACAGAAATAGCTCCACCTATTAGAATAGACATCATATAGGGATACTTTATGATTCATGATCAAGATAGGTTTCACAGATATAATGAAGTCAATGATTAATTATGTGAATATTACATAAGTATCCAAAATCGATGAGTGTATTGCTAAGTATATGTTTACTTTGAACAAGGTATTTAAATTCATTTGAGCATTACAAAATAAATGGAAATAAAGAAAATTTACAGGAAAAGCGTAATTTCTACAAATCTTCAGACATGCCTAACGCTATTTCATAGTGTTGTAAATCTTCCTTCAATTGAATTTGTGCTACAGTAGACGTTTGCTCAGCCTCAAGGATAACCCTGGCTTGATTAGGTACATCAGCCAATTCTAATTCCAAAGAGGCAACGACTTCTCTGTTCTTCGCCTGTTCAACCCTTTCAATATCAGCAATTCGAGCATTCACTTCGATCTCTTCTTTGAATTGGTGGATGTTCGAATCCTCTTCCTCTCTTCGAATTTCGAGCAGTGACTTTTTGAAGGAGGGCAATTTGGTTCTCAATGATCGTTTTGTTTTTTGTCAGAAGCCTTTAACCTTTCATGAAGAGATTGATTCGCAATGCCATAGTTGGAGAGGACATCATCTGTTCGAGATATTCTTTCCTTGAGCATTGTTAATTCTCTCTGAAGATCTAAAATTTCTGGAGCAACAACTACACTTCGCGCTGCTTCTAGATTATTAATAGGGTTGTAGAATTGCGATAAAGAATCATGGAGATAAAGAACGTTGATATGGGCCAAGCGAGCTGAATGATCAAGAATAGCTAAAGCGTTGTCCAAGAAAGCTACTGTGTTGGATCCTAAAAGGTGATTATAATAACAAAAATTGCATTTTTGAAAAATACCAGCATAAGAGGTGAGATTTTCTCTAGCGAAAGCTTGTCAGAAACCGTAGCCACAGAATTGGAACCTTCAGAACCACTTGGAGTCAGTAAAATGGTAGCTAAAAAGAAGAAGCACAATTAGAAAGATGAGAACTAGAAATGTAAGGCTAGTAATATAAAAGAAGAAAGTATACCTTATCTGGGGGCAACCACGGAAGTGGCTTGAACAGAAGGAGCTCTTGGTTCAGAAGATGTTGGCACATCCATAGTTGCGACAATGACAAAGTCTGCGGGCTTCAGTCCTTGAATCCAAAGTGGTTGGAGTCGGAACATCAACCTGTTCAAAAAAGAATTCCAAACTTCGAGCTACCGGTTGGATCGGAGGAGGACGCATAGTTGGAGACTTATCGGCATGAATAGGAACATCAGAGATTACAGTAACCACTAGAAGAGCCTGTGTAATATCCTGATTCACCTCCACACTCTGAGGAAAAATATATTTTCTGCTTCTACTTAAATTTTCAATGGGGGGACTTCTGCTTCTCTCGATGTAGACACTTCTACTATCATTAGAAGAATAGTAGGTATGACTATGTCGGTGGTCTATATGATGCATGGAGAATAAGAAGCGTCAAAAGAAATGAAAATATTTGCCCTAGGAGAGCAACTAGACCCTCCATAGTCGAGCTGTTCCTCTTCAAAAAAAGTTGTCATGATAGGGGAAGAATCATTTAGATGATTTGGTCGAACTTTGAGGGGCGGAGGTTCAGTCCTGATTTCACCTTCTTCCTCAATGTTCACCTCAGCATTCGCTTCTTGATTTTCATCCAACAAGACATTCCCTTCATCGGTTAAACTTGTATAGGAAGATGTTTCATTGATTAGAGTGTTCGCTGAATAGACCGACAAGCGATCCTCTTCTGATAAACAGTTTTCACAGGGAGAAGACGAGCGCCTCAAGCAGGAGAAGGAAGTTTCTATGCTAGAACTCCTGGAGATAATGATTTGGCTTGCGAACGAGTCATAAGGGAGGTAGTAGTGGTAATTTGACCTGCGACAGGAGAGGCTACAATTGCAGTATGAGCTGCAGCAGGAGAGACTGCAGTGGTTGTATGACCTATAACAAGAGGGAGCATGGCAGTAGGTTGATCTTCTCTTTCGCGAGTAAGAGAAGAGAGGATAGCGCCTGGAGTTTCAAATTCATCTATAGGAGTGGCCTATTTTTCTCTTTGCTTTATAAGATAGAGGGGGGATCCAAAAGAAATCCACCCCTCCAGAGTATTTGGCGGCTTTAGTTCTCTGATGGGTTCTTCTACGAAGATTTTCCGACAGAGCTACCCTGAAATAGTTGCGTGATCCTTTTCAATGAAATACTCGATCTCTTGTTCTGGTCTATAATTTCTCAGCCTTGGAGGGGGAATCCAGATTGGGTGGTCGATAGAAAAACAATTGCGCACTAATTAATAATGGTGCATCCACCATCACATCCAAGAATACGAAGCCACTACTCAGTGATTAAACCCTGGGAGGAGGAAACGAGAGCCAAAGTTCCTTGCCAAAAGTTGTTTCCATACTAAAGCCCAATTATATGGGCTGGCCCCATAACTTCTCATCGTTCGCGTAACTTCTTCTCCCGCTTGGGGCACGGCTTGATCATAGCCAAATTTCCTGGCGAACCTACTTGGATAGTAGGGTTCTCTCCAAAATTCTACCCCTTCTCACATGGGTAAGCTACAAGAACAAATACAAAGGAAGAAAGTTCTCTCAATAGGCTCCAAACTATCGTTATCTTCAACTTCTCTGTCCTCAGCCTGATGAGTCAAGTAGAAGGGAAAGAAATCAATGGATTCTGTATCTTCAATTTTATTGACTATCCATTCGTACGCCTTCCTCACCATCTTCCGTCTGAGGTAATACCACAAAGGTAGGTGTGCAGGGTGAACATAAGCCTTCTCAGGGTCACCATAAGTCCAAGGAAAGTATACTCCAAGCTAACCTGAGAAGTGATACCATGGAGTAATTGAATATGAAGCTCCAATTACTGGACTTGAGCAATGCCCCAGCATTTCCACAAGCTCTATACCACGAACATAGGATGGGAAGGGCCAAAGAATACTTCTTCCTGCCTTCTGCTATGGCTCCCGCTGCTACAAATAGAGTTGGTCGAATGGAATGTGAACATTTTGAGCTGGGTAAAATGACCAAACTTAGCCAATATGCTAGGAAAGCAGTTAGTTCAGTTTCGACAATAAAAGTGGCTGGACCTCTTATCCTCCTGCGAACAGCTTCCAATTCCGGTGAGTGGCTGCCAGAAAACCTGGAAAGAGAATAGATATGAGAAACAGAAATACACACGAAGGTGTATCTGGGAGGAGAAGGGAAGATATATTAAAAATATTTACTGTAGGAATTGTAAGAAATGTGCAAGCCACTGGAGTGGGGATATTTTGTGAACGATGGAAATGAGACATCTCACCAAAAAGTTTGATAGTGGAAGCAAAAATCTTAGGTGTTCTGATAGGAGCAACATAAGCAAACTCCTCATTGGTAGGAACATATTTATCCAGAAAAGACTCGGTGATAGGAAGGCCTGTCATTCTGTACAGATCCCACAAAGTAATACTCACCTTGCCAACTAGGAGATGAAAGGAATTCGTGGTGAGAGACTAATACTTTAAGAAGCCCTTGTAAATTAAAGTATCCTTGTGAAAGAAATCAGAGGTGGCTTCTATGGCTGCATATATATTCACCGTGACGAGAACCTCCTCGTATTTTTTTAGGATCGCCTTGGTTCACGAACTGTAGTACGGGCGTTCAGCCTTGAGACCACGCGTCCTGAATTCATCTTTCCCCCACAAGGAATCACGATCATGAAAATGCTGCTGAATTGTTTTGAAATGGGTGGGATATATAGAGTGAGGTTTGTAACACGGCGTGAGAAAACACATATACAATACTTGCCCGGTCTTCTGAACTAGATACTTTTCTGTAAGAAAGCCTTCGAGAATTCTCGGCTCTTTTATAACCCAATTCACCACATATAGAAGCCGATTCTGTGTCATATGATCGGATGGTTCGCTCTGAATCATAGACAGGTGACGTTGAAGGTGTAGAGGGAGGATGATAGTCTCGTCTTTATAAGGATTTCTGAACTTGATTGCATTTGCATGAGACTTGATCATGTCCCAAGCATTTTGATAGCGTCTCTTGTTATGTTCTTGAATTTTCTCTTAGAAAACTTCATCTTTACTCTTTTGCTTCTTCTTCGAAATTGAGGGAGAAGGGGAAGATTCAATAGGAGCAGGACAAGAATCGTCTGTCTGAAAGTTAGCAGTAGATTTCAGCCAAGTCTCCCAGTCGGACTCTTGACCCCTCCGTTGGTGGTCCTTCCAACTCTCTCATTAGAACAACAGTGTAGATGGGATTAGATAAGCGTTGAATTCGATTGGAAAAGTTAATTATCAATGGGGTTGGTGCTTTGAAAAAAGAGGAGTAGCCTTAAGAGGATCTGGCTTTCTTTTGGGTATGAGTTTCAAGTGGCTGGGGGTCTGACGATTCAGCGGCATGATGGTCTAGAGAAGTATGAGGTTTCTTGAAATGAGCCATTGGAAGAGGAGAATTTACTAGACAAATCAAAAACACTTGGAGGAGTCTGAAATCTGCAAGGGTCCTGTTGTGCGCAGGAGTTCAATTGTGTGTGGAAGCTGAGTTGTGCGCAAGTTTTGGTTGTACGCAAGAATACGTTGCGCACAAGAGAGAACGACGCGCAAAGGAGGAGAGTTGTGAAGTAGAAATGAATGAAATGAGGGCCTAGGCAGGTTTATATGGAGTTTTCCAGGCCAAGTTATGCGCAAGATGCATTGTGCACAGATTTGAAACTGCGCACAATAAGAAAAAAGTGCAAATTAATTAAATTATTAAAGATTAATCCCATATTTTCTTATTTTATAGATGAAAAAAAATGCAGGATCAAGGGGACATCTATTGAGGCATAAAAAAGGATCAAATGAAAATATAAGAAGATAAGAAAGAAGTCTTCCTTGAAGGGTTGTGCGGCGCACAACAGAAGAGTACAGAGGAGAGTTGTGCAGCGCACAAGGGGATTAGTGCATAAAGGTCCGACCGCACAAAGGTCCCACCGTGCAAAGGCTTCCGTACAAAGGATGACCACACAAAGGTTTCCACACAGAGATGGTCTGCACAAAGGTGAGCTGCGCACAAAGGGGTGACCGCACAACAGGGCTGGGCGCACAATGGGTATGTTGATGCGTTCACACGTGCGAAAGGCTATACCCCATCATCCCTCTATAATGGATTATTAAAGCAAGATTCAACCAAAGGAGAGAGATCAGGACTTCAGAAGAACCCAGGTACCATCCGCACCTGTTGTGTGGAACGTGGCCCATGGGGCGCACAATTGTTTTGAACAAGAAACAAAAGCATTCGATTTGGGACATTATCTTATTTAAGCATAACAAAGAGAGAGTAGAAGAAAATCATCACATTCTATTAGTACCTAGTTCATTTACATCCTCAAATATCCCTTGATTCTAAGATAGATCATTTAGAATGTACAAATTGAATAAGTTCAAATATTCAAGTCAGTAAATGAAGAAACCTTGAATCTTCATAACCCTTTCACCAGTAATCACATCATTATCCCTATCAATTTATGGCATCACTGGTCAATTTTACACTGTGAACCCTTTGATCGACAAAATACCTTTATCTCAGTGAATGACTTGGTCACTAGAGAATCGAGGATGTAGACAGGATATCTAGGAGAAAATGGGCTTTGTCAAAGAGCACTTAGAATTCATAAGATGAGATTTTTACGTCCACATTGTGATCCTCATCATCCTTCCCCTTTTCACTACTTCAAAATAGCTCAACAACTCTTCTTTCATGAGAGATTGCCCTGGAGTACAGAGAGATTTGTAGTTACAGGCCTACTATCTATCCGTGAGTTTTACAATGCTTGGGCTCGTGCTGTCGTTCAGAGACATTCTACCATACTAGAGCAAATTATGCTTTCTAATACAATTATAGCCACATCAGAACACTTCCACGCTGACGCTACTATCCTCAGATGCTTTTTTAATCATTGGTCCCCATCCACCAACTCATTCCATCTTCCCCTAGGTGAAATGAGTATCACTTTATGGGATTTATTTTGTATAGTAGGCCTTCCCATCATGGGTGATATCTTTAACGCATACATACCCTCTAATGAAGAGCTTGCTCTTGCCTCTGTGGGAGGAAGTATATCCAAATTTTCTAGAACTACTCTTGAACTTTTCAGTGCACTGGCCGCCTTCCCTCATCCGGATCGCATCTCTTCTCTTGAATGGTTGGCTCATTTTTCTCAAAAATTATTGTATATTCATTTCCTCTTAACTTCTATTTTTATAATCTCATTCGTGAATAATTTTGCTAAAGTATTGCATCTTCATCTTGACAGCTTTTGAGGTCATAACCATTCAGAACTCAAAGACATCCATAAGAAAACAGAATATCTGCGGAATACAGTCCTTCCTATGAATTAACTTCCTTTCTTGCTTACTGGTTGAGTTTAGTGATATTCTCGGATCCTGATCAAGCGAATACTATTAGGCCCTCGTTCTTCGTGGTCATAGGAGCAATGGTGGAAGGGCAGAAATATTCGATAGCTCCCCCAGTTCTGTGTTCTCTTTATCACGCCTTCGGAGATTTTTTTTCTGGTTCAAAAGATCTTGTTACTAAAGCCTTTCCTGTCTGTGCTCCTTGGCATTTCTTCGTAGGTTGGTTAGGAGTATACTTTCCTTGGACGTTTGCCGACTCTGGAAGGGCAAACTTGAACCCCAATCGGCTTCCTCTTCAACATTTCCAATTGAGAGATATGATTAAGGAATCGAGTGGATGGGTTTCTAGGAGAATAAAAAGGGATGATCCCATCGATTTTCACCAATTTCCATTGTTCAGTTACCCCGAAGATGTAAATGTTATTAATGATGATTCTATCTCATTCAGTGAGTGTTCTTTCCTTGTTTCTATCAGATCCAGTACTCTTCCATGGAGAGAAGGTGGCATATTTTAACGCGAACCATACTACCCCAGTAGGTTTGCTCGCTAGTTTGGCTTTGATCAAGCCATACTGGAGACTCGTGACATTGTCACAAGAGCAATGAGAAGTTATGGCATTAGGCCATATAATTGGGCCTTGATATCGAAGCAACTCTTGATCATTCAGACTGGATCACATTTCATAATTCCTGGCTATAATTATCCGGTTACCGCTTCTTACTGCTGGATGAGATGGTGGGTTCATCAGCATTACTTGGTAGACAATTATCATCCAGTAGATCATGCCATGTGGATTCCTCCTCTTTGCCTTAGGGATTATCAGAAAGATTTGGGTATCAGCTATTTTGAAGAAATGAGTCCTCCCCCTTTTCCAGATCAACTTGGTACAAGGATCTCTTTAGAAGACGCTATTTATGAAGCAAAGCTTGTTGATGTTCTTGAAGGATGGATAGCTTTTGGTACTCCTCCGACGAATACTCATGAATTCTCTACCAAGAACGACGATCCCTTACAGTTCTACCCTCCTCCACCTTTACAGATATTACGCGATAATTCTCCTTCATCAGAAAAGCAGGAAATGTCAGGACGTCGTCATCCACCTCAGAAGGATAGGCATATTATCATCGAAGACTCGTCTTCTTCAGAAGAATAAATATATTCTGAAATATTTGACTCTAGATTAAAAGATACCAAACATCGAATATTTTTCTCTGACTTAATACAATTGTGGTTCTATTTACTATAGCAGAAACATATTTTGCATATGAAACTTTGTGATGCTTGTCATTATATCAAATGATTGACATGTCTTAACATACTTCAATTGTAAGAATATATGGCCATATATTCTTACATAATCTCAATATTATATATATGTGTGTGTGTGTGTGTGTGTTTATTTACATGCAGTTTTTTATTCCCAACTCACATTATTCACAACATTGAAGTATTCATAAATTTCCAATTCATGACAAATTTCAAGCATATCTATTTGTGCAATAGTCTTATCATAATATTCAATGGGGAGCTAATTATAAGGCATCAACATTTTATTCTTGTTAATGTAGGATTTCCTATATGATTTTTTTTAGTTAGTGGTGCTAAATTTCAATTTAGTTAGTTGCACACAGTTTAAGCTCCTGAGTAGTGGAGCCCACGACTCTTGAGTAGTGGAGTCGGGTCTCACGTGATAGTCTCTGTAACTCTTAGGAGTTCGCTGGACTTCTCACAGCTTGGGGAGTTCACAAACCGCGATCCATCAGAGGGGCCCAGTGAAGCTACCGGGGTCATGAACTCAGTTGGAATTACGTACAAGGTTAGCCGTGGTAACTCTCTAGAGTTCATAGAGCTCGCAAGGCGACCTTTGGGGTACCAAATCTAGGGCTGCTAGTCCATCAATGAGTTGGTTTAAGCCCATCCTCATGAGTTAGTATTGAAATCCAACCAAAGATCTGAGGGGTCTTACGCATGGTTGGCCTATCTATGGACATGGCCAAAGAGCTCACACTGCGGCCCACTTTTCCTTCGTCTGCAAGGTCGAGCCCATTCACAGGAGGGCATTTCCCTCCGTTCCCCGTGACTTTGATGGAAAGTTATACAGATGACATTGTTCTCATGTGTGACTGGCCATTGAGAACTTTTTAGCCTTTTAGGCTTCTAGTCACTGGCTCCAGTCAGCTGCCCTCATGGGTATGCATATGATGGCCTTCACGGGCTTTTTAGAGCCACTAGCTTCTCATTGCTGTCCAAATGGTGAAAATGATAGGTCTCATGCGTAGCTAGCCCTTTTAAGGCTTGGCTAGACTACCTTAAAAATGCCTTAAAAGACAATAATGAGTGTGATCATCGTTATTGAGAAAATGATAGACATCTCCGACTGAGATTGATATGTCACTACTTCTGATAATATCTTCAAGAGGATCCGTCTGTGTTCTTCATAATATATCAACTTGGTGACGATACCAATTTTAGCCAAATTTTTACGGAGCTCACTTGATGATGACAATGATCACTTTCTTTTCATAGTGCTTGTTTGATATATAGCCTTGATATGCTTGCAAATTTCTTCTTTATACATTCATTTGACGATATATGGACATGGTCTTATTCATTCTTGCACCTTTTGATGTAGAATCATTATGCTAATAATATTCTAGATCAAAATCAGTATCATCTTCAAGGACGGTATCTTTTGATGAAGCGAGCATTGACCGGTATACTGATACCTTGCCCATCTTGATCCACAACCCTGTATGCGCCATTGGAGTATACTTCTTTAATTATATAAGGCCCATCCCATTTAGGCTCAAATTTACCCCCTGTCCGTTGGGTGACCAGTATAGGTCTTTTCAACATCAGCACCATATCCCCTTTTTTTGAAAGAGCGATACTTAACACGTTTATCAAAGGTGGCTGATATCCTTGCCTGATATGATTGTAATCACTGTTGAGCTGCCAAACGCTTCTCATCCAGTAAATCCAGTTCTTTCAGCCTTCTTTTTTACATTCTCATCATCTGTTATAGACTGATGTACTGCCACTCTGAGTGATGCTACTTGTATTTCGATCGAGATCACCGCTTCTACACCATATACCAGTGAATATGGTGTTGCTTTTGTCACTGTCTGGTGAGTGGTTCTGTATGCCCACAATGCTTCTTGTAATCTTTCATCCCAGTCACACTTATTTCCAGTTACTGTTTTCTTCAGTATTTTGACTATCAGTTTATTGAATGCTTCTGCTAATCCATTGGTCGGCAGATAGTAAGGTGTTGAAAACGAATGATGAATATCGAATTTCTTACACAACTTTTCCATGCCTCTGTTTTTGAAGGGAGTGTCATTATCTGTAATAATTTTCTTTGGAATACCATGGTGGTATATTATTGCGTGCCGGATGAAATTAACCACATCTTTCTCTTTGACATTGCGTAAAGCGACTGCTTCTGCCCACTTGGAGAAATAATCTGTTGCTGCTAAGATATACTGCTTTCCTTTAGACGAAGGCGGATTTATAAGACCAATAACGTCAAGTCCCCAAGCTGAAAAGGGCCAAGAGGCGACTGACTGATGCAGGTCTTCTGGAGGAACATGTATAATGTCTCCATGAATCTGGCATTCATGACACTGCTTCGCATAATCTATCGTATCCTTGAACATGGAAGGCCAATAATATCCCATTCGATGTATTCTGTGGAATAAATTTCTACCAGCTTGATGTGGCCCACATTCTCCCAAGTGCGCTTCTCGCAATGTCTGTTTGCTTCTCGTTCGTCTAAGTAACGCAACAACATTCCATTATAAGATCTTTTATACAATACTTCACTGCATACAATGAATCTGCTTGATCGTTGCTTGACTTGTTGTTTCTGTGCTGGCTCCTCTGGCAGGATGTTATATTTGAGATAATTGATGAAAGGTTAACACCAATCATTTGTTATTATCTCGAAACATGATACGGGAAGTGTTTCGACGATCTCTTCGATGACTTCTGAAGATGGTAAAAATCTTCTTTCTTCTATAGTTATTTGGAGAGGGCTTCAATTCGGGTAGGACAGGGCAGCCGCTAGGTTGGCCAAAGCATTTGCCCTTGCATTTTCAGACCGTGGCATGTCTTGGATCTCAACCTGACAGAATTGTTCTAATAATTGCTGTGTTTTTCGGCAGTACAGCAAAAGTTACTTCCTTACCTCGAATTCAGTTGTCAATTGATTTATAATCAATTTAGAATCTCCGAAGATATGTAGCATTTTTGTTTTCATTTCCCGAGCCATTTCCATCCCGATAATGAGGGCACTATACTCAGCCTCATTATTTGTACACGTAGCACCCAACATGAAGGAGTATGGTAGCATGTTACCTTGAGGAGTAATGAATATTACTCCTGCCCTTACTCCTGATGTTCGAGCGGTGCCATCAAAATACATCTGCCATGGACTTTGTGACTCTGCCAGCATAACTTTCTCATCCGGAAAGTCATCACTGATGATTTCGCATTCCGCTATGGGATGCGCTGCAAGGAAGTCTGTCACTGCTTGTCCTTTTATTTCTCTCGCTAGCTCATACGTAATAGTATATTCTAAAAGCAACAGAATCCATTTGGCCAATCTCCCAGACAACATCGGCCTTGTCATTAAAAACTTTATAGGATCTGCCCTTGAGCTCAAATTTATGCCATGAGAGAGACAATAATGTCTTAACTTCTGCACCGTAAATATCAACGCCAAATACTCTTTCTCGATTAGGGAATAGTTGCATTCTGCACCCATCAGAGTTCGGTTTAGATAATAAAGAGTCATTTCTTTTCCAATTTCATTCACCTGAGCCAACAAAGCTCCTAAAGAACTCTCAGCCGTAGATATATACAAAATCAGTGGCTTCCCTTTTATTGGAGCTGTCAGTACCGGCAGTTGTTTCAGCAATTCTTTGATTGAATCAAACACATTCTGGCAAGCTTAGTCCCATACAAATTCTATATCTTTCTTCATCAGATGGGAAAACGGCTGACATCTCCCTGCTAGATTTGAAATGAAATGGCGAATGTATGCCAACTTTCCTTGTAAACTTTTTAATTCTTTTTGTGTTTTCTGTGGTGGCATATTTTGAATAGCCCAGACTTTCCCTGGATCTATCTCAATACCCCTATGCCGGACGACAAAACTGAGAAATTTTCTCGACGATACTCCAAACACACATTTAGCTGGATTCATCTTTAGCTGTTTCTTTCTGAGCTGATGGAAAACTGATGCCAAATGTTCGCGATGCTCCTAATGATCTCCTAACCTGACCACCAAGTCATCAACATAACATTCAACATGCTTGTGCATCATGTCTTGAAAGATATTCTGCATCGCCCTCTGATATGTTGCCCTGGCATTTTTGAGACCGAACGACATAACTTTATAGTAATAAATTCCCAGTGACGTTCTGAATACAGTTGCTTCTTCATCTTCAAGTGTCATTCTAATCTGATTATACCTTGCGTAGCCGTCCATGAAGGTCATGATAGCATACTGAGTCGTACTATCAATCAGTAATTCAGTTATCGAGACAGGAAAATCATCTTTTGGACAAACCTCATTTAGATCTCTAAAGTTGACACACACCCTGACTTGCCCGGTTTTCTTTTTCACAAGGACGATGTTCGATATCCACTTGGGATATTTGACTTCCCTGATAAACCCAACTTTTATTAACTTATTCACCTCTTCTTCTATTTGGGGAACCAAATCCGGATGAAACCGCCTTTGCGCTTGCTTAACTGGCTTTTTCTCTTTAGAGATATTTAGTCGGTGCATTGCCATAGAAAGTTCTAAACCTGGCATCTCTGCATATGTCCAACCGAAGACATCTTTATTTTCCTTGAGTAGCTGAGTGTATTTCTTAAATTCTTGTTTAGAAAGGCCGACACTAATGAATGTGTTCCTTGGCTCTTCTTCGGTACCTAAGTTTATCTCTCACAAACTATCTATTGTCAGCTGCCCCCCGTCTTCCATCTGCTTCGGAGCTATTTTGGGATGTTTAATCATTTAAGGGTCCTCTTCTGATAATTGCTCGGTTGTAATCATATTCACCGTCACCATCGTACCCTTTTCTTTTTCTCCACCCATTACTATTTCACCCCCGTCTATCATCCGCTGTATTATACATTTCAATGTATAACAATTCTCTATTGGATGTCCTACTAGGCGATGGTAGCGACAAAAATCTCTCTTTGGTTCTTTCCACATCTTCAGGGTGTTTAAGCTCTGGTAACTTTATTGTGCTGGCTTTCAGCAGTTGATTCATCACAGGAACAACATCCTCCCTGTCGAACGCAAACCCTTCGTGAGAATTAAGCATCCTAGGCCTTTTTTCGCTATATCTTCTTCTGGACTGATTCCATTCTTCTTTGCATTCTGGCCTCTTTTCTTTAGAGTCCCTTGTATCTTTGCTTCTCTTGTCACAATCGACGATGTTTACAGACATTCTACTGGGTGCTCTCCTAGCTGTTCCATGGTAAAATACTGGCATCTTACGAGTCATCAATTCCAAAGCATGAGCCTTAGTGGCCAGATCACGGAAAGTTCTAATGTCAACGCTAGTGAGTCCAAACACAATGCCCGTTTCGATAGAATTCAGGCACATCTTAACCTGTTCCTTTTCTTTTGGCAATTGTCTGCACGAAGCTCCCAATGTCTTCCATCTGCCTATAAACTTTTGTAATAGTTCTCCTTCTCTCAACCGTACGGAGGCCAATTCTGTAATACTAACATCACACTCTGAAGAGAAGAAATTTGACATAAAGGCATCCTGCATTTGTTCCCAAGTGCGTATCGACCCTGGAGCTAAGCTGAAATACCATTGGAATGCTTTGTGTGTCAGTGACGACCCAAACAATCGCAAACAATACCGTGGTATCATAGAAAAATTTCCCACGCTGGTAATGAAGTGCATTAAATGTTCTTCTGGCGACCCTTCCCCATTAAACTTCTGAAAATCTGAATGCTTGAAGTTGGCTGGAAACGGAACATCTTCTACCTCCCTCAGGTATGGTGTTCGGTATCTGAAGTGGCCAGTATTTTCACGCTCTCTTTCTATCTTGACAGCTTCTTCAACAACTTGCCTCACATCATCTTGTGTTATGGTTCTCACAGCTGGAACAGACCCTCGTGATCTTGCCCCCTGTGGTTGAGAGCCTTCAGGCTGGTTTTCTTGTCCATTCATTGTGCCCATCATTAATGGAGTCGCTAAATGGGCTACATTATGTGTAAGAGTTGTTAAAGCTTCCCTGAGGTTTCTACACTCATTCATTAGTGCTCTTTGTGCTTCTGTCATCTCATTGATACATTCTTCCGTAGTCGACCTATTTTCTTGATTTTCTCGGCCATATATACCGTGGTTTCTCCACTTTTCGACGAGGCCATAGTTGGGGTGGGGCAAGAGTACGTTGACGTGATAGGGCCTATGAAGAGAGGAGAGAATGGAGTTTCATTTAACTGCTGTACACTTCCAGTGCTATTGATTGATTGGGGCGATACAGACATCAGTGAACTTGCCTGGGGTGACACGGGCATTGGTGAGCTTATCATTAACGCTTTGCCTTTCTGCTCTTTCTTCCATCTGACCCTTAGAGCGACTAAAGCTAGAAAGTCGCGTGATGCGAACTGCAGAACTACTCGCTCAGGATATATCGCAAGAGGAGCGAGCTCAGGATTCTTCCTAGCTGCATTGCGCGTTATCGGCCCTCTGACTCTTGGCGAAGGAAAATTCGTTCTAGGGCTTCTTGCATTTCGTGCTTTTGTCCTAGGAGACATTACAACAGTCCAACCTTTATCACCTTCCAGCAGTTGAGGCAAAACAGACACGACCCCGGCTGTTACTCGAGTCAAGTTATTCTCGCTTGCAGGAAATTGAGTCATGTGCCTGGTGTTTGGTTTGATGTGTATTCTATCACGAACCCAGTCAGAGTGAAACAGAAGCTTACTTTCTTTATAGAAGTTGCCATTGGTTGTAATTTGTAGTTGGATTCATAAACCTTCAAACATGAAACACACATATAGTTAGTATATGCAGAATCACGTAATCTATCTTAGAGATGAAGGGGAGGATGTTCCCACTGAGAATTGCCATTTTGGCGTCGTAAAGACACCAAATTATGATGAAAGTTTTATAACTTTCCCAATGTTAATATTTAAATAATATAAGAGTCCCCAGCAGAGTCACCATTTTGTTTCGAACAAGAAACAAAAGCATTCGATTTGGGATATTATCTTATTTAAGCGTAACGGAGAGAGAGTAGAAGACAATCATCACATTCTATTAGTACCGAGTTCATTTACATCCTCAAACATCCCTTGATTCTAAGATAGATAATTTAAAATGTTAAAATTGAATAAATTCAAATATTTAAGTCAGATATCAAATCCGGCAGTATTTTTACTCTTGATTTGATCATCTCTTTAAGAGGAATATGACTCGAATATCTCTTCTACTGGCTTTTGGCTCTCAAAGCTTTTAAATAGAGGAAATCTGAAGATCAGCCATTTCGGCAGCATTTCGGCTCTTTAACTTCATAGACTGCAGGGCAGTCTGGTTGCGCAGACCTGCGCAACGGATACCAGTGGCACGGACCCACGCAAACAACTGGAACTTCCTATCCTACCTTTAGTCTTCCTTCTCGCTCTGCTTCCTCTCCAAAATCTTCAATCAATCCTAAATGAAGGAGGGGAGGGGGTATTTATAGGCCCTCGCACATGTGGTGCCTCGATCTTGGTGCCATGGGACCCACCTTTCAATACTTTAGGCTTTTTACAAAGAATCAGACCTGAATTCCATTGCGCGAACCCGCACAACTGGAATTTGGATTACGCGGTCCCGCGCAACGGACGTTGCTTGCACGGACCTGTGCAAACCACCTTAAGCTATTTCATCTTTATTCTTTTCCAATTTTCTTTCTATCTCTCATTCTTCTTGTGCTTCAATCTTTTCTTCATCATCATTTTTTATGCCTTAACAACAACCATGCTAGCGCACAACGGATGCTGGTGCGCAACAGACAAGGGCGCACAACGCTTATGTGCACACAACCCCACTGATGCATAGTGGGTGTGGGTGTACAACCCTCTTGTTGGCATATTGTTTTCCTCTATGGACGCGTAACGAATTCATTTGAGTTAAGGATTCATTAATGATTAATCAGAGATGAAAGAAAACCCTAATTTGGATCGAAATATCAGAATACTTTCTAAGAGCATGGAATCAATTAGAATAAATATTATTCCAGCACGTCAATACCACTATGTTGAAGATCATGATACAATTAATATTGAACACTTAATATTTGTAATATGTTTATGTAAATGCTCTACTTTAGAATCAAAGGAAATAAAGGATGTTAATAGATTCACAATGAATAAATGTTGTGATTATTCTCTTTATTCTTCTGTTGTTAACTATTGAGTTGATGAATTCTCCCAAATCGAATGCATTTGTTTCTTGTCGAAATAGCAACCGTTAGCACATGGGAAGGATCTATATGGCCAAGGTAAGGATATAAATAACAAAGGAATTCAACATGACAATTTTGTCTCATACTAACCCAATCAAACCCAAATATATCTTTCAAGTACCTATCATTTACATTCCTTATGACCTGTTAGGGAGCGTGGATTTGGAACCCCTTGGATTTGAAATCCTCCTATTGTGTTTGGCACCCTAGATTGGGAATCAATTTTAATCCAAAAGTAGCTATGCATGGTATATTTACGGGGGCTTGAATTTAATTACTAAATCAACTTTAATATCTCTAATTAGTGAATGTATGTAATTTTTAACACAATGGTTGCAATAAGCCCGCTGAAACATATGATTTGCTCGAAAATGATGAAATTACAAGTCTCGAATAGGCCACAAGCACAAAATCATGTCCGAGTGACTAACCAACGATTTTTAACCGTTGATTTACATGGACAATGTTTGGACAGTGCTGATCATCATATTAAAGTAATTATAGTGATGCAATTGATAATCTAATTGTTTTTGGATATCATTAGTGGGCCATGTGCATAATAAAATAATAGTCCGATGACATACATGTTGACATGCAACTCTTGGAAGGATTTTAGATGGCACGTGGATTTGAAACCCCCTCTTTGAGGGGATTTGAAACCCCCAGTTACTTTATGGTTCCAAACAACAGGGGATTTGAAATCCCCTCAAATCCCCCCAAATCCACAGTGTCAAACAACCCTTAGCATAATAACTATACCTTTTCTGCAAGTCAATTACATTTCCTAGTGTAATCATTTATTTTTCTGCATGTTGTTTACATTCCATAGTGTAATTTTTATCGTTAATTAAGTAATTGATAATCTTAGATATAATTTGGGTCTACGCTCGTGCACTGAATTCAGTTCTTCATTCAGGAAGGTGTTTTACAGCTACTCTTCATGATTGACTATAAGGATTTCTTTCCTATCTTTCTTTTATTTGTATCGACGGTAAAGATTTCTTTCATGTCTTTCTTTTATCTAAGTCAAAAAATCCTTTCATAGTGTAACCCATCATCAGAGGACGAAACATATCATCTAAATATTATTCACATGATCATATTTACATACTGAGCAAGTCTCAGTCATATATTGTGTATCTGCTTATGTCAGAGGTTGGGGTTGTACTTGTTCAATTTCAATTGAGCCACAAATCCAATTCTGGCACACCTGCACTTAACCATGACAAAACTGATAAAAACAAAGAGCAACAATCACTAGTTCCCGTATTGTTGTCTCTAAAATGAGCTGCTAAAATAGATCGATGGCACAGATAAAACACATATATCATCTTAAGGCTCATAGGAACCGACTGGCACTAGACTGGTTATTATCGAATCCAAGTCCTGGATCAAGGCCGTCCTTACTATCACATGGGAGGTGTTTCAGATTCATACCCGTTTGGATGGTTTTGAGAGTGTTGATTAGACTCCAGATATTTTTCTATGTTAGGTGTGTTACATCTTAACTGTTGGTTGTAATTGGCGTTTGTAAGCAAATGATGATGGGCTCCACAGTCCATGATGGGCCCGACCAGATGGACTGCTTAGTTTCACTGAAGGTTTGGTCCACAAAAGTTTGCTTGTTTCAATCACGAGATTCACCATTCGCGGTTTGCAGTTGGGCTAAGTAGCACCTGTAGGTCATGCTCGCTTGGGCAAACGTTTCATCTAGTGGGTTACGCTAAGCAAAACTGATCCTTTTAATCTCAGTCGTTCATTTGCACACCACACTAGACCTACTAGATTTCTTCAATGATGGAAATTTTGAGACGTGGCCCTTTCCAAGTGGGGACCACAAGATTAAGGTGGGGGCACCGAATGTCCACGAGGGGGCGCTGAGGTGTGGGACTACTGAATTGGTGGTGCGGCGATCATTATCATTTTGCTACTTTTTTGAATATTTAAGCATGGGTTGGCGTTAGAACGAGAAGTCTACGTTTTGACTGGCGGTTTTTTGCATAAAGGGTAGAAAACTTACAGGAAGAGTGTAGGTTTCGAAGGGGAGAAGACCAGGCAGTTTTGAGAAAGACCAGGGGTAAAACAAGCACTAAGGTCTTTTTAAAATGGATACTTCCCCAAGAGACGATGAAGCGGTGGCGACAACGTAGTCAATGCTCACTCGCGCGAGGAGTCGAAGTTTTCTTCGTTTAACATGTCCTCGTGTCGTACGTGAGTGCGAGATCATGTCCATTGAAACCACCCAAAACTTCAACATGTAAGCCCACGTACTGTAACATCCCGAGTTTTCAGAACCTGCCTATATGACTCATGCTCCAAAAAACCTGAGTGTTAACATTTAAAGATAGTGGAATTTAGATTTATTTATTTATTATTATTTTTTCTTCTCATAATAGCAGTTTAGCGAAAGATGAACAAATCAAACATAAAGGAAGATTTTATTTGCATTTAGAATATATTAGCGGCTGCCCATAATGACTTATACAAACAAATGTCTTTATATTAACAAATATAAGATTTACATAATTTAATACATGAGAAATATTAAAATGCATTTAAACATAAGCCGCAAGTCCGCACAGCTTCTCTTGGCAGGTACAGCCATGCATCCTTGATAATTGTACCCGCCTCCTCATCGGTTTGAACATAAATATCATTTAAGCCACCGCCTTAAACAAGTATAGCATGAAAGCAACAAGGCATACAAAACATAACAAAATGCAGTCTCATTATATGCATAGATGCGTGAATGCATCATCGACCTGGGGATGCTCATCCAATCGGTAGTTGGGCTCGTCACCCATGCAAAAGGCTGGTAATCAGCGTAGCACATCACGTGCGTACATCACATATAGAATAATGACCGAATCATCGTACATCACGTACGTAGATCGATAATCGGTGGATTGACAGCTAGCAAAACAATACCCTAGTAAACCTAAGGGTACATTCTACAGCATCTAGAAATATCTACCGGTCATCGCCAATATGCCATGTATGCATGATTAGCCAAGTCATTATTAGTCCAATTGCAATCAGCCGGTTTAATAAAGCTCAAGGTTACTACGGGGGGCTTGTCACCAAACGTAGGTCGACAGCTCAGACATAGTGTCCCATTCCACCATCCCCGGCCCATGAGTCTACCGCCTTAAGGTGTTAGTAGAACCCATCAACAGTGGCCAATCAATTCTCAATATATAGAGAGTTACCATCGTATGTTAGGTGGGAATGAAATGTCGAAGTTATTAAATATAGCGATTAAAATGATTCAGTATGTGTGATTCAAATTCGAATAAGCAATGCAATAAAAATGTTGAATGATTCATCCCATAGTCTGGTAGGTGGAATCACCCCCTAGATGGAAAATCCCATTAATCAAATCACCACTAACATAACCTCCGTGTTGAGGGTCTATTCTTAGCACAACCAATCTCATTGCACCCTAAGTACGGACTCTCTTTCATAGGTAGAGGTTCCCCTCTTTGACTAGAGAGATTTGATCCATATGTGTCTTGCAAACAGTACAATAGTATGTAAGAATAACATAGAGATCAGGTAACGATCTAAGATACCGTTCTAATAAAGTAAAACTTAAGTACAAATGTATTTATAGTCCAAGAGCTATTAAAAGAATCAGGGTCCAGCATATGCATTCATGATCGATTCTCAACATGTATTCAAGTAGGCTAATCGTATAATTAATCCAGCTCTAAGGCATCATTTATGATCAATATAAAAACTATTCTTGATCTAATTTAGAGATGGAAAGCCCAAGGGGAGAAGTCATCACCTGTAGGGTCATAGTCCTTTCCTCGATTCAAGTTCCCTAGAGTGTCTTGCGGCCTAATATCACGCAAGTGATTTCCTAGAGTCATTCCCAATATGATAGCTTGTATTAGACGAGTATTCCTCGAGGTTTCAAGTTATCTAAATCATTGAAAGTGTGTGGGGTTTGTAAGGGCCCATTATCACAGAAATTGGTCCTGCATCAAGGTAACCAAGCCCATCAATTTTGGCCCAACAAGGTGACCTGGACTAGGCTTGAAATCGCCCGCTACTAAGGCCTGAACTGGGCTTGGTTTGGCCTAGCCATGGTCAGGCAGTCTGGGCCTAGAAATCGGGCTGGGCTAGATTAATTCTGGGTCAGCCAATAGCTATACTTACACAACCCCATTGAGGGCTATTGGGTTGGACTGGCCCAGCAACATTCACTCCCACTCATCACCCTGGGCTGGGCTCGTGCTGGCCCAGCAGCGTCATCATAACACCAGCCCAAAGGCTGGGCTGTTTATGCTCGCTGACAGGGTCAAGCCCAGGTCCGAAAGTGGACCCGTGTGGGCTTCCTTCTTCTCCACAGCGGGCCCAGAACTGCAGGAATGGTGGCTGCCTAAAGACTGGGCTGGGTCTATCCGTCCTAGCCCAACAGCGGTGGCCTCACTCAGCCCAAGATTTGGCTAGGCTGGGCTGGCTGATCTCGGCCCATCTCTAGGCTGATTTCGGCCCAGCTGCAACACCCATTGCCAGCCCATAAACTGGGCTAGACTTGGCCCAAGCCTATGGTCCAAAAGTGGCCCAGGGATTTGGATAATTGGGCCAGATTCAGTCCCTTTACTGATACCTAATGCTGGGCCTATTTTGGCCCAGCCTGGCTGTTCCAAAAACTTCTGGGGCCCACTGTATGCTTTGATTGGCCCACCTTTGGCCACGAGCGCGGCCCACTACATTGGGCTAGGCGTGGCCCATTACATTAAACGAGGGGTGCGGCCTACCGAGCTTTTGACTTAGGTGAGCCCGTTGTGTGCATGGTGTGGCCCACTGAGCTCTATCTCAGGTGTGGCCCACTATGTGCATGGTGTGGCCCATTAAGTTGTTTAACTCAGTTGTGGCCTAGAAACAGGGCTTAGATTCAGTGAGGCCCACTGCTGGTATGGCTAGCATCGGTCCAGCAGCAGCAATCAACATTGTAGTCAGGGCTCGGCCCACTGTTATTAGTGTCGGCCCCGCCTTGCTGCCACCATACAGCTCGGTCCACTGAGTCTAACCCAGTTCTAAGTCACGAAGTTGGGAGGAATGACACGTACGTAAGCCTTACCTCACAAATGGTGATGGCTAGGCACATCCAACGGCCCTGATCAGGTCCTGATGTTGCACCGGCTAGGAGTCTACAAGAAGGCCCTCACTGACCCGACTCAACCCAAACTGACTGGGTTGACTCAATGCAGTGCGGCAACGAGTCGCACAGCCACTCAACTCCCTTTCTCTTTCACTCGCTCTCCCTCCTTTCTCTCCTTCTCTCTCTCTCTCTCAGCTCTGGTGCGAATCCCGAGAGCAACCAGTGGCTTTTATAGGCAAGGGAAGGGCCCATCCAACGGTTGAGAAGAGATGACCCTTCCCACAGCCGATCTCGTGAATCTTGCATGCATGGGACCCATCCGATCCGAGGGATGTGATCCTGCTGCAATGGCCCACCAGAAAAGTAAATTTTCATCTATTGTGGGGTCCATCTCGTCAGAGTGGATCAGACGAGTTAACGAGGAAGATGACCTGGCCATCAATGGCTAATTTTTGTTCATGGTATTTCAATGAGATCTAGTCTGTTTGAATATACCAGATGGGACTGCTAATCACTATGGGGTCCACTTTTTGGCCCATTCATCCCCGTTTCGACACATCTCATGAGATATTCTCCATCTCGCCATCTTCTCGTGAGACGAGAAGACTTTTGCTCTCAGACTGTGCTGCCCTAGAAGGGAAGGTTGGGATTAGCCCACGTGGCCCAGGGAGGGCTCGGATCAAGCCAGTTGCCCTTTCCAAAACTGACATTGTCTCCTTTCTCTTTTCTTGATGCAGGCAGTTGCCTGCCCGTTTTTGGTAATGGAAGAATGGCGTGGATAACCTCTGGACAAACGGCTAAGATGAAGGGAGGGAGGCCGATGTGGATTGCCACATGGAGCCTCTGAAATCGCTTGATCTTTGGAGAACATTGCCGTCGTTATTGGTTGTCCACAGCTCGAGTACGTGCTCGCTAGCATGGAGAGTCTTGGACGATGTGGATCCGGTCATCCTGGACCTCCTTACAAAATGGACAGTTTGGATTGCACAGATGGTGGCCTGAGGTGGGCCACAACTTGTGATGAATGGTCGCAGTCCGTCCATCGCGTCTAACGAACACAGCAGGGAGGCTTTACCTCCCTTTTTTGAATTTTTACGGGTCAGCGCCCGCTTGACCCACGCTGTGGTCTGGTGCACTTCGTGCATGGGCGGTTGTGGTGTACACGCACCCTATGTGGGGTCCACCATGATGCTTGTGATAAATCCAATCCATCCATTCTACCTGGAGGGCCCAGTCAGGGTCCCTGACCAAGGATGAGGTGGATGTGATGAGGTGGATGTGAGGCCTAGGTGGGCCGTATTGTGCGTCCTAGGTCCTATTTAGTCGATCCTCATTGATCCAGTGGCTGGATTGGTTCAAAAATCCATTTCAACGGTTAACTAGGGGCTGACCTAAATCTTAAGTGGGCCATACTCTTTAATTCCTAGTTCTAATGGTGGATTTTCGTCGATCTAATGGTTGGATCATTTTGAATTTGAATATCAGCGGTTAAAATGGTTCTAGGGACCACTTAGGTAAGAATCAATAGTTGAGTTAGGGAATAGGTGACCTAACATGCATTTAGAATGTTGAATATTATTATTACTATCATATATATATATATATATATTGTCATTATCTTATTTTATTTTCCTCGAAATTGTTGTTGCGGATCACTCTGTAGGTTATTAGGACTATCCATCTCATGATTTTATATTATTAAATATTTAACTATTATTATTATTATACATTGTTGTTTATTTATCTTTTTATTATACCTACATGTAAGATGTGGGACTACCCATCATGCGCCATTTAGCTACATATCCTAATGTTAGGGTTACTCTGCATTAAAGTGGGCCATACCACATGAGTCTCTAGTTACCAAACGACACATCCTTGGCCATTTCGACAATCTGACGGTTGGGTTGACTCGTATTTGGTTGTCGATAACCCTAGGGACCCTAAAGAATGTTTAGGTGTCTGGGAGTTAGATATGTAGCCAAATAATCTAACCTGTGTTTTCAAATGATGGATCATCCTACAGGACATTACTAACTTGGTGAATGGTGGGTTCCATGATTCAAGGTTCTAAATCCAGAAAGGTCAGCTAGATTTACCCACCAATGAAATTAGGATTCTCAAAATAGGTCCCTCTAGCGATGTGATGGTCCATCTTGAACGACAACAGATGGATAGCATGGTATACGGATGAGGATTGTTTTCAATGATTGGATTTAGGCCAGGATGAACGTGAACGTTCACTTAAGCTATGCTTGTATTTATATTAAATTAAATTACATGGTAACACTCGAGTACTGGAAAGTACAGGGTGTTACACGTATCAAGGTCGAGAATCATATGTGTTAATCCCCACTAGTGACATGCCCTGCTGCGACCAATTAGTAAACATGACTTGTTATCTGTACGGATATGCATGACGGTTATAAATATGCATTTATGTATAGAGGAGATTTCTCAATAAGCGTAGCTAGGATGTATCAAGTGGTGCTATATACCACTTGAGCAACTGATGGGGAAGCGATTGTGTCCAAACGGTTACATGACAGGTGCCAAGAGGAGAAGCAAAGGAAACAAGACATATGAAGCATCCAAAAAGCAATAATAGAAAACGATTGTTATAGCAACCTTCAAATCGTGGGAAGAATCTAGATGGATGCACCAAAGCTATAAATAAAAGATGAATGCAACAAAGTAAATTATCTTATACCAACCCAAACAAACCAAATCTATCTTGCAATTATCTTATCGATTTACATTTCATAGTGTAATATGTTACTTGCCTTGTTAAGCATATTTATATTTCATAGCGTAATCTTTACTTTCCAAGCCTGACGTTTACATTACGCAGTGTAATCCGTAGCAGTAACCAAGTAGTTAGTAATCTTTAGCTATAATCAGAAGTCTACGCTCGCATGATGGACTCAATTCATCCATCAGAAAGGTGTTCTTCAGATGTTCTTCGTGACCGACTATAAGGATTTCTTTCCTATACTTTTTAACTTTATTTGTATCAAAAAGTCCTTTCGTACGTAAGGCAAAGGTACAACCCATCATCAGAGTACAAACCCCACCATCGGAATATACTCTGATTCATCTATACACATTGAGCGAGTGTCTGAGTAGGCGACCGCTTTCTTTGGATCTCAGTCATACACTACGTGTGTCACGCCCCAAACTCAGAAACGGGCTCACAAAATTCCCGATCTCCGAATCCGGCACTGACAGCCTCCGTAGCGCCCCATTCTCGGATTCCGGCACCACATGCCAGATTTCCGATCCTGGGATCCTACAAGGAGGATTTTCAGTAAAAAAATTATAATGGAACATAACCACAAGCATAACCAAGTCACAAAACAACATCACCACATATCCACTATATCAAAAACTTTAACTACAGTGCGAAAAGGGAAATACAAGATGATCAAAAGGCTCCAAAATGAGCTGATGCGTACTCCTGCCTCAGCGTGGCTGCTGTCCAACGCTACCTACACGCAACTGTCGTGCATAAGCTTACAAAAGCTTAGAGGGTGGTGTAAGTGTGTGCGTAAGGCAAGTGCCAAGTATATAATACTAGAGTAATGTGAAAATATGTGGGTAAGTCCATGAATGCAATCAGCTATACCAAAACGATGTGATGCAAGGCATGAATGCTATCGGCCATACCTAGGCTATGCGATGCGAGGCCTATGTAGCCAAATGTCATATACGAGATGCAAAGCAAGCATGTCAGTCCTCATCAAGTACACATATGAGTACAGTTCCTCTCTGAATATCACCGGGGTCTAATACACCTCACACTGACTGCCTCCTCCCTGGCTGCACAGTCAAGCAAGTGGAAGAGACCACACTATCTGCCTGACCAGTAGTCTGCCAATACCTACCCGGCTCGTTGATAGCGGACTCATTTGCGAGCTGGTCAAACTCAGCCTAGCTTATAGCCCCCTCACCCGGGCGGATAAGGCCAACCCCCTTCCAACCGACCACAACACAGTGGGAGACGCAGCCTACTGGTATTTGGCATCGGGCGCTCATGTATCCACTCGGTCTAGACGTTGGAGCAACTCCTGGTACCAAAAAGGTTCTGAGATTTTCACCCAAGGACATCCTAAGTGCCCACAATACTAGAGCCAATATTTCCGGTATCTCATACGACCATCCACGATGTGCCTGTGGAGGCTACGGCCCTAATGTCGCTAGGGCGTGCAGTGATCAAGTCACACATATGCGAGATGCATGAGTCACACCGTACAATCATGCAGCAATCCTGCACGTACCACGCACTCATGTGGGGGCACTCTATCTCGTAAGGAGTCCCGTAAATGTCTCAACCCAACGGCTTATGCTATGATCAAACATTCCTCATATCAAGCATACATATGATGCATATGGGCATGAATCATGGAGCTATACTAAGAAGGTTATAAAGTGATGAATTATCAACAAGTATGGGCCTATCAATGGGCCCTAAGGAGAGTTACAATGCGGACATTTAACCAACATTGTACTTACAATGTGGACGTTAAACCATCATTGCTCCCAGGGCATAGCCCGCCATAAAGGTCAACACATAAAACACGGTGAAATCACCTTCAATGGGCCTTATGTATACCCCGTTGGGCCTCAACCCATGGGCCTCCAATACAT
This sequence comes from Magnolia sinica, assembly GCF_029962835.1. Classification (NCBI taxonomy): domain Eukaryota; kingdom Viridiplantae; phylum Streptophyta; class Magnoliopsida; order Magnoliales; family Magnoliaceae; genus Magnolia; species Magnolia sinica. The sequence continues at coordinate 57,554,778 of NC_080576.1, forward strand.
CAAATGGGCCTCACAACATGGGCCTCTTATATATCAAGGTGGCCTAAATGGATGGGCTGTAACTACATCAAGGTGGGCCTCCTCAAATGGGCCTTATAAATGTCAAGGTGGGCCTCAACGGATGGGCCATAACTATAACAAAGTGGGCCTCAACAACGGGCCCCAAATACATCAATATAATATATATATATATATATATATATATATATATATATATATATAAATGATTCATCTCAAAAGATCAACTGGACCGCACTCCAAATAAACAGTGGTAACAATGATTTCCACCATTACAATTCCCAAGGCCCACCATAACATATATTTCCCATCCAACTTGTTCATAAATTAACATAGTGATGTATGAAGTGGAAACAAACAACAGCTTAATAGGAAACTTGGCCCTTAGAAATTTTGAACGGTGGACATCCTTGTCCACTACCTTAGATGGTGGGGTCCACTTGAACTATGGATCTGACTCATTCTTTATCTCAAGCCATAAATTGAGCTTTCAAGATGGATGAACAGTTTAGATGCAGCACATGCATCATGGTGGGGGTCCACTAACCGTCCAGCAGCCCAGCTACATGGCTAGACAGCAGTGACAAAACACATACTTTTCTTCTTCTTTTTTTGGGTTCCACCATCCACGGTCAGTGGACGGTGTGAATGAAACACATACATCACTGTGGGTCCCACGTAATGCTTATTTGCAATCCATCCCGTTGGTAAGGTCAGACGGACCTGGATGAAAAGGAAAATCAAATTTCATCTTGATCCAAAGCTTGTGTAAACCTAAAAAGTGTTTCAATGGCAGCCGTTCAATCGCCACTATTTCTTCTGACGTGGGCCACCTGAGCCATATATATGGCTGAATTTTGGAGGAAGGCCCACGGCACAAAGGGCCCGTCAAATGCATGGGGTGGATGATCAACACACCTCATGTGGGGCCCATGGCAGGGATCCACATCCCTGCCCGTTCACGTCCAGCACAGGATGCCTGCTTGTCCGTCCTCAGGGAGGTCAGCAACAGCAGGTACTGCTGCTAATGCTCTTTCTTAATTTTTTTTGAAAACATGAAATACCGCGGTTTTTCCCATGTGGGGCCGGCATCAGGTGGATCTGACCCAACCATTGGTCACTAAGGCTCGAGACAAGTCAAACGAGCCCAATATTGAGCATATTTCGGAGTACAAAAATATTAGAGTGGATTTCAACGGTACAGCCACTATCTTCTATGCTATGGCCCACCAAATGATCGAATTAGCTTCATTTTTCAGCTCAACGCCTAAAATGAGCTAAGGAAAGGGATGGACGGCTTGGATTAAAAACATACATCAGGGTGGAGCCTACATGGACAACCCTTCCCAAAAATCAATTTTTTTTTGTCTTGCTGCCATCAGTACACCCACTGTCAGCTCACACTTCACTTGTCGGTAATGTCCAGCATCCTTAGACACTGGACGGTTGCATATAACACATATATTTAAGGTGGGCCCCACCCACATACATGCTACCAAGATGGGCCACCAAATGGTTGGATGGTGTGCATGAGACCCACATCAAGGTGAGGTCCCTTTGATGAACGGTTTGGACATCTCACAACTTATTAAGTGGGCCACAAAATAAGGAAGGAGAGAGAGAGAGAAAGAGAGAGAAAGAGAGAGATCGAGTGATGGAGGGACCCCGCCACTATGGGCCCTCCCTTCTGTGATTTACAACGTACATCAAGTGGGCCCACCGATCAAAATCAACGGTGGAGATCCTTTCTCCACCGAAATGAAAGGTCTAGATGACCTTATCCATGCAAGAAAAATAAACATCATGATGGGGTCCATGGAGAATGGCCCCATCATGGAATGATCATGAGAATCAAGGTGGGCCATCGGCCACACCTAGGGTCCAAAGTGAGTCCACACCATTGATTGGTAGGCCTCGCTTGGCCCATCATAAAAATATGAAAGCTAGCCTATAGGAGCACCCACCGTTCGATCTTCTTGGTCCGTTGGAAAGCCGATCTCCTTGTGCTCCACTTTGATGGAGAGTGATGAGAGATAAATGGCTTGGATGAAAGTTTATGGGATGGAAAAGGTGGGCCACACAAAGTCATTTTTCTCTCGTGGAATGCATGGACGTGCATTTTTTTGCTAGCTTGGGAGTTGTGTTGAGAAATGAGAGAGAGAGAGAGAGAGAGAGAGAGAGAAAGGGTTGTAAGAGAAGTGAGGGATGGGTGTGATGGGTGAAAGGGTGAGTGATGTGTGATGTGTACTTGACATGTATAGTTGTTTAAGAGAGAGGGTGAGAAAGAGTTGACTTGGTGGTTGCTTGGGGATGGGGTGAAAGGTGATGTGTACTTGACATGAAGTGATTGATTGATGGATTGATGGGACATATAGTAGAGATTCTCTTGGGATTACAAACGCACAGCATTTTCTTCGAAATAAACGCCGGCCCACAACTCCCTGCCAGGGTATCGGATTGGTACGTGAGACGCGGCGTTAGAACCACGGCGACGATGCGGTCACAATGGTACAAGTCTCGGATTAAGCCAACTCAAATCTATGGGATACAACTTAGGGTCGTACGCAAACATCGATTACAGGTCACGGATTTCCGAAATTCAACGAGAAGGATTGCGGGAGTCGATGGAACAGTACGAACTAGGATACGGGTCTTACAACGTGTTTACCTATCTTGGTGCTCAAGGTTATTTCTGTTCGATTTGAATTGAAGCTGCAATTCCAATTATGGCATGCCCTCACGCTTAGTGTAGAAAAGTGTTGAAGGTCAAATATTACATATTAAACTCCATTTATATCTTGGTTTTACTAACATGATACTGCTTAATATTCAATTTTACTCATGTTTGTGTTGTAAGGTGAATTTAAGAGCTTGGATTGGAAGAGGTGCTAAAAGCATGGATTTGATGCTCAAAGATCACCAAGGCAAAGAATAGATCTTAAGAAACAAAGATCGAAGATTTCAAGGTCCCAAGATTCAAGAAAACCAAGTGGAGAAGGAACGAAGCCGAAAGAATAAGTGCGGAATACACATTAATTGTGTAATCGAACATGACATCGAGGACGCATTCGATGACATCGAACACGGGTCGATGACATCGAATTTATAAAGGAAAATCAAGTTGGTCGCTGGACAAATTGAAGACGTTTTTCGATGACACAAGAACTTATTCAGTGACTCAAAGCTCTACTTGATGACATCGAAGATATGCTCGATGACATCAAAGATATGCTAGAGGACATCAAATTTTCTGTGGAATTTTGACAAAACTTGCTGGACATATTAGGCACTATTTTCGATTACTCGAAGCATTCTTCGATGACATTGAAAGTCTCTTCGATGATATCGAATTTATTGAAGAAATTAGATTAACTCTCTAGACTGTTTTGGACACATTATCGATTCCTTGAACAATGCTCGATGACATCGAAGGTAGGTTCGATGACAGAGAAGGTTATAGAGTCCGGATGAAGCTACAAAAGCACGAAAAAAACACGTAAAAAAGACACCTTCAATGACATCGAAGCCTATTCGGTGTCATCGAACGAATCGCGCGAAGTTACGCAGAGTGCATAAATTTGAGGTAGTTTCTAGATTTTTACAAAGAGGTACGAAAGGAGGTGTTGCACAACTATAAATAGGAGTCTCTAGGGCATCCCTGAGCATCTATCTAATCATTCTAGGGTTTGGAGGAGCGAAGTACAAGAGCGGAGAGCCATCGCCAAGCGTTTTTCTTTTTTCTTCCTTAATTTTTCATCCTTTCTTTTAGGGTTTTTGTTTTAATCATGACTAAGGTTGGCTAAACCTCTTAGCTAGGGCTAAGAGGTGAAGCTTGTAGCGTGATGGGATCTTTTCTATTACTTTGATTCATATTTATCTTGAAATATCTTTGATACTAGTTTGATATTTAAGAAATACTTTCAGTTTTTAATGGTTGTGCGGTTTCAGCGAGTTTGTCAAAGTAATGCCACACCTCATCGACATTCTTGTTCATGAATTCCCCATTGCACATCGTCTCAACGAATTAGCGCATGGAAGATGCCAGTTCATCATGGAAGAAAGTTGTTACGTGCCATGTTGAGACTCAAATATTGCATATTTCCCCTAGTTATATCTTAGTTTTATGAACATGATACTGCTTAATGTCCTATTCTACTCATGTTTGTGTTGCAAGGTGAATTTAAGAGCTTGGATTGAAAAGGATGCTGAAAGCATCGATTTAATGCTCAAGAATCACCAAAGCAAAGGTTGGATCTTAGAAGACCAAAAATGAAGAATTTACATGTCAAAGATCTAAGAAAACCAAGTGAGGAATGAAGAGAATTGAAGACTTGAAGTGAAGAAAAGGAACCCTAAAAATCTATCTGCTTCGACCAGTCTAAGCCCTCCTTCGACCAGTCGAAGGATCTTGCTTGACCAGTCAAAGATTCTCGACTCGAACTCCAATGACAAAATTCTTAAAAATCTCGTCATCCTCGACCAGTCTAAGGTTATGTAAACAGCACACGAATTACGGAAATTTGAGACAGTTTCTGAATTTTTCCAACTCAATGTGAAAGTTAGAGTTGCAAAATTATAAATAGGAGTCCCTAGGATGTTCTCAGGTATCTTCTAGGGTTGGAGGAGTGGAGTAAAAGGGTGGAGCCGCCGTCTGAGAGTTCTTCTTCTTCCTCTTTAGTTGGTCTTTTTGTTTTGTTTAAGGGTCTTTAGTTCAATCATGTCTATGGTTGGCTAAACCTCTTAGCTAGGGCTAAGAGGTAAAGCTTGTAGTGTGATTGGGATGTTTGCTTTGTTTTGATTCATGTTTTGTTGAACTCTCTTGGATTCTAGTTTGATTATGAAGGAATATTTTTAGTTTTTAATAGTTTGTTGTGACAAATTACAATAGATCTGCGAGAGCTTGAGATATCTTCTTTTCCTGAATTGAGATTGTGAAATTAGGAAATCCTATTATTCACCATCGTCCCTTGGGCATGATAGGATGATGGAATCATTCTTACCTTTTGCAATTCTCTTATGATTGGTTGTGGGACTGGTAAATCCTATTGTTTGCCTTATCTCTTGGGCATGGTTAGGTGTTGGAATCACTTCCAAATCTTTGCCACTCTCATCCATCGATGATTAGATCCATGAGAAGTTTAGAGATTTAACAAATATTTTCTTATCAATTGGATAGGATAGGACTCTGATTCCAGTTGTGTCCTTGAATCAAGCAAGGTAGTGTTCCAATTATACAAGTGGATCCTTGGCAGCCTAGTTCCCACCTTTAATTTCTTAAGTTTTTAATTCCATACATCATAATTATTCTCTCAAATATTCCAGATTTAAGTTTACATCTTCTTCTAGTTCTAGTTCTAGTTGTTTTCAGAAGGCACATAAGTTCAGTCCCTGTGGATTCGACCTCTGTCTCACCAAGATTATTACTACATCGCGACCCTACACTTGGGGTTGTGAACACACCACGTTTCAAAACTGTGTTGGGGCATGAACTGACGAGATCCTTGAACTGCTCCCAACATTGGAAAAATGTTTCATCTTCCTTTTGGGCGAAGTTCATGATCGACTTCCTAATGGTGTTCGTCTTATGGTATGGAAAGAATTTTTTATGAATGTGCTAATAGATCGCGGACATAGTGAGTGCAATCACATCTTAGCTTTCTCTTTTATGGAGAAATGAAAGAATTTCAGCCTGACTGTGTCCTCAGACACATTAGGAAAGTATAAAGTGGTTATAACCTTGTCAAACTCTTACAAGTGCAATTATGGACTTTCAGATTCAAGTCCAAGGAACTTGGGAAGGAGTTGGATCACTCCAAGCTTGATATCCACGTTTCCTGTGTTTCCTGAAAAAACCATACAATAAGGGGTGCTCACCCCCACTGGTTGTAAGTAATCTCATAAAGTACGAGGCGGGGGTGCATGGTGCACCTCATTCTCATCCTGGACTTCTGCAACTCGAGGTTGCGGCTGATTCACCAATTGATTTACAGATTGATTTGTAGCCATAACCTCAATTAACTCTGAGGATCTTGAGTGGTGTGTAACCCTATGATGGATAGATAACCCCTCAACTAATCCTCCTTTACTCAAAAGACATCGAGTGTTGTCACAGACCCACTTGGGCATGAAACACTCCCAACCCTCAATTTCAAAATCTAACCTAAACCTAGAAAGAAAAAGAAGGAAATAGAAAGAGATGGAATTAGAAAGAAGTTACCAAATTAGAAGGTTCTATGTTAGGATCCTGCAAAAGAAAAAGGAAAGTGAATTAGTTTCTTAAAAAAAAAAAGAAATAAGAAATAAGAAAGCAACCTAGTTTCTAAAAAAGAAAAGGGAAAGTTTTTAAAAATAAAAAATAGAAAGTTTCTAAAAAGAGAAAAAGTAGTTTCTAAAAATAAATTAGGAAAGTTTCTATCATAAAATTAGAAAGTAGATCTAAAAACAGAAAAGGAAAGTTTCTAAACCTAGAAATAGAAAGCAAAATTAGTTTCTAAAATAACTCAGAAAAAACTTTAACCTAAAAATAGAAAGTAGAAAAATCATAATCATAACCTAATTCTAAAACTAGTCAATCTCAAAAGAACACAATCATTAGTCCTTGGCAACGGCGCCAAAAACTTGTTCACAACCCCAAGTGTAGGGTCTCGATACAGTAATAATCTTGGTGAGACCGAGGTCAAATCCATAGAGACTAATCTCGTGTGTATTCTGAATTTAACTAGAACTAGAACTAGATGAAGATGTGAATCTAAATCTGAATTAATTGAGAGAGTAATTATGATTAAAGTTATTAAAACTAACAAATTCAAAGGGGGTAACTAGGGTTTCCAAGGATCCACTTATAGAGATCAGGGAGATCTATGTTTGATTCAATGACACAACTGGAATCAGAGTCCCATCTTATCCAGTTAGAAGATATCTCAGTAAAACCAAATCTGAACTTCCTTTGACCTAATTCTCAATGGATGAGAGTTATGAGAACTAGAAGTGATTCCATCACAAAACCATATCTAGGTGACAATGGCTCACAATAGGATATACCAATCTCATAAACAAACATAAGAGAATCATGAAGATTAGAAGGGATTCCGTCACCCAACCATACCCATAAGACAATGGTGAACAATAAGATTTTCTAATTTCACAATCTCAAAACATGAAAAGAACATACTCAAAGCTATCGCAGATCTATTGTAATTTGAGTCACAATAAACAATTAAAAACTGAAAGTATTCCTTAAATATCAAACTAAAATCAAAGTGAGTTCACATTAAACATGAATCAAAGCAATAGAAAGCATCCCATCATGCTACAAGCTTCACCTCTTAGCCCTAGCTAAGAGGTTTAGCCAATCATAGACATGATTGAACTAAAATCTCTTAAGAAAAGCATAAAAATGACAAAGGAAGAGGAAAAAAAACTCTTGGCGACGGTTTCTCCATGCTTTTGCTCCACTCCTCAAACCCTGAAAGGTGCCTAGGAACGTCTTAGAGACTCCTATTTATAGTTTTGCATCACCTCCTTTCGCACCGACTTGGAAAATTTTGAAAAATGCCTTAAATTTACATAGTTCGCGCAAAATTTGTGTAACCTTATACTAGTCGAGGACAACCTTCAACTAGTCGAGGACAACCTTCAACTAGTCGAGGGTCTCCTTCGACTGGTTGAGGGTGACAAAAATTTAGAGATTTTGTCAATGGAGTTCGAGTCGAGGAATCTTCGACTAGTCGAGCAGGAGCCTTCGACTGGTCGAAGATGGGCTTAGACTAGCCGAAGGAGGCAAATTTTTAAGGTTCCCTTCCTTCACTTCAAGTCTTCAATGCTCTTCATTCCTTACTTGGTTTTCTTGTATCTTTGGCATGTGAATTCTTCATTCTTGGTCTCAAAAGATCCATCGTTGGCTTTGGTGATTCTTGAGTGTTAAATCCATGCTTTTAGCATCCTTTTCAATCTAAGCTCTTAAATTCACCTTGCAACACGAACATGATTAAAATAGAACATTAAGCATTATCAGGTTCATAAAACTAAGTAATAAATGAGGGATAATATGCAATATTTGACCCTCAATATCTGTTCCTTATGCAGGTAAGCAAGACCAAAGAGTGTTAACCAGATTTCTGCATCAACAATTTATTGGTCACAAGATATTCTGATGTTTGACTCTTATGGAGATAAATGATAGAAATACACAAGTACATATTCATTCAAGGTGGTGGAACAATATCTTGATCTAGTAAAACACAATGTTATGGTGTTGCTAGATACATAATGGAGGTGGAATATATTGCCTATAGTGTGGTGTCAACTAGAGTTGTTTGGATTAAAGGATTTTTGAAATATTTGAAATTGGTTATAATCCTCGATTAAGTAATGCATATATATGGCGATAATGAAGCCAAAATAACTAGTATTAAATATGTTGTGGAGGGAAAAACACAGAGGTATTATACATTTACATATGTGATATCTTATAGTTAAGTTATTTGCTAACCATCGAAATGATTGTAGATCCTTTGACTAAGAAAGAAACTACTAAAGATTTTGCGAGTTTGTTTTGCATGGATCTAAGCTAAGTGGAAGATGTTGGGTATGATGGATCAAGGGATGTGTAACCCTTGTTCATCAAATCTTAATGATGGGAGATGGGCAAAGTAACCTCATACTTTAAGATATATATATATATATATATATATATATATATATATATATATATATAGAGAGAGAGAGAGAGAGAGCAATGCTCAGTTGCCCACCGGTTCGCATGTCATTACATGCGAACCTTGTTATCAATCGTCAGATTAGGCAAACAGTCTAGACGAAGGCGCTGTTATGTGTGAGTATGAGAAAGCGAGTTTCCTTCTCTAGTACGCCTCTTCTCCCTATTCTTTAACTCTCCGAAGGATGCGGTAGAAGCCTTTCACAGGAAGTTCTTCCGCTAGGATGCTAGGCGGGTCCCACCAAGATGTTAATGATAAATCCACATTGTCCATAGATTTTGAGAGGTCATTTTAGGACATGTGACAAAAAATGAGGTGTATCCAAAACTGAAGTGGTCTGTCCGTATGAGAGGAAACAGTGTATATTCAGTGACCACCATTTAAATATTCATGGTGCAACAAAAGTTTTAAATCAGGCTAATATTTGTGTTCTCGATTTATCCCAATACGAATGATGTTATGAACAGTATGGATGGCATGTAAATGTCACTGTTGAACCCAGGGAGGTTTCAGCGGTAGGAATTTCCCTACCCACATCTTCCATTATTGCAGCCAACATGAATCTTGGATCCTGTTCAATTTTTCTCTCAAGTATTAGAATGATCACACAAAACGAATGGATGGGATGGATTTCTCAAAAACATGACGTGGGCCCTACCTAGTTTCCAGCACATGAACTACCTGCTAAAGACTTTCGCATGAAATTCGCGTCCGATTATCTGGAAGAACGAGTATCGTAAACGGATTAACTACTCCCCCGTCGGTGCTCCGTGGACCCCAACATGATGTATGTGTCTCATCCATGCCGTCCATACATTTTTTAAAATAATTTCATAGTACGAACCCAAAAACTGAGGTAGATAAAAATCTCAAGTGAGCCACACAGTGTTGATTGAACTCTTACGATTAAAAACTTCATGGGGCTACCAAAGTTTCAGATCAAGCTGATATTTGGTTTTTACCATCATCCATGTCAATACGACCTAATCGACAGGTTGGTTGTCAAATAAACATTATAGTGGGCCCCAAGAGGTTTTCAATGGTAGACTTTCAATCACTACTATTTTCCCATGGTGTGGTCTACATGAGATTTTAATCTGCCTCATTTATGAGGTAAGTTATTAAAATAATGTGTAAAAATAGATGTACGGTGTGGATAAAACACATAGATCATGGTGGGCCCACATAGCATCGACCACTTGCCACCTGGCTAGCTGCATTGCCACTAGCCAAACTGCCTCGATTGTGTAGATTTCCTACAAAAGCCTTTGCAGGAAGTTCCCGCGCAAGATACTGGGTGGGGCCTACCTAGATGCTTTTGAGAAATCCACCCCATCCATAAGTTTGGAAAGCTTATTTTAAGACGTGCGACCAAAAATTAAGTGTGTCCGACACTCAATTGGGACACATGAGAGGAAACAGTCGTTGAAGCATTCTTATGGCCAAAAAAGTTTTGTATAAGGACATATTTTTGGTGTTTTCACTTCATCCCATTCGGAATGACCTTATAAACGGTTTGGATAATATATAAACATCAAGGTGGAGATCTTGAAGCTTTCAACGGTCGAAATTTCTTTCTCCAGTTTTTCCTCTCATATGACCTACTTTAGTTTTATATCCACCTCATTTTTGGTTTAACATCCTTAAATGAGCTTGAAAAATGGATGAACGAAATCGATTTCTGATATACATTGCAGTGGGACCCATCAAGCATCCTTGGGCAAGAAGAAGCCTTTCGCAGGAAATCCGCGTCCTACCCCGCTCGTCTGTCTGCAGCTGGGAACGTGCAGTAGCTTTGAGTGGCAACCGTGATGTATGGGTTATATCTACACTGTCTATACATTTTTCAGTATCGTTTTATGATATAATCCTAACAATTGGGCAAATACCAACACAGGTGGACCACACAAATATCAACGGTAGGAATTTCCCTACCCACCTTTTCCTTTAGTGAGGCCCGCTTGAGTATTATATCCTGTTTACTTTTGGTCTCAAGTCTTAAAATGAGCTCAAAAGTTTGATGAATGGGATAGATTTTTCACAAACATTATGATGGGCCCAATCTAGTTTCCAGCATGAAACATTATGATGGACCCCATCTAGTTTCTAGCACGGTAACGTCTCGCAAAATCGAGGAGTGAATTGTTATCACCGCCCGTCTCCTACTAGGGCAGGAGCTTTGAGTGGTCACGTGATGTATGGGTTTTATCCACACCATCCATCCATTTTTTCTTATAATTTCAGTGCATTATATCCCAAAACTTATGAGATCCAAATCTCAAGTAGACCACGCCACAGGAAGCAGCAGTGATAATGATTCTCACCATTAAAAGTTATTTAGGGCCCACCGTGATGTTTATTTGACATCCAACCTATAGATTAGGTCATACAGACTTGGATAAATATCAACTTGTTCCAAAACTTTGGTAGCCCCAAGAAGTTTTTAATGGTGAGAGTTCAATCAACACTGTGTGGCCCACTTGAGCTTTTTATCTACCTCAATTTTTGGGTTCATACCATAAATTTATTTTTAAAAATGTATGGACGGCATGGATGAGACACATACATCATGTTGCGGTCCACAGAGCACCAACAGGGGAGTAGCTAATCCGTTTACGACACCTGCGATTTCATGCAAAAGTCTTTAGCAGGTAGTTCATGCGTCGGAAACTAGGCAGGGTCCACCGTCATGTTTTTGAGAAATCCATCCCATCCATCTGTTTTGTGAGATCATTCTAATACTTGAGAGAAAAATTGAACGGGATCCAAGATTAAGTTGGCTGCAATAAAGGATGATGTGGGTAGGAAAATTCCAACCATTGAAACCTCTCTGGGTTCGATAGTGATGTTTACACGCCATCCATACCGTTCATAATGTCATTTGTACTAGGATGAACCGAGAACACAAATATTAGCCTGATTTAAAACTGCTGTTGCACCATGAATATTTAAATGGTGGTCAATGAATATACATTGTTTCCTCTCATACAGACCACTTCAATTTTGGATACACCTCATTTTTTGTCGCAAGTCATAAAATGACCTCTCAAAATGGATGGACAGCGTGGATTTATCACTAACATCTTGGTGGGACCCACCTAGAATCCCAGCAGAAGAACTTCCTTTGAAAGGGTTCCGCTGCGTCCTTTGGAAAGTTAGAGAATAGGGAAAAGAGCCGTGCCAGAGAAGGAAACTCATTTTCTCAAACTCACGCATAAGAGCACCTTCATCCAGACCGTCTGCCTAATCTGATGGTTGATAGCAAGGTTCATACATAATGATGTGCGAATTGGTGGGCGTGAAAGTTACCTCGTTTCAACACTGAGGTCTTAGCATCGATTCCCTAGAGGGGGTGGCTATTGGTGAAGTGTGATCTGACGGTGGGTGTACTAACAAGCTAAAAAAAACATTTTATATATATATATATATTACTGCATCACACATGATGCAATGAATCAACAGTTGAGATGCTACCAAGTCAAGGTGCATATGCCCTTTTGGGTGCATTGATAATTGTGGATGAACACAACCATCGGGGCTATGAAATCCTAATTAGCTTATCTTTTTATTTACAAAGTTGACGGAGTTTCGAGTCATGGATGGCACTTGGCTCTATCTCATTGGTTGTTTCAATGTATGCAAGTGGCCACCATGCACCGCCCCTTTTCCACCTCAGAATTACCCCTTCCAGTAGGCCAAGCTCACAGACAACATACTTATCAAAAGATAGTGTGATACACCATTCAATACATGTTAAAAGCATATATATATATATATATATATATATATATATATATATATATATATATATATATATATATATATAGATATCCCTCCGCATGGTACCACAAGGAGGTTATATGCTAACCTTTCTAAAAGCTGTAAGATGAGGACAATGGCTGAGATACAGCCGCATTGAGAGAGAGTATTTTAAAAAAAAATAAAAAAAATCATTCGTTTCTCTTCTACACTCATGCTGAGGGAGGCAGATTAAATACGGACAAGTTGAGTAGCTAGACTTGAAGTGACGTCACCAAGTTCTATGGTCCCACCTTGATGTATTTGTTATATCTATACCATTCATTCAATTTTAAAGATCATTTTAGGACATGAGAAAAAGAATGAGTACATCGAAAGTTGGAGTGGACCCACCACAGAAAACAATAGAGAGAGATTGAAGCAGTGTTGATTGAACGTCGACCATTAAAAACTTTTTGGGCGCCATATAAGTTTTGGATCAAGTTGATCTTTATTTTTTTTTTCCCTTCATCTAGGTATGTATGACCTAATAAACAGATTGGATGTCAAATAAACAGTACAGTGGGCCTTAGTAGGATTTAATGGTGGATATCTAATCACTATTGTTTTCTTGTGGTGTGGTCCACCTGAGATTTATATCCATCTCATTTTTTATATTAAGCCTTAAAATGATCAGTAAAAATTAATGAACGGCCTGGATAAAAGACATACTTCATAGTGGCGCCCACATGGCTAGTTGCAGGGGGAGTAGCCAATCCATTTCCCCTTGTGAGTGTGATAAAACGTCTAATCCAAATGAAATCAGATTTCATACTAAGTTACTCAATACGCTCTTATCATATTAAGTAAACTCAGTTGGGCCCGCAGTCGTTGATCCATTTTTCCAAATCATTACCATGGAATAATGATTTCCACCGTTGAAATCTTCCTATGGCCCATAGTGATGTTTATTTGTCATCCAGCCTATTCATAAGATCACAAATACATGGATGAAGAGAAAACTAAAATATCAACTTGATCCAAAACATCTGCGGCCTCTCAGAATTTTTCAATGGTATACATTCAATTCATACTGTTTCCTATGATATGGTCCACTTAAGATATTTTATAGGCTTCAATTTTTAGCTCGTGTAATAAAATTATATGCTAAAATGGATGGACGAAGTGGATAAAATAAATAAATCACGATGGGCCCCACGGGTTTTACTTAGTACGCTTAGGGCCTATTTGGCCGGGCAGATTAAGAGGGATTAGGAGGGATGGGATAGTAAAATCTCGGGATATGCCAAACGAGCCAAAACAGACCCTATGAACTTGTCCTGGGATACAGCAAACCCATGGATCTTAAACCGATCCATTGACATCACCATCATTACCTTAAAATTGATCCCATCCCTCCTAATCTCGTTCAATCGTGCCTGGGGCATGTTTGGTTGGACGGATTGGAAGGGATTGGAAGGTAAAATCCCGGGATATGCCGGGCCTGCCAAACAGACTTGGTGAACTTGTCCCGGGATATAACAATCCCATGGATCTTAAACCAATCCACTAACACCACCATCATTACCTTAAAATCCATCTCATCCCTCCTAGTCCCATGGGATCCGTCCGGCTAAACAAGCCCTTAGAGTACTGAGTTACTCAGTACGAAATCTACTTCCAATCCAAATGCGGATTTCTAGACGTGGTTTGGCAAGTTACGCTGCCACTAGCCAGGTGGCTAGTGGTCGGTGTTATGTGGACCCCACCATGATGTATGTATTTTATCCACGCCATCCATCCATTTTGAAAGATAATTTTATGTCTTGGTACCAAAAATGAGGTAGATCTATAAAAAATAAAAAAAATGAATGAAAGTCCACCATTAAAAACCTCCTAGGGCTCTGTAATGGTTATTTGACATCTAACCTATTGATTACGTCATACAAACTTGGAAGAAGTGAATATATATATATATATATATATATATATATATCGGCTTGATCCAAAACTTTATTGGCCTTAAGAAGTTTTTAATGGTAGGCGTTCAATCAACACTTTAAGGTCCACTAGAGATTTGAATCAACCTCATTTTTGGGCTCATACCATTAAATGATATAAAAGAATGGGTGGACTGAATGGATGAAACACACGTATCATGGTGAGGCTCACCGAGCACTGACCACTAGCCATTGGCTAGAGGGTTACCTACCAATCCGTTTCCGGATTTCCTAGTAAAGCCTTTCGCATGAAGTTCCGACGCTAGAACCTAGGTGGGGTCAACCGTGATGTTTGTGAAAAATCCACCCCATTCATCCATTTTTTTGAGATTACGTTAGGGCATGGGGTAAAAAATGAGCTGGATCCAATACTCAAGTGTGCCAAAAATGTAAGGGTTGAATGTCCACAGTTTAAATACTCATGGGGCCATAAAAGTTTTGAATCAAGATAATATTTTTGTTTTAAGTTCATCTCAGTAGAAATGAGGTTATGAACAGTGATAAAAACTATGAACGTTGTAGATAAAATGATGTTAAGACTCTCTCTCAAGTATTAGAATGATCGCATTGAGAGAGTCTTAACATCATTTCTTTCATGTATTAGATTAGCCTTGATTCGAGTCGACTCAGTGATTTAACGTGGTATATTTTTTATATTTTAAATGTTAGATAATTAGAGACTTTAGTATAGGTCTTAATAAATCAGCATGTATGATTTGTGTAGGGACGCAATCATTTTACGTCGAAAACATTTACTGAGAGATACTTATTTAAATGCGTCGAATTGAGTTAGTGAGAAATTGGATTCAGACTATCTACATGTAGAATTCATCATCACATCAAATCTATCACTCTAATAATAGGTAAGTGATCTTCCCTGTTGAAAATTTTAGGTTAACATATATATTGATTTGATTATTTATTATGTATTAAATTTATTTGATCATTTTCATCAGCTGCATATTATTTTATTTGATTTCTTGGTTGCATATTGTAGAGATAATTTATTTGAGTTATTAATTGACTTCATTTTATTGTCGTGGCGTGCTTAAATTATAATTATTTCTTATTATTACATGATGAAGAATGTATTTCAATTTACGGGTGCTCTACCCCAAAAGGGTCACCATGTTATTTGTTTATGAGTGTTCTACCCTAAAAGGATCATTGTATTTTTATGGGTGCTCTGCCCAGGGTCATTCCCAAAAGGATCGGCACGGTACAGGTGCTCTACTTAAGGTCATATCCGAAAGGATCGGCACGGGTGCTCTACCCTGAGCGATTCCTTAAAAGATATACACACACGGGTGCTCTGCCCTGAGCGATTCCTTAAAAGATATACACACACGGGTGCTCTGCCCTAGGTATTACCCTAAAAGTTTATTCACTGGTGCTCTGCTAAGGGTCATTACCTAAAAGGATCAACATCGGTGCTCTGCTAAGGGTCATTCCCTAAAAGAATCAATACATACAGGTGCTCTGCCCTGGATTGAACCAAGAAGAATTTCGAATGATTATTTTATCTTATTTTATTTTATGAATACCAAATTGTTATTATTACCATGAAAAATGTTAATTCAATATTTACAATCGATCATGTTTATTCTAATGAGATATATTGGTGTTCTCGTAAAATTTTCAATTTTAGGAATGATTTGACCCTACGAGTCATTGTGCTCACACCCGTATCGACTGTTTTGCAAGATTTGTATATGAAGAACCGGTTGGGCAATATTGAGGACTTCTCCTATTGTTTTATTTGAAGATTTCTTAAAATTCAATGCATTTTGTTATTATTATTATTATTTTTTTTATCAATGTAATTAAAAATTCAAGAATTGATTAGTGGACATTATTTAATGACAATGATTATTATCATTTTACTTGCTCTGATTACCTTGAAAATGCATGAAAATAATATGGGTTTCAATGTATATTTTGTTTAAGTACAACTCGCAGTCCTGAAATTCGAGTTCGGGCCTGGCCAACTTGGGTACCGAATTTCGGGGCGTGACAATGACACTCACCATTAAAAACTTTTAAGGGCCACAAAAGTTTTCGATCAAGCTGATATTAGTGTTTTCCCTTCTTTAATGTCTACGTTAACTTATGAACAGGTTGGATCTTAAATAAACATCACAATGGACCTTAGGAAGGTTTCAACGGTGGGCGTCTCTCTCCCTATTGTTTTCTGTGGTGAGGTCCACTCCAGCTTTCGATCTGCTCATTCCTTTTCTCATGTCCTAAAATAATCTCTAAAAATGGATGGACGGTGTGGATACAACAAATACATCAAGGTGGGCCCACAGAACTTGGTGACATCACTTCAAGTATTGCTACTCAACTTGGCAGTAGCTAATCCGCCTCCCTCACCTACCTTCGCATGAGTGTAGGAGAGAGTCAATTTTTTTAAGACTCTCTCTCAGTGTGGCTGAATCCCTGACGTTCTCAACATCTCATGGCTTATATGAAGACTCACATATAACCTCTGTGCATAGGAGACCTATATATATATATATATATATATATATATATATATGAGAGAGAGAGAGACGCACAACTATGCACCGGTTCGCACGTAATCAACTATTGGATAAGGCAAGCGCTCTTATGCACGAGTTTGAAAGAGCAGGTTTCCTTCTCTGGCATGCCTCTTCATCTTATTCTCTAACTCTCCGAAGGATGCGGCGAAAGCTTTTTCACATGAAATTCTTCCACTGGGATGTTAGGTGGGTCCCACCATGATGTTAATGATAATCCATGCCACCCATTAATTTTTAAAATAATTTTATGGTATGAACCCAAAACTAAGGTAGATCAAAATCTCAAGTAAGCCACACAGTGTTGATTGAACTCTCACCATAAAAAACTTCGTGGGGCTACCAAATTTTTGGATCAAGCTGATATTTATTTTTTTTCATCATCCAGGTCTGTATGACCTAATCTATAGGTTGGATGTCAAATAAATATCACGATGGGCCCTAAAAAATATTTAACGGTGAGAATCATTATCATTGCTGCTTCCCGTGGTGTGGTCCACTTGAGATTTGGATCTGCCTCAGTTTTGGGATAATGCCCTAAAATGATAAGGAAAAACGGATGGACAGGGTAGATTTCTCAAAAACATTGTGGATAAAAGCGTTTATAACTTTTAGGCATAGAAAACATTTTTGCCCATATGGGTCTGATACGCCCTGTACCGTATCATTCTTGGGCCCATCCGATACACCAACCAATACAGTTATGAAAACCATGGATAAGATCTTGCATCTTATATTTCTTGTAAATGAGATCCTGGATATTATGTCCATCAATGGATTGAATTGGTTTCGTAGTCACCCAGTCCAATAAAACTGTTTTCTCATTTTCCTTCTTTCTTTTCTCTACTTCTATCTGCACTACATTATAGTTTCTCTACCATTCTGTTACTTTGTTAGAAATTTCTACTTGCATCACATATGCGATGCTAGTCTCTGATTTAAAAATAAATAAATAAATACACCTACCCAATGTTGGTTTTAATTGTAACCATGTGCATCCCTATTCAGACAGTTGTTAACAATAAAAGATGCCTGCGATAATGCATATATAATTCTTATTTATTTATATCATGTTTATGCGTGAAAACTTGTGCCTTTATTTGCAAAGTAACGAAAGTCTGTTAAACTTGTCTGCTGTTTCTTTTTCTCCCGGGAACTCTGTTTATTTCTATTTGTATTTTTTTTTTTTTCTAAGTTTGTTCTTGGGAACCTTGCCAAGCCCACGTGTATGTGCAACAAAGTTCTTGTACGTGCCACGATATGTTTGGGATCCAATCCATCCATCAGAATGGTACCACTGTATTGATACCTTAGCCATATAATCAAGCTGATCCACTGGTCATGTGGGCCACAGTTTACAAAACAAATGTTTGGCTCTAAAATAATTAGCTGAAGTTTTCTAACACATCCACCTGTTTCCAATACCAGGGCCCCACATGCTGATTGGATCAGGTTGTACTTTTTTGGAAAACGTATAAGGTCAGACCAACCTCATGGATGGATTAGATCTTGCATGTGCCACGTTGGTACATGAGCTTTATTGCACGTGTGCGCTTCGCAAAGCTATGTTCTTGACGTATACCTCTTTTTTCAAATTGGAAAGGAGGTTTCTAATAAGCTCTTTCTTATTTTATGTTTTCCTTCGTCTTTTGACAGGCTTGTTAGTTGATGGTAATTTACAAGGAGTAGAACAGCTATACGGAGCTCTTTCTGCTCATATGCGGCTAAGATGATCCTGAAATCTAGAAATGGGATATCTCGAACATTCACAGTTGCAAAAGATGCATATGCCTCCAGTAATTCCCATTCCCTTTTAAAAATCATCAAAATCTTTTCTTTTTAATAGTCTAGATGATTGGTAAGTTGTTCAGGATTACTCATTTCTAAGTAATTTTATACTTGCCGTCTTCCGCTAGATTTGTCGGACGAAGAAGAATCTGATTACGAGATCAAGTATAAACTTCTATACATGGGTTCTGTTGAACCGTGAGATTGCATTGATGAATGGGTTGCCCTGAATGACCTTCCCAAACCAACATATATTGAAGCTGTTGGCTTTACAAAGCTCAAATGGTGACAAGTGCAGCCCCTAATACAAGGGAGAAAGAAAATATGCTATATTATTTTTTTACCAATGACTGCTACTGCTGTAAAGAGGACTTGCTTCTTTTTTCTGATATTTCTACGCTTCACAACACGGCTATTTATAAGATCAGCTAGTGTTCACAAAAGACATTGCTGCCCCTGTCTAGTACATTCACCAGGAGTAAATGGCATTGGGCAGCCAAACAATTCTTGCGGAGAAACCAACAGTTTGATGAATCTGGATGAGTCAGGGATGATGCCATCTGTTGGATGAATCTGAATGAGGCAGTTGGATGAATCTGAATGAGGCAGGGAGGATGCATCTGTTGGATGAATTTGCAAAGACAAGGAGGATGCATCTGGTTTGCATGCTCTAACACTCCCCTTCAAAACAAAACCGGCTTCATTCCAAGCATAGATCTAAGTTTCTTGAATGTATCAGTCGGCATTGCTTTGGTGAAGATGTCCACCACTTGTTCGGTGGTATAACAGTACTCTAACTTCACTGATTTCTACTTTACTTGATCTCTTAGGAAATGATACATTGTATCAATATGCTTACTCCTTCCATGTTGTATTAGATTTTTTGCTAGCTCAATTGCCAACTTGTTATCCACGTATATAACTATGGATTCTTCCTATGGATGTTTCAGCTCCTTTAATAGGTTCTTCAACGATATTACTTCATAGACTGTGGACGATGCTATCACATACTCTGCTTCACACGTGGACAAAGCAACTACACTATGCTTCTTTGAGTTCCATGTGAATGCTGTCGATCCAAGATAGAAAGCATAGCCTGTGGTACTCTTTCTTTCGTCTTGGTCACCACCCCAATCACTATCAGAGTATCCATACAGAATTGTCTCATCATCGTATGGATAAAAGAGACCTAACTCAATAGTCCCTTTAATATAACTTAGAATTTTTTTTCGCAGCTAGCCGGTGTAACTCTTTTAGCGCTTCCATATACCAGCCTAGAAGCCCAACACTACAGACTATATCTGGCTTAGTGATTGTGAAGTACCTTAGGCTTCCGATTAGGCTCTTGAATAAAGTTGTGTCAACATTTCTTCCTTCGCCATCTTTTGTGAGTTTCAGGCCTGTTGCTACAACGTATTTATGGCTTTACAGTCGGTCATCCGAAACTGCTCAAGAAGTTCTTTTGCATAATATTGCCGACTTGTTGTTTCACTTCGATGCCTAAGAAGGACATCAATCCACCGTCAGTCATCTCGAACCAATTGAACATAACTTGTTTGAATTCTTCAAATATTGTCTGGCTGTTTCTAGTGAACACCAGATCATCAACATATAAACAAGCTATAAGCATATCGCCATGGGTATTCGTAGACAG
The DNA here is from genome assembly GCF_029962835.1 of Magnolia sinica. Classification (NCBI taxonomy): domain Eukaryota; kingdom Viridiplantae; phylum Streptophyta; class Magnoliopsida; order Magnoliales; family Magnoliaceae; genus Magnolia; species Magnolia sinica. The sequence continues at coordinate 57,575,233 of NC_080576.1, forward strand.
CATACTTATATGGACATTTGACGAAACCATTCTCTTGAAGATACCTGACGATCCATGCATTCTAGGCACAAGGGGCTTGTTTCAACCCATACAGGGCTTTCTTCAATCAATACACCTTGTGTTCCTCCCCTTACATGACAAAGCCTTCAGGCTAGTCAACGTAAACTTCTTCTTCGAGTACTCCATTTAAGAATGCAGATTTCACATCCAGTTGGTAGATCATCCAACTATGATGAGTTGCAAGGGAGATAATCATCCTCATAGTGTCAAGGCGAGTAATTGGGGCGAAAACTTCTTCATAGTCTATCCCGTATTTCTGTTTGTAGCCCTTTACTACGAGCCTTACCTTATATCGTTCGATCTTACCATCGGCATTCTGCTTGATTTTATATACCCATTTGAGACCAATGGTCCTCTCGCCTTTACGGAGTGAGATCATCTCCCATGCGTGATTCTTCTAGATAGAATGGATCTCTTCTTCCATAGTTTTTCTCCAACATTCTTCATTCACGACCTCCTCGAATGTGAGAGGCTCATGGTCCGCATACAGGTAGAACAAATTCACTTCCTCAATTTTGTAACGTTTCGGAAAAATCCGTACAAGGACCCGAGTACCACCTCAGGCAGAAATCACCCAGGACCAAAACCTCTAGAAATTAGGATAGTTTTAGCAAGTGCTAAACTAGTGTACTTGTGAAATTAACACTAATCACTTTAAATATGATCTGCAAGACCCAAACCGTGTAGTATCATTAACGCTACGTTACCCTGAAATCTAAAATCCATCCCTAAACCAAGTTGCTCTCGGGAGCACACCGAAACTTCGTATCGGACCTGGACAGCACGTCGAAAGTCCAATTTCCCCGAAACTATACGGATATGACCGCATTACTGGACTTGACAACTCCCTCGGAAATCAAGTCCTGACTGTGTCTAGAAATGCACAACTTGAGCTCAGAGCAAAGTGTGTGAGAAGCGTGAAAATATTTAGAAATAAAATCTGAATTTAAGTAATCTGAGTCGTATCACTTGCGGACCAAATATAAGGATTCAGACCGTTAGAATCTGACCCAAATACACCCTCGGATCAGAAGAAATGTCTCACACATGTCTGTGTACTTGTAGCCCTGATCGAGTAACCGTGACTGTTGAACTGAAACTGGTCCGCCATGGCTGATCTACAAACCCGATCGGAACGAAAACTCAGCCTGACCTAGATTCATGGTCAGGGAGCTTAAGTCCGACCGCACGTGAAAAAGAGGCCACTAGAAGTGCTCCGTTCGACCAGAACAGTCCATATTTAGATTTAACCTAAGTATACCTTGACCCTGGGACCATTTCCATCAGTCCTGGGCCTATATAAGGATCTTAAACCCTCTCTCTCTCACCCCATACGAATTTGAGAAACCCTAGGAGAGAGAGGAGAGAAAAGAGAAGGGAAAAGAGAGAAAGTGAGAGAGTGAGAGTTGGAGATTCTTCCTGGGATCCGATCCTGCTACACCACGCACTTAACTGCCATTCCTGTATCGCTATACAGGCGATTCTGACTCTGTACTTGGGTAAGAAAACCTAACCCTAACTTGTCTTAGGGTTTCCGACTAGCGTAATAGATGAATTAGTTAACCTATTCCCTGTTATAGGTTATTGTGGTGCCGTAGACAAGACTTAACTTTTAAAACTGAGTTCGCTACGAGTCTACGGGCGAAAGGTGCGGACTATAAATGTTTAGGTTATGGTTTTCAAGGCCTTCAATGTCAGTTAATGATTTATGACTGACTTGAATTGTTATTACCTACTTAGACACGTTGTTCCCGAACTTTACATATATATATGAACTATGTTAAATATTGTGTATTCTTGTGTTTGTTGAAATGTTTGTATGTGTATGGATTCTGGATATGGATTTGCCATGATTAACTGTTGTAGACATATGGTTGAAGTATATGTGACAATTCCTTAGTGAAAGAATTTTCCCTAATACATGCTATCACCAACATACGTCATGTATGTTGGAATATGTAGTCTAAGTGTTTGTAGAAATATCTGAATGAACAAGTGTGTAATAAATTGTACGTTATATGGGCGTTGAGAAGAGATTCTCAACTATCTTAACGATGTGTATGATTTCCTCCATGTAACTTACATTCTTTGTCTGTTTTACTTAGGGACTACATATGTGTGAATTCATGTTTAAGTTGAAATCCATCAAATGCTCATATTGCTAGTATGATTGGAATTGTTGATCCATTACTGTTTTGATTAGCTTGTATGATTATCTGTTATAATTGAATGTGTTTGGGACTACGGAATAGTCCAGGCAATCGGTAACAGGCATTGAATAGGTGGCTGAGATTGATTTTGCAACATAAGATGTGATCGATGAATCCGAGCCGTACTTGGGATGTTGGCAGTGGTTAGGTCACACAGAGTGCTTATGCACTTCATGTCGATCAACTCAATGTGCGCTCGTACTAGTCAAGCTCGTCAAGTAACCCGATTGACCCGATGTATGTTCACCATGTATGGATGCTACTGCTTAAATCTAAGGTACCAAATTCACCAATGAAAATCCTTTTAAACCTTGGTACCTCGATCCGCTAAGACTCATGAGCCGGGCATGGTAGTATGGGACACCGTGGTTGAGCTGTCGGCCTACGCTAGGGTGACGAGCCTCCCCGAGTGACCAGTGAGCAATCCAGACTCGTGAGCCGAATACGGTGGGATGAGACACTGTATTTGAGCTGTCGGCCTACACTGATAAGGTGACGAGCCCTTTGTAGTGACCTCGAGTGTACACTAAGACTGCATAGAGGCGATGGGCCCTTACATAGCAACAGGAGTATACTAGGCCTGCACTGATAAGGTGATGAATCCTTTGCAGCGACCTAGAACCGTAACAACGTATGAGATTTACTAGGATTGACGACCCTAGATTAGATCATCGTTTGAGAATTGATATAAGGGAGGTACCTTAGCTTCCCAATCCTGTTGCATGAAAAGGACTAATAAGAACTTGGTAATCACGTTCATGCACCGCACTGCATGTGCCATTTGGCGTTGGGCAGAGCACTGAGGAAGTGACTGACATGCGCAACCGTTAAATGAAGATCGCAGAGGGAGTGCAGGTGAGGGCATGCATCATTTATTCATACCATTCTTGCATTAATCAGAGTACTTAGGAATGTTTGATTGTATTGTTTTATCATTACTGCTTGACTGGATTGATAACATGTTAACCTTTGCTTTATTGTTCCACTGAGTTGATCACTCACTCCCACGTTAGGGGACTGTTGTACACACCAACCAGACTTTGTCTTAGATGCAGATGGAGACCCAACTAATGAGGCAGAGGCGGACTTCATAGACGATGAGGATGCCTTCTCATATATGCAGTATTCAGGCGGGTTTGCATAGACCGTTCCGATCGGCGGGGCTTCAAGGTTATACTTGTAGTGGACTATTACATTTTGACATTTTATAATTTAAAACAGTACATGTAATTATTGACCTGGCAATGCATATATATTTTGGAGACCTATACTGAGTTATAACGCGATACATATTTAAGTAAGTCTTCCGCTTGCGTATTACAATTGTCCCTGGATTATGTATTGCTGATTTGGCTTAATCTTATTCATGTTTATGCACTAATACAGACAACATTTAATCATCATAAAATATGTTGCATAAGTGATGCGTTGGAACTCAGGAGTTGGACTTTTACTTGACCTCCGATTTTCAAGGCGTTATAAGTTTTTGCGTAGATCTCATTGAGGCTTCTCATTTTGATGGGAGCTAAGGGTGAAGGAGAATTGGACGAAGATGTGCTCGCTGAATTCTGATTTGATAAAGTACTTCCAGGGGAGACAGAACATACTCCTAGACTTCTGCAATCCGAAGGGAGTGATGTGGGTGTCTACTCCTGATTCACATGCCTCTCTTCTTTATATTCTTCGGCTTCGGCTTAATTTTCTTTGGCCGAATCTTCCTGGTTCCACTTCCTGGCTTCTTCCTTGCAGAACACCACATCTCTACTTACCACCACCTTGTTGGTTAGTGGGTTGTAGAGCTTATATGCCTTTGACTCTTCACTGTAGCCAATGAAGATACACTTCTCGCCATGATTATTAAGTTTTTTTCTTCTTGCTTCTGAAACTTAAGCGTAGGAAACACACCCAAAGATTTTAAGGTGAGCCACGCTCGGCTTGTAGCCGCTCCATTCCTCCTATGGTGCCATGAACTTGACGCTCTTAGTGGGACACCGATTGAGTAGATATGCAGTACATGCAACTGCCTCTTCCTAGAAGATCTTCGGTAGGCCTTTCTCCTTCAACATGGTCCTCGTCATGTCGAGGATGGTGCGCTTCTTCCGTTCCGCAATTCCATTCTGTTGTGGCATGTAAGCTGCAGTGTGCTACTGCTTAATGCCATGTTCTCTGCAATATTCTCGAAAAACATTTAAGGCGTACTCCCCACCTCTATCGGATCTGAGGACCTTAATTTTGTAGCCACTTTCATTTTCAACTCGGGCTTTGAAAATTTTAAGATAGAAAATGCTGCAGACTTTTCTGTAATGCAGAATAACCAGAGTTTTCTACAGTAATCATCAATGAAGGTAATGAGATATCTATTACCTCCAAGAGATGGTGTCTCCATGGGTCCACAAATATCAGTGTGAACTAATTGTAATGGCTCCTTTACTCTTCGGGATACTCCAACTGGAAATGAGTTCCCTTGCTGCTTGTCAAGTGTGCACGCCTCATACATGTTCTGAAGCTTCAATAGCAAGCAATCCATGCACCATGCTTGATGAGGACAGGAGCTTAAGGCCATCAACGCTCAGATGGCCAAAGCGAATATGCCACTTGCATGATTCATTGTTGGAACGTGCAAAAAAACACTTCTCGAGCCTTGTGTTTATATGGAGTAGGAACATTCGATTTTTCACCATTTGGACCCGTGCCACATGTCTACTGCATGTATCTTTTATTGACATAACTGAGTTCTCCATGTGTATCATATACCCCTTTTTAATTAGTTGGCCGATGCTGAGGATGTTACTTTTTATGTTGGGTACGTAATATACATTAGAGATGAATTGTGGCTCACAATTTTTCTGGTAAATTTTGATTTTACCATTACCTTTCACTGAAGTTTTTAATGAGTCTCCGAATGTCACATCGCTATGAACTCTTTCTGTGAGTTCCATAAATAGCTTTTTGTCACAGCACATGTGATTGCTTGCACTCGTGTTAAGATACCACACATGTGATTGATCACAGCCTTTCTCTTATACAAGGAAGAGTGTGGTTTTTTCCTCTTCATAATTTGATGTTTCGGCATAGTTAGATCATTCATCTTGATTCATTGGCTTGCTCCAACAATCTAATGCATAATAGCCAAACTTGTTATAATTTCGGCACTAAATATTTTTCATATTTCCATGACCTCGTGTGGATCAGCCTCTATCATTTTTTCTACCATGAAAATTAGTAAAATTTTGTTGATTTTTTGGATTACTTGGATTATTTCTACGCCATCTTCCTCTTGCACGATTGTTATTAGTGTGGCCACCTCGAAAATGCGAGCTTTCACGACCATGATTGGTCTTTTGTTCATTTAGAGTCAATCTTAACTCCAATGCTTGTTCTAGCATTATAGATCCGGCATTCTTTTACATTCGTTGCTCATGAACTTGCAACGATCCCATCAACTCTTCAATAGAGAAATTTTCCAAATCTTTTGATTCTTTAATGGCCACAACTATATGTTTAAACTTGGTGGTGAGGGGTCGAAGCACCTTTTCAACCACATGAATGTCTTCGATCTCTTTACCATTTCTTTTTAAGTTATTAGCAATAACGAGTAGTCGTGAAAAATAATCTAAGATACTCTCACCTTCCTTCATGTGAGCGGCCTCGAACTCGGTTCTAAGTGTTTGTAGCCGGATTCTCTTTACACAATCCACACCCTTGAAGATTGTACTTAGTGTCTCCCATGCTTGCTTGCTTGATGTTGCTTCAGCGATCCTTTCAAAAGTGGATTCATCCAACCCTTAATAGACAAAAAATAATGCCTTCTTGTCCTTTTTTCTTTAATCTCTGAGGGTGGCTTTTGTTCAGCGGAGTAGGTGGCTTCTTGCTCCATAGTGGGTTCTACGTACCCTTCAATGACGATCTCCCATGGATTTTGTGACCTGAACAGAACCTTCATCTGCATGCACCAATTTTCATAGTTGTCTTTAGACAACTTTGGAATTTGTGGATGGATTGTGGTGGCTATTTTTACACGAACAAGTTTTTGATAGATAAAACAAATTTTCTTTTCTAAGCCTCAAGACGACCAAAACAATCTAATTTTTGGAGAAGGAAAAATAGAATTTTTTTTATTTTTTATTTTTTATTTTATTTTTTATTTTTTTATAACTTCTTCAATAGATTTTTCCAAAAAAAAAATAAATCTGTTGGCTAAAAACTGTTGCCGACTTCAACCAGAAACCTGGTGCTATGATACCAGTTTGTTGTCTTTACAAAGCTCAAATGGTGAAGAGTGCAGCTCCTAATACAAGGGAGAAAGAAAGAATATATTATATTTTTTTTCTCAACAAAGTTAAGGCTGATAACTGCTGTAAAGGAAAGCATTTACTACTTTTTTCTGATATTTCTACACTTCACAACACAGCTATTTATAAGATTAGCTAGTGTTTACAAAAGACATTGCTGCCCCTGTCTAGTACATTCACCGGGGAGTGAATGGCATTGGGCAGCCAAACAATTCTTATGGAGAAACCAACAGTCTGGATGAATCTGGATGATGCAGGGAGGATGCATCTGTTGGATGAATCTGCAAAGGCACGGAGAATGCATCTGGTTTGCACGTTCCAACAAAAGCAGGGCCATCGATTAATGGAAATGTTCCAATCTGTTCCAATCCAAGGTCAAGATCAAAATCATGAGGCTGGCAATGTGGTAAAAGTTCCAACCCCAAACTCAAGTTCTGGCCAAGGAAGAGTCTGAGAATAAAGCCACCAAAGTACTGGTGTAGGAAGATTATGGAAGGAAAGCATCTGAAGCTCCGTTATGGGAAGAGTCCAAAACTAAAGCCACAAAGGTTCTGTTGTATGAAGGTTCTGAAGGGAAATCAGCTGAAGTTCCATTATATGAAGAGTCTGAAACTAAAGCACTCGCTGCTCTGTTACAGGAAGAGTCTGAAATGAAAAAAAAAAAAAAAAGAAAAAAAAAGAAAAAAGAAAGAGAAAAAAAGAAAAAGAAAAAAGAAGAAGAAGAAGAAGAAGCTAGAATTGCCTTAATTGGGGGAGGACATGCATTTGGGTTTGGAGGATTTGGAACAGTCAATGAGCGATACTAGTCATATGTGCGAGAACTTGAGACCGATGTCCGATATTCAGAGGAAGGAAATGGCAGGGAAGCTAGCCATGAAAATGGCCACCATGTTTGCAGACAGTGACGATGAAGGCTTCAACTGATGGCTGAAGTTGTGAGTTATGTTGAAGTTTCTCAAACTCAATGGGGATAGTTTTCGGGGCAGGTTTTCCATTTTTTGGGAGCTGATTTTGTAGAGGTAACAAACTAATTATCTTGAAAATTCCCTGGTGTAGATCATTGCTTGTTACTTTCCTGTATGAGGGTGACAGCAAAAGAGCAATGCTTTATTTCCGTCGTTAGTAGTGAGATAGTTGAGTTCCTAGCGAATGAAGCAATATTGCTTGAATCATTGCCAATGGAAGGAGATGTTTATGATGAAGAGACCAGATTTTATGGCGAATGGTATCAAACCTCTTAATGGTAAAATCAGGTAATGAATCGAGTGAACAACTGCAGGCCACTACAGGGATGGGCCATGGTAAAGAAAAAATGTACTGATTGTCTGTTCATAAGCATTTGATGCATATGCCTTCTTCCCTGGAATGTTGCTCTGAACTGAACCTTTGGTTGACAGTCTAAAAATGGGCCATGTGTTGAGTGGACATGAACTTCCAATCTTCACTGTTTGAGGCCTCATTAACTCATTTTAAGTGTGGATGTCCTGATCTACTGCCGGAGTGCTAAGTGTGGATGTCCTGATCCACTGCCGGAGTGCACCCAGAAGGTCCGTAGGTTGATACTGTTTTTACTAAAGTACACTGGATGCCCCTTGGCTCCTAATTGTACAAGTTGTATCCCTAACATGTATCTATCTATCATATTGGCTTTCCCACCATAAAAAATAAAAAAATAAACCCTGGCAGGCAGAAGAGTAATCTCCGGAATGCCTTCAGCTCGATGTCAAATCTATCTGTAGGCACTAGTTGTGGCTGAGTTTGAAAACGATTTCCAGCTGAATACATTACCCATCTTTTTCTAATTTTGGCTCTCTTTTTTTTTTTTTTTGTTGGGGGGGGGGGGGGGTGAGTAGTGTTCTTGCAGCTTAGCTGACCATTGCGTCCAACTGCTTTTAAGGTCAAATTGAGTTAAATGGTGGGTCTCACCTGATGAACCGTTGGGTTTAATGGTGGCTTTCACCTGATGAACCGTTGTATCTGACACAGGTGTGCTACATGGGCGCGTGTGCCATGAATTGCATCTTCAATCACTCTCCATTTAATCTCCATTTCAATCAGAAGCAATATAAAGGAAAGCTCAAATGAAAAGTTATGGTAATTTCTTCAGTTTACATCCCAGCATACCCAATGGCCATGACCCCAGCTGTTGCCAAACCGTGGCATAAATGCCCAAGATCCAAGCTACTCATCAGGCAGGCAGCACAAAATAGATGTAGTGTACCAAGAGATGAAGGGCAGTCTGCTCATGATTGGGAATTCTGGAACCATCTGCTTCCCACCAAATGAGTTGGACTGGCCTGACTTTTGGGTTGGGGCACATGTTATAGGCATGTTTAAGCCAATGCATGCTCCCGGTGTGTACATGTCATGCTGGCAGGTGCAAGCTGCAAGTTCGACGTGCCATGAACCATGACCGCCCCAATTCATCCCAAAACAGACAACACAATAAACACTCCATTTATCCAAATACTGTTGCTAGTATTTTCACCCAACTTCAAATAATAATAATAATAATAATATGTTAGGGTTTAGAGATTGGGCTCGGCTCCAACCTTAACCGCACAAAATGCTCTCTCAGTAAAAAAAGATGAAAAGATCATTTCAAGTGCCTTGGCCTGAGCAAGATTCTGCTTCTTCACTGATCCAAGCTTCAAAAAATGGATACAAACCCTGATCTCTTATCACACAGCCCCTGGATTTTTCTGTGTTTCAATAGGGAAACTGTATGTGATAGAGATGCTAGAATAGTTGACAGTGTTAAGAAAATCATATGGCATAAGTCAGCAGAAATGCATATTTACAACCAAGAATGCAATTTTTTTTTTTCCAGAAATCCTTGTAGAATAAACATATTTTAAATTCATTTCTTTTACATTGACCGACAAAAAATGATCTTACACTACAAAGGGGAAAAAAAAAAGAAAGAAAAAGGCATTACTAATGATTATGAGATCCACAAAAAAGAGGGCCTTCTAAGGTTTCTGCAGTTCCTCAGATTGTGTGTTGTTTTCAAAAGAATCCGACGGTCTAGCACTTTTCTGACCATTAGCATGGCCACTCTGATGATTGGGAGAAGAGCTCTGTTCCACCTGCTCCTGCTGCTTGGAGAATGACTTGAACGGTCTTTCAAAATCCCTTATGCTGCTTTGGTCAATCGCCATTTTGTTGAGTTTTTGCTCCTGAGAAGAACAGTGAACAAGATGGACAGAAATATGCAACAGCAGCATACATGTGCATGTAGGCTAAAATATTAAATAGATGATTGCATACACAACTAGCCACTTATTCTTTTCATTATCTTATTATTATTGTTATTATTATTTTGAAAGATAACAGAAATTTTACTGAACTTGCATAATAGATGAGATAACTACATTTAAAAAAAAAAGAAAAAAAGAAAAAAGAAAAAAGAAAACCCACAAAACACAAGAAGCTGAAGAACAAGAAGATAGGGCTTCGATTGAAGAAGCCGAAGCTGATACATCTAATTTTGCCCTTCTAAAAACTCCTCTGCATGACAAGAAGATTGCCTACAGTTGTACTGCTAAACAATCAGAAAATAGAGCACCTAGGCAACATAAAGCTCTACTACATAAGTTAATTACAAGGAACGAAGCATGATTTTATTTATTATTATCATTTGCTTCCAAAAGGGATATTGATGTCATTTGCTTCCAAAAAGGATGATAAACACATAATAATAATAAATAAATAAAACCCAGAAGTCCACAAGCACAAATAGAGGGATGATCCCAAACAAAGTTGTCTGTTAACATACAACGTTTTTATTTTCTACTCATGTGCCATTTCACTAGAGCATCCGAGCAGTGAAAGGATGGACCATACCATGAAGATCGCATGGACCAAAAATTGTAACAATCAGGTGAGTGACATATATGTGTCTGAATGTGTCTCTGTGTCGATGTATGCGTCTCTGACTGGTGCAACCTAGTTATCAAGTCAATGAGATCTCGAAACTCAAATTGCAAAGAAATTAAATAAAGAACACTCACATGAACAATGGAGTAGAGAGGGAGAGAACTTTTATTGATATCATTCTCTTCTCTTACAAAAAACCACACTTAGACGAATATTCGAATGACTAACTCCTACAACACCACCACCCTTTTATAGATCCTAAGGAATCCTTAATTGAAATCTCTACATATAAGAGAATCGATCACAATTTATTACAAACTGATCTAATTCTTCTTCATATGGCAAAAGCTTAATGAAAAGCAAAAATGGAAAGCAATTAAATCTCTAAATCCAACCTATAACTTTAATCATATCAATTACACCCTCATCACATATTTAAATCAGCCTCCTCTATCTCCTAAAACTAGTAAATTATAATTCCAAAATTTGTAAAAAAATCAGCACATGTTGGACCCTAGGGTGGGCCTAGATGGGCTTAAGTGGGTTGGGCTCTACAATGGGCTTGGATGAACCTAAGTGGGCCATGGGCCTGGATCATTCCCCCCAATTGGAAGGGACTCGACTCTAGGGAGTTGGATGCTTTATACAAGTAGTAAAGGTCCAGATTCTTTTCAGTTTGCGACACTCATTCAACTTCTTCCTTCTTTTTCTTTGGAAGTCGTTTATCCATATCGACAATGGCTTCATTTTACACGTCAGATGCCTCGCCATGGTACTAGAATAAGTCTGCTACATTGAAAATCAGTGAGATAAACAAGTCATTTGCCAACTCGATTTCACAAGCATTGTTATCCAACTTCATCTTGACTCGACATGGACCAATCTTCTTAGATTTGAGCTTATTCTAAGTTCCCCTCGAAAACCTTCCTTTACAGAGATAGACTATAACCAAGTCATTGTTGAGGCACAAAACCAGTTGCGCACCCGTGCAACAAGTATGTGTTGCGCGACCATGCAAAGGGTTGTGTTGCGTGACTGTGCAACTAAAGAAAGAAGACAAAACAAAGGGTTATGTAGCTCTAGGGTAAGGAAGTAGAACGAGATTGGAAGATCAGTGGCACAATCGCACAATATGCATCTCACGCAACATGTATGAGTTGTGCGACCGCACAACAAAGAAGTGTTGTCCACCCGCACAACAATATTATGTTACACGTATTTGGGGCTTCACATGTGTGAATGTTTATAAATACCCCCTCACCATTCTCATTTGGGGACTTGGAATATTTGAGAGCTCTTGGAGCAAAAGAATCGTGGAACTCAGGTATTGAGAAGTCTGCGGGTGGAAGAATGAGAAAGGAGAAGAATCAAGGATTGAGCCTCTTGCACGACCGTGCAACAGCTGTCCCGCGCAAATGGTTCAGTAAAGTTGTTGCTGCTTGCATAATCAAGCTTATGGATTATCAATTCAAGTCTTTTGGATTGCGTATCAACATGAATCAAGGGCTTCAAACTTGCACAATTCTCCTGTCATTTTGACAGACACTTCTACATGGCCGAAATGCTGCCGAAATTACTGCTTTCAATTATTATTTAACATTGTATCATTAGTCATACTTTGTTTTAGAATCAAGCGTAATGAATAGGAATGTAATAAGAATCCATATTAATGAAATAACTGATGATGAGTGTTCTTTTATTCAAGTCACTTTGTTACTTTTAGAATGCAGATATTTCAAACCCCAAAACACATTTTTGACCGAAACAAAATGGTAACTCCACTAGGGATCGAACTCGAAGTCTCTGGTTGGAATATCTACCTTCAATGATAACAATGAAACAATTGAAGAATACTTGTCATCAAAAGGCACTGAAAAGGCACCAAAATGGCCACTCTCGACAAGAACATTCCTCCTTTCAACTCTAAAACAAAGTACAATTTTATTAGATTTGGATAATTAATGATGGCCTGTTTTGAAACTCAAGTACTCCATTCTTGTACAATCATAATGGCTTCTCTCCCAGCTAATGTGATCATTTATTTTACACCCAACGGGTTCACCGTGGACTATGTCAGCGATACTAAAACATCACCCAAAAAGGCACCGAAGAGGGTCTAGCGAGCCGCAATTCGGAACAGACAACCGCGAACGATGGCAGGAATGATATCCACCTCACCCACAGCGTATAAAGACAATGAAGGATGGACAGTAGTGACATCTAGGAGAAGGAAAACTCAATCCCCTCCTATGAGAAGCCTGGTTCCATTGTAAAGAGTAAAGGGTCGATCACGCATAATATCAAAAAGCACAACCCTGCCTTAGCGCCACCCTCACTTTATCCTAGAGGGATCGAAAGGGCTCTTTTAGCTCCACAAGATTTTCCCACTCTACCTGTCACAGCCCCATCGAAAGCCCAAAAAGGAGAAAGGAAAGCTATCCTGACAAGTAAGCCTTCGCCCTCGATGTCGGTCGCGACGACCCCGGCACAAGCTTTCGCACCAAATATGTTTTGTTTAGGGCCAAAAAATTCCCTGAAACAGCGAAATGTCAATTTCGAGTCAAGCATAGGTTCATTCTCCTTGACACCCCCGATGACAGCCTATCCCCCTCATCTTTTCTAAAGAATTTATTTTCTCATTACCTTGACTGATTCGTTTGGCTTGGAGATCATCACACTGCTAACGAGTGATGGAAAAATTTCACAGCTACTAGCTTCACCTTCCGATTATCCGTGACTTCCTTGTACTCAGAACACTTTTTCTACCTTGCTTAGCTGATTGATGAAGTCATCAACATGCAACTAGCAATGGAATTCCAGAATTTCTACCTTAATTTTGAGCTCTCTATCACGTCCCAACATTTGAAGAATTCAATCATTAGTAATGCAAGGGCATTTTCACACCGGGCTCGAGTGGGGTTGCCTGTGGGATGCGAGGACACACTTAGGGTGGGAGGCCCATGTGAGGAGGGTGGCTCGTGTGAGGCGGTACCCATGTGATTTGGGGCCCACGAGGGGGGTTCGACCGAGGTCCTAAACCATGAGATGTGAGGCCTGGGCCATGAGATAAAGGGATTGATTCGCCACACTCTAACAGTTTGAGCTTTTAGAGCAAGTGGTTAATTGTCCTGCATCAATTAGTGTCTTCATAAACTGAGGCCACCCATATTTGGTTAGAACCTAGATGGGAACCTCCCCTACATGTCCACGTGCTTCAACTTGGTCTCCGAATTCCCTCCATTCTGAAGCTCTCCCACTTGATTAGTGAGGTTTCCTACCACATGCATGAGTTGATACACTCACTCTGTGAGTGTGCGGATCCCAAACTCTTCCTGTGTCACCCCTTTTTAAGCCATTAGAAGATGTAGACTCAAAAAATCCTAAAGACAGCCTACTCTGATACCCAAATAGTGCAACCTGATTATCAAGTCAATGAGATCTCGATACCTAAATTACAAAGAAATTTATTTAAAAGAGAGAGAGAGAGAGAGAGAGAGAGAGAGAGAGAGAGAGAGAGAGAGAGAGAAGGAAGACTTGCAAGAACAATGGAGTAGAGAGGGAGAGAATTTTATTGATATCACCCTTTTCTCTCACAAAACTTAAAGAAGCCACACTTAAAAAAAATATTCAAATGACTAGCTACTATACCACCACCTCCCTTTTATAGATTCTAAAGGAATTCTTAATTGAAATCTCTACAACTAAGAGAATTAATCACAATTTATTACAAATTAATCTAATCTTTCTTCATATGGCAAAAGCCTAATGAAAAGAAAACATGGAAATCAATTAAATCTCTAAATCCATGTCATATCTTCAATCATATCAATTACAGCCTCATCACATCTTTAAATCAACCCCCCATATCTTCCAAAAATAGGAAATTATAATCCCTGAATCTACAAATAATCAGCACATGTTGGGCCCTACAGTGGCTAGGGTTCTATGTCTTTATGGACCCTATCGTGGGCCTAGATGGGCTTACGGAGGTTGGGCCCTACAGTGGGCTTGGATGGGACTAAGTGAGCCGTGGGCTTGCATCATTGACTAATCAAGTGACACATCCACATATTGGCTGTCTTCGATTAGATGAGTCACAACTGCTTAATTAGAGACAAGTGACATGCAAGGTTGATGTAATCATTTCTCCTAGAAACATTAGAATTTTGTAGTTGGTAAGAGACACTGAATAGAAATGATTGAATCCTGCAAGGGGTCACAACAACGTCTGTTTCAGGTTTTTTAGAATACAAAACGTGTGGAAAATTTTGGTGTGACGTTGAGCTGTTTGGAAGCTCTATTTTTCTAAAGGAAGCTTTGTCCAGGGTTTTCAATATGAGATATCCTACCCAAAAGCTTGATAATTTGGAACTTCATCAGCTTGTAGATGATTCCACACATTTGTGAATTCGATAGGCTTAAACAAGTGCTTCAATTTGCACTGTTACAATTGTTTTAAGGATTGCACACAAAATAACTATGTTATGAATGTCTTGAAGGCTAGGGCAGTTGATTCATGCGTCAACCCATGTTATAAGTTTCCACCCAAAGATTAATTAATTATGGTCTTCCAACTCAAATGTGAGACTAACACCGGAGTATCAGAAAGGCAGGAGGCACAAAAACCAAGTGCTAGATGAAGTCACCACAAACAGATGCTATAAAGAAGAGTTCATCAATCTTCAATTTCCATAATTAACCAAGACAGCAATTTTGCACAAGACAGGAACTTCGTGCCTGGATGTTCGTTTTGAGAATTCTCCAGCAACTTTTGAAGGTCATTCCAAGATCTACGATGACTATTTTTCTGCATTCTTTGAAATTTCATTGTTTTAGGCAGCAAATTATTGGTCAAAAAAAAAAAAAAAAAAAAATCTTGGCAAGAAATTTATGAAGAAAACCATGATGAATTTTGAGTATTTACGGAACTTTTGATATTTTTAAATTGTGGTTAGGTTTAAAAGTTGGTTTTACTGGATTAATTATTGATATAGAAGCTAGTTTGGGTTTCATTTAGATTTGCTTATGGAAAGATGTAAGGAGAGAGAGATAAGAAATAATGGAAACATTTGTCCAGCGACTTGATGTTTTTTAGTCACTCTACTGTGCATTCAGGGCTCATGTGCTTGCTATTTTAAGAGGCTTACCCAGGTTCTGCTCTAAGAAACATGGGCATTGATAGTGATTGGTGTTTGTATCATTTCCTAATCAAATGCTGATTTCGCAGCATGGCCAGATATTTCCTGCATCGGGTTTATCCTAGACGAGAGAAAGCACCATCGTACACTGGATTGTTCTAAAAGGACAATAGAGAGGCATTCCCTGATACTAGATAACTAAATTAGCTCATATGCCTTTCCTCAGTTCTTTGGGGTTTTCCCAAATTTTGACATACAACCAATTCACAAACTTTTGAAAGGTACATTTTGCACAACATGCAGGAGCTCTTTAGCTTGTTGGTAACAAAGAATTTCATCATCTGCAGACTACATAAATAAAGTCATGTAAAGTAACACTCAGTGGGCCATGAGTCCTTACACTTTGTAGAGCCTCCAGTTTCCTCTGCAATGCTTCATGCTCAGCTTTAATACGAAAAGGAACACCATCCTTTTGGAACACATTGTTCTGTGCCATGTCCTCGTCAATGTTGTTGACCGTAGTAGCAAAAGGGTGGTTGGTTGGAATCCATCTAACTGTATCAGGGTCAACATCTGGTGGCACTGGATCCCCTTCCTTGAGGAAAACAGTGGGTCTCTTCCACTGGTATGCACGTGACCTTCTTTTCTGATGGATCGATTGTTGCTCTTCAGTAAGGGTAACTGGCGCCAAGCGATAAACCTTCCCGCACATTTCCACAGTTGAATTGCTCTTACCAACCTTCACCAAGGGGTTATCAAAAGGATCTTCATACTTGAGGGGCCTTGAACTGTGAACAAGTGTGCAATGCAAAATAATATTATTATCCATACAAGAAATTTCATTGCAAACTGAAACTTCGAAATTTTAGAATCCAAATTTTGGCATACAAGGTATCCCTCAGCAGATCTATCAACATTCCTACAGCAGCGCATACCACATATTCTCTTCTGATACATGGTTGTCCAACCATGAAGTTTGCATATTAATTTTGACAATACAGAGGATTCCATAGTCTGCGTAGACTGCATATTTTCTTTCTTTCTTTCTTCTTTTCCTCCATAGATATCACAAAAACCTCTTCTCCTTTCAGGTTAAGCATACGACTAATTTCACAAGATAATTAATGAAAACAATGTTGAGAATGCAAGGAAATCCACTGCCTAACTTTGAAAGATAAGGAATACAGTTTGGATGCCACACTTCATTACTTCGAAAGATTGAAGTTCGGATGCAACACCAGTACACCACACATAGATTACATTGACTAAACTAGAACTTAAAGAACAAAACCAACCATATAAATAATATGATAGAAGTACAGAATGACGTAAAATAACTAATGGAGTTGTGAGTAGGATCAAGACATGAAAATTAGGGGTGATTTTGATTCAACTATCATCTATATACTTGATAGCGGGTGCACTACTCATGCTTATAGCGGATAAGGAAAGCTCACCAAATCATACAAGTAAACATCAAAAGTAAAGAATAAGTACGCATTCTGCTTCTACATGGAAATTATGATTATTAAAAGTTCATTAAATATGTCTAGGACAAACTACAAAGGAACATACAAAGGGTTTGGGAACATACATGCCTCTTCTATCAGATCTCAACTGGCCTCGCTTCACAAGATCAGCCACAGATCCATGCTGACTATACCTTGGCTTCCTGGCTAAAATTTGTCTTACAGCAATCACCAAGAATGCAATTGCAACAAATAATCCAATCCCTGAGTTTGTGCTAATGCATCTTTTCATCTGGAAACAAGAACAAAAGACCAAAAGAGTGAACAGGAAACTGAAGGATGAAGAAAAATATACAAGTAATCTAGCTCAGTAATTCATCATAAAATCAGTTACAAGAAAATACAGATCATGACTTCAAGATACTAACATTTTAATCGATTAAAATGCGAAAGAATTTCCCTTTGAACCAAAAATAGACTCCCGGTTAATGATAGCTTATATGAAAAGAGTTGTCAAATATTATAGTCCAAATACTAGAAACTTCATCATTTCTAATCAGATTGATGGAAAACTCACAAAGTTCTAGAACTGGTCAGAATAATCCTTAACATGTCAGAATAATTGGCTTTGCATATGTTTGAATCATTATGGACTTATGGTAACGTAGAAGTACCTTACAATCAAAATCATAAGCAATGTTTGGTATCACACAATGTATCACAACCCTGGGATACAGATACATATCGGTTATCGCATGGGAGATATCGTTTGTATCGCGTAATTTATCGCACTTTTTGGGAAACATTGGGAAAATGGTTGTTTTTCAATGAAACTTAAGGGATTATTAAAGAAGACCTTAATACACACTTTTAAATCATAAAATCTCAAAAAAGAAGTGCACATAGTAGGTTTCCTTTGTATAAGGTCCTAAGTTATGCGTTGTCTGATTGAACTAAGGCAACTATATTCAAATATGATGCATAACATTTATAAATGTATCAAGACATAATACAGGAAACGGTGGTAATCGACCATTATAAACCTTTCATGGGCCACAAAAGCTTTGGATCAAGCTGATATTTGTGTGGTCTCTCCATCCAGGTCTTTGTGACATTACCAACAGGTTGGATGGCAAATAAAAATTCCAATGGACCCCATGAAGTTTCAATGGTAGGGATTCAATCAATACTGTTAACTGTGTTATGGTCCACCTAAGACTTGCACTTGCTTCATTTTTTGGATCATGCCCAAAAATGAGCTTTCAAAATGGACGGGGTGTGTGGATGTAAGGCACATACATTATTGTGGGCTCCACAATTAGGGATCCACTGAGAGGATCCAAGGATCCACCGAAACAACGCCCGGAGTGGATGCGGATTTACTACAAAATCCTTTCCCAGGAAGTTCCTACGCTGAGAACCTAGATGGGGCCCACCGTGATGTTTTTTTATGAATCCACCTTGTCCACACATTTGGCCTGATCATTCTAGGACATGAGGACAACACTAAGCCGAATCTAAGAGCCAAGTGGGCCACACAAGAGGAAACAGTGGGGCTTGAGCAACTACCATTGAGCCATTCGTATGGCCACAGAAGTTTTGTATCGGGCTAAGCTTTTAGTGTTTTTAGTTCATCCCAGTGGGAATGACCTTATAAATGGTTTGGATGTCATATAAACATCAAGCTGGAGCCCAGAAAGGTTTCAACGGTAGGAATTTCTTTCCCTAGTTTTCCCTCTCATATGGCCCACTTGACTCTTAGATTTGTCACAGTTTTGACCGCATGTCCTAAAATGATCATGCAAGACGGATGGACGGGGTGGATTCATCACAAAAATCACAGTGGGCCCCACATAGGTTCCCAGCACAGGAACTCTGAAATCCACATCCGCCCCGAGTTGGGGTACTCCCTCAATCTGTGCGGGAGTGAATAAGGTGTTACCTAAGGAATAGCTTAGTGGGTGTTACCCCTACCGTGTGGCTCATATGGGTGATATTTTTATATATTCACGTCGTTCATCCATTTTTCCAACCCATTTGAGGATGGGGTTTCAAAAATTATGCAAATCCAAATCTCAGGTGGACCATACCACTAGAAACAGTGGTGATTGAGTGCCCCACCATTAAAAATTCCAAAGAGCCCATTGTAAGCTTTTAGTAATGTTTATTTGCAATCCAACCTGTTGATAATGTCAAGAAGATCTAGATGAAGGGAAAATATAAAGATCAACTTGATCCAAAACTTTTGTGGCCCACAAAGTTTTTAATGGTCATTCATCACTATTTCTAGTGGTATGGTCCATCTGAGATTTGGATCTACTTAGGGTTTAGTATCACGTCCTAAAATGAGATGGAAAAACATATGGACGGCATGGATATATTTTTAAAAAATACATCATGAGGGGCCCCACACGGTTAGGGTAACACCCACTAAGTTGTTCCCGGGGTGACATCTAATCCGTTCTCAGTCCCCCCTGCACACAAACAAGCGATGTGAGTGGAACCCTGACTATGGACCCCACCATGATGTACGTCTTGTATCCACACCATCCATCCAGTTGGAGAGATCATTTTAGGGCATCAGCTAAAGAATGAGCCTAATCCAAAGATCAAGTGGACCACGCCACAGAAAACAGCGGGGACAATCCGCCCACCATTGAAACTTGAAACCTTCCTAGGGCCCATCACAATGTTTATTTGTGATCCAACTTCTTCATAAGTCCAAGAAGATATGGACTAAGGGAAAACACAAATATCAGCGTGATCGAAAACTTTTGTGGCCCTCAAGCAGTTTTTAACAATAAGTGTTCAATCCCCACAGTTTTCTATGATGGGGTCCACCTGAGCTTTGGATCTACCTCATTCTTTGTTTCATGACCTAAATTGATATCTACAAACGTATGGACAAAATGAACATTAAGGTGGGCCCCACCATAAGGGTCGCACCGTCTTAAATGCACCAAAGTCACCTAAATTCACTCCTTAGTTAAGGAGAAAGTCGACAAAACCCTTGGGCTTCATCTTCTTCTCTATAGGCTCCAGAAGGTCCTGCAATTTCAAATCTGTTCGAAAGCCCAAAAATCTCGCCCGAATTCCATCCTTTTTTCCAAATACCTACAAAAATCCCCCAAACCTCACCAAGAATCTAATTTTTTTTTTTTTTTAGAGAATTTCTCTCTGAAAGAAAGAAAAGAAAAAAAAAAAGGTTTTAAGGTTTTCTTACCTGATCTGGCAAGATCGACATTTGACCCACCAAATCCAATTGAAGGCGATTCCTGATGCAGATCTTGAGGTAAGAGAGATTTTTTTATATACTTTTTCTTTTTTCTTTTTTTTCAAATTTGTGGGGTAGTGGAGAGGATTTTGCCTCATATCGCTGAAAACAATGCCTGCTTTATTGATAGGAAAGGTCGCTGGCTACAAAAAGATGTCATGGTAGGTGGCTACAAAAGATATCATCGATATTGACTGATATCGACAATATTGTGTGTAAAATCAATGAAAAATCCATGATGAATTGCGATATATCGTCGATATTTTGCGATATCATGCGATACATCACACGATACACAAAATTCCTTTTTTTCTTCTTCTTTTTTTTTTTTTTCATTTCTGAGCGAGTTCTACGGAGTTTCATATCGCTGGCCAACGATAACAATAATCTTGGCCAATAGTATTGATATTACGAACATTGATCATAAGTAAATGACAGTTTTGTCAATTCATTAAACTTGGAATTATTTATTACTATTATTATTTTTATTTTTTTTTCACCAGCATTGGTAAAAAGAGACAATTAGCAGGAGCAACAAACAGAAATTAGTTAATGTGCCACATTATGGTCATGAGATTCCAAAATAGGAGGGGCTCCCAAGCAGTGTTTAAGTTATCGGCGAAAAGTTGATAATATCGATGTCGGCAGCGCTGCGACACCGAAAACCCCTTTTTTCGTTTCTCTGCTAGTTGTCGACGAAATATCGCCGATTTTTTGGATATGGACGATATTATCGGAATATTTCATTTCTTTCTAGATAATCAACGAAATATCGGGAGATATTATCGAAATACGGGCGATATTATCGGAATATCGATTGTAGCCACCAACCACACAACATATCACGAGAAAAGTGTAGCTAACTACCTCTTTTCTTTGAAAAATATCGGGCCTAAAATTAAGTGAATAAATCAGAAGAAAAATCGAAATATCGGGGCTGAAATTGCATGAATACGTAAAAATTGGGGGAAAAAAATTCATTGTGATTTTTGTACCTGGGTAATTGGAAGTCGGAACAGGAGCTTCTCGATCGACAGAGCCGGTACACATACGCCAAAGGTAAGAAATATCTCACCATCTCCCTCTTCGGTTTCAGTTGAAAGCTCCATGTCGCAATTTTGACGAAAAATCAGAGATTTGAGCGAGATTTACTCTCGATTTGGGATGATTTAGGGATTTCAAATCTCCCGCAAAACCCATCTTATCTCACCATGTCCCGTAAAACCCTTCTTTAGGGTTTTTTTTTTTTTTTTAATTTTTTCCCTCGAGCGAGAATCCTGCATTGGCCCTTTCTCGAGTTTTTAGTGGGAAATCGGATTTCACACTAAGTTATTCAATACGCTATTATCGTACTGAGTAAACTCAGTTGGGCGTGGGCCCACCTTGAATGTATGTGGTCTATCTACGCCATCCATCTGTTTTTCCATCTAATTTAAGGGGTTGAGCCCAAAATTGAAGCATGTCCAAAGATCAAGTGGATCATACCATACGAAACGGTGGGTATAATGATTTCAACCGTTGAAACCTTTTTAGGCCCCACAGCGATGTTTATTTGTCATCCAACCTGTTCATAAGATCATACAAACATGGATGAAGGGAAAATACAAATATAAGCTTGATCCAAAACTTCTGTGGCCCCCAAGAATTTTTCAACGGTAGACGCTCAATTCAACTGTTTCCTGCGGTGTGGTCCATTTGAAGATTCTATATATTTCATTTTTAGGGTCAAACCCTAAAATTATCTGGTAAAATTGATGGAAGGAACGGATCAAATACATAAATCAAGGTGGGCCTCACAGAGTTTACTCACTGCACAATCCGCTAGAGTGTAGCAGATGGGCGTGGATTAGGTACTACCCGGCCTATTCGGAGCTCAAGACAGGGGGAGGATCCAAGGGCCACTGAGGGACCACCGTGATGTATGAATCTTATCCACACCGTCCAACCATCTTTTCATATCATTCTAGGACCAAAAATAAAGCATATCAAAGGCTCAAGTGGACCACACCCTAGGAAGCAACGATACTAAGGATGCCCACCGTTGAAACCTTCCTAGGGCCCACTGTATCGTTTATTTTACATGCAACCCCTTGATATGGTCATATACACCTGGATGGAGTGAAAAACAAATATAATCTTGACCTAAAACTTCCGTGGTCCCTAAGAATTGTTCAACAATAGTAATTTAATTACCACCATGTGGCCCATTTGAGATTTAGATCTTATATATTTTTGGATAATGTTATAAAATAATATGAAGAAATGAATGGACGGTGTGGATAAATTTCATACATCACGGTGGGCTCTCAGTGGCCATCGGATCCTCTGCCTTAATCCACATCGCAGGGGATATGGTGAGATCCCGGACTCATCGAAAGCAGATTGGCTGGTGTACCACACACCAGTGTGTTGACGTCACCAAGTTTTGTGGGTCCCATCATGAGGTATGAGTTATATCCAAACCGTCCTTCCACTTGGTGAGCTCGTCGTAAGTCTTGATTCGAAAAATAAGACAGATCCAAAAATCAAGTGGACCGCACTGTAAAAAGCAGTGGAAGATTGAACGCCCTACCATTGAAACCCTTTTGGGGTTCACAGAAATTTTGGATCAGTATTATATTTATTTTTTCTCTTAATCCAGGTCTATGTGACCTCATGAACAGATTGGATGGAAATTAAACGCTAAGGTGGGCCCTACGAATGTTTTAACGGTACAAATGTATGTGGTTTATCCATGCTAGTATGTTACCGAGTAAACTCAGCTAGGCCCACACCACTGTGAATGTATGTGATTTATCCATGTCGTCCGACCATTTTTCCAACTCACTTATGGGGCTAAGACCAAAATTGAAGCATATCCAGTGCTCAAGTGGACCATACAACAGGAAACAGTGGGAATAATGATTTCCACTGTTGAAACTTTTCTAGGCCCCACAGTGACGTTTATTTGTCATCAGACCTGTTCATAAGACCATACAAACATGGATGAAGATAAAACACAAAAAATTAGCTTAATCTGCATCCCTATGGAAGCGGGTACGTACGTGTTGTGTGAGGACGCAAATTGCGTACTGAGTAAATTATGTGGGGTCTACCTTGATTTACATATTTTATCCACTCCGTCCATCCATTATAACAGATAATTTGGGGGCTTTAGCCCAAAAACTAAGTACATCCAAATCTCGAGTGGCCCTCACCATGGGAAATAGTGTGAAATGAAATTATACCGTCTAAAATTCCATGGGGGCCACAGAAGTTTTGGATCAATCTGTTATTTGTGTTTTTCCTTAATCCATGTCTTTGTGATCTTATGAATGGGTTAGATGACAAATAAACATCACTGTGGACCCTACCAAGGTTTCAACGGTGGAAATCATTATTACCACTGTTTCCTGTGGTGTGGTCCACTTGAGCTTTGGACATGCTTCAAATTTCGGTTCAGCCATTAAAATGAGCTGAAAAACAGATGGACGGAGTGGATAACCCACACACATTCACAGTAGGCCCAACTGAGTTTACTCAGTACGATAAACTCAGTAGCAATCCGATTTTGTCTTGCATGCTGACGCTCCTCGAGGTCCCGAGTTGTACGAATGGTTCAAGGGAGATCAAGGTTACATGGCCATCCATGATATATGTGACATATCCATGCCATCCATTTATGTTACCAAAACATTTCGGGGAATGAGCCAAAAAATGAGGAAGTAGATTGGCCCACCCATGCGATTTTAAGGTTCCCCGTGTGCTGGATCATACTTTCCTTGAAGTGGTCTACACCAAATGAGGCAGGTACATAGTTTCTTATGGCGCGGTCCACTTGAGCTTTGGATCTGCCTCATTTTTGGGCTCGTGCCCTAAAATCAATTCACATAGTGGATGTACGGTATGGATAGGGAACATACAGTGCACTGGCCCCACATTTATTTGATAGATGTTCTGATTTTAGTGTTATTACCTATTTACAGTGCATTTACTGGGTGATTGGAAAATCAAACAGGCCCTTAAGGTTTGGATATGCTTCATTTTTTACAATATGCCATTAAATTATATGTTAAATTGATGGACGGAGTAGATAAAGTACACAAATCATAATAGGCCCCATAAAGTTTACTCAGTACGCAATCTGCGGGCTCTTTCCTCAATTGTAACTTATATGAAATTTTGATTTGATCTAACATCTTAGCCCTTGAAATGATTTGGGCTTATTACACTGAATACGAACCGATGCACCTTTTTTTTGTTGATTATTGCAAATTTGTATACTACTAGGGAGCAAAATGTTGTCTGGATCGAGAAAATGAGGAGCAAAGGACATTGGGTGGAAACATATATGGCCTTTGGAGGGGAATAAATATGGAATCATATGTAACTATTTTGGCCAAGTGATACAGAGTGGGGAAGTGTCTAGGTTAAAGGAACATTTGGCAGGGGGATACAAGAATGCGAAAGACTGTCTAAGTGTGACAAAGTTGGTGAGAGAGAAGATAAGAAGAGTGTTGGCTGAAGCGAAGTTACACAAGCTACAACAAAAGGATTGGAAGATGGATCTGCGGGATGAGCTACGAGGCACAGGACGAGGCCTAGGTGCTATCGACGAGCAAGATGACAACGACGAGGAGGGGATCGCATATCCCGGTGACTGTGTTACGGCTCGAGATAGGAGGGAGTTCAGACAAGCGACTCATGAGTCTCGGACATCAGAGTGAGAGGGGGAGCAAAACAGACGGTTTGATGAGAGTAGGCCGTCGTTTGGGACGTCCTGACATGATGTTGGTGGGAGCAGCAGATGGTTTGAGGGAGGGCATGGCCTACAACGCATGCAAAGCGCTCGTGTCACAGATGCCCCCATTGCAGGCGTTAATCAAAAGATATTTTAAAAAAATATGTGGAAGGGGCTCAGGGAGAGTGGGGGGCGCTATATCTAGGTGGTTCATCTCGAGCCATGTACCAGCAAATGTAACAGTCAATCCTCATTTCAAAAATATGATTGAGGAGGTGCAGCATGCCGGGCCTGGCGTGAAGCCTCCCACGCCACAGGAGATTCTTGGCGTCTACCTCGATCGGGAGCACGAGGAGATGCAGGCTTGGGTACATGGACTCAAGCCGAACTAGAAGCAGTACAGGGTGACAATCTGTGATGGGTGGACGGGACCCACGAAATTGTCCATTATCAATTTCATGGTGTACTGTAGAAGGCAGCCCGTTTTCCTCAAATCTATTGATGCATCAGCCAAAATAAAAGATCATGAATACATATATGATCTCCTAAAAGGAGTGACTAAGGATGTTGGGTCCAGAATGTTGTCCAAGTTGTGACAAACAATGGCAGTGTGTTTGTTAAGGCGAGGAAGAAATTGATGAGGAAGTACAATCTCTATTGGACCCCATGTGCGGCACACTGCATTGATTTAATGCTTGAAGAGATAGGCCAGAGGGATTCTGTCAGGAGGACCATCCAGGATACGAGGAGAGTGACAAACTTTATATACAATCACTCATGGTTCTTGGCTGCAATGTGTGAGTGTTGTGGAGGGGATATCATTAGACCAGGCGACTTCATTGCCCTCGACAACTTATACAGGCACTGCGTGGGTCTCAAAAATTTGTTCAAATCTGAGAGATACTTCGAGTGGAATCAGAGGAAGACTGAGGGTGCAAAGAACGTTTCGAAGATAGTGCTTTCCGATTCTTTCTGTGATACAGGTAACAATGTTGTTTCCTTCCTGCATCCAATCTACAAGGTCCTACGAGCCGTAGACAATGAGATGTAGCCTTCAATAGGGTCAATGTATGAGCTTATGAGAATTATGAGAGAAGGGATAATGACTGCAATCCCTAGTTCATATCAATGGGTGATCAATATCATCGATCATCGACGGACCGAGACTCAAGCATCCACTCTACCAAGCTGATAAGTTTGTTACGTTTACCTATCTTTTTTATCACTTGCACAGTTGCACTTGCACTTTAAGCATCACTTTTGTTTGCATGTTAATACAATTGAGTAACTACTAGTTGGGTTTTAGCATACAACCTGAATCCCAAATTTCTTTATAAACGTCAACTCCATGAGAATAATGATTTGACGATGGACGTCCACGAGGTGTTCAAACGATTGTTCCTAGAATTGATAACGCAAGCAGATTTCGGTAACCAGGTAATGCAATAAATTTTCTTCCTTATAGCCTCTAGAAATATGGGTGATTAAAAATAATAACCTGTGAATCCGTGTTTACAGTTGTTGCGGTTTACGGATGCTAAGGGTACGTTCTCATCCGCACTAGCAAAAACATCGACTGAAATGATGATGTTGTATGAGTATGGTAACATAATTAGATAATTGCATTTTTCGTTTAAACTTCAAACTAAAACAAGCTCCTCATGAATATATGGGTGAGTGGTGGGCGATGTACGGAGTCGACACGCCCGCACTGTAGTTATTGGCAGTCCGTGTTCTTACATAGACTATATCCTCTTCACCGTGTGAGATGAACTGAAGCACATGTTCACTCATGCACACAAGCAAGAGGAACAGGCTGGCATATGAGAAGTTACAGAAGCTCGTTTATTGCCACTACAATATGAAGTTAAGAGAGAGTCAGTTGCAGGTAGACCGCGACATGGAGGAAAATTTGGACCCGCGAGACCTGTTGTCTATAGGTACCATGGCACAGATAGGTGATGATGTTGATGACCCACTTTATGACTGGGTAAAATCAGCTGATTTAGATGATGCGAAGGGAGGCCCTACTCCACAAGTAGCTGAGGGAGCGGTGTCTCTGGGTATCAATGTCAATCAGGTAGTAAGCCAACAAAAGGCAGATACAGACTCATTTGACTCTTTGGTGATGAGTTTGGCACGTTCCAATGAGGGTGAAGAAGCATCTTCACGGCCCCTCCCCATCATCAAGTCGTAGTGATTGATGATGATGATGAGACTCAACCCCCACTCGACACTAGTCCTGATGACAACAACGACGACAACGACGACGATGATGATGAGGGGAGGGGACGGAGGCACCGACACTAGTATAGGTGGTACTAGTGAGGGTGGGGGTGGGGGTGGTAGGGGTGCACGACGGTTTAAAGCCAACGATCCGTTGGCCAGTTCACCGAGGAGTAGAGCTTTAACCATGCCACTCAGGACGAGGACCATGGATCTCGTCCACCATCCAGGGTGAGAGCATCAGAGCCCACATATATATTCGAGCATCGTTCGAAGAAGAAAGCCGGACGCGTCACGGCTGATGCTCTCACACGCAGCTTGTCATCTATGGATATAAGTTCAAATTAAGGGAGCTCCACCTCTGTCCCACCTTATGCTCATGGGGGATATCACGAGTATGGTCATGACAGTTCTGACATTCAGTCACACTCATCTACCCATGGGTACAGGCAGCCGGAAGATAGTTCTTCGAGTCATGACCCTTTAACAAGATGATATAGTACCCGTATGACTGGCAGCAATACTATCAAGGAGTCGAGGTTGGACTTGATCTGTTCCCTTAACACCCTGCTCAGCAAATGTCGTCGATGTATGTCACGCAATACCCACGTCTACGCGTACTCGTACAGTTTTGGTAGGATGACTATCAGAGGTACATAAGAGAGTTCCTCAATTGGTGCGAGCAGAGGATGACCTGGGAATAGTACTGCCAACACGTTGGGCAACAATACTACTCTCAATTACTACGGGATCCGGACAATTATTACGAGTCACTTCGTCACTCTATGTGGGGATGAAATATGGCCAGAAATGTGTATTTTTTTGAATTTATTTACTTTCGCATGTCTTAATTGTTTTAAGCTTGCATTTGTATTATATAAACTCATTTTGGTTACTATTTGAGTGATTTCTTACGACAACGCATGCCTTTTGGCCCCCATTAAATGGAAACTTATTATTTAATGCATTCTTTTTGCAATTTATTCATTCCTGAATATGTAAATATGTGTATTTAGGCATGTCCTGAAGTTTCACTGAAAAATTCCACCATTTTCTCCATGTTTCCCCCTTTTTCCTTGCATTTCCGGTTATCGGCGATAATAATATTATACCTTTATCACCGGCCAACGAAACTTGTAGCAATACCGATAACTCGAACACTGCTCCCAAGTAGAAAAGTCATGTAAAAACACACTGAACGAAATATTTAGTGGCCCAAGGACTAAATAAGTTGCACATCGTGATGCAATCCCTAGTCACATGCTTACAAAAAACTCTTCGCTTGGGTTGTCGGCCACAGAGATAAACAACTCGAAAGAATTCTGTGAATACAAAAGTGATCTTTCTTTCAATTAGATGCACAATTTGCATGGTAAGGACACAACACCTTTTAAAATGGTGTTGCGTCGAGTCTTCAACACTTGTTTGTATATGCATGTCCGACATTTGGACAAAGCACATATAAGAAACTAAGTTTCATGTTTATTGATGTTATCTTTTATTCTTTTTTATTATTCATTTTTGGAATTTTTTGCATATAGATAATTATAATATATTATTAAAATATGATATAATATTCTCCTTGACCCTGTTCCTAAATTTGTTTGGCTTTTCTTGGGCCATGCCTCATACTAGTTGTTTTATTGGTGGAGGTTTGGTCTAGCACCCAAACGAGGACCATTTGATCTTTGGTGGCGATTTTGTGCTTCTTTAGAAGGAATGAAATCATAGAAGCTTGCCTTTTGAAAAATAAATAAATAAGAAGTTTCTGGAATAACAGGTTTTTGCAATCATGTAATTGTTCAAAACGTTAGAAACAGAATTGTATATCGGGCATTAAACTATAGGGTGTTCACCGCAATGGAATAAGGGGATTTACATGAGTGGAGAATTAGTCATTGAAGGATAATTTCACAATACCATTTTGTGGCTTCATCTGAGGACCTGCATCAATGGAAGATAATTTCATATTTCCAAGATTAAAGCTTTATCTTTGAAGTTAGGAGTTGTTTTTTTCCCAATGGCATTAAGGGATGTGATGTGAACAAGGTTAAGAATACTCTTTCCAGATAAGGAGTGAAAAGAGAGTCATCCGTTGTCAGCCCCTAGCCGCCCCTCAGCTCCAGATGAATGGTTTAAAACACTGAGAGTTGTATCCTAGCTGATGGATGCTGCCCCATGCAAAACTGCTGCCAGTTGAAGCCAGGCATTGTATAACCACACACACACACACACACACACACACACAAATAAATAAATAAATAAATAATCACATCATGTTTGCTTCTAATGATCCAATTCCTATAATTGTTTGGGTTTGGTTCAACACGAAAATTCACATTTTAATTCTTTCAATATATTCTATTAATCTCCAGCACATAAGTTCATTAAAATTCAACCAAAAATGAGAAATTTACTTCACTGTATTCACAGTTCATCAAAATCCACTTAACTTTTTCGAGTTTGAAACAATATCTAGGGCATGGCAAAAATAAAACAGCCATGAAAGAAATATACCGTGAAAATAACAGGAGGAAAGGCATTGATCGTTCCTTTCAATCTGCGAACCAATATTTCCTTATCCAACCTCCATCTCTCCCTCTCAGACCCATTTCCTCCGACACGCCTATCATCGGAATTCTCAAAATCTCCCGCAGCCCTCAATGAAAATCTCTTCCTAAATCTCCAGCTATTCGATTTTACTCTATTCAAATCAAAATGACCTATCGTTTGGAACTCCAACGCATTCACGGAAACCTGGAGCTTCTTCGCATTGAAGATTACAAGCTAAAAAGGAGAAAATTAAGGAAAAGGCAGATAATTGAGAAAAATAATTTTAAATGGGGGAAATGCAGGGAAATTCATGGAAGGGATGGGAACTACCTGTGGAGAAGCGGATTGGGATTGGAGAAGCGAAAATGCGGTGGATATCAATGTCATTGCTGTTGGAAAATGTAATCCGCATGAGGAAGTTAGGGTTAGGGTTTATAGGGATTAGGGTTTTTTGGATTGATTGCTGAGAGTTTCTGATATTGACCGAATTCGATTCGTCGACAGAGATGCGTATTTATAGGTAGAAAACGAAGTAATTTCTTAGAATGCGCCAGGGTGCGCCATGCGCATGGTTGTTTTTCTGCAGGAGCAACGCTCCGGTATTTCTCGCTTGGCGAACAGGAAGAGAGAGGAATCAGGGGAGTTGCTTGATACTCTGGCAGCTCATGACTCTTGGTACACAAGCACTCCGGAACCGTACATGTGGCGTTCATTGCACCCAATATCAAACAGATTGCTGAACAAAACTACATCCTGATTTGGGAACGCTTCTTGAAATATGAACATCGAATATTTACATTTTTAAACCGTACAATGAATGTCCACACATCCAATATCCAGACAATCACGAATTTTTGTTTCATCGCACATTTAAACTTGGACTTGTGATTTTGATAGTTTGATGTAAGTTATTTGCAACTGCCTGTGTATCATCCATCGCACGGTTAGAGTATCAAAGTTTTTCTCGACCTGCGGATATGTATAATACAGGAAGGTTACTCGTAAGGAAAGCCGCACATGTACGTTGAGTCTTGACCGTTGGTTGTCCATGGATTTCAATGGCCTGGTTTTTGGGGCAGGGGATCTTCATGATACTTTCCTCTTACACAAGCGGCATATCGGTCGGAAAGATGGCACGGTGCCAGGATCCTCCGTTCCTTTGAGAGAGAGAGAGAGAGAGAGAGAGAGAGTGTGTGGACCATGAGTAGTAGAACACTCCTGACTGGCCTACATTTCTTGGTCCATTATTCTTGGTTGAAGTTTTGAGAGCCACCACCAATTTCATCAGGGCCGGTTGGGTCATGATAAAATAATGAGGAATGATCCACCATATAGTGGACTGTACGGATGGTATGATCTTTATAACTGTCTGTGTCGCACTGTGATTTTTTTTTTTTTTTTCTTTTTTTTTTCTTTTTTTTTTTTTACATCCACCATGGTTTTTTAGCCTAATAAATGATGATTCATGTTTTATGGCAACACAATTCCTGTTCATGGTGAGTGGAAACCTTCCATAGTATCTGGAGATTTTTTTTTTTTTTTTTTATGATAGACGTCACTTTTAACCAACGACTCTAACTAAGCCTTCAAATTTTTATTTTTCATTCATAAATGAATGTGGTATATATTAGTTTCTTTTTTTCTTTTTTTTTTTGACAAAAATACTCCTAATTTTTTATTATATTCTTTCATACACCACCACCACACTCATGCTATAGTGAAAAATTCCACCAATGGGTACTCGAACCTTTGACCAGGTGTTGAAACTCCCGAGAGTCTACCACTGGAGCAAGAGTAAGGACCCTTATTCCTTTCATTTGATTATACTAAAAAAATGCATCTTCTCTTCATTTTTCTTCCTAAAATCTTCAGTTGAATATCAGGTTATTGTCATTTTACATTTATAATCTTTCTCAGGGTTCTGTTAATTGCTTTAAATTGGTCATGTTAATAAAGTTGAAATCTTCTGGGTTTTGTTCACAAGGTTTTTTTATTTTGAAATCGTGTTTCACTTCACCACATTCTTCTTCTTTTTGAACTGTGTTTAACTGGAACAGCAGTTGTGGGAGCTAAGAATGAAAAATGAATGTGTTTTTTCACAGTGAAATTGACCAAGTTCTCTTTGAATATTACTATACTTGGTGAAATTGATAAGAGTATAGTAAAATTAACCGAGTTCTCTTTGAATATCTATGTACTCAGTAAAATTGACTGAGTATAAAGGAATTGATCAATTACAAGTGAAAATTGACCGAGTACAAGTGAATATTGATCAAGTAAAGGTGCAAATTCACCTAGTATAGATGAATATTGACAGAGTACATGTGAAAATTCACCAAGTACAAGTGAATATTAACTAAGTTATCTTTAAATATCATCGTACTTGATGAAATTGGCCGAGTACATTAAAATTCAAAGGGAACTTAGTCAATTTTACTATACTCTTTGAATCTATAGAGGAAAATTTCTCAATTTCTTTTAACCAAAAAACTTTAATGTGTAACGATTCGCTAAGAATATTTTGACATGTTTGTTTGCAGTTAATGGCTGCAAGAATCATCATATACTCTTATGGTGGGGAGTTAATATATGAAAATAATGGATACACATATAAGGGTGGAAAGTCAAAAAGTATTACTTTGAGTGTCGGTACTACATATGAGAAGTTTTTATCTAAAATGTTAAAGATTATTAAGACTACACCGAAAGATTATGATATTAGGATGAAAGTATTGTACCCTTGCTTAAACTAATCCATCCCTCTATCTGAAACGAAGACGGCGAAGACGTGCAAGTATTCTTGACAATACAGTCGGAGCATCCGAATGCATACATGCCTTTAGTCATAAAGACAGTGCAACGCATTAATAAGACCATACGTGAAGACCCCATTACTTGGAGTGGTGTTGAACATGATGTCATCATTAAACATGATGCCCCTGCAATTGGAAATCCACGTGAGGAATGTGACGTATGTGACGTTACCTGGGTAATTGACCTTAACCTGAAATGTGAATATATGGCATCACATTTATGATTACATGTGTAAGACCCGTGTCCTAGTCCGTACCGCTCCGTTAGCTTCTGCGGTCATTCCGGTCGAATTTCGGTAACCTTCGCACCGTATCCAACATTTACGCGCGAACCTAAGCTGGGTCCCGCACACCGACGTCGGCTCGATCTGAAACTTATATCATAGCGACCGCGCCGTCGCCGTGGTTCCAACGCCGTGACTTGCGCACCGAACCGATATCCAGGCCAGGAGATGTGGGCCTGCGTTCATTTCAAAGAAACGCCGCACGTTACGAATTTTGAGAGAATCTCTACTATATGTCCCATCAATCAATGTCAAGTACAAGCCTTACCCAAAGTACAACAATCCATCTCTACTTTTTTCAAAAGTCCACTCTCTCTCCACCTCACCATTCCTCTTTTTCTCATTTTCAACCACAACCATACTTCTTTTCACAAATTTCAAACACAATCCTAATTTCCTATCACTTTTTCTTACACCCACCACTCCATCCATCACTCTTAATATTCTCTTTCCTTAATTTACTCAAACATTCTCCCAAGCAATAAAAAACTTCATATGTCCAAGCTCTTCTCCAAAGCCAAGTGTGGCCCACTTTCCCTACCCTCTCATCTCTCATCTCAACTATTCATCTTTCATCAACCTCCATTAAAAGTGAAGGTAAGGAGCTAAGGAGTCCAAGGGAGCAAGGAGAAGACCGATAGGTGGGTGATCTACAGTTGTTTTCAATTTCAAGGGCCACTTGTTATGGGACCCACTTGATGTATGTGTTGTATCAATGGAGGGCCCATAGTGGCGGGGTCCCTCCTCCCTATCACCGTATATCTCTCTCTGTTTCTTTCCTCTCCCTAGAATGAAGTGGGCCCCACCAAATCATGTTAAATCCACTCCATTCATCAACGGTGAGGCCCACCACATTTTAGGTAAAATCCACTATCCGGTGGGAAGTCCTACATGTAGATATATATATATATACACACACACACACACACACACAATATATTATCTTTATATTATGTTTATATATAAATATACATATATATACATATAGTTGGTGGACCACGTCAACATGGGACCCACCACAATGCATGTGTTTATCCATGCCGTCCAGCGTCCAGGGACGCTGGACGGGCGTGGCTAGCATGGAGTGTGTATACTGACAGGGGTGTGTACTTGCAAGCTTACAAAAAAACGGGGGCCTTTTGGAGCGGGCTGTCCATGCAGTTCCCACCTTGATGTATGTATACAATCCAAGCCGTCCATCCTCCTCCTCAGATCATTTTAGCCGTTGAGCCAAACTTTGAGACCAATCTGATAAATCAAGCGGGCCATACCATAGGAAATAGAGGTATCACCATTGAAACCCACTTTGATCCTTCTATTCGCCAAAAACACATTGCATATTGGTCTCATTTCGTCGATCATGGGCCGTAGAATCCAATGGCTGGGTCGGATCGGACTGATGTGGGCCCTACCATGGAAAATCTGTAGAAAAACTATTTTCTTTAAAAAAAAAAGAGAAAAAGGAGGAAGCAGCGCTGACGTTGCTGCTGCAGCTGCCTGCGGCCGCTGACGGTGGGCTGGGCCTCATGGCCTTAGATGTGGGCCCCACTGTGATGCGTTTAAAAAATCAACGTCGTGCATTGGGTGGGCCCTTAGGGCAGTGGCCCCCCTGCCAAAAATCAGCTATATACGGAACTCAGGTGGGCCACGCCATTTAAAATCATGTGAAGACATGCCTAAACATATAAAAACACTTGGTGGGGGCTACCTGAAATTTAGATGTGGCTGAAACTTGGTCTGAACCCTCAGCCAAGTGGGACACACATAATGGGTGGGCTGGATTTGTGAACCACATTAGGGTGGACCCCCCTATCTACGAGGCCCTATCAACAGGTTGGCTGGTAAAAATAAAATAAAATTAGCGTGGGCCCTACCTTGGTCCACGCGACCTTATGAACTGTTGGATGGCAGATAAACATCACCGTGGGCCCCCTGGCCCACATGACTATATGAATAGTTTGGATGGCATGAACATCACAGTGGGCCCTACCTTGGTCCATGTGACCTTATGAATAGATTGGATTGCAAATAAATATTGTAGTGGGCCCAAGGTCCAAGTGACCGGCCCAAGGTCCAAGTGACCTTATGAACAGTTTGGATGGAAAATAAACATTATGTTGGGCCCTAGGCTGGGTGAAAAATAAACATTATGTTGGGCCCTAGGTTGGGTGGAAAATAAACATTATGGTGAGTCCTACTTAGAACCCACTTGTGTATGTATTGTAATCCACACCCTCCATTAGTGTGGGCTCCATCATGATGCATGTGTTTTATCCAAACCGTCCAACCATTTTGGAGATAATTTAAGGCCCATATTATGAGGCCCATTGTGATGTATGCAAGGCCCATGTGACTAGGCCCATGTTGATGCATTTGTGGCCCGTCATTGAGGCCCACCTTGATATATATATACGAGACCCATGTATGAGGCCCATTGTGATGTATGCAAGGCCCATGTGACTAGGCCCATGTTGATGCATTTGTGGCCCGTCATTGAGGCCCACCTTGATATATATATATATATATATATATATATATATATATATATATATATATATACACACACACGAGACCCATGTATGAGGCCCATTGTGATGTATGTAAGGCCCATGTGACTAGGCCCATGTTGATGCATTTGTGGCCCACCTTGATATATATATATATATATATATATATATACGAGACCCATGTATGAGGCCCATTTGATGTACTGGAGGCCCATGGGTCAAGGCCCTATAGGACGTACATAAGGCCCATTGTAGTATGATTCCACCATGGTATATGTGTTGATTTTATAGCGGGCTACACCTTGGGAGCAATGATGGTTTGATGTCCACATTGTAAGGATGATGTTGGTTAAATGTCCGCATTGTCACTCTCTCCCTAGGGCCCATTAATAGGCCCATACCTGTAGCATATAGTCCGTCTAGGCCCATATTCGTTTTGATTAGAACCCATCACCACATAACATGCTTAGTATAGATTCATGATTCATGATCATACGCATCATATGTATGCCTGATGTGAGGATTGATTGATCATTGCACATGCCTTCGGGTAGATGGTTTATGGACTCCCTGGTAGGCGGGGTTGCCCTACATGAGCGCGCAGTACGCGCAGGATTGTTGCATGTCTGATGGTATGATTCATGCACTTACATTCGTGTTATTGTGCTCATTGTATGCCCTAGTGACATCAGGGCCATAGCCTCCACAGACACATCGTGGGTGGCTGGACTGGATACCAGAAATGTTTGGTTCTAGCATATGGGCGCCATAAATGTCCCTGAGTGAAATTCCTAAACCCGATGGTACCAGAGGATGACTCCAACGTCGAGACCGAGTGGATATATGAGCGCACGACGGCCGAATACCAGGAGACCGCGTCTTTCACTGTGTCGTGGTCGGTTGGAAAGGGGTGTGGCCTTACTCGCCTGAGGGTAGGGGGCAATACTAGGCTGAGTTTGACCAGCTCGTGAATGGGTCCGTTATCGACGTACCGGATAGGTATTTGCAGACTATTGGCCAGGCGGATAGTGAGGTTTCTTACGCTCACTTGGACTGTACGGCTAGGAGAGCGACAGTGCCATTTAGAGTGTATTGAACCCCAGTGATTATCCAGAATGAGAACTGTACTGATACATGTTGAGGATTGGCATGCTTGAGTTGCATCTCGCATCGCATGGCCGTATTATGGCCAATGACATTCATATCTTACATAGCATAGCCTTGGTACAGCTAATTACATTCATGTACTCATCACCATGACTCCACATTACTCTGATCTTGCATTCTGAGCACGCTTATATTGCGCATACACTTACACCACCCTCTAAGCTTTCTATAAGCTTATGCACGATTGATGCCTGCAGGTGACGCCAGGACGCAGCCGTAACATAGTAGCAACAGGAGCGTGCAGTCAAGCCTTTGTAGTTTCTGTCATCACCATTATCTTGTATTTCCTTTTAGACACATTGTACTTAAAAGTTTTTGATCATAGAGGATTTTGTGATAGTGTTCTTATAGTTATTGTTCGTGTGTTATGCTTGGTTATGCTCATTACAATTAAACTGATGATTTGAAATCCTCCTTGTAGCATCCCAGGATCGGAACCTGGTGTATGGGTGCCGGGAGCCGAGAATGGGGTACTACGGAAGCTATCGGCGTTAGATTTGGCGATCGAAAATTTTGTGAGCCCGGTTTCTGAGTTTGGGGCGTGACAACATGTGCCTTCATCCTCCACCACCCGTGAAGAATATGTACGTTTAAGCGACATTCCACTACTCGAGCCACCTCAAACATCAAACTTCATGACTAATCAAGTTAATGTGCCTTTCGAGGATAAAAATCTGTGTGAGGAACATGTCATTAGTTAGGCAGCTGACCTTAACCTCAAATGTAAATATATGACATCATCTTTATCTATAAGAGTACACATGCCTTCATCCTCCACCACCGATAACAAATGTGTACATCTAAGCAACATTCCACTGCCTAAGCTGCTTCGAACATCAAACTTCATAACTAGTCAATTTAATGTGCATTTTGAGGATGACGCATTCATCAATGCATATCTGTCAGAATATTCGAATTCATTAGATGACTGATTGAGATAGTTGTTGGACAAACGTTTAAGGACAAGAGTCGGTGCCCGTATATTTTGAGCCAATTTGATATTCACTAAAACTTCCAATATAGGGTCTTATACTCATCATCTAAGAGATTCACTGTAGTGTCTTTCAAAGATAATTGTGAATGGAGGGTTTATGTATCTAAGGTGAATGATGCGTGAATGTTCAAGATAAGGACTTATACGTCCAAACCACATGTGACATATCGTGGATGAAGAGCGATCACTGACAAGCAAATAGTAAATTAGCCAGCGAATTGGTTATTAGTCGTATTGAGTAGTATATGGGATTAAGGTCAAGTAACATTATATTAGCTATGCATGAGAAATATAATATTCTTATAAGGCATGATGTAATGCCCTGATTTTTGAAACACGAATATACAACTCATTTTTCGAAAACCTAAGTGTTAAACACCTCGAATTTCCGTGGCTCGAGCTATGCTCGTCCCTGGAATTCCAAGCGTTAATTTTCTTAGACATTATTTGGTCATGTGCTTTATAGTAAATTTTCACACTTTGTTCATAAAAGTAGACATTCATGAAAATTTCCTAATTATGATTCCATTCAAAGCAAAAAGTTCAATAAATCGTTAAAATTCTCTCTCAATGGGAGTTTATTACATTGTCTTAAATAAGCAGCATAAAGCAAATAATCAATTAAACTGTAGTGCATTCCCCTTCTCTATTCAATCATGTCCCCTTTAGACTGGTTACCGTCCCAATCGTCGACCTGTAAATCACTTGCAATGTTTATACGGTTTGAGAGGGTCAATGCCCTACTCATAGTGGTGGTTGTCCTTTAAAGTTTACAACAGTGCAAGTAAAAAAAGGTCTGATACGTCTCATACCCTACAAGTATAACTGATATCGATATGCGCAAACATTCTACATAAGATGATGCCAGCAATGCATGTGCGGTCCATCACACTCGGTGATCATCACGTTATGGAATATAGTTTAAGGTACCTGAATCGCCCTGTATCTCACACTACGGAAATTCGTCAGCGTGTCCAACGTTAATATGGATTTATGTGAACATCTCGAGGCGACACAACAACTACTCACAACCCCAAGTGTAGGGTCGCGATGTAGTAATAAATCGGTGAGACCGAGGTCGAATCCATAGAGACTAAACTTGTACGTATTCTGAAAATAACTAGAAGTAGAACTAGAATCAGAAACCAATATAAATTCTGGAATAAAAGAAGTAATTGTGAATGAGTGTCAATCAATTAAAAGGAAACTAGAGCGTCCACTGTTGAGATACCATTTAGAACTATTGATGGCCTTAAGAGCAGTATGAATCACTAGGCAATTGTTCTGACTGTTTTCACGTTTGATAGTACTCGGTAGTGTAGGAGTGTCAGTGATCAATTGGTTTTGGAAATTTGCAGTGTTATCCTCTAGCCTTACTTTGATGGCCATAACTTCACAACTTCAGTCAAGATCACTCTCTAGGCGGTTAAGCCCTTAAGAGAGACCCGCTTTGATACCAATTGAAATTGCAGTAAAGACTGCAGTAACAGAAGTTGGAATAAGTCAAAGTTTCCTAGAGGGGGGTGAATAAGACTTTATAAAATTTTCTTGATAATTAAAAATCCTATTAACCCAATCTTGATTTAA
The DNA here is from genome assembly GCF_029962835.1 of Magnolia sinica. NCBI lineage: Eukaryota > Viridiplantae > Streptophyta > Magnoliopsida > Magnoliales > Magnoliaceae > Magnolia > Magnolia sinica. The sequence goes on from NC_080576.1 coordinate 57,614,406, forward strand.
TGTGTGACTATCAATATATACTTACTTTAACTCTAATGGCTTCCAAGCCAAGTAGAGGATCCAGTCACAAGACTACTTAATATTTAAACATGGTTTAACAATTAGTCTATGATGGATGAACAATGTGATAATGTGTGTGGGATGTAATTCTTAGCAATTCTAAACATTCATGTTATCATGTTTTATGTAATAATTCAAAGTAAGCATAATAAATGAATATGCAAATATCAATCCCAAACACAATCATTTATACTGGTTCAGCTATATGCCTACTCCACTCCCGGCGAACGCATTCAACCCTTAAGTGTACCGGATTTCACTAACAGAGGTTTTAAATCAAATTCACCTCTAACCTTTACAACCTACACAAGGTCAACTCTAGGACCTACACAAGGAACCTAGACATGTCTACACCAGGCACAAGTTTATGCCCTACACGAGAGCAAAGGATCCATACAATGAACCTTAGTTTAAACCACACAGGTCAAGGATTCACACAAGAACCTTAGTTTAGGCCACACAGGCCAAGGATCCACACAAGGACCCTAGTTTAGGCCACATAGGCCAAGGACCTACACAAAGGACCTAAGTTTATGCCCTACACAAGAGCAAGGGTCAACACACAACACCCAAACGTATTCTCCCGTCGGAGGCCTCCCATGAGGGCTTGAAAGGGTGAGATGTACCTATGACCCAATCCTACACAAGGAATGATCAATAGGGTCTCTGGACTCTCATGACTTACAGATAAGTAGATGAGCCTCATTCTACATGATATTAAAGATATACTTCCTTGATGACGGAGATTATTCAGCTCCCTTAATCCGCAACACTGATGATGCACCAATGCAAGGCGACGGGGTTAGGTCAAGGTTTATTGAAATCCACTCTAATAAATGTTAATCATTGAGAGACGGAGTAATTCCAAGGTTTTAAGCATTCAAGGGATCCCAGCTCAATGATTTGTCATTAAGATGGTAGCTGGATGATCCTTGAATGAGGAAGTTCATTCACCAATCCACTCTACAGAATATTAATGATGAGGGTGGATTGAAGAATGAACTCCCATGAGAAAAAGGACCAAGGGTAGATGATATGCAAGTATTCTCTCAAGGCTCTCTCTCTTTTACTCTTTGTAGCAACCAAGAGCAAGCTTTCCTTATATAGACAAAAAGTTCTAACGGTAATAATGTTGTTAGAGACTGACTGAGTTCGATGTCATCGGACCTTATTTGATATCATGGAACATATACTTCTGATGACATCGGATCTAGGCTCGATGATATAAACTCAACTAAAGATATACCTGGAACTTTTTTGACTAAGGATCGATGACATCGAACTTGATTCGATATCATTGAAGTTTGAGCTCCGATATCATCGAATACCAGTTTGATACATTGATCATTTCCGAAGATATTTCGTGAAAGCTTTGCTGGACACTTTTTGTTCGAATTCGATGACATCGATCCTATCTCGATATCATCGATTTTTGAATTACGATGTCATCGAGACTATATCGATTCCTCGATCATTTTCACATGATTTTCCTCATAAGCTTGCTGGAACAGTTTTGACCAGATTCGATGTCATTGAGACTCCCTCGATATCATCGTGATGTGAATTTCGATGACATCGAGTAATGTGTCGATTCCTCGAACATTTTAGATGATTTTTCTCTGAAGTTTGCTGGACAAAACTTATCCCGATTCAATGTTATCGAAATCCTATTGATGACATCATGATTTGAATTTCGATGACATCGATTCCGTTTTAATTCCTTGAGTAATACCAAAATATTTTCCAAGACTTTACTGGATAATGCTTTAAGTCTATCAATATCATTGATTGACCTTCGATTGTATCGATTACTGCTGGTTGATATCATCGAATGTATGTTCGATTTATCGAACATTTTATCCAAATTACTTTGTGGTTGCTGGACATAAAAAGGCCTAATTTGATATCATCGAGTACTGTTCGATGTCATCGAACATGAGTGTTCGATGACATTAACACAGACTCAATATCATCGAACTTTGCTGAAAGACTTAGAAGATTTTCCTATTTGAAACTTAAGTTTTCATACTATTACTTTTCCTATTTGAAACTTAAGTTTTCATACTATTACATCTTATGTTGTTCCAAGTCTTTTAGGGTTTTTATTTACCTAGGTGTTTTGGGATTTGGGATGTGAGGCTTGATTTACCTGTGACGAGCTCGGAACACACATCCGGTTGAGGCGATAGCTTGATCAATCTTCATAGGAGGCTCATTGACTCACCGACTCAACTTACATGCTAATTGACAAACCAGGGCACTTTCAAAGACAAGTAAGATACAAACTCTAGACCACCTGAAAATCATATAGTACGTGAACACCACAAGATGGTTAGGAAATCACTAAGAGAACACCCGCTCCACCCGAAAATCATAATATGATCGAACACCGCAAGATGGCTACAAAACCAACATGTAAACTCTAGACCACCTGGAAATCATATCATACGTGAACATCGTAAGATGGCTAAGAAATCGATAAACGAACTCCCACTCCACCCAAAAATCACAAAACAACCGAACACCGCAAGATGACTAGGAAACAACGGGATATGCGAATATAACCAACAAGCCAAAAAAGGGCATCAATAGACCATCAAAGCCATGAGGGAAAATATACGATCAAAGCCATATAGGGCAAATATGCAGTCCGGGCCATTTAAGGTAAAGTGTGATCCAAGCCATGTAAGGCAAATGTGCGATCTAAGTCGCATAAGTCTGAAAAGGCTCAACTATATGTCCTAGGGGGGGTGAATAGGACTATGTCAAATAAAAATTAATAAGTGGAATATAGACAACAAATAGCCAAAAAGAATGCAAATAACAACCTCAAAAATTAAGTATTGAGAGGTTGATACAAACTTGGTTCTAAGGACAACCTAATACCAAAAACCAATGGTTTATGGCAGGACAACCTCACTAGAACATGGGTGAGTATCAAAAACTCAAACTCAAGAGGTTATGAAAGAAATAGAAGCTAATCTATTACAATATTCACCATACAATGCTGAAATATAAAGATTACAACATTCACATCCACAAATACATCCCACAATCTTAAACTATAAAAGATAAAGAAATAAATCACACATCCACAAAACACAGAGAATTATAGTGGTTCGCTTATGTGTACACCAACTGTTAATAAATAGCTACACAACTACTCCACTCCTAATATCTACTCCCTCGGGATATTAACGTTCATTAATCAAAATAGGTTTTTTAAGGTTTACCTAAAACCTTCATAATTGTGTTTTAAGATGGGCTTACACAATTCAAAAAACCCTCGCTTTGAGATTTTCTAGATCACCTTAAACAAAACCAAAATAGAGATTTTCTGGAACAATCTCATAAATTAGAAATGAATTGAATTACAGAAAAAGTAAAAACTTATCTGTATGACGATTCTGAAGTAGCCCGACAGAACCAACTTGATGACGACGTAGATGTTCAACATTCAGTCTCACAAGTGTATATGGTTCTAAGTGTAGATGATTTTTAATTAAATCAGTAAAGGCTTTGTATTGATTTTGATCTCAAGGAAGGGTAAAGCAAATATCCCTTTTCAAAATGAGAATGGAATAGAGAATTAAAATAAAAAACAAGAGCTACTTTAAAGAATCTTAAATATGCACAAAATAGCTTAGAATGTACTCAAAATTATCTCAGAGTGATTGCTTAAGAATGATAAGAATTGAATAGAAAACTCTAAAATTCGAGCACTATTTATAGGTGAAAAATCGGTTCGCACGACTGGCCTTTGGTTATCTATGACTCGCTTTATACAAACAGATTTTAAAAAAATTTAACGCAATAAGATTTTTCAGCTGCACAACTGACCTTGTGGGTCCCACCATTGGTTGAGTGGCTTGCTCGACTGGTCGTGGACACCACACGACTGGTTGTGTGAGTCTAGATTACTCACTAGAAAATGAGTCGAGCATTGCACGACTGGTCGAGCACTATTCACACGACTGGTTGAGCAGTTTCTAGGACTGGTCGTAGACCAACAGAAAAATTCTGAAAATTCATAATAAATCTTGGACTGGTCGAGGAAATACTAGGACTGGTCGAGCCAGTGCTAGGGATAGTTGAAAGAACAGAATTTTACACTTATAAAATGTCATACCTTACTTATGAGATAGAATATATGAACACTTAATCTATCGATTACTTCAGTAGCTTTAATTCTTGCAATCTTCAAAGCTTGAACTCGATATACCAAACATAATCTTCAACTAGGTCTTGAGTTCTTGGACTTTTCTGGTTCCAAATCTTGAACCGCAATGTTCTTAAAAACTCTATCTTCACTCAATAGATGAAAGTCTTCACTTTCTTCTTATTTGAAGATCTCGGTAAGTTCGTTGTAGATATCGGCAAGATAGATTCAACATGAACAAAACGAACGTTGAAGATTCAATGTGAACAAATGCACAAGCTTGATACAAATCAAGATACAAACTTGAAATGGTTTGGCATACTAAAATTTGACAATACTTAGGGTTTATCAATATAGCACTTTCAATCTCCCCCTTTGTCAAATTTGTGACAAAACCAAAATTACAATATGCAATAGATATTCAAACAACACATTGCACAAACATGTTGCACTAAAATGCATACATATGTATGATATGATCTGTAATAAATATCATGCATAATAATCAACTCTCTCCCTTAATCTACTACTCTCTGTAAAAAAATATTAGCCACATTTCATCATATCATATCCACATATCATTTAATATTACAATGTCTCCCTCTTTTTGTCACAACATGACAAAGGAAGTAAATAAAGATAAATGAAGAGAATAAGAGAGCATGTAGAATTAATAACTAATCATCCAAATCAAATAAACAGAGTATCTGAACTGAACAAATAAGAGTTTAAACAAAATTATCCAATTAATCATAGGGAAAAGAGTTAGAATAAAGTTATTATAGATACCATCAAATCAAAACAAAACTAATCAGATCCTGAAGAGGGAGCAGGAATAGATGGATCAATTTGATGTAAACCCTTATTAATGCGCCTCATATGTTTGCACATATAAGCAAATTGAGAATCCTGGGTTACACGAATCTAAGCCACCTGTTCCTCAAGATTACGCAACCTCTCATCGAAATTATAAGGCTGATAATCAGGGTCAGCCTTAGAATCTGTTTCAACTTCATTAAATAAATCATCCATATTTACTTCTTCTTAAGGTAAAGCATCAGCTTCTTCAGCTTCTTCATCTCCTCCAACATTCCCATCAACTTGATCAGGTGTCAAGTCTAGGTTCATCTTGTTGATATTAGAATTGTTAAATGGACAGAGATTAATAAAACCTTCTCCAACAGGCATACCTATCAAAGCATGATTAGCTAAGGCAGTCATAAAATAAGTGAATGGAATATCGCTATGACCAGGATGGAGATAAAACTGAATAATATGATGACAGATGAGAGAAGGAAGACAGATATGGATGCCAGATACAACTGAATGCATAATGCGGGCCATAAAAGAGGTCAGCTCAGTCTTATTACCTGAGCGAGGATAGACATTCGAAATAAAAATCTGATGCAAGACCCTGTATCTGAGCAACATATATTTGGAACTGAGCACAGTACCGCTGTTCCATTCTACATTCATGTTACAGAGAACTCTCGTAATCAATTGTTTAGCATATTCAGAAGGTCTAGATTACAAAGTGGATATGGGTATGCCGTCATTAACAACAGGTACATTCATGATTACTGAAATTAAATGACGGTCTACCTCAATTGGACCTTCTCTAGTTGACATAGTAAATATCAAATCTTCTAGAGAGGACTCAGTAATGCAAGCGTACATAGCCTGCGCAATGGATTGGTATGCAGGACCGCCTCAAGATAGTATGTTTTCCCAACCTACAGCTTGAAGGAGAGGGACAATGTTGAAGCCCTCAAGATGATCAACAATGACAACACGCTTAACAATAACATTTCTAAGACAGAAATCCCGCACATACTTAGGATCCTCTTCGAGAAGTCGAAGGTGACGCGCGGTAATGGGTGTGGAACGGGATGAAAAGGGACCACGAGTAGTTCTCTTCCTATTTCTTCCTTCCATTGTAATAAGAAAATAAAGAAACGAAGGATTGCAAAAAGAAATGAAAGGATTCCAAGCAAATTAGATTTTAAGGAAAAAACCCTTTCAAACCACCATAAATCTTGAAACAAGAAGCAAAATAAAGATTAAGGATGATCAAAGAACTTAAATCCACAAGGAAATAAAAAATGAAGCACTAACTAGAGAGTAATCAAGAGATGGGTTTAACAGATCGTGGTTGGGCTTGATGGAGAAGAAGAAAGAAATGAAAAAAGTGACATTTTTCCCAAATAAAAACCCATTTCATGAGTTTCACGACTGGTTGTGTACATACTTGACCGGTCGTGCCACGACTGGTTGAGTGTGTACTCGACTGGTCATGTAACACTAAAAATGTGCAATTTTGCATATATTTAAATTTAAAAAATGTAAAATAATATATACATACATTATGATACAAATAAGCACAAATCATCAGTTCATATTGCACATACCAAGATTAAATTTCAATTTTACAAATTGATTTTTGTCAAGCAGTTTTGTGAACATGTCAGCTAGTTGAGTCTCGGTCTGAATATATTCTAATGAAATTATCTTTTCTTCCACTAATTCACGAATATAATGATACCTAATGTTAATGTGCATGGTTCGTGAATGCTGAATAGGATTTTTAGAAATATTAATTGTGCTTGAGTTATCACAATATAACATCATAGATTATTGCACAATTCTATAATTGCTTAGCATTCTCTTCATCCATACTAGCTGAGTGCATGTATTACCTACAACAATATATTCAGCCTCAGCAGTGGAGAGCGATACAAAACTTTATTTCTTACTTACCCAGGAAACTAGACAGTTTCCGACATAGAAACAACCACTGCTGGTCGATTTACGATCATCAATGTTACCAGCCCAATCAGCATCCATGTAACTAGCTAATTGCACACTAGTATCATGTGGATACCAGAGACCAAGATTAGTTGAACTAGTGACATATTGTAAAATTCGCTTAATAGCAATTAAGTGGGACTCTTTAGGGTCCAATTGATATCTGGTACAAATTCCAATGCTAAAAGCAATATCAAGTCGACTCACAGTTAAAAAAAGTAAACTTCCTATCATATTGCGATACAACTTAGGATTCACACTCTTACCTGTTGAATCCTTAGAGAGTTTCAGAGTGGTACTCATTGGAGTATCAAAATTTTTTCCACTCTCAAATCCAAACCTTTTAACTAAGTTCAGATCATATTTAGTTTGAGGGATGAAGAATCCATTAGGAAGCTGTTTGACTTGCAACCCTAGGAAATAATTTAGTTCTCCAACCATGCTCATTTCGAATTTGGACTTCATAAGATCTGTAAACACAACATTCATGTTAGCACAGGTAGATTCATAGATAATATCATCAACATAGATTTGCACTATTAAAATATGATCATTATGTTTCTTAACAAATAATTTTTTATCTACACTCCCCATAATAAACTCATGACTTAATAAGAATTTAGTTAATTTCTCGTACCATGCCCTAGGAGCCTGTTTCAAACCATAGAGTGTCTTTTTTATGCGATAAACATGATTAGCATGTTCACTCCCCAAGTATAGGGTTGTGATGTAGTAATAAACTCGGTAAGACCGAGGTCGAATCCACAGGGACTGAAACTTGTACGTTTCCTGAAACTAACTAGAAATAGAACTAGCCTAAGATGCAATCTAAATCAAATATAGATTGATGAATAATGGTGAGAGATTAATGTAAAACTTAAGGAATTTAGAGGAGTGGAAACTAGGGATTCAGAGGATCCACTTGTAGGGATCAGGGAGATCTTATGCCTGCATTAAGATTTATGGAAATCAAACTGAACCTACTTGATCTGGTTTTTAAGAGATGAAATGTATATGAATTAGAATGGATTCCATCATCTAACCATGCCCAGGAGACAAAGCAAATAACAGGATTAAACTAATTACCAACTAATCAACAATGTATGAAGATCAGGAAGGGTACTGTCATCCTACCATGCCCATGGGACAATGATGAACAACAGGGGTTCCTGACTTCATAAACATAAAAAAGGAAAAGAAATACTCAAAGCCATTGCAGATCTATCGTAATTTCAGTCACAACACACCATTAAAACTGAAAGTATTTCTTTAATTAAACGAGAACCAAATTCAGCTCATGAATTGAAAATCAAATGAAAGGCATATGAATAAAATCCCTCATCTCACTACAAGCTTCACCTCTTAGCCCTAGCTAACAGGTTTAGCCTAATATGATCATGTTAGAACCCCTTAGACAAAGTAAATAAACAGAAAAAAAATAGAAAAGAACAAGAAGGAAAGAGAAGAAAACCCACCACTCAGCAGCAGCCGTAACTCCCTGTCTCTTTTCTTTCTTCTTTCAATCCTCCCTTCGTCAAAGCCAAAAACGAGCCAGCTCCTGTGCTCTCTCTCTTTCACATGTGCCAGCTAAAGACCAGCCACGTCCTGCAACCCTGCTCGTCCCCAGCCTCCAGCCACCTAGCACCAAACCAAAACTCCTTCAAAGAACACCTCTCTCCCGTTTAAAACCAAAACCGAGCACTGATTCTCCTCCCTGCCCAACTCAAAACCTCCCTGAATGCCTGGCTCTTCTCCCTCTCTTTTCCTTTTACAACAGCAGCAGAAAAGGGGTGTGGCTGGCTGTATACGCAGCAACAGCTCCGGCGGAATTCATGCGCAGGGCCGACGCATGTTATGCAGAAGATTCTCCAAACCACCTGCGTTTGGATGAATGATCGGGACGCTGACCGTCCCAGATCTTGCAAACATCTTCATGGCTAGGGTAAATCCTAGATTGGGCATCATCTAGACGGTTTGGATCAGCGTTTTGATCAACACCGAAATCGTACAACCCGCAAAAGTCGGCCTGCGCCCGGACGCGAAAACAGGGACTGCTATTCGTTGCGCTGTGACGCTGGTGGGGTCCATACTCGGATTCAAATGAAAAATCCAAGCCGTCCACCAGATTGCTCTCGGAATTTTGGTCGGGAACGGAAGGTTTTTGGCCGTCCGTTGATGTGGCTCGCAGAGTTATCACCTGACCGTTCGCACCTCGTCCGAACGGTTGAAATCTGCTCCGTACTCCTTCTAGAAAAAAATTCCACCTAGGTTGTGATAAACGGGCCCCTTCAAGCCTGATGAACGGTCCCGATCTTCGAAATGAGGCGCGAGTGGGGCCCACATCGAGTGCCCGGCGGAACAGCGTCGGTCGCTGTTTCCTTTCGAAACAGGGACTTCGGGTCAGCGATTTTTTTGACCGGACTCTCCGTCCGGTGCATTGCTTGCACACATGTACCCGATGTACATGCGATGTACATCTGGGTCCCTCGTTATGTTCGAGAGACATCTGTACCGTCCCTCCCTTCTGTCACATTCTATAAACCGTCCATACTAATTTTGAAGTATATCAAGATATCAGGCGGGCCCCACATAATGATTAAAGGAGCTGATCTGTCCGTTGGGCTACTTCCACAGTGATCCAGGAGCTGAAATTTCACGTGTACGGTTCATTTATGGTCTTCAGGCCACGTATGGAGTTCTGAACTGATCAGATGGTGGGAACCCTATGATCTTGCATTCTGGACATTTTTCAAGTCACTTGAGCTTCAATTTCTCGGTTTTCTCGGATCTCTGGCGTTGATCTTGGTCCCCTGGAGTCTGGCCCTTGTCATGGTGATTCCTGAATGTTAAATCCATATTTTTAGCCTTCTATTTCAATCCATGCTTGTAAATGCGTCCTGTATTACAAATACGATTAAAACAGGCCATTAAACGGTATCATGCTTGTAAAACTATGCAGCAACTGGGTCTGATATGCAATATTTGACCCTCAACACAACCCCCAACCAGCATTTTGCTAGTCCCGAGCAAAGTATGCGAAAAATAAGTTGAGAAATACAGGACAATTTTTATGAACTCAAGCGATTTTATTTATTTATTTATTTTTTTTTAAAAAAAACAGTCTAGATTCGAAAATTCTAAGATGCATGAATGTTGGATATTACTTCCTCCTGGAATCAAGTGCACAATAAATTTCATAATCAACTTTAAAATATTTATGCATTAATTAGAACAATTCTAAATAATGAGTATCATGAGTCTATAATAAAATCTCGGCTTATCATCATTAAGAAATCCAATGGATAATTTTTATGATAACATTGATAATCAAAACAGTATTTAGGACACTCAAAACTTAAACCAGAATTTGCCTTTCAGTTCTTTTTTTTTTTTTTCTTTTTTTGAGGGAGAGGAGAATTGAATCCACACCTATAGGGAGCAAACCTATGGTTAAAATTATTCACCTAACCTTTTCCAAAGGTATCTCTCTCTCCCTTTTTTCTTTTTTTTTTTTTTTTTTTTTCATGAAGGGCAAATTTTCCAAGCTGGTTCCTTACATGCTTAGTGATTACCAAGTTAACCCTTTAATATCAAACTGAAATCTTAATGTGAAAGCGAGATGTGACATGTGAACTCATAACTCAATCAATGTTTAAAACTTCCAATTATAGATTAATACTTCAAACTTAACTGTGAAATCTAATATAATAGATAACTGAATCTAAGAGTCATAAATTACCAACTTCACTTATCTTGTAATTTTAAATCCAAGATGGTTATCAAAATCACTTCAAATTCAACAAAATCTCAGAAAATTTTTAAAATTTTCACAACTTTTGTACAAGACCAAGAAAATGCTGATTAGGTGACCTAATATCCCACCCCCAACCTAAAATCTACATTGTCCTCAATGTAAAATAAATAAGCATGCGATGCACATGGGACAAAAAGTAAATGAGAAGTGATGGAAGGATAATACCTAGATGAAAGAATCAAGAGGCTTTTCAAAGATTTCTACGTAAGAGCGGTCAGCACAAGGGAGAAACCAACAGAAGTAAAATACCGACAACTTGAACACTGATCCTACCTATACCACTTTCGTAGGTGCTCTCGATTGCATTTAGCGTATGCAACAAGCCTTTAAACCCCTAGGTTTCCCCTAGTGGACGAGTTGTAGTCTCGTGAGGGTTTGCAGTAATGTTACCCACAAACATTGAACTGACTAATGAAAAAATGACATAAAATGAAGAGCTGGGTTGCCTCCCAGGAGCGCTAAGTCTACCGTCTTCAGCCAGATAAATAAAGCAACTACCCTAGTCCTAAGAAAACAGGAAACTTACCTATACCTCCATCAGACTAGGAGATTAATCCTGGTAAACAGGATCAGTCAGAGGCATGGACATGTCCTCTGAATCAAATTTCTCGACAAATGGTTTCAATCGATGTCCATTGACTTTAAACTCCTTGGCATTGTCGGGATCTCTTATCTCAACGGCCCCATGCGGAAAAACAGTGACAACAATATAAGGACCGGTCCAACGAGATCGAAGCTTACCCGGAAAGAGATGTAATCGAGAATTGTACAAAAGGACCTTCTGACCAGGCGTGAATGATTTTCGTGAAATGTGTTGGTCATGAAATGCTTTTATCTTGTCCTTGTAAATTCTCGAATTATCGTACGCATCATTCCGGATTTCTTCAAGTTCATTCAATTGAAGTTTGCGTAGCGAGCCAGCGTTGTCCAGATTGAAATTTAGATTTTTGATCGCCCAGTACGCTTTATGTTCCAGCTCCACAGGCAAGTGACAAGCTTTCCCATAGACAAGTCTAAAGGGAGACATTCCAATAGGAGTTTTAAATGCAGTACGGTATGCCCATAAGGCATCGGTCAATCGGATTGACCAATCCTTACGATCAGGGCTGACCGTCTTCTCCAAGATGTGTTTAATTTCCCTATTAGAAATCTCGGCTTGCCCACTTGTCTGTGGATGGTATGGGGTGCTCACCTTATGAGAGATACCGTATTTCTTCATTAAGCTCTCAAATGGTTTATTGCAAAAGTGTGAGCCCCCATCACTAATGATGGCTCGAGGCGTTCCGAATCGAGAAAGGATGTTTTCTTTTAGGAATTTAATGACCGTGCGATGGTCATTCTTTCGACACGGAATCGCTTCGACCCATTTAGTGACATAATCCACAGCGAGCAAAATATACAGATTTCCAAACGATTGGGGGAATGGTCCCATGAAATCGATGCCCCAGCAATCAAATGCTTCAATGATAAGGATGGGATTCAAAGGCATCATATTTCGACGGGACAATGCTCCCAATTTTTGACAACGCTCACAAGCTTTGCAAAACTCATGAGTGTCCCTAAACATAGTGGGCCAGTAAAAGCCACACTGCAGAATCTTGGCCGTGGTCTTTTTAGCAGAAAAGTGACCACCACAGGCCTCTGAGTGACAGAAGGAGATGACGCTCTGATGCTCATCGTCTGGTACACATCTCCTTAGAATTTGGTCTGGGCAATATTTAAATAAATAAGGATCATCCCAGAAAAAGTTGCGCACCTCGGTGAAAAATTTCTTCTTATCTTGCGCAGTCCACTGTGTCGGTATGGCACCTGTAGCAAGATAATTAGCAATATCAGCGAACCAAGGTGAATGGGAGACTCTGAACAGCTGTTCATCAGGGAACATGTCATTGATATGGGTCGCCTCAAGGGAATCAGAGGTATTAAGGCGAGAAAGGTGATCAGCCACTACGTTCTCTACTCCCTTTTTATCTTTAATTTCCAAATCAAATTCTTGGAGTAGAAGGATCCATCGTATCAAGCGGGGCTTAGAATCATTCTTAGAAAGAAGATACTTAAGTGCCGCATGATCTGTGTAGATAATGATCTTGGATCCGATCAAGTAGGACCTAAATTTGTCCAAGGCGAACACTACAGCTAAGAGTTCCTTTTCCGTAGTCGAGTAGTTCACCTGGCATAATTTAAAGTTCTACTTGCGTAATGAATGACGTAGGGCCGCTTATCTTTCCTTTGGCCCAAAACTCCAAGAGCATAATCACAAGCGTCGCACATAAGCTCAAAAGGAAGGCTCGATCGGGTGGTGCATGATAGGTGCAGTGGTTAACGTGCCCTTAAGCTTGGTGAAAGCTTCCTGGCATTGCTCAGTCCACTCGTACGGAGCATCCTTTTGAAGAAGAGTACATAAAGGACGAGAGAGGAGACTAAACTCCTTTATGAATCGCTTGTAAAATCCTACATGTCCTAAGAAGGGTCGCACGTCTCTGATGTTCTTGGGTGGAGGTAGGTTAGAGATAAGATCGATTTTTGCCTTATCTACCTCGATTCCTTTGGACGAGATGATATGCCCAAGGACAATTCCCTTTTGAACCATGAAATGGCACTTCTCCCAATTAAGTACCAAGTTCTTTTCTTCACATCTTTTCAGCACACATTTAAGACTTTCCAAGCACTTGCTGAAAGATGGACCATAAACAGAGAAGTCGTCCATAAAGACCTCTAGATATTGCCCTACCATATCAGAAAAGATACTAAGCATACATCGCTGAAAGGTGGCAGGGGCATTACATAGTCCGAATGGCATCCTTCGATAGGCAAAGGTGCCGTAGGGACATGTAAATGTGGTCTTTTCCTGGTCTTCAGGGGCTATCTCTATCTGGTTGTAGCCCGAATACCCGTCAAGGAAACTATAATAGGAATGACCAGCTAACCTTTCCAGGATCTGATCAATGAATGGTAAAGGAAAGTGGTCTTTCCTCGTGACGGTATTCAACTTCCTGTAGTCAATGCACATTCTCCAACCAGTAGTGACTCTAGTTGGCACGAGTTCATTATTAGCATTGGCTACGATGGTGATTCCGGACTTCTTAGGGACCACTTGAGTTGGACTCACCCATTGACTATCAAATATAGGGTATATAATACCCACGTCTAATAGCTTAAGAACCTCGGCCTTAACCACTTCCTTCATGTTTGGATTTAGTCTACGTTGTGGTTGCCGAGCGGTTTTTGCATTATCCTCAAGATATATGCGGTGAGTACAAATCGAGGGATCGATTCCCTTGAGGTCCGCTATCGTCCATCCCAGGGCTCCTTTATGCTCAATGAGAGTAGATATAAGCATACTCTCCTGTTCTTTCTCTAGGTGGGCAGAGATCACCACCGGGTATGTCTCATCTTGACCTAAATAGGCATATTTCAAATCAGAGGGTAAAGGTTTTAGGTCAAGCTTCGGCGACTTGAGGTTAGACGGTAGAGGCACTACATCAGTTTGTGGTAATTCTTCAAATTGTGGCCTCCATCGGTTAACTTCAAGTACCGGTGCGGTATCAAGCAAGGCACACGTCTCCCTAATCATGTCATCATCAAAATCATGGGAGTGGGCCAGGCATGTCTCTAGATAGTCGGAGGATAATGTCAGAGGTGTCGTATCTTCCACGAAAGAGTCAATCATGTTAATGTCGTGGAAATCGTCATCATCCTCTGCGTTGCTGCCGTTATTGAAAAAAATGTTTGACTCCAATGTCAAATTTCCAAAAGACATAGTCATGATACCATTCCTGCAATTGATAATTGCATTTGACGTGGCAAGGAATGGGCGACCAAGAATGACGGGAATCTGAGTGCTCATGTTATTGATGGGTTCGGTGTCCAGGATGATAAAATCTACAGGGTAGTAAAATCTATCGACCTGGACTAACACATCCTCAATTATCCCTCTTGGTACACGAACAGAGCGATCAGCAAGTTATAGTGTGGTTAGGGTGGGTTTTAATTCACCCAAACCTAACTGTTTATATACCGAGTAGGGAATCAGATTGACGCTCGCTCCTAAGTCAAGAAGTGCGTGATCAATTCGATGATTCCCGATTACACATGATATGGTTGGGCTACCGGGATCCTTGAATTTCTGCGGCACGTCTTGCTTCAGGATGGCACTCACTTTCTCAGTTAAGAAGATTTTCTTTTGAATAATTTTTCGTCTTTTGGTCGTGCATAAGTCTTTCAGGAATTTGGCATATGAAGGTATCTGTTTAACAACATCAAGTAGAAGAATGTTGACTTTCACCTGTTTCAACACCTCTAGGATATCCTGAGAGTTAGAGAGAGGTTTTGGTGAAACCAACCGTTGGGGGAATGGAGCAACTGGCTTCTCTAGAAGTTCCGGTTCTACTTTTTGTGGGGCATCACTGGATCCATCATTATTGTCCTCTTCTGGTTCTTGAGGCTTTTCGGGCCTAACCGGAAGAGTTTTATCGATGATCTTACCACTCCTAAGAGTGGTGATGGATTTAGCATGCCCCATCTGATTTGAAGAGCTAGGATCATTACTCTCGTACTGCGGTTTAGGATTGGGGAGAGGTTGTGCAGGAAGCATCCCCTTTTCTATAACCGTCATACGAGAATCTATCTTTTGCATAAAATCTGTAATTCCTCGCATTGCTTGAGCCAGCTCTTGTATGGGATTTTGAACCGGTTCCTCTTGAGGTTTCACTTGATTTGGATTTTGATTAAAGAAACCTGGAGGAGTCGCCGTTTGTCCATTCCTCCAACTAAAGTTTGGATGATTTTTCCAGCCAGGATTGTATGTGTTGGAG
Source organism: Magnolia sinica (assembly GCF_029962835.1). Lineage (NCBI taxonomy): Eukaryota > Viridiplantae > Streptophyta > Magnoliopsida > Magnoliales > Magnoliaceae > Magnolia > Magnolia sinica. The sequence goes on from NC_080576.1 coordinate 57,630,058, forward strand.
TTAGGTCCAGTAAAAGGTCTTTGATAGTTATTTACGGCATTGGCTTGTTCATTCAACACTCCTCGAAAGGCAGGTATTGTAGGACAGTTTTCAGTTGTGTGAATGTTGCAATCACAGATGCCGCAAACAATTTCATTGACCTTATCCTTCTTTCCTTCCATGGCCTCAACTTTCCTTATGAGCGTAGTCACTTTACACTTGAGATCATCCTCTTCTTTCAAGAGATATAATCCACCTTTCTCCTTTAATTGAGTCGGCCTAGACGTGGTGTTCGACTTTGGGTAATAGTCCCAAGATTGTGTTTTTCACCAAACTATCGAGGTAGTCCCATACCTCGTCGATATCTTTATTAATGAACTCTCCATTACACATTGTCTCGACCATTTGGCGCATGGAAGATGTCAGTCCATCATAGAAAAAATTTGTAATGCGCCACGTTTCAAATCCGTGTTGTGGGCATGAACTGACCAAATCTTTGAACCTTTCCCAACATTGAAAGAATGTTTCATCTTCCTTTTGGGCAAAGTTCATGATCGCTTTTCTGAGGGTAATCGTTTTATGATGTGGGAAGAATTTTTTTATGAATTCCCTCTGCATATCGTTCCATGTGCCAATGGATCTAGGACGCAGTGAATGTAACCATGTCTTAGCTTTCTCTTTTAAGGAAAAAGGAAAGAGTTTCAGCCTAATTGTATCCTCAGATATATTAGGAAAACATAATGTAGCTATAATCTCATCGAACTCTTTCAAATGTAAATATGGACTCTCTGATTCAAGTCCATGGAATTTGGGAAGGAGTTGGATAACTCCTGGCTTGATGTCCATTTGTCCTGTGTTTTCAGGAAAAATCATGCATGAGGGCGTACTCACTCCCGCCGGTTGTAGAAAATCTCGTAAAGTACGAGGCGGGGGTGCCTGTTGCACCTCATTCTCATCTTGGGTATCCTCCACCCTGGGTGGAAGTGGAGGAGGTTGGTCTTCAGCCATAACCTCAGTTAACTCAGGGGATTTCGAGCGGTGTCTAGTCCTGCGATGGATAGTCAACCCCTCAACCAATCCTCCTTCAGTCAAGAGACGTCGAGTGTCGTCACGGGCCCACTTGGGCATGAAAACACTCGCAGCCCTCAGTTAAAAACTTAACCCTAGGAAAATCTAGCAAGAAAGAGAGAGATGGAAAGAAATTACCAAATTGGAGTCCTGAGTTAAAAACCTGCAAAATAAAACAAAAATAAGTTAGATTCTTAAAAAGAGAAGAATGATACTTTAAAAGAAAAATAACAATAACTTAATTTCTAAAAGAAGGTATTCTTTAAAGAAAAGCGGAAATTTCTAAAGTAAACTAGGAAAGTCCTATACTAGAAAGCAAATTACTAAAAAAGAACTGGAAAATAGAAAGTAGGGAAGGAGTGTACCGGATTAGAGATTTCTATCTTAAAGGCCTACAAAATAGGAAGGTTAGTTTCTAAACAAAAATTCTAAAAATAAATTAAGAAACAAAATTAAATTCTAAAAGTGTTAGAATTAGAAAGTTACTAAAATAAAACAAAAATAGAAAGTTAATTTCTAAGAAGTGAAAGAAATAACAAAAACTCTAAAAATAAACTATTTCCTACAGAAGGGAGGATACTAGAATTAGAAAATTTCTAAAATTTAAACCCTAATTCTAAAAATATGAAAAAGTAGAGAGATTAGGAAGGAATTACCAATTTAGAAACTTATGTCCTGATCCTATAAAACAGGAAACAAGTTAGTTTTGAACTCAAATAAAAATAAATAAATAAATAAATAAAAACTAAGGTTAGTAAAATTCTAATCTTAAACTAATCCTAAAACCAATTAATTTCAGAAAATCGTAACCGTCACTCCCCGGCAACGGCGCCAAAAACTTGTTCACTCCCCAAGTATAGGGTTGTGATGTAGTAATAAACTCGGTAAGACCGAGGTCGAATCCACAGGGACTGAAACTTGTACGTTTCCTGAAACTAACTAGAAATAGAACTAGCCTAAGATGCAATCTAAATCAAATATAGATTGATGAATAATGGTGAGAGATTAATGTAAAACTTAAGGAATTTAGAGGAGTGGAAACTAGGGATTCAGAGGATCCACTTGTAGGGATCAGGGAGATCTTATGCCTGCATTAAGATTTATGGAAATCAAACTGAACCTACTTGATCTGGTTTTTAAGAGATGAAATGTATATGAATTAGAATGGATTCCATCATCTAACCATGCCCAGGAGACAAAGCAAACAACATGATTAAACTAATTACCAACTAATCAACAATGTATGAAGATCAGGAAGGGTACTGTCATCCTACCATGCCCATGGGACAATGATGAACAACAGGGGTTCCTGACTTCATAAACATAAAAAAGGAAAAGAAATACTCAAAGCCATTGCAGATCTATCGTAATTTCAGTCACAACACACCATTAAAACTGAAAGTATTTCTTTAATTAAACGAGAACCAAATTCAGCTCATGAATTGAAAATCAAATGAAAGGCATATGAATAAAATCCCTCATCTCACTACAAGCTTCACCTCTTAGCCCTAGCTAAGAGGTTTAGCCTAGCATGATCATGTTAGAACCCCTTAGACAAAGTAAATAAACAGAAAAAAAATAGAAAAGAACAAGAAGGAAAGAGAAGAACAGATCCAGCCTTCCCACTCAGCAGCAGCCGTAGCTCCCTGTCTCTTTTCTTTCTTCTTTCAATCCTCCCTTCGTCAAAGCCAAAAACGAGCCAGCTCCTGTGCTCTCTCTCTTTCACATGTGCCAGCTAAAGACCAGCCACGTCCTGCAACCCTGCTCGTCCCCAGCCTCCAGCCACCTAGCACCAAACCAAAACTCCTTCAAAGAACACCTCTCTCCCGTTTAAAACCAAAACCGAGCACTGATTCTCCTCCCTGCCCAACTCAAAACCTCCCTGAATGCCTGGCTCTTCTCCCTCTCTTTTCCTTTTATAACAGCAGCAGAAAAGGGGTGTGGCTGGCTGTATACGCAGCAACAGCTCCGGCGGAATTCATGCGCAGGGCCGACGCATGTTATGCAGAAGATTCTCCAAACCACCTGCGTTTGGATGAATGATCGGGACGCTGACCGTCCCAGATCTTGCAAACATCTTCATGGCTAGGGTAAATCCTAGATTGGGCATCATCTAGACGGTTTGGATCAGCGTTTTGATCAACACCGAAATCGTACAACAGCCGGCAAAAGTCAGCCTGCGCCCGGACGCGAAAACAGGGACTGCTATTCGTTGCGCTGTGACGCTGGTGGGGTCCATACTCGGATTCAAATGAAAAATCCAAGCCATCCACCAGATTGCTCTCGGAATTTTGGTCGGGAACGGAAGGTTTTTGGCCGTCCGTTGATGTGGCTCGCAGAGTTATCACCTGACCGTTCGCACCTCGTCCGAACGGTTGAAATCTGCTCCGTACTCCTTCTAGAAAAAAATTCCACCTAGGTTGTGATAAATGGGCCCCTTCAAGCCTGATGAACGGTCCCGATCTTCGAAATGAGGCGCGAGTGGGGCCCACATCGAGCGCCCGGCGGAACAGCGTCGGTCGCTGTTTCCTTTCGAAACAGGGACTTCGGGTCAGCGATTTTTTTGACCGGACTCTCCGTCCGGTGCATTGCTTGCACACATGTACCCGATGTACATGCGATGTACATCTGGGTCCCTCGTTATGTTCGAGAGACATCTGTACCGTCCCTCCCTTCTGTCACATTCTATAAACCGTCCATACCAATTTTGAAGTATATCAAGATATCAGGCGGGCCCCACATAATGATTAAAGGAGCTGATCTGTCCATTGGGCTACTTCCACAGTGATCCAGTAGCTGAAATTTCACGTGTACGGTTCATTTATGGTCTTCAGGCCACGTATGGAGTTTTGAACTGATCAGATGGTGGGAACCCAATGATCTTGCATTCTGGACATTTTTCAAGTCACTTGAGCTTCAATTTCTCGATTTTCTCGGATCTCTGGCGTTGATCTTGGTCCCCTGGAGTCTGGCCCTTGTCATGGTGATTCCTGAATGTTAAATCCATATTTTTAGCCTTCTATTTCAATCCATGCTTGTAAATGCGTCCTGTATTACAAATACGATTAAAACAGGCCATTAAACGGTATCATGCTTGTAAAACTATGCAGCAACTGGGTCTGATATGCAATATTTGACCCTCAACATAGCATACTTAGGGTCTTCAAAATCCTTTAGTTATTCAACGTATACTTCTCCATGCATGTAACACCCCGAATTTCGAGGATCGAGCAAAGCTCAACTCCCGAGATCCAACGCATCACTTATGCAACATAGATAATGATATTTAAATGTTATCCATATAAGTACATTAAACATGAGGGGGATTATACTAAAACAATATATCATACTCTAGATATAATTAAATTTAGCAAGCAGAAGACTGAAACACATATATATCTGAATAAACGAGGGTTCAACAACCTCTGGAGTATGATCATATAACCGGGCTGAAATTTATACATGTATTGGTTCAAAATATATAAAATGTCAAAAGGTGAATGTCCGACTAATCCATATAATCTCTGTGATCCCATCGATTAGCGCAGGGTCTATGTAGACCCGCCTGATAACTATACATAGGAAAACTCCTCCTCGTCAAAGACGTCCATCTCAGATGTATAGATTCTGACATCACCTGCATATACAATAGAGTCTGGTTGGTGTTTTAAAACACCATCCCAGAGTGGGAGTGAGTGATCAACTTAGTGGTACTATAAGGCAAAGGTTAACATGTTATCAATTCAGTCAAGCAGTAATGATAAAGCAGTACAACAATCATATCCTAAGTACTCTTGTTAATGCAGGGATGGTATGTTGTAATGATACATGCACTCGCACGAAGCTCCTTCACAAGTGACAATATCAGCCATTCACGCATGACAAACTCCCTTATCGTGCCCTTCATCTACAACAATGCGGTGCATGGTCGTGTTAGCCGGGTTCTTAATTAGGCTTATTCATACAGTAGATTTGGGAAGCTAAGGTACCTCCCTTTAAATCATTTACCCAAATAAAGGATCTATCTAGGGTCCTCAATCCTAATTAACCACATACGATAGGCAAGTTGTAGGGCATCACCCCTTAATGAAGAATAGTAGATGAGTAAGTTCAAAAGTTTATACTCGAGGTCACTACGGGGAGGCTCTTCACCTCAACGCAGGCCGACAACTCGAATACAGTGTCCCATACAACTGTGTTCAGTTCATGAGTTTGGGTTGCTCACTGGTCACTTCGAGGAGGCTCGTTACCCCAGTGTAGGCCGACAACTCGACCACGGTGTCCCATACTACCATGTCTGACTCATGAGTCTTAGCGGTTCGTAGTACCATAGTTGAAACGGGTCTTACATTGGTAAGTGGTACCTTAGATTCAAATAGTGATGTCCATACATGGTAAACATACAAAGGCCAATCGGTTTTATTGGATAAGTGCGATTGGTACGAGCGCACGCTGAAGTAATCGACATGGAGCGCATAAGCACTCCACGTGGCCTAACCAATGTCGACAATCATCGTACGACCCGTATTCACTGAACATATCAAAGGTGGCGAGTTTAATTTTTTCACTCAACTGGAATTGTTACCGATTGCCTGGGCCAGGGTATGGCCCCAATCCTACTCAAGTGCAGTAGGCAGAACACATGTGATAATCATAACAACAATTAACAAACAATTCAAAAACAATTCTCATTTGAGCATTTTGTTAAACACATTGAACATGTTACCCAATATTTACATTTCATCCATAAATTGCGTAATCGAAATTATGATTACTTGAAGGAAACTATACTTATAGATAAGGTAACTGAGAATCCTATCTCAATACCCTTATTAAACACAATTCATCAACAATTACTTATTCAAACATTTTATCAAACACTTGAACTACACATTACTAAATACATGACTAGATTAGTTACGACAAGAACTATAGCAAAACCTTACACAATTTAGGTTATAAAGCATATGACAAACATTAACCTTGATTTAGAAATCATGGCAAGCATAAATCACAACTTCACATTCAATCAAACACTTCAACAAACACATGGAATACACCTTATATTCTACATAGTTCGCACATGTATAATATATCGAAAATGTTGTAACTAAGATCATATGGCAGCAATCAAGTCGGATATAAATCATTGCTAACATTGAAAGCCTTGAAAACCATAACCTAAACATTTATAGTCCACACCTTTCATCGGATTGCTCATTTTGAACTCGGTTCGAATCCTACGTTCCTGAATACAGAACAACGGGTACCTAAACATTGAAATAGGTTAGCTATTTCATCGTTTACGCTCTTTGGATCCCTAAATCAAGATTAGGGTTAGGATTTCTTACCCAAATCGTAGTTGAAATGAATTGGTTAGCTAGATGTAAAGGCGATTTAATGCGTGTAGTAGCAGGAACGAATCACTGCAGCAAACTCTAAGGATCTCTCTTCCTTCCCTCACAGTTTTCTCCTCTTTTCTCTCTTCTCTCTTCTAGGGTTAGAGAAATTCGTATGAAATGGGAATGAGGTGGTTTAAGGGCATTATATAGGCCTAGAACTGATGTCAATGGCCCTAGGGCCATGGTATACTTAGGTTACAGCCAAAGGGTACCTGTTTATGACAAACAGGGCCCTTAGGAAGGTCCATTTCTCACTTACGGGGTAAGGTAAGTTCCTTGACCATGGATCTAAGTCAGGATGCGATTTCAACGCGTTTGGATAAGCCAATTAACCGTGACGGACCTGTATCAGATTAACGGTCGTTGTCACTTGATCAGGGCCACAAGTATACCTATATGTGCAGGAAAATTTTCCTAATCCATGGGTAAAGTTCGGTCAGAAACTGACGGTCTGAAATCTTCAATTTCGCCCGCAAGCCAATGACCCAATTTACTTAAGTTTCAATACCCTTTCTAAGGATATTCGCTTTTCTTACACACTTCGCTCAGGGCTCAAGTTGTGTGTTTCTGGACATTATTTGGGCTCGATTCCCGCGATGGTTGTCAAGCCTAGTAGGACTGACATAATCCTATAGTTTCGCGGTCATCGGACTTTCGACGTGCGGTCCAGGTCCGATTTGGAGTTTCAATGTGCTCCTGAGAGCAACTGACTTTTGGGATTTCTCCTAGGTTACTAAGTAGTATTGAGTCATTACTTTTGATGGTTTTGGGTCTTGCCATTTGTATAGATAGTGGTTTAAGCTAAATCCACTGCTTATTTAGTTTAGTATTTAATTAAATTCGCCTAAATTTCTATAAGATATGATCCTTAGGGATTTTTGCCCGAGGTGGTACTCGAGCCTTTGTACAGATTTTTTTGAGACGTTACAAACTACCATCCTTAAAGAAAAATTTAATCCTCGAAATTAGTACCTTTTCATACTCCTCGAGGATCTGAGGGTAGTTCTTAAGGATTTTAGCTTCCATTTCCCAAGTAGTCTCTTCCTCAGTGTGGTGAGTCCACAATACCTTCACTAGTAGGATAATTTTACTTTGTAGCACCTGTTCCTTCCTATCTAGAATATGTATTGGTCGAAGTACATAGGTAGCATCTTCACTTAGCTGCCCCTGCTCCCACTTGATAATATGAGTAGGATAAGGAACATATTTCTTTATCATCGATACATAAAATATGTTTGCACCCCTGCGAGTGGTGTGGGCAAAGCAAGGTGGTATGTTACCACACCCACTCGGTCTAGAATCTAGAATGGGTTAACGAGTCTCGATGTAAGCTTCCCTTTCTTGCAAAAATAAAGGACTTCCTTCATTGGGAAAACTTTAAGGAATACATGGTCCCCAACTTCAAATTCCAACTGTCGCTGTCAGGTATCAGTGTAACTCTTTTATCTACTCTAGCCTGCAAGAAGTTGACGCCTGATAATGTCGATCTTCTCTAAGGTCGCTCGTACTAAATCTGGACCAACCAAGCTCTTCTCGCCAACTTTTGCCCAGCAATGTGGTGCTCGACATGGGCGCCCATGCAATGCTTCATAGAGAGCCATGCTAATGCTCGCTTGGAAGTTGTTGTTATAAGCAAACTCGGCATAGGGAAGAAATCATCCCAACTATCTTTAAAATCAAGCACACACACTCACAATATATCTTCTAATATATGATTCACTCGTTCCATTTACCCATCGTTCTATGGGTGGAACGCGGTACTGAACTTCAGTTGTACTCCCATTGCTTCTTGGATTCTAGTCCAAAATATAGACGTGAATCACGTGTCTAGATCCGACACAATCTCCATAGGAACTCCATGCAGTTGTACAATCTCCTTGATATACAGCTTGGCTAAATCGTCTGCTAAGTTTGAAACTCTAACTGGGAGGAAACGAGTTGATTTCGTCAATCGGTCCACAATCACCCAAATGGAGTCATGTCCCTTGTCTTTAGTAACTCAGAAATGAAATTCATAGATATGAAATCCCATTTCCATTCAGCTATGGGCATGGGCTGAAGTAAACCAGGAGGTCGGCGATGCTCGGCCTTAACCTGCTGGCACATGAGACAATGGGACACAAAGTCTGTTATCTGGGCCTTCATGTTGTCCCACCAATATGAACATTTCATGTCTCTATACATCTCCATACTTCCTGGATGCATTGCCAACTTTGAATTGTGAGCGGCCTTTAGAACTTTCCTTTTCAAGTCATGACGGATCGGGACGCATAGGTGGCCACGGTATTGTAAACCTCCATCTGAGCTGACTCTCTATTCGTATTCTTCACTCTCACCTGCCCGTTCTCTTATCTTCACCAACAGTTTGTCTTCTTTCTGAGCCACAATGATTCGATCATCAATAAGTGGCTGTGCATGGAAGTGTGCGATGCTCTCGAACAGCTCCTCTACTGTTAACTTCTGTTCGAAGTCCTGCACAAACTCTACCGTATTCCACTCTTCTATCATCAGTGGAGCCACAAATTCTATTTTCTTCTTGCGGCTCAACGCATCAGCCACAGGTTAGCCTTGCCAAGATGATAGGAGACCTCAAACTTGAAGTCTTTCAAGGTTTCTATCCAATGACGCTGCCTTATATTTAGGTCTCTCACTGCATGAAAATGTACTTGAGGCTCTTGTGGTCGCAAAAGAGCTCGAACTTCTCTCCGTAGAGGTAATGTCTCCAGAGCTTTAATGCGAAGATGACCGCTGCTAATTTTAGGTCGTGCGTGGGATAGTTTTCTTCATGTTTCCTCAACTGTCGCAATGTTTAGGCAATCACTCTATCCTTTTGAATAAGAATACAACCCAAACTAATGCGAGATGCGTTAGTGTATATAGTATATTTCACCCCCTGCTCTAGCAATACTAGCATGGGTGCGGACGTCAGCTTGTCCTTTAATTCTTGAAAGGCTACTTCTGCTTTCTCATTCCAGGCAAACTTAAGATCTTTTCGAGTGAGTTGCGATAACAGTCGGGCTATCTTGGAAAAGTCTTTCATAATCGGTGCTAATAGCCGGCCAGTCCGAGGAAACTCCTCACTTCTGTAACCGAACCGGGCTGATCCCATTCCTACACCGTGGTCACCTTGGTAAGGTCCATGATAATTCCTTCCTTGGACACCACATGTCCAAGAAACTTGACTTCCTCCTTCCAGAAGTCGCATTTTCAGTATTGTGCAAACAACTAATTCTTCCTAAGAGTATTGAAGACTGCTCACAGGTGTTCTTCATGATCTTTTCTACTCTTGGAGTATATCAAAATGTCATCTATAAACACGATGAGGAACTGGTACAGATATGGCCGAAACACCTGGTTCATGAGGTCCATGAACATAGCCGATGCATTCATATGTCCGAACGACATCACGAGAAACTCATAGTGCCCAAAACTGGTTCTGAATGCTGTTTTCTACATGTCTTCATCCCTGACGTGCAGTTGATGGTACTCGGACTGCAGATCGATCTTAGAGAAATATTGTGCCCCTTTCAACTAGTCAAACAGGTTATCTATCCTAGGCAGAGGATACTTGTTCTTGACCGTGACGTGGTTTAGCCTACGATAATCAATACACAACCGCAGCGACCCATCTTTCTTCTTTACAAACAATACAGGTGCCCCCTAAGGAGATACACTAGGCCATATAAAACCTGATTCTAGCAGATCATCTATTTGTCTCCTCAATTCCTCCATTTCACATGGAGGCATGTGGTATGTTGGTAAGGAATAGACATCGCACCGGGCACAAGGTCGATAGTAAAGTCGATCTCGCATCGAGGAGCTAGTCAAGGGATCATTTTGAACATGTTCGTGAAATCTCGAACTATTGGTGTGTCCCCAAGTGTCAGACCATCAACATTTTCTAATAAGGAAGCGTAACAATTTATGCGGTAGGGCCAACTGACCTGAACTAAGAAAGTGAAGGTCGTGCCCTCGGGTCCATCTGCTGTCACCAGTCGGGTTTCGCAGTCGATCTTTGCCTTCATTTCAGTGAGCTAATCCATGCCGAGGATGACGTCATAATGATACAGTGGGGTGACGATCAGGTCAATGCACATCCTTCTGCTTCCTAAGTCTATCAGGTAACTTTTACAAAGCTTAGTAGCGTCGGAGAAGGTCCCTGTTGCGGTAAGGACTCTCACCCCAAACATAGGGATAGTGTTTAGCCCCAAATGCTTGATTGTAGAGCATGATACAATCAAAATAGTGGACCCGGTGTCCACCAATAGAAATACAGGTGTACCTTGAATGTAGGCAGTGACTTCGAAGGCTAAAAGCACTGCAGTTGCTGACTCAGATGCTTCAGCTGCCAGTGCATGTACACGTGCTTGTTGAGAACGATTTGGTTACGTTGCTATAGGTCATTGAGGTGACTTATTTTGAGATACGAGAGGTCAGTTGTATGGTTGTACTAGCGGTGCCGATCATAGAGGTGTGGTCGAAATAACTTATAGCAGCTGGCGGTTGATTTTCTAAGGCGGTATAAAGCCGTTGTTCCTCATCTTGGTAAAACAGTAAGTATCTGTATGTCCCATCTTCTTACAGTAGGTGCACTAAGTATCTGATCGCCTCGTTTGAGTCGTTGGAGCCATTAGCCTGGGAGGCGAATCTACATGTGGCCTCTTGCCGAGGAATGGTCGGCTTGACAAATCAGGTCGAGGCGTTGGGCCCATGGGCATACGTGTCTGAGATAATCTGTCTCCATCCTGCTCAGCTCGCAGGGACATGTTCACTAGCTCAGCATAGTTGGGAATGCTAGCACAACACATCTTCGTATGGATATCGGGCCGCAGACCCTCAAAAAATCATCGCATTCTCATCGGCTCGTCGGCTAGGATCAATAGATCATATCTAGCCAGCTCCGTGAATCGGTTCTCGTATTCAGCCACAGTCATTCCCCCTTATCGGAGGCAAAGAAATTCACCCTCCTTTTCATTACGATAAGTGAGGGGGAAATACTTTCTGTGGAAGTTAGTTTCCAACGCGTCCCACGTTCACACGTATCCTGGGGGACAGTCCGTAGGATGTTGTCCCACCAGAGACTAGCCTCCCTCTCGAACATATATGTAACTAGCTCCACCTGCTCTACTTCAGTATAGTGCAGCGGCTTCAGCATCGTGGATATACGATCCAACCAATACTCTGCCTACTCAGGATGGTGGGTACCCACAAAAGTAGGAGGATAGAAGCGCTGAAAGCGCTCAAATAAGCTGCTTGTATTTATAACCATAGCAGGCTACATAGGTAGTATAGGCGGTACCGGAGTCATGTTCTGGGCAATGGCCCCCGCGATTATGGCTAATATTTACTGTTGTTGCTACATCAGGAGCATCATCTCCTCCAACCTATCAGGAGGAGAAGCCGCCTGAGGCATGTGTGCGTCGATGTAGATGCACGGTTCTGTTTCGGAATAGGTGGTGCACAAGGTGTTGGCCCATTGGTGGGGCCAGTAGCCAACTGCGAATCTGGCATTGTCTCAAAGTTCGGGCCCAAGCTAGGGTCTATCTGGCTATCGTTCAGGGGAGGTCCCCGTCAATCGATCCGCCAAGTGCGAGACGTGCTATATTCCGAGTGTTTTTAGGAGGCATCCCCTATATAGAACATAGGGTGCAACATGTGTGAGATTAGGATAATATCATCCTCATTTCTAAACTTTCTATACATCTCAATTCAAAAGAAGCTTTATGCATTTCATTTAACTAAAATCGTCATAATACATGAGGTGTGGTACTACATGAATCATGACAGAAGAAGCATGCGAGCTAAAATTATTAAAAGTTTTAACACTGACTATCTTAACACCAAACTAAGCCAACTAAGGCTATTACATAGAAGAGTAAGAAATAGACAAATAAATAGAGGACAACTGCAGCATACGCCTAGTCCTTTGACTCTAGCGAACGTAGAGGAGCACCCTTATCCTGCATACAGCACAGGAGGGCCTGCAAGGTACGAGACATGTTCTTGAATTTCTGTTTCAGATAGGCTTAATTCTCCTCAATCCTGGCCATGCGGGCTTCCAAGGCAGCCCGATCATGGCGGTCGTCATAGGCAGTAGTAGTAGGCTCCCTATCTGAGTCTTGGGCCTTCTCTTCTTCTCCCTGCTCTTCCTCTCTGCTTTCTTCTTCACTATCTTCCTCATCATTACCTTCCTCCTCACTCTCCTCTTCTATTTCATTGCTATCCTCATTAAGTCGGGCTTGGTGTTGCCTAGGGCTAATGCCCATGTTGTTGAGCATGTTCTGACTGATAATGTGGATCGGGGTTACGTTATCCATATGGAGTCTGAAACTGAAGTGTCGGGCGATCTTGCAAATAAGTCGGCCGAAAGGTAGTGAGGAGTTCGTGCAGTGCTGATAATCTGAGACAAAAAGAAAGTAGGCAGGCATACCTTCTCCCCTTGTCCAACTCTGTACAGAAAGTCTACCATGAGTCGAGTACATTTCGTACGGTTACTCCACCTAGGATACACGTTGTACATGTATATCTGGTGGAGTAGGCGAAAATCATTTGTCATCTTAATCGCTGCTAGGTTATTTTCTCACCTTCACCGCTCAAGCTGGCCGCAAAGGAAACGTGTGCGATGATTTCTTTCTCATTCACTTGCGAGGTTCTTCTCACTTGCATGTACTATTTTATGTTCTACCCCCATAATATAGGCTATCATGTCCACATTGACTACGGCTTCCTACCTTCTCAAAGGAATAGTAAACTGGAGAGGCTCCAATAGTGGGTTCAGTATGTGGGCATAGAAGACTCGTACAACGCCTTCACTCGCTTGAGTGTTTCCCTCGAAGATGGGACCCCACCCATTTTCTAAGAGAAAGTCGATGGCTGGATACAGTCTAAACATCTTCTCATCAACATGTGCTTCACATATGACCTTGCGGTTGTGGAACTTATTGAGATTGGTGCCCGCTGGAAGTGATCTTTCCAATGGGATTTGAGGATCGATTACTCTCGCTCGGCACTTGCACTATCCTCAACACTCGCCTTCTTCGTAGTGCGGTGTGGTCGGCTCGGCCCGGCCTTATTTGGGGCCGCTCTCTCTTTCCAATGAAGGAAAGGAGTGTAGAGATTGAGAAAATAGTGGTAACTAGCTCAAAAAGAGCCATGAAAGTGAAGAAACTTGAAGGGTGAGATGGGTTTGTGGGTTTTAGAGATTATGAGACACAAAGATGGGTTTTTGTGCTCCAATCGGTTTGAAATGGGGAGATGGAGAGTTGTAAGAGAGGCATTTTAAGAAATTAAGGTGTAGAGGTGGAAGATATGGAAGAAAATGGAGGTTTAAGTGCCTCTCTTTGGAGAAGGGGATTTGAGAGGGAAAGGAGATTTTAGAGGGTTTTGGAGGTGAGAATAGAGTGAAATGGAGTGAAAAGGGCTAAAAAGGGCTTAAGTGGAGGGTCCCACACGTGGGAGGGCCCCACACGTCTGGTCGGATGGCGGTACGCTGCCGCGAATTCGCAGTGAAGCCGGGCGGTGCCGCCGCCCCCTCCCTGGACTGCTGGTGGTGGCTCCGCCCTGAGGCAGTGGCCACCCCTCCCGGGGTGTTGTACATGTGTGGGGGACCCCCTGGGTCCCACCAAAAATTGGGATTTGGATTCCCATGTCTGTTTGATGTGTTTTCTCAGTCCTACATGGGCGTATTCACGCCTTTTAGATCATTTCGAGTTCGGGACTTGCCGATTCTTTGTTTAAACCCATCCATTGACAACCAAACAGGGATTAAGACCATTTCACATGATCTCGGACGCGTACGAGCTAGATTACAATGGTCAATTTCGCCCGTCGGCGAAACTTGGGGTCCTACGGTCATTTCTAAATTTCATCGCTCCCTTCCTAAGTCAAAGTGCGTCAGAGTGCATCGTGTTACCATAACACAAGTCTAGTTTAATCTAAATCATGATCTGATACCAACTTGGAACGCCTTGAATTTCGAGGGTCGAGTAAAGCTTAACTCTCGAGATCCAACGCATCACTTATGCAACATAGATAATGATGTTTAAATGTTGTCCATATAAGTGTATTAAACATGAGGGGGATTATACTAAAATAACATATCATACTCCAAATATAATTAAATTTAGCAAGCAGAAGACTGAAACACATATATATCTGAACAAACAAGGGTTCAGCAACCTCTGGAGTATGATCATATAACTGGGATGAAATTTATACATGTATTGGTTTAAAATATACAAAATGTCAAAAGGTGAATGTTCGATTAATCCATATAATCCCTATGATCCGGTCGATCAGCGCAGGGTCTACATAGACCCGCTTGATAGCTGTACACAGGAGAACTCCTCCTCCTCGTCAAAGAAGTCCATCTCAGATGTATAGACTTCAACATCACCTGCATATACAATAGAGTCTGGTTAGTGTTTTAAAACATCGTCCCAGAGTAGGAGTAAGTGATCAACTCAGTGGTACTATAAGGCAAAGGTTAACATGTTATCAATTCAGTTAAGTAGTAATGATAAAACAGTACAACAATCATATCCTAAGTACTCTTGTTAATACAGGGATGGTATGCTGTAATGATGCATGCACTCGCACGAAACTCCCTCACAAGCGACAACATCAGCCATTCGTGCATGACAAACTCTCTCATTGTGCCCTTCATCTACAAAGGCACATGCAATGCGGTGCATGGTCGTGTTAGCTGGGTTCTTAATTAGGCTTATTCATACAGTAGATTTGGGAAGCTAATGTACCTCCCTTTAAATCATTTATCTAAACAAAGGATCCATTTAGGCTCGTCAATCCTAGTTAACCATATACGATAGGCAAGTTGTAGGGCATCACCCCTTAATGAAGAATAATGGATGAGCAAGTTCAAGAGTTTATACTCGAGGTCATTACGGGTAGGCTCGTCATCTCAGCACAGGCCGACAGCTCGAATACAGTGTCTAATACCACCATATTCAGCTCACAAGTTTGGGTTGTTCACTGGTCACTACAGGGAGGCTCGTCACCCAGCGTAGGCCGACAGCTCGACCACAGTGTCCCATACCACTATGCCCGGCTCATGAGTCTTAGCGAATCGTAGTACCATAGTTGAAACGGGTCTTACATTGGTAAGTGATACCTTAGATTCAAGCAATGATGTCCATACATGGTAAACACACAAAGGCCAATCGATTTTGTTAGATAAGCGTGATTGGTATGAGTGCACGCTGAATTAATCGACATGGAGCACATAAGCACTCCACGTGGCCTAACCACTGTCGACAATTGTAGTACGACCCGGATTCATCGAACATATCAAAGGTGGCGAGTCTAATTCTGCCACTCAACTGGAATTATTACCGATTGCTTGGGCCAGGGTATGGCCCCAATCCTACTCAAGTGCAGTAGGCAGAACACATGTGATAATCATAACAACAATTAACAAACAATTCAAAAACAATTCTCATTTGAGCATTTTGTCAAACACATTGAACATGTTACCCAATATTTACATTTTATCCATAAATTGCGTAATTGAAATTATGATTACATAAAGGAAATTATACTTATAGATAAGATAATTGAGAATCCTATTTCAATACCCTTATTAAACACAATTCATCAACAATTTCTCATTTAGACATTTTGTCAAACACTTGAACTATACATTACTAAATACATAGACTAGATTAGTTACGACAAGAACTATAGCAAAACCTTACACAATTTAGGTTATAAAGCATATGACAAATATTAACCTTAGTTTAGAAATCATGGCAAGCATAAATCACAATTTCACATTCAATCAAACATTTTAACAAACACATGGAATGCACCTTATATTCTACATAGTTCACACATGTATAGTATATAAAAAATGTTGTAACTAAGATCATATGGCAGCAATCAAGTTGGACATAAATCATTGCTGACATTGAAAGCCTTGAAAACCATAACCTAAACGTTTATTGCCTGCACCTTTCGTCGGATTGCTCGTTTTGAAGTCGGTTCGAATCCTATGTTCCCGAATACAGAACAACGGGTACCTAAACATTGAAATAGGTTAGCTATTTCATCGTTTATGTTATTTGGATCCCTAAATCAAGATTAAGGTTAGGATTTCTTACTCAAATCATAGTTGAAACGAATTGGTTAGCTAAATGTAAAGGCAATTCAGTGCGTGGAGTAGCAGGAATGAATCACTGCAACAAACTCCAAGGATCTCTCTTCCTTCTCTCACACTTTTCTCCTCTTTTCTCTCTTCTCTCTCCTAGGGTTGGAGAAATTCGTATGAAATGGGAATGGGGTGGTTTAAGGGCATTATATAGGCCCAGAACTAATGTCAATGGCCCCAGGGCCATGGTATAGTTAGGTTACAGCCAAAGGGTGCCTGTTTCTTAAAAACAGGGCCCTTAGGAAGGTCCATTTCTCACTTACGGCATAGGGTAAGTTCCCTAACCATGGATCTAAGCCAGGATGCGATTTTAGTACGTTTGGATAGGCCGATCAACCGTGACGGACCTGTATCAGATCAATGGTCGTTGTCACTCGATCAGGGCAACAAGTATACCGATATGTGCAGGAAAATTTCCCTGATCCATGGGTGAAGTTCGGTCAGAAATTGACGGTCTGAAATCTTCAATTTCTCCTGCAAGCCAATGACCTAATTTACTTAAGTTTCAATACCCTTTTTAAGGATATTCGCGTTTCTCACACACTTCGCTTAGGGCTCAAGTTGTATGTTTCTGGACACTATTTGGGCTCGATTCCCGTAATGGTTATCAAGCCCAGTAGGACTGACATAATCCTATAGTTTCGCAGTCATCGGACTTTCGACGTGCGGTCCAGGTCTGATTCGGAGTTTCAATGTGCTCCTGAGAGCAACTGGCTTTTGGGATTTCTCCTAGGTTACCAAGTAGTGTTGAGTCATTGCTTTTGATGGTTTTGGGTCTTGTCATTTGTATAGATAGTGGTTCAAGTTAAATCCATTGCCTATTTAGTTTAGTATTTAACTAAATTCGCCTAAATTTCTTTAGGATACGATCCTTAGGGATTTTTGCCTGAGGTGGTACTCGAGCCTTTGTATGAATTTTTTGAGACGTTACAATGCAAATCACTATTTAAAAATGCACTCATAACATTCATTTGATATATTTTAAAATTTTAAAAACATGCAATGGATATAAACAGTCTGATTGATTCAAGACGAGCTACTGGGCAAAGGTTTCAACATAATCAATACTTCAATTTAGGTATATCCTTGTACAACCATCCTAGCCTTGTTTCTAATTATGTTACTAAATTCATCAGACTTATTTTTAAAATTCCATTTTATTCCGATAATATGTTTATCAGTTGGGTTTGGAACTAAATACCAAACATTATTTCTCACAAATTGATTGAGCTCTTCTTGCATAGCTACAATCCAGTTTTCATCAGTAAGGGCTTCTTTTATGTTAGCCGGTTCCATCTGAGATGTAAAGCACACGTAGTTCCACATATCTTCTAATTGTTTACAAGTGCGTACACCAGTGAGGGGATTTTCAAGGATTTGATCAGTAGGATGACCTTTATTTGTTCGTAGTTCAATGTTATTTTGATTAGATGAAGAGTCTGGTTTATCAATTAGAAGAACCTCATCATCTTCTGAACTTGAGACAAGTGGATTCAAATGATCATCAATGACCACATTAATAAAGTCTTGTATTACACTGGTCCTCTTGTTAAGTACCCGATATGCTAGACTATTCAGAATAGACCCTAAAAATATCCCTTCATTACTTTTGGTGTCAAATTTACTCAGATGTTCTCGGTCACGAAAGATATACCATTTACTTCTAAAAACTCAAAAGTATTTGACAAAAGGCTTCTTATCAAACCACATCTCATAAGTTGTTTTATTATTAGATTTTCTAATATAAATGCGGTTAAGTATATAACAAGTAGTATTTACGACTTCAGCATAAATATTTTTAGGAAGCTTCATACTATTTAACATTACATTTGCCATTTCTTGAAGCACCCTATTTTTCCTTTCGACTACCCCATTTTATTATAGTGTTTTGGGAGCAGAATATTCATGTGATATTCCTTAGTCACTACAAAATTTCTTAAAACTGCTATTTTCAAACTCAGAGCCATGATCACTACGAATCTTAGTGACTTGTAACTCTTTTCATTTTGGATACGTTTAAGTACCCTTTTTTACTTCAATGAGAGTTTCAGATTTCTCTCTTAAGAAGAATACCCAAGTATACCTGGTAAAGTTATCTAAAATGACCAGAATATACTTCTTACCACCTTGACTCTCCATTCTAGTTAGTCTAATGAGATCCATGTGAAGAAGTTCAAGTGGTTTATATATGGCAGTGGAGTTTATCTTTTTATGAACACTCCTGGTTTGTTTACTAATTTGGCACTCGCCATATATCTTATCCACTTTCTTTATTTTGGTTAGACCTCTTATCAAATCACTTTTGCTCAATCTATATAAGTTGTGATAATGTACATGTCCTAGGCGCTTATGCCATAGTTCGGTCTCAATGGTATGGACCATGTAACACGATAGCTTAGATGAGCGTGAGTCACTAACTATATAGCAATTCTCGGAAGTTCTGTGACCAATTAATATTATAGAACCATTCTTATTTAAGATTTCACACTTTTGGTTTGAAAATTTTACACTATGATTATTATCGCAAATTTGAGAAATGCTTAATAAATTATGTTTTAAACCTTCTACATATAAAACATTCTCAAATAGAGGGAGGTTAGGGAGTTGAACCATACCTTGGCCAACAATTTTGCAGTTGTTACCATCACCGAATGTGACTGAACCATCAGTCATGTCTTTAAGATTGGTGAATAGACTTTTGTCACTTATCATATGTCCAGAGCAACCACTATCCAGGTACCACTTTAAATGGCTCGTGGCTTTGAATGCAGTGTGGGCAACCAAACAAGCAACCTTAGGGACCCATTTCATTACGGTTTTGGGTTTAGGAGCATAGTTGGTCTTCTTCTGATTATAATTGTTATACATCTTACCCACTGAGTTAGATTTTAAGAGCTCCTTAAGCAAGTTTACAATTTTCTCAGCTAAAGAATTGTGATTCTGATTTTTATAGTTGATATGGTTCTTTTTAGGATTTAAGGACTGAAAAGTTTTAGTCGTTTTAGAAATATTTTGATTCAGACTTTTCCTTTTTGAGTTAAAAGACTCTCCTTTAACAAATTTAGGTGGTATTCTTATATTTGGGAGGAATATTTTTATCGTAGCCCAATCCAGATCGATCACCACATTTTCTAGATCTAGATAGGAGTTTTTCTAATTTAGGGTCACCTTGAGCATACCTCCATGTGTCCTTCAAACTCAAAAGTGAAGAGACTTCTAGTTTTAGGTTTTCATTTTCAGACTTTAAGTTTTCAACTTGGGACGTTTTGAAATCTAGGTCACACTTAGTTTTTTCAAAGCAATCTGAAAGGTGTGATTTTTTCAAAACCAGATTATCAAAATTCTCTTTTAATTCTAAAAACTTTTCTTTCTGTAGTTTTAATTTAACAACTATTTTACAACTTTCCCTGTATAGGGCATCATAAGCATTCTGAAGATCTTCTTCATTCTCATGATCACTTCCCAGATTTTCTTCACTGGTTGTATCATTATCTAAGTCATTAGGGCTTTAACATCATTACCCAACTCAATTTCAGAATCTTCTGACTTATAAGAGGCTTCAGAGCAGGAAGATTCATCCCATGTAGCCAACATACCTTTCTTTTTATGTTTGTCCTTTTTAGGACATTTGTTCACTAGATGCCCATATTCATGGCAGTTGTAGCATTGACTGTCTTTTAAAGATTTCTAATTTTTTGATCTTGATCTTTTCTTTTCAGTAGGTTTTTGAACATCAACCCTATTTTTACTTTTAAAAATCTTGTAAAACTTTTTAGCTAGAAGGGCCATATTATCTTCAGAATTTTCTAAATCAGAATTGTTATTTTCATGAGACATGCTTTTAGAAGACTTAAGGGTGATAGATTTACCTTTTAGAGTTTTAAAGTTTAACTCGTAGGTTTGTAAAGAACCAACCAGTTCTTCAACCTGCATATGGTCTGTATCACGAAGTTCCTAATTGGCCGTGACTTTTGAATTGAACCTTTCAAGTAGTGAGTGTAGTATCTTTGCACAGACTTTGCTTTCTTGGATGCTATCTCTAAGACCCCATATAGAGTTGACTATGTCAATCAATTTAGTATAGAAGTCTATGAATGTTTCACTTTCTTCCATACGTATTTCCTCTAACCTGGTGGTGAGGATTTGTAGTTTAGATTTCTTGACAATAGTTGTACCCTCGTGTGTCATTTCTAAGATATTCCAGTCTTATTTCGCAGTATCACAAGATATAATTCTTTTGAATTCATCTGGTGATAGTGCGCAAGTAATTGCATTTAAAGCCTTCGCATTGGCACTACTCTTAGTTCTCTGAAGAGTGCTCCAAGTACTATAGGGAGCAACCCTTAGAGATTTAGTTGCATCAAGGCCTAGAACTTCAACAGTAGGTGGGGTCCATTTAGTTACTGTGGCTTGCCACATATTCTCATCAAGAGACCTTAAGAATATTCTCATTCTAGCTTTTCAATAAGCATAATTAGAGCCATCAAAAGGTGGAGGCCAAAGGCCGAACTATATGTCCTAGAGGAGGGGAGGTGAATAGGACCATGACAAATAAAAATTAATAAGTGAAATATAGAAAACAAATAGCAAAAAAGAATGCAAATAACAAAATGAAATAACAACCTCAAAAATCAAGTATTGAGAGGTTGGTACAAACTTAATTATAAGGACAACCTAACACCAAAAACCAATAGTTTATGGAAGGACAACCTTACTAGAACGTGGGTGAGTATCAAAAACTCAAACTCAAGAGGATATGAAAGAAATAAAAACTAATCTATTACAACATTCACCATACAATGCTGAAATATAAAGATTACAACATTCACACCCACAAATACATCCCACAATCTTAAACCATAAAAGATAAAGAAATAAATCACACATCCACTAAACACAGAGAATTATAGTGGTTCGCTTGTGTGTACATCAACAGTTAATAAACAGCCACACAACTACTCCACTCCTAATATCCACTCCCTTGGGATATTAGCGTTCACTAATCAAAATAGGTTTTTCAAGGTTCACCTAAAACCTTCACAATTATGTCTTTAGATGGGCTTACATAATTAAAAAAATCCCTCGCTCTGAGATTTTCTAGATCACCTCAGACAAAACCAAAATAGAGATTTTTTGGAACAATCTCACAAACCAAAAATGAATTGAATTTCAGAAAAAGCAAAAACTTAGCTGTATGACGATTCTGAAGCAGCCCGGTAGAACCAACTTGATGACGACGTAGATGTTCAACGTTCAATCTCACAAGTGTATAGGGTTCTAAGTGTAGATGATTTTTAATTAAATCAGCAAGGGCTTTATATTGATTTTGATCTCAAGGAAGGGTAAAGCAAATATCTCTTTTCAAAATGAGAATCGAATAGAGAATCAAAATAAAAAACAAGAGCTACTTTAAAGAATCTTAAATATGCACAAAATAGCTTAGAATGTACTCAAAATTATCTCTGAGTGATTGCTTAAGAATGATAAGAATTGAATAGAAAACTTTGAAATTCGAGCACTATTTATAGGTGAAAAATCGGTTCACACGACTGGGCTTTGGTTAGATACGACTGGCCTTATCTAAACAGATTTTCAAAAATTCTGGCGCGATAAGATTTTTCAACTGCACGACTGGCCTTGTGGGTCCTACGACTGGTTGAGTGGGCTGCTCGACTGGTCGTGGACACCACACGACTGGTTGTGTGAGTCTAAATTACTTGCTGAAAAATGAGTCAATTCACATGACTGGTCGAGCAGTTTCTAGGACTAGTCGTAAACCAATAGAAAAATTCTAAAAATTCATAAAAAATCTTGGACTGGTTGAGGAAATACTAGGACTGGTCAAGCCAGTGCTAGGGCTAGTCGCGAGAACAGAATTTCACACTTATAAAATGACCAAAATGACTGGCCAAAAGTGTGAAATGATCTAATCATGATCTAAGGTCAATTTAGGTTAATCATACCTTACTTGTGAGATAGAACATATAAACACTTAATCTATCGATTACTTCAGTAGCTTTAATTCTTGCGATCTTCAAAGCTTGAACTCGACGTACCAAACATAATCTTCAACTAGGTCTTGAGTTCTTGGACTTTTCTGGTTCCAGATCTTGAACCACAATGTTTTTGAAAACTCTGTCTTCACTTAATATATGAAAGTCTTCACTTTCTTCCAGTTTGAAGATCTTAGTAAGTTCGTCATAGATATCACCAAGATAGATTTAGCACGAACAAAATGAATGTCGAAGATTTAATGTGAACAGATGCATAAGCTTGATACAATTAAGATACAAACTTGAATTGGTTTGGCACACCAAAATTTGACAATACTTAGGGTTTATCAATATAGCACTTTCAAAGTCAAATATGAAACGCAAGATGGTGAGTTCATGACAGGTTTCATTCATTACATCACTCAATCACAAACAACAAATATATAGTTAATTAACAATGTACAACTAAAGATAGCTTGTTATCATCAATCATTTATGCTTCTAATAATTAAAGAGATATGTTCATTATCTAACACATGAATCAGGTGCACAATGTATTATCATATTCACATATTCACATAATAAGTTAAATTATTCAATCAAGTAACTTAGGAGATACTAAATGGGAGGGATTAAGGCATCATCTATGATTAGATTAATGAATTTAAGTGGGAAGCTCAAAGGGTGAGTCCTCACCTCTTACCTCAACTAAGAACTCAAGATCTAAATGCTCAACTTTAGAGGCTACAACATAAACATGGGAATAAGCTTTTAGAAAAACTTAAACAACCCGGAAATTATCAACTCATAGAATTGATCCAATTTTACCTCGACTCCCATGAACTTGAATCCAAGATAAGTCCACTACCCCAACTGAAGCTACCTGAAGAAGTAGGACACATGAGAGTTGAACCATCAGCTAAGATCCAACCCTGATATAACCTGCAGCTAGAGATAAGATGTAGCCCTTGAGTTGGCTCACCAGAGACCTGGTTTGAACCGAACTTGGTTACAAACCGATCTTAATCAACTCAATTCGGGTGAGGGATTTAACTGAACCTGATCTAGCTACTAATAAACTTGCACAAGCCAAGGAAAATGGTCCGAACCATCAAATTTCTAAATCGTTTATACCCAACAACTCACTGAGTTAACTGGGTAATGACAACCTTAAGTGGCGGGTCGGAGTTGACTCTCCTCTGATGTAACTAGATGAACTGATACTAGACCTGGTCTACTAGTTTAGGATTGTTAGATTTAACTTCCTAAACTATTGGACTTGGTGGAAGAAATCATGTGAGTTAACTCGGCAGCAACCGAGTGACTCAGCCATAGGTCTATGGTTAGAATCATACCTTGATTGGAGTTGATTTATCTGTTCACGGCCAACTAGGTGGAGGAGGTCTCAACCTAATGTCTAGCTAGCTCCGACTCAGCGAGGAACTCGCTTGACTGAACCAGCAATGAGGCATGCTCACACGGCGACTCAGGCCACTCACGCCAATAGTGAGACACACACGCACATCCCCACTCCACTTCCCTTCTCTTTTTCTTTATTCTATCTCCCTCCTTCTTGCTCTCCCTCTCTTCTTTATTTCTTCTTCAAACAGATTGAGTAACGCTTGGATCAGACTAGTGTCTGAGTCATGTTCGACTCGACTGGGTCGGGTGAGGGCAACAACCACACCTGAACTCCCTTTCTCCTTCCTCCTTTCTCTTTTCTTTCTTCCTTTTCTTCTCCTTCTCTTCTTTTCTCTTCTCTTCTCCTATCCAGATGGTGTGGCTGGACTCGGTCTAGCAACTCAGTGAGGCCGGAACTTAGCTACTGAGTCAACAACAGTAGCAGCAGCAACAACAACATAATGCGACACCAACATGCTGATCCGACTCGACAGTAGCTCACTCCACCTTCTCTCTTCTTCTCTTCTTCTTTCTTTTACTTCTCTCTCTCTCTCTCTCTCTCTCTCTCTCTCTCTCTCCATAAGCCTTTCCTCACGGCCAAACAGAGCCCGAACTCGCCCCGAGTCAATGCAACTTGGTGGAGAAGATGAGTCGATTGCCAATGGTGAAATGAAATCTAACGAATCTCCCTTTGATCCACTTCATGGGGATGACTCTAGTTGCTCCCACTGTGCTCCCCGACCCTCAGTTTCGAAGCTTCGAACCGGTTCGAGTGGTGGGTTTGAGCTTTGAAGGTATCGGGCGACACTCTCTTATAGTCGCAATAAAAGGAGAAATCCAAATGTTTTTTGATCTCTCCTCCTCTAAGACATACCCTAAACTTTCCCAGTCCTGTTAGATGAGAAATGGATGGTCTAGATAAGATCTATGGCTCCCTATTCTCTCTCTCTCTCTCTCTCTCTCTCTCTCTTTCTACGAAAATATTCCGTTATACGGTCGAATAGCTGGCAATCCCCGTGTTTTCCAATGGAAGTTTGGGATTGCTTGTATCGGACGGTTGAAATTGAACAAGAAAACCTCACGTAGATTGCCAGCATGGAAAGTAGAAAGAAAAACAGAGATTTTCCATTTTTGGAAATGGGTATGCGATATAGCCTGATTTATGGCTAAGATTGTGTGCACACTGTGCAATCCAACAGTTGAAGCTAACAGGAATTGGTAGGATCAATGTCCTGGAAATTATGAACGGTTTGGTTCAACTAAAGGATCCCTGATGGTGGGCTGCAAATCGTTGAGAACGGACTCTGTCCGTCTGTTTGTTTCGGCAAGAGAAGATTCAAAAGGAAGGGAAATTCCTTCCTCTTTTGTAGCTGACGGGTCAACCGAGTTTGACCAGCACCTTCGGTCCAGTGCACAACTAGTGTGCACTTGCTGTGCACATGCACCATGTGAAGTGGGGTCCACCATGAGGATTTCAACTAATCCACTTCGTTCATCTGTTTTGTTAGCCCATATTAAGGCCCAGTCCAAAGAATAAAGCAGATCCATTTCTTAGGTGGGCCATATCATCTGAATTATGGCCATTAAGTGCTATTTATCATTGATTCGAGGTGGAATATGGTCCACACCCATGATCAGAACCGTCCATCTAACTAGTGAGCCTCCCAGGGCCACTATTTATTTTAAACTGATGTTATTTTAACCAGATGGGTCACACAATGTTTGTCTTTGGGTTCATACTATGATTTCCACCCATCCGATGGTCAGATAGCTTCCTAGTTGATCTTAACGGATATAAGGGTTCCTAGTCCAACTTAGATGAACCTCTATGTCATCCATATAGATCAGACAATTCAATTGTTGTGTTCAAGTGTTAGACCACTCCATGTTAGTTGTAGATTGAATGGATGGTGGATTTAGGGGTTTGATATTACTAATAATCAATGGATGGATGGCTTGATTCATCCTTAATAGGGTCTTACATGCCCATTATTAGCACTCCCATGGTTGGATCTAGCGATCTAACAACGCAAGTGTCCTAGGCTTACTCCTCACTAGTTTTAGGTGTCCTAAAGTCAGTATAAGTGGAGATCTAACCACTAGTCCTATGCTTAGAGGGCCAGATGGCTCGATCTATGGATGAAGATCCTTCTAATGGTTGGATTTAAGTTTGAATGGAGATGGGTGTTTAGACAAATTGGCTTCATGATTACATTAAGCTAAATTCTCATGGTAACATCCAAGTACTGAAACGTACGAGGTGTTACAAGATATGAAAGACATTGTGAACATTGGCTAGCTGAGGGGGTAATGCGAGATGATAGGCTACTTCTCTTACCCTCTCTAGTATTTCAAATGGGGCCAATGTACCGTGGTGCAAGTTTTCCTTCTTTCCAAAGCGCATCATGCCTTTCATAGGGGACACTTTCAGGAATACATTGTAGCCTTTAATGAATTCTACATAGCTTTTCTGCCTTCTTTGCATGACTTGGAGATGTTTCCTTATTATGTTGATCTTCTTAGAGGTAACTTGGATGATTTTGGGTCCTAGGACACTTCTCTCTCCTACTTTTGCCCAACAGTGAGGTGTGCGGCAAGGTCATCCGTACAAGGCCTCAAATGGGGCCGTGCTGATGATTGTTTGAAAACTATTGTTGTAGGCAAACTCAGCAAGGTGGAGGTAATCATCCCAACTGCCCTTAAAATCTAGAATGGAGGCTCTCAACATGTCTTCGAGTACTTGATTTACTCTCTCTATTTGTCTGTCTGTCTGGAGGTGAAATGCAGTGCTCCAGAATGGACGCTCTCAACATTTCTTCGAGTACTTGATTTACTCTCTCTATTTGTCCATCTGTCTGGGGGTGAAATGCAGTGCTGTGGTTTAGTGTAACACCCCATACTCTTTAGTACTCGAGTGTTACCCTAAAGACTTAAATTAGAATAAAAAGAAATTTAACTTAATTGCGTGTTCACCCATTTGGCCTAAGTCTAATCATCGTAAGTAATCTCCATCCATTGGTCAAGTGATCCATCCATTACTCTTCAAGATGAATTATCAAACCATCAGATACACCATTTATTAGGTTTAGATCAGTCTATCCTTTGAAAACACACATCAGATTATCTGGCTTCATATTCAACTCACAGATCTCATTTAGACATTCTTAGAATCCCTAGGGTTATTGATAGCTAAATACGGGTCAATCCAACTGTTGGATCGTTTGAACGGTTAAGAAGTCGAGATTGGTAACTAGACGTTCATGTGTTGTGGCCCACTAAAAGTGAAAATACTTTAAGAATTAAGCACACGACTCATAGATGTTAATCTACTGCAAGAACAGCTCTGTTTAGAAGTAGACTCTACAAATTTAAAATTTTAAATAATAATAATAATAATAATGGTAATGATAATGAGATTGTAATAATGATAATTAATATTATGAATGCGTATTGAGTCATCTAAACCCTAATCCAATAGTTGATTCCTAGCTAAGTGGACCCGTGGAATTTTTTTAACAGTTGATATGAAAATTGAGAATGATCTGACCATCAGACCAAAAGAAATCCGCAATTTGAGTTAAAAGTTAGAAGTATGGCCCACCTTATCTATAGATCTGCCCCATCTGAGCCTTCGATCTGCCCCACCCTTGATCACAGGGCCTTTCTGAAACCTCCAAAGTATATGGATGGAATGGATTTCTCACAGGCATTATCATAGACCCCATCTTTAGGAGCGCATGTACATAAACGGGGTGTACCGCGCAACACCGAACCGGTCAGCTCGGTCAAATAGAGCTGACCCGATTACAACTCGAAAAAGAGAAAACTCTCTTTTTTTCCTCTGCTTTTCTTGCCCGAAAGCCGTTTGAACGAGCGACAGCTCACTGGCATCTTTGGTGGCCCACCATCGTGAATCAACTCGACGATCCGAACCGTCCATCATGATCAGAGCAATGGCCATACAAAACCCAATTCAATCGCACGTCGAAATGCAAGTGCACACGAATGGATATTGACACAAAGAAGAGTTGCACGTGGTATTTCACTAAAACAAAAACTCTGTTCCTACCAGGCTAGAGATTCCTTCATTTTTCCTTTCCATCTCAGCCATCTACCTCAACACATCTCCACCATACACTCTAAGCCAGCTTTAGGGTTCCCATTGCATTAGGAGAGACGCCACCGCATGCTAACCTTGAACCCATTAGCTAAAAGCTAATGACCGTCTGTTTGGATCCCACAGGGTTTAGTGATCTAACCATGCCCTCCATGTGCATTGGATCAGGAGCTTACCCATCATATCCGAATTTACCATTATAGAGGAGATCATCTTCTTCATTTAACCGTGGATACCGATCACTAGGAAATGGGCCCCATTCCTTGATCTACCCCGTCCATATGGTGGCTCATGGCCTCAGATATCCATCCATATTATCCGATCGTAGCCATGCAAGCCAGATCGTGAGCTGTGTATGTGAACTCTCTTGATTAGAGCAAATACTCGTAACTAATCCCGTGATTAGTTAGTGCATCTAAACCCTCTAGAAGAGGATTAATGAAGCCTTATAAAAGGCATCCTTTTAGGGCAACCATTCTAAAAAAAAAAGAAAGAAATCAGAAAAGAGAGAAGAGTGCCGTTTTGATGCTGCATTGAGTCGAGTCAACTCGTCTGGTTTACTATGAGTCGAGCTGAGTCCGTGTGCCTCCGACTGCTGGACATAAAGGAAGGAGAAAAGAAAGAAGAAGATCAGAAAGGAGAGAAAAGAGAAGAAGAGAATGAAGAGAGGAAGAGTATGTGTTGCTACCCTAACTCGAATCGAACTGAGTCTAGACCGAGTTAGGTTGGATTTTGGATTGCGTTTTCCTGAGTCATATACAAAGCCAGAGCTGTTGGACATTCTCAAAGAGATTGAGTGAAGAAGGACTATTGCAACAGACCCTGTCCAGCAATCAATCATCCTCCTGAGTCAGGTTCAAGCCATTCAATTCGACTCGCTGAGTCGTTTTGGTGCAAGGTCTGATATGGACTCAGTTACTCTGAGTTATCCTAGGAGAGAGAGGAAAGAGAAGAGAAAGAGAAAGAAGATAGAGGGAGAAAGAGAGCACCGTCCTTCCGATTACCACACTGAGTCACTCGACATAGTTCAAAACATTGTAAATCAGGGTCGAGTCCTACATCTCAGGTCCTTCCAATAGAGAAGAAAGAAAGAGAAGCTAAGGAATAAGAAGGAGAAGAATGGAGAAAGAAGGAAGAGGAGGAATGAACGAGCAAGGGAAAGAGAAGATTTTTGCCGAGTTGACTTGGCTGATTCACATCAAGTCAATAGTTGAGTGGGCCTATTTTCAATCATTCCATGTTGGTAGACTTGAGAGGTGAGGTTTTAACTTGGGGTCATTTTTATCGGTGAATTCCTGCTCATCCGTTAAATCCAATTAGGAACCAGATTAGATCGGCTACCACATGGCATCTTTGAGTTAACTCAGTGGATTTGAAGTAAGGTTGCTCTTGTTTTGAAATCTAATCTTTAGAATGTCTTGTTTTAGCAGCAACAGGTCCGTGATTCTCATGTTGTCCCTCAGGGTTGAATCAAGTTGGGTCAGGTTGAAAATTAGAGTGATTGAGGTATGTTATCCCTCTAATAGTATATAGGGTTCAATAAGAGATTAACTTAGATAAACGAGTCTTGACTTTTTAAGTATACATAGGAATTGGAAGTCCCCAAATTTATGTTCCTTAATTTATATCCATTTCTAGTCAAAGTTAGGGTGAATCGAACCTTTTAGGTGCATAAATTCACCTAGATTGTCATCAGAATGTGAATTAGTGCTAACCTAAATTTTATTTCTCATTAATTTTAATTTGAATATAGGGAATTCATTGTTCGTAAATCTTTTCTTGAACCTTCACACAATCGAGTTACACAAGTCAGAATGAATTCAACTTAATAGGTGAGGATTACCTTCAAGCTTTTCTTACATCACGATAGTTAGTTTGTTTATTCACCTTTGTTCATTTATCTTATTAATTTCTTAATGTGGTTCATCGCTCTTATTGATTTTGATTCCTTATAATTGATTGATGAATTGGATTTAAATTCATAAATTTGAACATGCTATGGATTACAAACATTTATATTATAATACCTTAAACGTGTAATTGCTATCGATAATGTTCGTGGTTTATTTTGTCACATGAAGTTACTTGATGATGTTTTAGGAAATCCTCAAACTAGTGGCCATTTGTGTAATGAATTAAATAAATTTACATCATGGACTTACCACCTTATGGACCATTTGTGCCTATGTGGCTTTTAGAAAAAAAATTCCTTTTTATCACACCATTAGGTGGAATATTCGGCCCTTACGGCCTTTATGGAATAATTGGCCCACGTGGCTTTAATTGATTATTTTATATAATTTTGCAGTGGTAAGTTCCACTTATTGGACAACGATGGGCCACTAGTTGAAGAGGTTACCCTTAAAACAATATATTTATCAGTCTCATGAGGTAGGGATGGTGGAATGGGACACTATGCTTGAGCTGTCGGCCTATGCTTGGTGACAAACCCCAATAATGACCTTTGAGCTTCCTTAAAATAGTTGTTTGAAATTGAAAAATAACAGTTAGGCTAATCATACATTTTCATGGCATGCGGACGGGTGGTTGATGTAAGACACGGGAGTTTTCTTGGATCACTATGGGCTGTACCATATAGTATTTTACCAGGTGATCTTGAATTATTATTTCGTGCATTCAAACCACTATAAGTGTCCTTGTTGCATGGACTTTTTAGGGTGCTTAGTCCTCCTTAGGGCATACCTTTGAGTATTTTTTCGGGTGGCTAGTTCTCCTTGGGTGACTTTTTACCAGCTGGATGTGCATCCTCAGGTCTGTGAGCATGTGCATGCATCCATGCATTTAAACAAGATTATCTTTGTGAAATTTATGTAATGAATGCATATCTGATGAACCTTACCTGATTACTATGACGTTCATTGTGAAATATTTGTTATAGACTGCTCCTGATAACTATGCTTAATTATCTTGATGATACCATAAATCTTAGGGGTTATACCTCACTTGGATAGCCATTGACGCTATTAAACCGTAATCTATGTGCAGGAGATGCAGAGGATGCGCATGCTGGTGATTGTGTGGAATAGGAGGAGCCAGATGATCTTGTGACCTGCTATTCCTAATTCCATTTGTGTTTAAATTTGTATTATTATGTGTTGTAAAAAGTTAAGACATTGGTTTGTATAAGTTCTCAGGTAACCACATGAATATTTGGTTATGTATAATTGGACTCCCTCTTATACTTGATTTATTTCTATTCCGCTGGTCTACCAACTCTGATAAAGGAAAAAAGGTCATGAAATTTGGACTGTCTTTAAAGGTTAACACTCGGGTTTTTAGAAAATGAGTAGTATACTCAAGTTTCAGGAACTAGGGTGTTACATTTAGAGAAGTCCCCAAGGCAATCTGTAGTTTGGTCTAGAGATTGGAAGTGAAACGGGAGTCTCTATTCGATATGATTGTAATCGGGATTCCATGGAGTCGTACCACATGCTTTATGTAGATCTCTGCCAACTCGTTCATTGAGGCTGTGATTCACCTGGGGATGAAGTGGCCGGATTTAGTTAGTTGATCTACCACTAGCCATATTGAATCGTGATTTTTTCGCGTCTTAGGAAGCCCTACTATAAAGTCCATGGATATAGAGTCCCATTTCCACGGGGGTATGTCGAGAGGTTGTAGTAACCCTGCTGGTCTTTGAAGTTATGCTTTTACTTGCTGGAAGGTGAGGCATTTAGTCACATGTGTGGCTATCTCTCTTTTTAAGTTGTTCCACCAATAGTGGCGTTTCCCGTGTTGGTACATCTTGGTACTCCGGGATGGATGGCTAATTTGGACTAATGAACTTCATCTAGTACTGCTTGTTTTAACTCAGGTATGTTCGGTACACATATCCTGTTACGGTAACTAATTCCACCATCTGAGCTGACGTGCCATTGTGGATCTTTGTTTTCTTGAGCTTTTAAATGGCGATCTTGTATTTCTTCATCCTGTTATTATGCTTCGATGATTTGGTGTAGTAGTGATGGTTCTACAGATACGTTCCCAAGGAGTATGTTCCCTTCTCCTAAGTTTAGTTTGACGCTGAAGCCCTTTATAAAGTCCATCATTCTCCATTCTTCCAGTGCGAGTACGGCTGTGAGTCATGAGATTTCTTGTGACTGAGTGCATCAACCACCACATTTGCTTTCCCTGGGTGGTATTATATGTCGAATTTGTAGTCCTTGAGGGTCTCCATCCATCTACACTGGTGCATGTTCAAATCTTTTTGGCCAAATAAGTACTTGAGGCTCTTATGGTCTGTGTGAAGCTTGAATTGCTCTCCTTATAAGTAGTGCCTCCACATCTTGAGGGTGAATACTATGGCTGCCAATTCTAAATCATGGGTTGGATAGTTTTGTTCATGTACCTTTAGTTGTCTATATGCGTATGCTATTACCTTGTTATTTTGCATGAGTACGCCTCTTAATTCCTCGTGTGAGGTGTCTGTGTATATTGTAAATTCCGCTCCTTCTTCGGGAAGTGTGAGTACAGGCGAAGAGGTTAGCCTACTCTTTAGCTCTTAGAAGGCTTCATCAGATTTTTCATCCCATTGGAAACGTGCATTCTTCTTTGTTAAGTTAGTTAAGGGGCGAGCTATTTTGGAGAATTCTTTGATAAAACACCGATAGTATCCTACTAATCCAAGGAAACTTCTAACCTCGGTAATAGTATCAGGTTTTTCCCACTGAAGTATGGCTTCAACTTTAGCTGGGTCCACTGCTATGCCTTAGTGGTTTACAACGTGCCCTAGGAATTTGACTTCTTCTTTCCAAAACTCGCATTTTGAGAATTTGGCATATGGTTAGTCTTACCTTAACAAGTCCAAGACTATCCATAGGTGTGCTTCATATTCTTCCTCACTTTCAAATATATTAGGATGTCATCGATGAAGACTATAACGAATTGGTCTAATTAAGGTCGAAATACCAGGTTCATGAGGTCCATGAAGACGGTTGGCATGTTCGTGCCGCCAAAGTGCATTGCTACAAATTCGTAGTGTCCGTACTTGGTCCTAAATGCGGTCTTGTATATATCCTTGTCTTTGATCCTCAACTGATGTTATCCGGATCTTAGGTCAATCTTTGTGAAAAATTGGGCTCCCTTAAGTTGATCAAAGAGGTCATCTATGCGGGGAAGGGGATACTTATTCTTTATCATTGCTTGATTCAGACGATGGTAGTTGATACAAAATCGTAAGGATCTATCCTTCTTTTTTACAAAAAAAACTGTGGCACCCCAGGGAGACACGCTTGGTCAAATGAATCCATAGTCTAGGAGCTCTTCTATTTGTTTCTTGAGTTCTGCCAATTCGATTAGTGCCATATGGAAAGTGGGTAATGCTATAGGGGTGGTTCTTGGTATTAGGTCGATACTAAAGTCTACCTCCCTCCTGGGTGGTAATCCTGGAACACTTTAGGAAACTCCTCGACCACTAGAATGTGGCCTGTGGAAGCTTCCTCCAAGCCCATTACTCGTTCCAACACCTCCTTTTTCTTTTTTGCTTTGCACTGTAGTGGGGGGTTGTCTAGGTAGGGTGAATGTGATCCTTCTGGCTTTACTTTCTATGGTTGCCCTTGTTTCATCGAGCCAGTCCATCCTAAGGATTACATCAAATCCTTTCATATTCATCTTAACTAGATTGGCAGAAATTTCAATGTTTACTATGGTGATGAGGTAGTTTTCACAGTATTCAGTAAGCTCTATTATTTTCCCTAAGGGTGAGGCCATTGTGATAGATCCCTTCATGTATTTTAGTTCTAGACCCAAACGCTCTACTATGGAAGTTGATATGAAAGATAAGGTAGCTCCACAGTTGAACAAAAGTATGATTGGGACACCTCTAATGAAAGTCGTACCTTCTATCAAGCCAGGGGTAATCTCGTGGTCTCCAGGTGATGTCATGGCGAAAAGGTGTTCGGGCGTGACGTTTTGGCATACTTGAGCCGGGATGGGGCGACATTCGTCCTTTATCTTCTTATAACATTTTTTCACATCGTGGCCCACTTTCTTGCAGTAGCCGCATCCAAGAAGGTTGTCCCATTGTTTCTTGTCTTTGGGGGTGACATTCTGTTGTGGAGCGAGTTGTAACACCCCGAACTTTTCAATACTTGAGTATTGAAAGTTCTTGAGTGTTACCATGAAATTTAACATAATACGTATGGGTATACGATACCAATCTAACTATCCTAACCTTACATCTAATTCCTGACATGAATTTGACCATTTGGAATAACCTTCACTCATAGACCAAGTCATCCGATCGTTGATCATGTGGTTGGATATATGTACCTTCCTTGAGTAAATCGATGAATAACTCTCTGTCTATAATGATTTAGATGTAAGTTCATTTGTAAGAATTGTTTAAAAAAGTGCATATGACCATGTAAAACCATTATATTTCATAAAACTCTTAGATCAACAATAATTACGAAACTACCATTAACCTAAAACCCTAAATACTAGAACACATGGTTCCCATGATTCGGTTAATGTGAAAATTTACACCATACCTTTGCATCATAAATTAATTGTACACATCGAACTTCAACCCTTAGATCATTGTATAAATGGCCCAATTTACAAATCAACTGCTAATCGTTGATTTTGGTGTTCATTGAGTGAAGAAACCACATAGATAGTCATAGTTAGACATTTCCCTTCATATGGACGGAGTAGATTTCCCTAGACGTGACCGCATGGACCCCAGGTGCACACAGAGCACGTACACTAGTGGTGTACCAAATGAGAAGTCATGTCAAACTAGGTTTGACCTTACGATTCACAACTAAAGCTTCCCGCGTCTGTGATTTAAATGGACAAGGCCTGTTTAAAGGCCTGGTGGGCCACATCCAAGATCATCCAAGATGATCAAGTCCGTCCATCTTGGTTAGAGGGAAAAACCAATCGAAACCTAGACTTCTCACCTTCAACTTCAATAGGAAGAAAAACCAATCTAAACCGTAAATCTCGTAACCCGTGTTTTGTGCAGTTTGCAATCTGGAAGGAAGCCGATCACTGAGGATCATTGTGGAGCTCTGTCATAATCGAAATGGAAAATCTGAACCATCCATCTTGTCGAGAGGGAGAATTCGACCATGATTGGGAGTTTTTCACATCGAATCCAAACAAGAAATACAGAAACAATACTCCCAGATCTTTACGCACTGAACCACATTTGGCCTTACTACATGGCCACCTCTTGTTCGATCTAGCAATCAGAGATGACCGCACTCTCCATTTGTGGGCCATCAAAAGATGGCCCAATGCCACCTATATTTGATGTGATTTACGAAAGAAGAAGATACAAATTGCATAAGGAGGTCGCCGACTGTAAAACGCCTTAAGTTACGTTGCGAAAGTAGGCTGCTTAAAGAAAGCTTTCGTAGAAGGTTCTAGAGATTCTCCTATCTATAAAACCACTATCCTAGGATGAGAGTGAACACTGTAAAAAGAAAGAGAGAGAGAGGAAGAAAGAAATGTGAGAGAGTAGCAGGAAAAGAAAGAAAGAAAGGAAAATAAAAGAGAAGAAATGAAAGGAAAGGAAAGGAAAATAGCGCCCAGCCCTCTGATGGACATAGTAGCAGGAAAAGAAAGAAAGAAAGGAAAAGAAAGGAAAGGAAAGGAAAATAAAAGAGAAGAAATGAAAAGAGAAAGAGAAGGTTAAAGAAAGAAAGAAAGAGAAAGAAAAGAAAGGAAAAGAAAAGGGAAAGAAAAGAAAAGAGGAAGAAAAAGAAAGAGAGAGTTGGGTTTCGAGTCGATTCCCTAAGTCCTAGACCAAGTCAGGCCAGATTCGAGTCAACATTGAGTTCTGTCAGGTTGGATTTAGAAGAGAGTGTATCAACACCTAGCCTCGGCTGGGAAACGACCTGACTTCAAGAGGTGAGGGTTTTATCCTTTAAGCTTACTGTAATTTAAATTGAAAAGATTTATCTTGCTTCTCCATGCTTTCATGTCACCTTAAATTCTCCCTGCAATTATATGTTTTACCATCAATTATTTGCCCTTTAGGATTATAGTATAATGCTGCCTAGAATTGATCTTTATGAATTTATGTGAGGTGATGAATACAAGCTTTGCCCTTGCCTTTATCAAGTTATTGAGTTGGCCCTTGTCAGTCTCCTCTTTATTGAGTTGGTCATTACCACTCTCCTTATTATTGAGTTGGCCATTGCCACTCATCTATTTGTTGAGTTGGCCATTGCTACTCTTCTTCTATTGAGTTGACCATTGCCACTTTTATCCTTATTGAGTTAACCATTGTCACTCTTCTCTTTATTATATTGGCCTTGTGCTATTTATCTTTAAGAGTTGGGCATGTGTCTTGATATTCCATAACCTCCACGATTTAGTTTATGTTCTCTATAAGTACAAGTGATGTGTTATAGGGTATCACAACTAGTGACTCAAGTATTCTATCATGGACGTAATGCGTTTTGGGAGAGACCCTCTTGGTTGTCACATAATTTCATGGGTTTTTTGGGTAGTGGTGCACAAATCGATGTGTATAATTCGCAAATGTAGTGTCACATTAATTCTGGGATTGGATGTCGTAAATAGTCACTCTATGAACAAATAATGTCACGTAATTCATCCGGCTCATGTGTTGTGCGCATTGAGGTGTTCATGTAAATCCACAGTAACATTGGACATGCCGGTGAATCTTCGTAGTGTGAGAATGCTGAGTGATCCGGATTTTCTATGAATCGTATTCTACATTGAAATGATCACTATGTATGATAAGCCGTACACACTTTGCTTGGCATACATCTCATGTAGGTTGTTTGCACATGTTGATACCCTCGTATTAGTGGAGTATAGGATGTATCAGAACCCTTACATTACTTTTATGAATCTCTTTAATTATCGTTAATCTTAAAGGATAACCATCACTATGACTAGGGTGTTGACCCTCTCCAACTGTACAGATGATGCATGTGGCTTATAGATTGAAGACCTAGAGGACAATCTCTGTATGAAAGATTATGCTGAAAGAATATGAAGATAGTTTTATGATTTAGTTTTATACTTTCGCTGCGAACTCGATAAATGTAATAAGCTCCCATTGAGAGGGCATTTGATTATTCTTTTGCTCTGATGAAATAATTCATATAGTTAATTTTATTATCATGCATGTTACCTTCATGAATGTATTTGGGTGTGAGCCAAATGAAAAAAAAGGTGTGATTTTTAAAGCATCCAATTTATACATTATTAACACTCGATTTTCTCGGGCATGAGTACAAACTCTAGCCATAAAAATTCGGGATGTTATAGTTGGTATCAGAGTATAAGAATGAGATTAACTGGGCTTGAGGGAGTGAACCATTATAAACTTTACATGATTATGATATATAATGAATTAGATACATACACTCAATAAATTTCCAAAAGAACTAGGGAGTTGAGAAATTAGAAACCCATATTCAGGTTCCCCATTGGAAATGTTAAGGTAGATGTGAAATCTAGAACCCATGAACCTAGGTACCCTCATAATAAATTTTCAAAACTCTGAATAAAACTTGTCTTAAATTAAAAGTCATCCTAAGATAGGATTAGCATCAGGAAGAACAACTTTTCCTTATAGGAATAGAGACTTCCCTAATGGTTCCAA
The DNA here is from genome assembly GCF_029962835.1 of Magnolia sinica. NCBI lineage: Eukaryota > Viridiplantae > Streptophyta > Magnoliopsida > Magnoliales > Magnoliaceae > Magnolia > Magnolia sinica. The sequence continues at coordinate 57,667,796 of NC_080576.1, forward strand.
AATTTACAACTATTTCAACAAAATTTTGACATGTTGCAAAAACTCCACTAATTGTAGATAAAAGACCCATCCGAAAATTTCAAAAATTTTCCAATAGCTCACTTAGGTCTCCATCAACCTTCTTTTAAAATTTCATCTCTATTGTTGTCTAGTCTGGTTAGGATATCTGACTTTCACCAAAACAACTTAGGTTCAAATCCCAGCAACGAAACCTTAATCAGGAAAGGTGTAAGTGGGTTAATCCAATTAAGAAATCTCGAGGTTGAGATTTTGTTTAAGAGGGATAGGCTGTAGCATCTTGATTCATATAGCCAATTATATGCACCTAGATATATACGTACCTATCTCACGAGTAATACATTGAAAACTTAAGCATAATGAACCAGTAAGAATGATAGAAGTAAATCAAAATTCAAGTAATACATTAGAAAATCAGAGTACCCAGTGAAAGCGTAATGGGCCCTGTAGACTCATCCTTTATAAGAATATAAGAGTACGTGATATTCCCCATGAGCCTAAAATAATTGGGATTATGGATTGATGGAACCATGTTTACATGAAATTTACGTGGTTTGACTCAAATTCTAAGTCTTAAAAATTCTCAAGTGATCCCAATGCCTTGATCAAGTAAAAGATCGAGATTTAACAAAATTATGAATTGATACCACTAAATCCTCTATACTGTGCAAATAAAGGATCTATGTATCAGACTCAAACCTACTATAACGGTCTATTCATATTACCTCGAACACAGGAAGTAGGGAATCCTTAAGAGGCATGGAAAATGACTTGTATATTAGAAGTACTAAATTTCAGGGGTGAAATTATGTTTAAGGGAGATAGATTGTAACACCCCGAACTTTTCAATACCCAAGTATTGAAAGTTCTCGAGTGTTACCATAAAATTTAACGTAATGCGTACGGGTATACGATACCAATCTAATTATCCTAACCTTACATCTAATTCTTGACACAAATCTGACCATTTGGAATAGCCTTTACTCGTAGACCAAGTCATTCGACCATTGATCATGTGGTTGGATATATGTACCTTCCTTGACTAAATCGATGAATAACTCTTTGTCTATAATGATTTAGACATAAGTTCATTTGTAAGAATTGTTTAGAAAAGTGCATACAACCGCGTAGAACCATTAGATTTCACAAAACTCTTAGATCAACAATAATTACGAAAATACCATTAACCTAAAACCCTAAAATACTAGAACACATGGTTCCCGCGATCCGGTTAATGTGAAATTTTACACCACACCTTTACATCATAAATTATCTATACACGTCGAACTTCAACCCTTAGATCATTGTACAAATGGCCCAATTTACAAATCAGCCGCTAATCGTTGATTTTGATGTCCATCAAGTGAAGAAACCCCATAGATAGTCATAGTTAGATATTTCCCTTCATATGGACGGAGTAGATTTCCCTAGAAGGACTAATTTCCTTTATCCTTCATTGATCAAATTTTAGAAAGGCTAGTTGGTCACTCTTATTGTTGCTTCCTTGATGGGTATTCGGGCTACAATCAGATAGAGATAGCCCTTGAAGATTAAGAAAAAATGACATTCACAGGTCCCTTTGGCAACTTTGCTTACCGAATGATGCCATTCAGATTATGTAATGCCCCTACCACTTTTCAGCGATGCATGTTAAGTATATTTACTGACATGGTCGGGCAATATTTAGAGGTCTTCATAGACGACTTCTCTATCTTTAGTCCATCCTTCAGTGAATGTCTGGAAAATCTTAAAAATGTGTTAAAGCAATGTGAAGAAAAGAATTTGATTTTCAATTGGGAGAAGTGTCATTTTATGGTTCCTAAGGGAATAGTGCTTAGAAATATAATTTTGTTTAAGGGAATTGAGGTAGACAAGGCAAAAATTGACCTTATCTCTGACCTACATCCACCCAAGAGCATACGTGACATGCAATTCTTTTTAAGACACACTGGATTCCATAGACGATTCATAAAGGACTTTAGCCATCTCTCTCGTCTTTTATGTAATCTCCTTTAAAAGGATATACCATACGAGTAGACCGAGCAATGTCAAGAAGCTTTCACTAAGCTCAAGGCTATGTTGACAACCGCACCTATCATGCAACCACCTAATTGGAGCATCCCTTTTGAGATTATGTGTAATGCGTTTGACTATGCTATTGGGGCAGTGTTAGGCTAGAGAAAAGAGAAGAAGCCCTATTTGATTTACTATGCAAGTAGAACTCTAAATTCTGCCCGAGTGAACTACTTTACTACAGAGAAGGAGCTCGTAGTTGTAGTGTTTGCTTTAGACAAATTTAGGTCCTACTTAATCGGATCTAAGATCATCATTTACACTGATCATGCGGTGCTGAAGTACCTTTTTTCTAAGAATGATGCTAAGCCCCGATTGATAAGATGGATCCCTTTACTCTAAGAGTTCGACAAGAAATATGAGATAAAAGGGGAGTAGAGAACGTAGTGGTTGACCATCTCTCTAGTCTTGATCTTCTTGATTCCCTTGAACCGACACCGATAAATGACATGTTCCCTGACGAACAATTGTTTAAACTCTCCTAATTACCTTGATTTATTGACATTGCAAATTATCTTGTCACAGGTTTCATGCTAACATAGAGTCCATACAAGATAAGAAAAAAAAATTCTTCGCTGTGGTACGTAAGTTCTTCTAAGATGATCCTTATATGTTAAATATTGGTTTGACCAAATTCTAAGCAGATGTATGCCAAATAATGAACATCAGAGTGTCATCTCCTTTTGTCACTCTCAGGCCTATGCTAGTCACTTTTCTACTAAAAAGACCACGTCCAAAATTCCACAGTGCGGCTTTTACTGGCCCACTATGTTCAGAGATACTCACGAGTTTTGCAAAGCTTGTGAGCATTGTCAAAAAATGAGAAGATTGTCTCGTCAAAATATGATGCCACCAAACCCAATTCTTATCATTGAAGCATTCGATTATTAGGGTATTGATTTCATGGGGCCATTCCCCCAATCCTTTGGAAATATTTACCTCCCATTAGCAGTAGACTATGTGACTAAATGGGTTGAAGTGATTTCGTGCTGGAACAATGATAATAAAATGGTCATTATATTTTAAAAGAAAACATCCTTTCCCAGTTTAAAACACCTCGGGCCATCATTAGTGATGGAGGGTTGCACTTTTGTAATAGGCTATTCGAGAACTTAATGAAGAAATATGGCATCTCTCACAAAGTAAGCACTCCATACTACCCGCAGACAAGTGACCAAGCTAAGATTTTCAATAAGAAAATTAAACAAATTACGAAAAAAATGGTTAACCCTGACCATAAAGATTGGTTAATTTGCTTAACCAATGCTTTATAGACTTACCATACAACTTTTAAGACCCCTATTGGAATGTATCCCTTTAGACTCGTCTATGGAAAAGCTTGCCACTTTCCTGTAGAGTTGGAACATAGAGCTTACTTGGCTATCAAAAATCTTAATTTTAACATGGACAATGCTGACTCGCTACGTAAGCTTCAAGTAAATGAACTCGAGGAAATCCGGAATGACACTTATGAGAACTCATGATGAAGGTGTTCCATGATATAAATGTCTTTCGAAAATCATTCATAACTGGTCAAAAAGTCATTTTGTACAATTCTCGGTTACATCTTTTTCTGAGAAAACTTCGATCTCATTGGATCGACCCTTTCACTATTACTAATGTCAATCCTCATGGGGCTGTTGAGATAAAGAATTTGACATATGGAAATGTTTTCAAAGTGAATGGACATCGTCTAAAGCCATTTATTTAGAAGTTTGATTCAGAGGATATGTCCGTGCCTCTGATTGATCCTGTGTATCATGATTGACCTCCTAGTCTAAGTTTATTGCTTTTATAGAATTTAGGATTAGGATAGCTAATTTTTCAATACGTTTAGTCTTCATGCTAACCCATTTACATGTTAAGAACTTTGGAAAAGCTTTAATTCTCCTTATTCAGGTACTACCTTTCGATCACTACTCCTTTCTTTTCGTTGTCTCATGTGCATTGCATGCTTATATCTTTTACATTGAGGACAATGTAAAAGGTTAGGGGGTGTGGATTAGGTAAACTAATCAATGTTTTCTTAGTTTTTGAACAAAAATTTTAAAAATTTTCAATTAAAAACCTATTTGGAGAGCAATAGTTTGAGTAATTATGAATGCTTTGAGTACGATGATAAGATAGAGATTGAATTTTGAATTGTTAGAGTTTGATCAACTGAGTGGACTATCACTTAAGTTCTCTCATCTAATAGATTAAGAGGAAGTTTGAATATCATGTTGACCTAAATCATAAGACACATTCAATTTATTTTCTGTGAATTGTGCTAGAATTTCTGATTGTTAGTATGTGAATCATTGATAGATGTTGAGAATTAAGTGTGGACAATTTTAACCACCTTAAAAAGATAAAAAGAACCAGTTAAAAAGTAGAGAGATCGACAAAAAGGTCATGTATGATGAAAAGACTGGAAAATAATGAAAATAATAAAAAGTCTGAAAAGAAGTAAGATGAAAAGATTGAAAAGAATTAAGATGAAAAGACTAAAAAGAATGAATAAAAAAAGAAACTGTCGATATAAAATCAAAAACTAGAAAAAGAAGAAAAATAGGATAAGTTCGGAATCAACAGTTGATTATTCAATTAATCTTAAAGTGATGAGCATGGATAACATAATGAAACGATAGTATTTTTATGGAAAGTAAGTTGGAATTCACTAAGCACATTAGAAAAACTTGATATATGAACTTACGCTTCTAAGTGATTGATAACGAACGTATTTGATTGATTGCTCATAGATTCGGCTCTAGGTTTTCAAATTTTCACTTTTGCTTCTTTGGATTATGCTCATTCATACTTGTTTGCACAAAAGATTATTTTTTGAAAGAGGTTTGAACATTGAGAATTGAAGATTATGTCATGCATGTTTTGTTCGGGACTAGTGTTCACAACCCCAAGTGTAGGGTCGCGATGTAGTAATAATCTCGGTGAGACCAAGGTTGAATTCATAGGGACTAAACTTGTACATTTCTGAAAGTAATTAGAAGTAGAACTAGAAGATGTAAATCTAAATCTGAAATATTAGAGAGTAATTTTGAATATCATAGATTAAAGCTTGTGAATTTAAAGGTGGGAATTAGGGTGCCAAGGATCCACTTGTAGTTATCAAGATGCTACCTTACTTGATTTAAGAGACACAATTGGAATCAGAGTCTTATCTTATCCAATTGGAAGGAGAGATCAAATTTCTGAACTTCTCATTTAACTAGCCTCAATAGAGTAGGATTGTGGAGATTAGAAGGGATTTCGTCTCCCAACCATGCTCAGGAGACGATGGCAAACAACAGGATTTACCAATCCCACAATCTCAAATAGGAAAAGAAAATATTCAAAGCGTCTATTGTAATTTGAGTCACAATAAACAATAGAAAACTGAAAATATCCCTTAAAATCAACTAAAAATCAATGAAGTTCAATATAAACATGAATCAAAGCAAAGTAAATATCCCAACACACTACAAGCTTTACCTCTTAGCCCTAACTAAGAGCTTAGCTAGTTATAGCTAACTCAAAAACATAAGAAAAACAGAAAGATCTACAAGAACCAATGAAGAAATTGAAGTAGAAGAACGTCATTGGTGCTCCACTTAGGCCTCCTTTCCCTTTCCAAACCCTAGAAGATGCTTTGGAGCATCATAGGAACTCCTATTTATAGTTGGAGAACTCCAACTTTTGCATTAAGTTGGAAAATTCTAGAAATCGCCTCAAATTTATGTAGTCCACGTAAAATCTGCGTAATCTTTCGATGCTATTGAAGGACCTTCGATGGAAGCTTCGATGCATCTAAGTACCTTCGATATAATAAAAAATGGTCCAGAGTTGTCCAACGAGTTTGACTTGAAAATCCTGAAATTCTCAATTGCACCTTTGATGCATTTAAGTACCTTCAATTGAACCTTCGATTCATCTAAGTACCTTCAATTGAGTCGAAGTCTATTTTGACAGTTTTCTAGAACTATGCTTTTCTGGTCTCAGAATTTGTTTTCAGGACAATTTTCAGGATTCCCTTTCTTTACTTCAAATCTTCGATTCTCTTCATTCATCACTTGGCTTCCTTAGATCTTTGGCATGTCAATTCTTAAATCTTGGTCTCCTAAGATCCATCCCTTGCCTTAGTGATTCTTGAGTATTAAATCCATGCTTTTAACATTCTTTTCAATCCAAGCTCTCAGATTCACCTCGCAATACAAACATATATAAAATATACTCATTATGCAATATTTGACACTCTACAACTAGCAAAATGCTAGTTGGGGTGTGTGTTATGAAAGTGCCCTAGTTTGTCAATATACGTGAATGTTGAGTCGATCAGTTCAAGTGAACTCTTAGAAGAAGAAATCAAGACCAAGCCTCAACAAAAGTTGAAGGCCATGTTCAAGATTAAACCTGTCAGCTATAGCCTCATCATCCAACAAACAAACCCTAACAAGTATATGACTCCATATAATCCCAAGTTACCCTTAAAATGATTTGAAACATCTTCTGGTAGAATTGGTATATATAGCACCAAGAGTATAAAGGGAAGAAAGAAACAAAACTTGAAAAATCACAAGTCCTGGCCGAGTGCATCAAATTGTAATTGAAGAAGTCTTTAATCCATCAAACATCGTTCAATATTATCGAATATTGACTCATTCTGTTCGACAAAAAATTGAAAGAAATGCTGGAATTATCGATTGCATCATGTACAATTCGATATCATCGAATTTCACACTTCGATGACATCGAACATACCTCAATTACTTGGACCTTGAAAATCTTCTAAAGAAACAAAAAATTGCTCTTCGATGACATCGAAGCCTCCTTGATGAAATCAAGAGTAAGTTATCGATAGTATCGAAGTCTATTCGATCGTATCAGAACTTACTTAGTTTTGTCCAATAAGTTTTTCAAATAAAAACTATTTTCTTCGTGTATATCGTAGATCATTCGATATCATCAATATTCAAACCCTCGATGAAAGGGGTCTTCAAAAATATTGAACATGAGACAAAACTATCCAACAACCTTGTGTATTTTATTAAAGAAGATCTCGATGGATCGAGAGCCCCTCGATGAATCAAAGTGCACATCGATATCATCAAAGGATGCTCGATGAAAGACAATCGGAATTTTTCCTGCACCCAAATATAAAACTTGTGTAGGAATTAATGCAATCAAAGATGATTCAATAATATCAAAATTCAAATTTCAATAACATCGAACACCCTTCGATGGCTTCGACAAGTTCAAAATTCTGCCCATTTTTTAACCGTTGGGATCTTGCCTCTATAAATACACGAGTGTTGTTCTGGTTAAAATGAGCTAAAATCCAAGAGAGTTCGAGTCTGTTATTCTAAGATCTATCTATCTCATACTCACTCTCTCCTTCCCATTAAAGTTTATCGTTCATACACTCATGCTCTCTCCTTGTGTAGGATTGAGATTCGGAGCTTGAGTGTCAAACTCGCCAAGTCCTAATTGTAGGCCTCCGACGGGAGAATACATTTGTATCCTTGTGTAGGACGGTTAGCCTTGTGTCTGCTCGTGTCGCCTTGTGTAGGCTCAGGTTGCTTTGTGTAGGTTCCTTGTGTTGTGTCCTTAGGTAGGACGTGTTGCCTTATGTATGCATCTAGGAACCTTGTGTAGGTGTCCTAGTTTAACCTTGTGTAGGTTGTGAAGATTCATGGTTAACTGATTTAAAACCATTGGATAGTGAAATCTGGTACACTCTAAGAGAGAGTGCGTCCACCGGGAGTGGAGTAGGCAAGTAGCCGAACCACTATATATGATTGTGTTTGGGATTATTTTGAGTACATTTATCTAATTATGCTTATATTCATCATATGTTCACAATGATGCATGATTTAATTATGTATGAGTATTGATAGAAATCACATCCCACACACAATATACACTATCTTTATAGGCTTTACTATTTACATATGTATCTTTTGTAAGCCTATGTGAATTGGACCCTCTATTGACTTGAAAGCCATAGAGTTACTTTGCCTTACTTCTTTTGCTTTAGCATTTAGGCTTAGGTTATTATTAAAAGATTACAAATTTTCAAAAAGTCCTATTCACCCCCCTCTAGGATACTTAGTCATACTTCATACTTTGGTAGCAGCAGTTATACTGCAATTTCAATTGGTATCAGAACAGGTTCCTCTTGAAGGGTTTAACAACCTAGAGGGAGATCCTTAAACTGAATTAAGAAATATGAGTAAAGGAGAGGGAACAATAGTCTCTCATCCTCCTATCTTTAATGGTTTAAAATATGCATATTGGAAAGTAAGAATGAACTACTTTCTGTAATCCTTAGATCATGAAGTTTGGGATATAGTTGAGAATTGATATGTGCCACCAACCAAGCTAATTGTATTAGAAAATGGCACAACCGTCACCAAACCCAAACAAAAAGAAAAATGGACAACTTTTGAAAAAGAATGTAAAACATATGAAGCAAGAGCTATGAATGCCATTTAATGTGCAGTTTCTGAAGAGGTATTCAACCAAATCAGTATGAGAAAAACCTCTAAAGAAGTATGGGATCTATTGGAAACCACCCATGAAGGAACCAACATAGTAAAAAGATCAAGGTTGCAGTTCTTGATGACTTAGTTTGAACAATTGAAAATGGAGGAAGATGAGACCTTCATGGAGTTCTTTGCAAAACTATGTATCATATGCAACTCCATGGGTGGACTTGGAGAATCAGTTCCTATACCTAAAATCTATAGAAAAATCCTAAGATCATTTCTGAAATGGTTCAACTCTAAAGTAATCACCATAGAAGAATGTAGGAACATTGATAAGATGATAGTAGAAGAACTTGTTGGTTCTCTATAAACATTTGAACTACATCTTAAAACACCCATAAAATCCAAAAATAATGTTCTTAAAACCTCTAAAAATATGAATACATTAGAGGAAGAAGATAGTGAGAACAAAGATGGATATGAGGAGGTTGCCCTTCTAGCTAAAAAGTTTAAAAGATTCTTTAATAGGAACCGTGGGAGGTCATACAATAACAAAGGAGTTCAACTGGACCACAAGCACCAAACTAGAAAAAACTTAAACAAGTCCAAAGAACTTTAGTGCTACAACTGTAGAAAATATGATCACATATCCACGGAATGCCCCACAAAGAAGTCTAAAGGGAAAGCTATAGTTGCTACTTAGGATGATACTGAAGACTCTAATTCAGATTCAAGTGAGTCAGAAAGTGATGGAGACAAAAAATCATTAAAGATTCTCATGGCCTCCACCACTACAATCATTCCCAAGACTTTAGAAGAGGAAGAAGAACTTGATCTTGAGAGAATTAAAATGGGAGAATAATTGCTGCTAAAAGTATAACATTTGATAATCTGATTAAGAAAATTGAACTTCTGGAACTGAAGATTGAAAAGTTAAAAAGAGAAAATAAAGACTTAAAAATAGAAGTAAAAAATTCTGATCAAACAATAAAACTAACCCGAAAATTCACTCAAAGCAATGAAAAATTTGAAAAACTCCTAGGCATGGGTAAAAATTCCAAAAATATGACAGGCCTAGGATATGAATAAGATTCTTCCTCTACCTCATCAAAAATAACAAATTCAACTACTTCAAACTAGAAAAATCAAGTTGAATTGTCATGTCACCATAGTGGAAAGATAGGACACTACAAGAGCGAATGTCCTATATCCAGAAATCCTCATTCTACTTCTGAGACAAATATGAAAGATGCATCCAAATCATTTGGAAGTCACTCAAAGAAATATTCTTCTGGCTCAAGGAAAATGGTTACCAAATGAGTAATATTATCTTGACCCATATTTTGATACTTTTTGTAATGGGTCAAGTACTGTATAGGGGAGATGTTGAAAGTAAATGAGAGCCATAGAAATTTCTAAGGATTAATTAAAGATATTGGTCAAGAAGTAAATCATAGTTATATAAAATTGATTCAAGAACATTTAAAATGACATTTTCTTTTGGAATCAATTTTCAATCTATCTTGACTAATAATTCTATCATATATGGAGTTTTTTGAGACTAATACATCTCAGTAAAAATGCCTTCATAATAAGCATCTCCATATAAAACAAGTATCATGCATAATTTTGAAATTATTCCAAAAAACATTATGTATGTTATGATACTTATTTTCAATCAGAGAAGGATGATCTACAATTCAATACTCTTCAGAAGATCAACCATCACTACAAATTAATAGATGGTTCAATGACAATATTTGAGGATACATTGCCTCACCATCCTTTTGAATATGTGTAAATTTTTTTAACTACTTTTTAGATGTACAAAATACATACATACTGATAAATATATGTGTACATCACTTGAAAAAGGCTAGCTTATCTGAAATTAAAAATGAGTTGTTTTAATAGACTCGAGGGATGTTCTATATCAATTGAACCACCTTTGATAACATCGAATACTACTCGATAAAATCGAAGCAGTGCAAAAATGCCTTGACCTATTTGGACTCTTTCCGATATTGTTGAGGGTCAAATATTACATATTAGACCCCAATTATTACTTGGTTTTATGAACATGAGAATGCTTAACGTTCTATTTTAATCATGTTTGTGTTGCAAGGTGAATTTAAGAGCTTGGATTGAAAAGGGTACCAAAAGCATAGATTTGATGCTCAAGTATCACCAAGGTAAGGGACGGATCTTAGGAGACTAAGATTGAATAATTCACCCACTAAAGATCTGAAGAAACCAAGTGATTGAAGATAAGAAAGCTTGAAAATCATCTTGAAAGCAAGATCACAGGGTTCCCACCATCCATTTGGTATGAAACTTTATATCTGGCCTGAGTACCATAAAGTAATCGTACAGGTAAAATTGTAGCCCTTAGATCTTTGTGGAAGGGGTCCAACGAAAAGATCAGCCATAAATCACTGATTTCGGGCCCACCTGATCTCTGGATATGCCTAAATTCTGGACTCAACTCCTTAAACCATATGAAAAAATGAATGGACGGTGTAAATTTCTCAGAAATATCACTGTGGGGCCCACACGAGTGCTACACGTGCACCACAGGGGTGTGCTCGCAGTGCACCATACGCAAGGTCGGATTAAACGCGGTTTGACCTGACAGAATCCAAGTCTAAGAGAGATTTTCTCTCTCCTCTTTTGCAGCATGCAGACGGGGGTCTGCTGTGATGATGGGTGGCCCACAACCATCATTTAGAAGGGAGATCCGAGCCGTCCAGCGTGACCAGGAGAAGATTTTGACTGAAACCATGGTGTTCATGTGAACCCATGCACGTGCTCATAAGAAGACTACATTCAAACATAGGATGGATGATAGAAGCAAAGATTCAGTGGGCCGCATCAATGACAATCCAAAATCGCCCATCTCTGACTGAAATTCCACCACGAATCCAATGGATGGAGCTGATTCTTCAAACGGCAGGAGATGTGGGCCCCATGGGTTACTCAAACTCAGTTTTCCACATGCATTACGTAATAACAACGTCCAGAGAAAACCGGATGTTCCGACTGATTATGTGATCATGGTCAGGATTGGACCCATGATCCTGACCATCCAAAGTTACAAGAAGTGGGTCTCGAACCCCACCATGGAGACTGATTAGAAAAATAGAATCCGTAGGCCGTCTGCAAGACGTTGCCAACTTACCTATGCAAGAAGGAGCTGTGAAACCAACCGACTTCACAGCAGTGCGTAAGGCGTATGCACGCAGCCAACCGACTCCAACTATTTCTTATAAAAGAGAGAAGGAAACGAAAAGGAAGGGGGTGAACATGAGAAGCAAGAGAGAAAGAGAGAGCGTGGAGCGGATGGCTGACATCAAGAGTTTTCTTTTCTCTTTTCATTGTTTTCTTTATGCTTTTATTTAAGGGATTTTTGTTAATCATGTCTATGGTTGGCTAAACCTCTTAGCTAGGGCTAAGAGGTGAAGCTTGTAGCATTATGAGATGCTTTCTATTGCTTGATTCATGTTTATATTAAACTCTCTTTGATTTTAGTTTGATTTTAAGAAATACTTTTAGTTTTTAATGATTTATTGTGACTTAAATTACAATGGATCTGCGATAGCTTTGAGTATGTTCTTTTCATTATTGACATTGTGATTTTAGGAAATCATGTTGTTCACCATCGTCCCCTGGACATGGTTCGATGATGAAATTCTCCCTAACTCTCATAATTCTCTCAGATCGGTTGTGGATTGGTAAATTCTGTTGTTTACTCTGTTTCATGGGTATGATTTTGTGATGGAATCAATTCTAGTTCTAATACCTTTCATCCATTGAGAACTAGATCAAAGGAAGTTCAGATTTGATTTTTAAAGAGTTATATTCCAATTGGATGAAGATGGGACTTGATTCCAGTTGTGTTCGTGAATCAAGCATAGATCTCCCTGATCTCTACAAGTGGATCCTTAGAAACCCTAGTTTTCCACCTTTGAATTTTACAAGTTTTAGTTACTAATTTACAATCATTCTCTTACATTTTCCAGATTTAGATTACATCTTCTTCTAGTTCTAGTTCTAGTTACTTTCAAAATACGTATAAGGTTCAGTCCTTATGGATTCGACCTCGGTCTTACTGAGATTATTACTACATCGCGACCCTACACTTGGGGTTGTGTTTTTGGCGACGTTGCCGGTGACTAACGGTTGCGTTTTGCTGAGATTAGCTAGTTTTGGAATTAGCTTAAGATTAGGGTTTTTCTAGTTTCTATTTTTTTAAGGATTAGGGTTTTCTAAATTATTCTAGAAACTAACTTAGCTTTCTATTTTCTAGGTTTAGAAACTTTCCTAATTTGATTTTAGAAACTAAATTTTTTTAAAAACTTTCCTTTTTAGAAACTAACTCCTCTTTCTATTTTTATTTTTAGAAACTTTCTAATCTTAGAATTTCTATTTTTAAAAACTAACATTGTTTTCTGTTTTGTAGGATCCTAACATAGATCACCTCCAATCTAGTAACTTCCTTCTAACTTTTCCTCTACTTACTTTCCATATTACTGTAGGATTTTTCCTTTAGGATTAGATTCAGAGTTAGGGTGTCACCATGCAAGAGTGAGAACGTTAGTATACTGAGATAGCTAAGAGACATTGGGAAGGGATGTATGATGATTATGATAGAAATTAACCTATGTCTCAAAATTTTTCTAAAACCATCATCGAGAACTGACAGGAATAGAATGCTCCACTAGTTAAGAAGTCCTTACGTGATCATATGTAAGAGAATTATTACACCCCATGGATTAAGAAGATAGTATGTGAGTGTTGGGGTTATCATAACTATGGGAGTGAGAATTATTACCACCCATCAGACAAGAAGAAAAAATGAGAGATTATATTATAAGTGATAATATGTATCAACAACCATCAGATTCTCCCACCTATGATCTATATGACTATGATCAGTGGAAATATCAAAATTGGAAAGATGAACCAACAACATGTTATACTGATTATTCTCTCGGATCCCTTACTTTGAAATTTAACCAAAAATGATCCAAGAGGATTCACTTCGGAAAGTCATGAATGCACAAGAGCAATTCAATTAGTATTTCATACAATCATGTGAATTGCTCAAATCCTCAATTCAAAGAATTCAGTCGCACCTTATGGTGGAGGAAGAGGCTAGGTTATCCCAGCTTCAACCCAATCTAGAAGCAATACAAAGAAAGTGATCCTAACTTGCTTGTGGAAGATACTGAAATTGAGAATGAGGAGTTGTATTCTGTTAATGAGCATATGGTTCAATTTCCTGAAGAGTCAATCTCGATGACGGTCCAAAAGAATGATCAAGTGACATGGGTGTCTTTCAAATATAATGATAATGACACACTTCACTCACATGACACACTAGGTTTCAATGATGAGGGAGAGGTTAGTTTATTCGAACCTCAACCTAATTGAGGAATAGAATGTGAGGAATGTGATCCCATCCCAAGTGTGTACTGCACAAAATTAGAAGATGATGAGTATTGGGATGATGATCATGAATGTTCAACCCAAATTTCCCTGGAATCAATCTCAAGTTTAGTCCAGGTCAGTGATCAAGAAGTACAGGAAGCGATAGGTCATAAGAATTTACTCCACTATCTGACATGTCGGATTTAAATGTGGAGGATGAGCCCCTTATAACCGACTCTTCTAACTCTTGTGAGACATGTTTGGACCACTCCCCTGAATTAAATGATGATATGATTCGGGAGAGGGACGAGTTGCTCGATATGACTTTAGAATTTAAAACCACCCAGTTGAGGCCACCATTTGAGCTGTACACTTTTGACGATTCAATGCCTCTACTAAATAGCTTTAATGAATAAAGTGTTCACATCAATGCTTCCCCTATTGATTTTCAATCTGTCTGTGCAAGGTAAGAGCAAGAGAGCATGCGTCCATCCACTTCCAAAGATGATGGAATCCTTGGGTAGATCATCACATGCTTCAATGTGAAAAACGAGTCACTCTCAACTAAATTTTCTAACTCTTTGGATGATTGCTTGACACACTTTACATATTCAAATGACCCGATAATACAAGAAATAGTGGATGCCTTGTAAGACAATTCCTCGGTAGTTGTCACTAACCGAGAGAACCCTTATTCTGAAACCCCTCCTTCTCCAGATCCTGAATGTCTACCATTAAAGGAGGAGGAGTTGACAATTGAACTGAAATCTAGAACTTTGGATGTGTAGAGATTACATCATCTGCTAAGAATTTTTCTAAATTTTATCTACTTGTAGTCTCTGATTCACCATGGGGCACTAACTCTGAAACTTTCTCTATCACAAGTGAATCATATATACTTTGGATACCTCAAGTGATTCAACAACAATTTTCTGCTAAGGTCCATTAATTTCTTTGAAAATTCATGCTCTAGAGCCTCCAAGCCTATTGTAAAAAGGGCTTTGGATGATCTTGTTGAGAAACCCACTGAGAAATTTATTAAGAATTTGGCTGGAGGAGGAACCTTGTAACATGACTGAGTAGCTTTTCCCCTGCTTTCTTAGTTTAGGATTAGTTTATTGCTTTCATGTTATGTCTAGGAGAGTCGGCTTATGTTGTTTAGGATAGTTTGCTTTCCATTTGTTTTAGGATAGTTTTCTTTTTGTTGGTTTAAGTCTTGTGCTAACCCACCTTCACGCTGAGATCCTTTGGAAAAAGCTTTAAAATTCCTTCATCTCATCAGGTACCATCTTTCCATCACTTCTCCTTCAATTACGTCGTCTCTTTTGTAAAGCATGCTTATTTCTTTTACATTGAGGAAAATGTAGATTTTAGGTTGGGGATGGGAGATTAGGTTACCTAATTAGTGTTTTCTCTGTTTTGAGAAATTTGCAAAATTTTTGAAAAATTTTCAATGCTCATCTGTTTCGAAAGTGATAAGTTGTGTATTTAAGATTGTTTTGAGTATGATAAAAAGATAGAAATCGAGTTTTGAATTGTTGGAGTTGGAGCAACTAAGTAATTTATCACCTTATGGTTCTTACATTCACTTGGTTAAGAGTGAGTTCGAATATTATTTTATTCAAATTGTTCTCTGTGAATAATATTAGATTTTCTAATTGTTAGTATAGTGATCATTGAAAGATATTGAGAACCGAGTCTGGAGAATTTTATCCACCTTAATAGAAGAAAAAAAAACCAGTTAAAAAATAGGAGATCGACGAAAAGGTCATAAAGAATGAAGAATGACAACATCTTTAAGGGGAATGAAAAATGTCTTTGAAAAAGATGTAATGTTTGAAAAAAAAGAAGAAAAGGATAAAAAGACTTAATGAATACAAATAACCGTCGATATAAAATCAAAAACTGGAAAAAGAAGAAAAAGGGGGTAAGTTCAGAATCAGTACTTGGGTTCTTAACCAATCTTAAAGTGATGAGTATGGTTAACATTATGAAAAGATAGTATTTTCACTGAGCACGTTGAAAAACTTGATATGCGAACCATGCTTTGACCTAATGGATTAAGGATTTATTTGTTCGGTTACTTATGTGGTTCGGCTCCAGGTTTTCAAAAACTCACTCTCTCATCTTGAGTATAGTCATGCATATTGAATACACAAAAGATTGTTTTCTGAACAAGGTTTGAACATTGCGCATTAAACTTATTTTTCACATACTTTGCTCGAGACTAGCAAAATGCTAGTTGGGGATTGTGTTGAGGGTCAAATATTGCATATTAGGCCCCAGTTATTACTTGGTTTTATGAACATAGAATGCTTAACGTTCTATTTTAATCATGTTTGTTTTGCAAGGTGAATTTAAGAGCTTGGATTGAAAAGGGTACTAAAAGCATAGATTTGATGCTCAAGAATCACCAAGGCAAGGGACGGATCTTAGGAGACTGAGATTGAAGAATTCACACATTAAAGATCCGAGGATACCAAGTGATTGAAGATAAGGAAGCCTGAAAATCGTCGTGAATGCAAGATCATAGGGTTCCCACCATCCATTTGGTACAAAACTTTATATCTGGCCTGAGTATCGTAAAGTAACCGTACATGTAAAATTCCAGCCCTTGGATCTTTGTGAAAGTGGTCCAATGGAAAGATTAGCCATAAATCACTAATTTAGGGCCCACCTAATCTCTGGATATGCCTCAATTCTGGACTCAACTCCTTAAACATATGAAAAAGTGAATGAACAATGTATATTTCTCAGAAATATCACAGTGGGGCCCACACGAGTGCTGCACTTGCACCAAAGGGGTGCGCTCGCAGTGCACCGTATGCAAGGTTGGGTTAAACGTGGTTTAACCCCACAGAATCCAAGTCCAAGAGAGATTTTCTCTCTGCACTTTCGCAGCGTGCTGACGGCATCCGCTGTGATGATGGGTGGCTCACAACCATCATTCGGACAGGAGATCCGAGCTGTCCAGTGTAACCAGGAGAAGATTTTGACCGAAACCATGGTGTTCATGTACACCCATGCACGCGCTCACAAGAAGACTACATTCAAACGTAGGACGGACGCTAGAAGCAAAGATTCAGTGGGCCACATCAACGACAATCCAAAATCTCCCATCTTCGACTGAGATTCCACCACGAATCCAATGGATGGAGCTGATTCTTCAAATGACAGGGAATGTGGGCCCCACGGGTTACGCAAACTCAATTTTTCGCATGCATTACGCACTAACAATGTAGGGAGAAAATTGGATGTTTCGGCTGATTGTGTGATCATGGTCAGGTCGGACCCATGATCCTGACTATCCAAAGTCATAAGAAGTGGGTCCCGAACCCCACTATGGAGACCGATTATAAAAAAAGAATCCGCAGGTCATCCGCAAGACATTGCCGACTTACTTGCACAAGGAGCCGAGAAACCGACCGACTTCACAGCAATGCGTAAGGTGTACGTATGTAGCCAACTGACTCCAACTATTTCCTATAAAAGAGAGAAGGAAACGAAAAGGAAGGGGGTGGATGTGAGAAGCAAGAGAGAAAGAGAGAGCATGGAGCAGACGGTGGGCATCAAGAGTTTTCTTTTCTCTTTTCATTGTTTTCTTTATGCTTTTATTTAAGAGATTTTAATTAATCATGGCAATGGTTGGCTAATCCTCTTAGCTAGGGCTAAGAGGTGAAACTTGTAGCTTGATGGGATGCTTTCTATTGCTTGATCCATGTTTTTATTAAACTCTCTTTGATTTTAGTTTGATTTTAAGAAATACTTTTCGTTTTTAATGATTTATTGTGACTTAAATTACAATAGATCTGCGATAGCTTTGAGTATGTTCTTTTCATTATTGACATTGTGATTTTAGGAAATCCTATTGTTCACCATTGTCCCCTGGGAATGGTTGGATGATGAAATTCTCCCTAACTCTCATAATTCTCTCAGATTGGTTGTGGATTGGTAAATTTTATTATTTGCTCTATCTCATGGGCATGGTTTTGTGATGGAATCAATTCTAGTTCTAATACCTCTCATCCATTGAGAATTAGATCAAAGGAAGTTCAGATTTGATTTTTAATGAGATATCTTCCAATTGGATGAAGATGGGACTTTGATCGGGCTGGTGGCGTGCAACTAATTATTGTGTACCTTCGTAATGGTGAGGATCTCGGTTGAGGCGCACGATTAACTTGAGATCAGGAGTTTACCACATTGTGTCTGATTATCCAAATTTAGGTATGGGACTGGTTTAGATAGAAGTCCCTTGTGATGGACCCCATAGCCTACGATATTACATACTATCATCCTGACTTCACCCTTCAACTTGGTCATTTCATTCGCACCAAATATTGCATTATTTCCGCGGCATATGGTATTCTGGGTTACTACGTTTCTGCATTTATATGGACTAAATGAGGTTGACGGCATTCGTGGACTCGCCAGGATTTACGTATTGTGTTGCATCCTCGGTATCTAATATTTGTCTTATTATGTCTCCGCATTGCATAACTGATCTGCATTGCTTCCTTAGTATGTGATATTGGTTGATATTTTTACGTCGCATAGCCTAGATAAGGCTGATGATATTTATGGACTGCCAGTATTTCTGCTTACTCTGATATCTATATGCTTGGCATGTGCATCACACACACTTACACCACCCTCTAAGCTTTTTATAAGCTTATCCATAATAGATGTGCGTAGGTGGCATTAGGTGGCAGTAGCATTTAGCTTGGAGAGTGCGGCGATCTTTTGGAGTTTAAGTTTTGATATATGTATTTTCCTTTCAGCACTGTATTCAATATTTATATTAGTGGATATGTGATGATGATGTTGCTTTTGTGATGTGGGTTAAAACTTGTGGTTATGCTTCTTACGAGATAAATGTACGTTGAAAAATCCTCCTTGTGGGATCCTAGGATCGGAATCTGGCATATGTATGCTGGGAACTGAGAATAGGGTACTACAGAGGCTGTCGGCACCGGATTCAGCGATTGAAAATTTTGTGAGACCGGTTTCCGAGTTTGGGGCGTGACAGAGTCTCGGTCTCTTCCATCATCGTCTGGACCGTAGTTGGGATGGATGTAGATTGCTGGATCTTCGGAAACGTCTTAATCTGGTATTGGAGTTCCTTAAACTATGCTTTTAAAGGATTTTGATTCTTAACTACTGTCTCTTGGGAGGCACCTGCCACCTTGGATGCTCTGCCCTACCTACCCCTCTCCAGCCGATGGCGGAGGTCGGTCGGGGCCAGAGCCGAAGTGGCAGACACGTAAGACTGTTGGGCATCCCGAGTAGGTTCTTGGATTCATGCAGATCGCTCCTGGGGCACCACATTGTGCGTAGGGTCGGGAGCTCGTGCGGACTGCGCTTGGGAACCTCTGGCCTGGAACTGACTAGCTGCGGTTGTCCCCCGGGCAATGGGGTGGCTTCCACCAAGTTTAGTGGTGGCTGCTGATTCTGCTGCGCCTTTATTTGGCTGATTTCATCCTTTAGCATCTGGACTTCTCTTTGCAATTCCTTGTATTTCCCTCCTCGGCTTCTAGGTCTTTAAAAGCCGAGAAAGGTTGCCCTTGCGCTAACCGAAAACCAGAGTTCGATGCCTAAGTCAGGTTAGGGAATCTAGGTCTAAGTCGAGTGTAGAGAGAGGGTGAGAGATATTGCATACCTATAGCAATAGGGTCTCCTAGTATTTATACCTGTGGGTTGGACGATCCACATCCGTTAATCTCGGCATGATTCACTCAATTAATGAGATATTATGATCGTGGAGATATTATCCGTAATCTTTGGATCGCGTGGCATATCGTGTCTTAATGGTGCATCTCTTTGGGCAAGATCATCGGTCATGTCTGCATCTAGGTCGATCTCCAGACTCGGCGTGTGAAGTATCATCACGGGCTTGACCTCAGCCTCGGCACACGATACATCCATGCCTGGACTCGGCCTCGGCCTTTGTGTATGGAAAATACATGCCCTAATTTGGCCTTAACCTCAGCATACAAAAATATTTGTACTCTGACTCGGCCTCGGATCATATAGTCGTGAAGCCGAGTACTAATTGCCGGAGTCTATTGATAGATCACTGAGGTTGGAGTTCGCTTATCAAAGCTGAGAACGAAGATCAGGACTCGGCTCAACCATTCTCCTTCAGATGAGGATGAGGGTTCAGGTCAGCCAATTAGGATGTAGTTTTGAGTCGTTACTTAGGAGTTGACCCCTGACATTGTATCCTCCTTCCGAGGCTTCGTTATTTAATTTGTGTATCTCAGGCTGACCCCGACCGTCCTTGTACAGATTTTCCCATAACACCGTCTATCATCACGTTTGGGAACACAATGGACAGTGGACTTGGTGATGCCTACATCTTGAACAGTTCACGCTCCATGATTATGATTATAAGAAGTATATTGTGCCTCTTGCCAGGCCTCCTGAAGTCATAGACCTCATGTTACGTCGGCCTCACTGTAGATGATCTCACCCGTTGGATGATCCGACGGATGCAACCAAGGCCAGTAGTTCAAATCCACTAATTGGTTAGTGAGATAAGACACTGCAAATTTGTAGCATGGGCCATATCCATATGGGGCTTGGTGGATGAACGAATGCGATCAGAGTGGGTGGGTCCCAACCATATAATTTCAGGGAAGGTTGGTACAGAAGAATGGACAGTCCTGGTTACAGTAAGCAGAAAGGCGTGTGGACCCCACCTTGAACGGCATGGGTGTTGTGTGGCACTTGCATTGCGGTCCCCTTACTTGATCAGGATAATGGGAGGGGACATCTTTCTAACTCTGGTTTTCGGTTAGCGCAAGGGCAATGCCATTGATTCTTTAAAAGCTTGGGGAATGAGGTAGAGCAAAAAAAAAAAACCCTTCTATTTTCTATAAGAGTGTGATGGATGATACACCAGCACCTATAAATTGCATATGAGTGGAGTATGAACAATTCAAATTAAACTATCTAAATTGGGGTCCTATGTTGATACTTTTGATCACCTTAGTCCGATTAGTGGGAGGAATTTATTGGACGGATCACAATGAAAATAACGGATTATTAGGATTGCTCGGCAACATTGGTTTTGGGACTGGGAGTGGATAAGGTGCGACTCGGCCGTATTGCGACTGTTTTTTTCTGATCATTATAGACCATGAGCCCAAGTCTTAGGTAGACTGTGGTAAGACAATTTTGTGATTGAATGGTACCGTGGGTTTCTGGTTAATCCTATGACACCTCATGTGAGCCATTGGTTATCTGTAATGCAATAGAGATTAGAATAAGATTGGGGGCACCGGTTCTCACTAGAATCCTTTATGCCTAAGGTAGATGAACTTAGAGTAGGTGTAGCTAGAGTCAGGATCGTTGTGGATAACTTTCCCCTGAAGCAGGGTAATATATTTATAAGTTTGTTTGGCAGCTTGCGTATCTAAGTATGTTTGTGAGATACGCTAGAGGAGCTTGGGACTTGTATGGAATTGGAATCTATTCTCGAGTGTTTCTCTGATTATGACTCGATTGGCGTGATCTTCTGTTAGGATCTCGCAGGGTGATTCTACCAATATACAATACAAATTCTCTTCAGATATTTTCATACCAAACTTAAGATTGGTATCTGAGGTAGAGGTCGGTATATGAGGTCGAGGTTGATGTCCGTGGTCGAGGTCAGTATCCAAGGCAAGGTTTGTTGATGAACCTTTATCTCGGAGCGGGGTTGACTAATTCAGGTCGGTCATTGAGTTTCCTTGTTCAGCTCAACTTCCTCAGCAATAAGCACTTTAGTAGTTCATGGAGTCTGCTCGGATGATTCTTTGCCACGTGTCTCATATGTCAGGTCAGTTTGATTTTCCCCATAATAGTTGCCCCTTACTTCCAAGCTCTATGTTTATGAGCTCGGGAAGTAAGAAGATTTGAATTGATGTATGAGCGAGAAAATTTGAACTTCTAATTGGCAGTAGTCAGCTTGATCCATCCGTGTTCCTCGATTTTATCGCCTAGCGATGAAGGTGGGAATTGAAAGGGACGACACATGTTATGATGATCGAGGAGGATATTATGAAAGTATCTCCGTACGAGGAGTTGTGCATAGAGTGGTGAGGGTTACTTTTCCTTCTAGGTGACTCACAAGCAGACACCTGTCCCTACTTCATTAATGTGGGCTATAGGCGAATCTCATATTGCCACATGGAGGAGATCGTGCGTTGAGGCATCCTTTCATGCCCTCGTGAGTTGTGCTAGCATTAAAGGCTCTGCCTCCAGGATACTTATAAATAGGGGTTTTCCCCTCATTTCTCACCACTAGTTTCAGCGAAGTCCAAGTTGTGACAACCTGTCCCTTGCTTCTTCTTTCCCAGTTCTTTCCCATTGTGTGGGTCATCCGAACAGTTAGCTTTTTTTGGTACGTGTTCTTTTACACTCCTTCTTTTCTTGCTTCTGTTTTCCCTTTGTTACCATGTCTTTCGAAGGTTCTACCAGCATCTCTGTATCGGGAGCTTTCCATAGTAAATCTATCCATGATAGTACGGATTCTATATTAATAGCGTCTTCGAGTGGGCCATCACTAGTGATGACAACTCGTGATGAGGAGGCCCTTCCACCCCAGACAGAGGCGACTTCTGTGTCTTCCCATGGACTAATTACATTAGCCAGTTTTTTGGTTCCGGCTGTAGTCAAATGATCTTCATGCCCTCCGGTTGGAGTTCAGGATCCCTGATTGGTTGGGTTACGACTACCCCAAGTTGAGAAACTTCTAGGCAGTCCTCTATCCTATATGGTTTTCTTGCAACCTGTGATTACCTCTCCATCTAGTTGTGAGAGATGTGTTACTCCGCTTGAGGCTTACCCCAGGATAGCTTAACCCTAACATGTGGCGATCTATCTTTGGGTGCTATATTTTGTGGCACCAACTCAGCCACACTCCAAGCTTACTATAGACGAGCTCATATACTTGTACTAGGCCAAGAACAACTTGGGCTCTTATGGCTGGTACTATTTTTCTTTATGGTCGGGCAAGGGCCAGGCCATTATCACTAGTAACCACTTATTTAATAAAGGCTAGAAGAACAGGTGGTTCTTCACTTCGGGAGTGTAGGAGGCCTGTTCATAACCCCAAGTGTAGGGTCATGATGTAGTAATAACTCGATGAGACTGAGGTCGAATCCACAGGGACTAAGCTTGTACGTATTCTAAAAATAACTAAAACTAGAATAAGATCTAAATCTAATTTGAAATAAAATAGAGTAATTGTGAATAGGATTTTAATAATCAAAAGGGAAACTAGAGCGGAAAGGATCCACTTGTAGCTATCAGGATGTTATCTTACTTTGATTCAAGAAACACGATTAGAATTGGAGTCCTATCTTATCCAATTAGAAGATGAAGCAATTAAACCAAATATGAACTTTTCATTGACCTAACCACACATGAAGGAGTATTATGATGATTGGAAGAGACTCCATCATCCTACCATGCCCAGGAGACGATGGTGAATAACGAAATTTACTAATCTCACAATCTCAAAACAGGAAAGAAGATATTTCAAAGCTATTACAACATCCATTGTAATTTGAGTCATAATAAATCATAGAAAACTAAAAATATTCCTTAAATTCAAACTAGAAATCAATGAATTTCAAGAAAAATAAGAATCAAAGTAAGAAAATCATCTCAGCATGCTACAAGCTTTACCTCTTAACCTTAACTAAGAGGTTTAGCCAACTATAGGCATGATTGGATCTAAAACCGTAAAAGAAAGCATTAAAAATAAATAAGGAAAAAAAAAACTCTTGAGAGGTTGCTCCACCCTTTGGCTCTGCTTCTTAAAACTTAATTCATGTTTAAAACTCCTCAAAGAATCCACATTTATAGCCTTTGTCCAATTGTCTTTGAAAACCGCCTCAAATTTACGCACTCTACATAACGCCTTTGATGTCATCGAACGTAACTTGAATCTGGAAGTCGGGCCTTCGCACTACGTAACTCTTCATGTCATCGAACAGTCCTTCAATGTCATCAAAGGATATTTGAGTAATCGAAAATGTGTCTAGTGTTCCAGTGAGTTGCTTCAAAAATCTGTACAAATCTCGATGTCATCGAACTGCCTTCGATGTCATCAAGCAATCGAACAGGGTGTAACGCCCTGAAATTTAGGGGTCGAGCATAACTCAGCTCTCGAGTTCTAAAACATCACTTATGCAACATATTTGATGATGGATGTATGTTGTCTGTATTAGTGCATAAAACATGGAATAGATTAAGCCAAAGTGCAAATATAATTCAGGGATGAGTGAAGAAAGCAAGCGGAAGACTGAAAGAAATATATGTGTGTACATGTGCAGATCCCTGAAATACATATACATACCAGGTCGTAATACAAGTGTTGTTATCAAAATTTCAAATATCAAATTACATCATTTAATTCCCAAAAGAAATCCCAGCATCCCACGCATCAGAACGAGGCTCACTAGAACCCGTCTGAAAACTGCATAAAAGAGAAAGCAGCCCCATCATCATCAATCTCCCGCTCTACCTCAGAAGTCGCATCAACATCTGCAACATCAACAGCTAAGATAGAGTCTGGTGGGTGTTTAACACCGTCCCAGAACGTGGGAGTGATCAACTCAGTGGAACAATAAAGCAAAGGTTAACATGTTATCAGTTCAATCAAGCAGTAATGATAAAGCAGAATAATTAAACATGTCCTAAGTACTCTTGTTAATGTAATGATGTATGAAGAATGATGCGTGCCCTCAAGCGTACACCCTCAGCGTCTTCATCTAACGTTACGCATGACATCGCCTCAAAGTGCACCCATCTACAAAGCACATGCAAATGCGGTGCATGAATATCATTACCAAGTTGTTATTAGTCCTTTTCATACAGCAGGATTGGGAAGCTAAGATACCTTCCTTATATCACCATCCAAATAGTGATCCATTCTAGGGTCGTCAGTCCTAGACAATCTCATACGATTATATGGTTTCAGGTCGTTGCAAAGGGCTCGTCATTAATCAATGCACGCCTATCATACCATCGTTACTACACTAAGGCTCGTCACCTCAATGCAGTATCCAGGTATGCTCGAGGTCACTACAAAGGGCTCGTCACCAATCAATGTAGGCCGACAGCACGAATATAATGTCACATACCACCATAATCGGCTCACGAGTTTGGTTGCTCACTGGTCACTACGGAAAGGCTCGTCACCCCAGCGTAGGCCGATAGCTCGACCACGGTGTCCCATACCGCCATGTCCGACTCATGAGTCTTAGCGGATCAAGGTACAATGGTTAAGAGGATTTTATCGGTAAGTTTGGTACCCTAGATTCAAACAGTAGCATCCATACATGGTGAACATACATCGGACAATCGGGTTACTTGACGAACTCGACTAGCACGAGCGCACGTTGGGTTGAACGACATAAAGTGTGCAAATACTCTGCGTGGCCAAACCACTGCCGACAACTCTAATACGACTCGGGTTCGTCTAATCACGTCCTACGTGGTGAAAGCAACCTTAGCCAT
Organism: Magnolia sinica; assembly: GCF_029962835.1. Classification (NCBI taxonomy): domain Eukaryota; kingdom Viridiplantae; phylum Streptophyta; class Magnoliopsida; order Magnoliales; family Magnoliaceae; genus Magnolia; species Magnolia sinica. Next base: position 57,693,292 of record NC_080576.1, read on the forward strand.
GAACTCAAGGCCGATTACCAATTTCCTGGACTAACGCATAGTCCCACACACATTCCACTACAATAGATATTCATATCTACAATTTATAATAGTAATGGAACAACAACACAAATCATGTAGTACGTAAGCATTTGAAGAATATCAACTTAACATGGAATTTCACATAAGTAAGACTTGAAATTAAATAACAAGGAATGTAACTTGCATGAAGGAAATCATACACACTAGTGGGAGAGTTGAGAATCACTTCTCAACGCCCATACTAGGTGGATATATCACACCTTAGATCATTCAGACATTTCTACAAACACTTAGAATACATAATACAACATACATGATGTATGTTAAAATACACACATTTGGACAATCCCTTTTACCAAGGAGTTGCCGCACATACAATTAGCATAAGTACACGACAGATAACCATGGCAATCACATGTTCATATTTTATACGCATACGGTACTTTATACATACACATAGAATACACAAATCTCAATGCAACACATGCATATCAGGAACGCAACATAGACATAACATTTGGCATGTGAAATCTCATCCACAGCAAGAATAAACTATTCACTAACATTGAAAGCCTTAAAAACCATAACCTATACGATTAAAGTCTGCACCTTAATCCAGAAAAGAACACCGAACTGATTTCAGACGATAAGTCTTCGTCAACGGCGACAGGATAACCTAAAGCAAAAATAGAAATGAGCTACAACAATACAAAGACTATTCTAAGCTCTAACACAGATTAGGGTTAGGTTAGCTTACCCAAGGATGAACTCAGAATCGTCGGAATAACGATTCTAAAGTGAAGGTTCAAGGAAGAAGAAGAACAGGAAAGAATCTAAGATGATTCACCAACTTCTCTCTCACTTTCTCTCTCTTTTCTTCTCTCCTTCTAAGCTAGGGTTAAGAAATTCGTATGGAAAAGAGAACTAGGGTTTTAAGGTCTATAAATAGGCCTTACATTGATGAAAATAATCCCAGGGCCAAGGTATACTTAGGGTATAACCAAAGCAAGCCTCTCTCGATCCAACGAAGCACTTTCGGTGGGCCTATTACCACGAAAGGTCGGACTTAAGCTCTTTGACCATGGATCTAGGTCAAGCTGAGTTTTCGTACCGACCGAATCTTCAGATCAGCCGTGGCGGACCACACTCAATTCAATGGTCACTGAATCTCGATCAGGTCCACAAGCACAAGCACATGCCTGGACCACCTTTCCTGATCAGAGGGTAAAATTGGATCAGAATCCAATGGTCAGATTGCTTAAAATCGTCGCGCAAGCGATACGACTCAGATTTCATAAAATCTTATTAAAGTTCCAACCGTTCTCACACTCTTCACTCCGAACTCAAACAAATCGACCCAGAACATCACATGGACTTAATTTTTAAGGTGATGGTCAAGTCCAACATGGTGACCGCAACAGCCTAAGATTATCGCTATCGGACTTTCGACGTGTGGTCCAGGTCCAATCCAGAACTTCCAAAATTTCCCAAGAACAACTGGATTTAGCAATGAATCCCAGATTCCAGAGTAACTTAGCGCTCACTATTCTATAGATTTTAAGTCATGCAGATAAAATTTAAAGTGATTGATGCAAATTTCACAAGCAATCGAGTAAAGCGCTAATTACCCCAAAAAGCTTCTAAGGAAAACAGAAGTAGTACTCGGGTCTTGGCACAAAATTTTCAGGGTCATTACATAGGGCTTCGATGTCATCAAGAACTCCATCTAATTATTCTAGCAACTAAACTTGATTTTCATCTAATTCTTCGATGTCATTGACCCGTGTTCGATGTCATCGAACACTAGCTTCGATGTCATCGACCGGTGGTCGATGACATGACAGTGAAGTTCAGATTCTGTGAATTTTCGCATTTTGCACTCTTGACTTCCTTCCTTCTCCACTTAGTTTCCTTGAATCTTGGGGTCTTGAGATCTTCAATCTTGATCTCCTAAGATCCATCCCTTACCTCGGTGATTCTTGAGCATCTAATCCATGCTTTTAACATTCTTTTCAATCCAAGCTCTTAAACTCACCTCGCGATACAAACATGTATAAAATATATCATTAAGTGTTATCATGTTCATAAAACCAAGATATAAATAGGGGGAAATATGCAATATTTGACACTTAACAAGGCCCTTGTAGCTAAGCTGGGTAGGTTGCGGGCTTGAGTTCCCACTGAATTTGCCACTCAGGTTGGGTCTTAAGTTGTAGCTTTTGGTTGTAATTTTTTTTCGATTTCTCCCTTTGTGATTTTTTATTGACCCGATCGCTTCTTTTGTAGCTCTTTCTCGACGTCAGACCCAACTCTCTGTGGTCCACCTTTACTAAATCAGGATCACTCGGGAGTGTCTCGTAGCCCAGGGGATTGGAGGAAGTTAATCACCTAACCCTCTTGGAGCAGGTTGGCTTATCAATGGCCGGGTTGGTAGGTATGTTTGATTTCAATAGGGTTTTGATGGTTGTCAGTTTCTTTCTGTATATTATGTGTTTTGTATATTATTTTTTTTATAGAGATGGTAGATCACCCTCGACCGAAGTAGTTGAGGCTCCCCCTTCACAATGGAGTTGGAGCAACTGAGGACTATCATAAAGAAGGTTACTCCTTCTTTGCCTGCTTTGGGCACACATAGGGTCAAGGCTGCGTGGATCACCACAAAGAGATCGACAACGGGGCCTATCCTTGAGGTTCCTTCCTCAAATGAGTAGGCGGAGGCAACCACTATTGCGGGGGTAAGCATGGAGACTGCAATTATGGTGCTCCAGGATGCTACCCCAGATGGTGTTGCATAAGGCTTTCCTTCCTTGCGTGTGCCCCTAAGGGAGTTAGTTGACTTGGAGTCATCTCCTTCCCGTGCTGAGTAGGGACGGGAAGAGGCCACTACATCTGGCTAGTTAGAGGTTAGAGCTGGAAGTGCCTTCGAGCACTAGGCCCTTGAAGGTGCTAGGGCTACAGCCACCGGGACATTAAGGAAAGTAGTCCCTGCACTTCTCCTGTGACACATGGTCGTGTTGACTCATTGGAACTGCAGTCATGTGCCCGATGAGGAGATCAATGCGATGCTCTCCTTGCACCTCGAACCTTCGCTAGGCGGGGTGGCATCGATGATGACAAGGTAATAACATCGGTACCCTTTTATGTACTTTTATTCTTTGTCTTTTTTATTTATTAACCTTCATATTTTTATTATTTGCAGAGTTCTATTGGGATTCTTGCCACCCGCCACTGTCTGAAAGATTTGAGGGGTCGTATAAAAGAAGCATCCTAGAGGCTTAAGTCTACCAAAGATGAGCTTCAGGCCAAGGCTGCGAAGCTGGAAGCGGCGGGGAGGATCAAGCGGCGGCCCATGCTGAGGTCGAGGCCCTTCAGGAGGCCTTGAGGGTCTTTAAGGAGGACATGGCCACCAACGCTGCTTTGATGGCCATAGAGCAGCGGGAGAAGACCAAGTTGGTGGCACATGTAGTAGAAGTGGAGTTTCGCCTTGCCAAGGCATGAGGTTGGGTGGTCGACGCGAAGGCTAGGCTAAAAGAGGTTGAGGTCTCGATTCCTGGGAAGGAAGTAACTGTCGTGGATGCGTTCAAGACTTCTGAGGAGTACACAACCGAGATGGATGAGATTCTTAATGCCGGCTTCCAGCGATTTCGAGAAGATATTCAATAAAGATATCCTGACCTGGACTTGGGTTGCCTTGATGAAGATGCTCCTGAAGGTCATGATGCTACTGCCCCCGTGGTTGAAGAGCCTCCTCAAGGATAGGCCCCCATTTATTTTCTCTCATTTTTTATTTGTAAATTCTCATTCAATAATGAAAGGAATTTTTTGTTCAACTTTGTGTCTTTATGTGTGGGTTAGTAGATATGATAGTTGAGTATGTAGGTTTTTAGTCGATAGTTAATCATATAGATTCTTAGTCGCCAAGTTAGTAGACAAGATAGTAGAAAGGAACCTTATTCCTTTATAAAAAGGGAGGTTTCTTATATGTGTAGCAATCTATTAACAATCATTAGCTTTGTCCTAAGGCGAACAATCGAAACGTAGTAGATTTTCTTTGGGTCTACTCTTTTGAATGTATATTTTCAGGTGCTCGGCATTCCATGGAAAGGGCAAGAGTTGACCTTCCATATCTTCTAGTCAATATGTCCTAGGGCAAACCATAGTGGCTACCTTATATGATCCATCACAGTTTAGTCCTAAGGCTCCCAACCCAGGTTACTTGGTGTTTTAAAAGATTTCTCAGAGGTATAAGTCCCTTGCTCGGAATATGCGCACCTTAACACTCATATTGTTGTGCCAAGCAGCCATGTGTTAATTCTCTTAATTTTTTAATTAGATCAATGTCACTCAAAGCTACCTACTCGTCGTTCTCATCCATGTTGAACAGCTTGATGGTGTTAAGCATATCCCAATCTCAACTGGGACGACTGCTTCTGCGCTAAAGACTAGAGAGAATGGGGTTTCTCCGGTTGTTGTACGGGCCATGGTTCGGTATGCCCATAGGACATCTCACAGCTTGTCGGCCCAAGCTACTTTGAACTTTTCAAATTGTTTTCTAGGTGGTTCTTTATGATTTTGTTGATAGTTTCCACTTGTCCATTAGCTTGGGGGTGGCGAGGTGAAGCAAAGGCATTGTAGATGCTGAGCTTTTCACATAGTCCTTGGAAATGAGCATTGTCGAATTGTCTGTCATTGTCCATAACAATGGTGTGGGGGATACTATACCTATAAATAATATTCTTCCGGATGAAGTTGGTAGTCTTCTTATTGGTAATATTAGGTAAGGGCTTGGCCTCAACCCACTTGGTAAAGTAGTTAACAGCAATGATGGTGAATTTAGTCTGTCCCTTGCCCATCGACAGAGGTACTATGATGTTGACCCCCATTGCGCGAAGGGCTAGTGACTGCTCATTGGGGTCAGCTATTTGGGCGGTTGGCACGGTATTGTGGCAAAGTGTTGGCACTTGTCTCACCTCCTTGTGTATTGCTTTGCATCTTCATGGATGGTCAACCAATAGTACCCTTGTTGAATTACCTTATGGGCTAAGGTTCTTCTACCTGAATGATTTCCATAGTCACCTTCATGAATTTCCTTCAGGATATATTCGGCCTCATCAGGTATTAAGCATCTTAGGTATGACAGTGAAAACCGCCTTTATATAAAATATCTCCCAAGATCTTATATCGAGCTGATCTGTTTTTTTTATTTTATGAGCTTTTGGCTCCGTAGGTAGCATATGATCGGATCCATCCAGTTCAGCGATTGATTTATTGAGAGGGTCACCTTCTGGTTGGACTAGCTTATAATGGCTTGGACAAGAACTCGATTGGTACAGTCTTGGGGAGGTCGTCAATGACTGCTGCAATTAACTTGGTTAGGGCGTCTGCATAGGAATTTTCTGACCTGGGAACCGGGATGACCTCGTACTTGTCAAATTATTTGAGCAGGTCCCATTCTTTTTACAGATAGGCGATCATTCTCTCTCCTCTGGTTTGGTATTTCATAGCAACCTGGTTGATTATGAGCTGGGAGTCACTATGGATTTTTAATGCCCGGGCTTCCATTGCCTTGGCCAGGCTGAGCCCGACGAGGAGCGCTTTGTATTTTGCTTAATTGTTGGAGGCTAGGAACCCTAAGGTATACCCCACATTGGTTTGGTCAAGTGTGACAAGGATCAATCCTACCCTACTTCCCCAGGAGTTTGATGACCCGTTGGCGTAGAGGGTCCAATCTTGTAGGATGACTTCATGTTCATTCTCTATTTCTTGTAGGGGAACAGGGTAGGTGAACTCAACAATGAAGTCAGCAATAGCTTGCCCCTTGATCATTGCTCTGGGATGGTATATGACGTTGAATTCACCGAGCTCGATTGCCTACTTCACCAGTCCCTCTGATACCTCAGGTTTTTACAGCACTTGGCAGAGCAGTTGATCAGTTAGAACCATAATGGTGCGAGCATAGAAATATGGTCGGAGCGTCGATATGATATAATTAGCGATAATGCTAATTTTTCTATATCAGGGTATCATGTCTCGTCTTGGACCATAACTTTGCTTACGTAATAAATCAGGAGTTATTTGTTCTCGACTTCGTGTATTAAGGTCGAGCTGATAGTTGTAGTCGACACCGCTAGGTACAACAATAATGGCTTTCCTAGCTAGGGCTTGTAGAGTAGTGGGGGGATCCCAGATACTCCTTGAGTTGCTGGAACTCTTGTTCATACTTGCTTGTCTAGGTCAGCTTCATATTCCCTTTTATTTACTTGAAGAATGGTAGGCATCTGTTCGTAGCTCTAGAGATGAACCTGTTAAGAGCTGTTATCCTGTCCGTGAGGCATTGGATCTCTTTTGTAGTTCTTGGGGAACTCATCTCTAGAAGGGCTCGGATCTTGTCGGGGTTAGCCTCTATCTCTCTTTGATTGTGTAATGCCCTGAAAATCGGCACCAGAGTACAAAGACTCTGATCTTGAGTTCCCAGGTGTTAACCTAATGAGAATGCACATGCAACCTCATTTAGATTCACATTCATTCCACACACGGATAATTAGAGTAACACATTTCACTTAACGGATCCAAAGTAATGTAGAGATAACAAAAGATTCAAAAATATAAGGCTAATAGTCAAAAATACAATTCTAATAGTGATGATTGCCCAAAATGAGATTTTACAAGCTACAATCCACAATATACATACTTAAGACGGTTAAAGTGTAAAGCTTCTAGTTTACGCCCAATTCTTTAAAACATAACGGCGTTAGCACAACCCGATATAAGCCTACCTGTCTGAGGTCTCGCTAGTTCCTACATCAATGATATGCCTGGTTGGTGTTTTAAAACACCGTCTCAGGTGGGAGTGAGTAGCTAACTTAGTGGTTCCATTAGTTCTAAGTTACACATGTTATTAACCCAATTGACATATGTAATGATAAAATAAGAAATCAAACATTTCCTAAATACTTTTGTTAATTGCGCATATGAAGATATGACATGATGCATGCTCTCACCATTCGACACTCCCTCAACATGTGACTCCAACCACCTGATTCGCAAATGACAACACTTCCTCAACATGCGACTTCAACATCTGTTTTGCCACATTCTAAACTAATGCAATGCTATGAATGATCATGTTAGCTGAGTAATTATTAAGTTCAATTCATCCAGTATATTGGTGAAGCTAGCATACCGACATCATATCACCAGTCCTTATCTAGATCATGTGGCTTGTTGCGGCACGTAGCAGCTACTCACTAGTGTCCCTTGATCTAAATTTAAGTATCACCTGTTTATATCACAAATCAACAACTCTAAATGTACGACATAATACTTAAATGTATGCGGATCAACTCAGTATGAGTCATTATCCAATATCGGGTATGATCACTCAGTTCTGAAGTGTGGGCTTGTCATATAAAACTAAAACACATAAAGGAAAGGGCTCATCACCCAATTCCATTCACGCCCGAGTCGTTCGAACGGTACTCTACCATGGACCATCGGCCGAGTAATTTGATGGGGGGTGTTTGAACAATGATTTATCCCCTTCATTAGTGCTCACTAGTCACAACGGAGAGGCTCGTCACTCCAGTGTAGGCCGACAGCTCAGACATGGTGTCGCACACGACCATGCCTGACTCATGAGTCTTAGTGAGATCGTATTGCAGTAACGGTTATGAATGGACTTATCCATTAGGAAAGGGGTATCCTAGATTCTATTTGATCGTGTCAAAAATTGTGAACATATATGATTAGTCAGTTAATGGACTAATTTGATTGACCTTGGAGAACCTCGGTGCAACCGGCATTGGGTGCAAGTATCCTGTGTAGTTCAGCTACTGTCAGTTGTCCGTTTTCACCAGGGTCGATCGAATAAGCCCAGGGTAGCTGCCCTAACTCGGGCCACCCGTTAATTTAGGCGATTTACCGACTGACCTAACATCGTAGAAATCATAAGCATCACTATGAACTAAACACTAAATCATGCAATTATAGCATACATACTACTACGCAACGACCTAGGCATTTCATCAAACATGTAAGTGTCAATAGAGTAATACATTCACTTAAGCATTTCATCAAACATGTGAGCACCGATGGAATAATGGATTCAATCACTTAGGCATTTCATCAAGCATGTGAGCAACAATAGAGTAATACATTCATTGGAGCATTTAATCAAACACATGAGCATCAACAAATCAATGCATTCAATCTAGAGTTCAATAAATCATGTGAACATGCATAGACAAGCAATAACACATATTACAATCAACCATGAAATATGAACATGCTAGCTATTTACAAATCATTCACCACAACAAATCATTAACTAAGACCCTTAAGGGTCGATAAATGGAAACGAAGACATAATGGCCTGTACCTTGTAACGATTCACCAAATTCACTACACTCCTAGGGTTAGGTTTTTAGATAAAATCATTGAAAGACCTAAGCAAGCACACAAGCTTGTGAGATTAGGGATAAACAACCATTGAAATCCTAAATTATAAGTGGGATTTAACACTCACCTCCAACCATTACCAGTAAAGCTCCGATGATGACTCCGGCTACAGTGAGGCAGCTAAAGAGGAGATGAGAGGGTGGAGGTGCACTAACACTCACACCCCAAGCTCTCTCTCTCTCTCTCTCTCTCTCTCTCTCTCCCCCTTTCTTCTCCTTTCTCCTCTTTCTCTCCTTTTTTCTTTCATTCTTGGGAAAAATTGGTATAGAATGATGGGGTGCCCAAATGAAGCCCTTATATAGTGCTAGATTTGGTGTAAATGGCCCTAAGGGCTAGGTTTTTACTATACTAGCCCTAGAAGAGTGTTTTTCTACCCTTTAGGGGTCACTACAGGGCATAGGAGTCGACACCCATCATTGCATAGTTGGTCCTAATGATGATCTGTGCACAGACACAATCGGCCTGCCATTTGGACGCGTCGATCGATGAGTATAATCAGAAGTTTGTTCGATGGTCACCAATGGTTGATCGGGGCCACGACTATATGGATATGTGTGGAGAAATATCGTCAGTCGGTACTTCAAATTTTGCCATAAATTGACGGTCCAAAAGTCACAACTTCATGAAAGAACAAAGTGAATAGTTTCACTTAAGTTCTAGATTTTCATTTAAGGCATTTACACATCTCATGCACTTGGCTTGTGGGTCTAGGTTGAGCAATTTGAGATGCGACATCGGTTCAATGTCTGGCGATGGACGTCAAGCCCACTAAGACGAATGTCTTTCTATAGTCTCGGGTTTAATGGCCCACTAATGAGCGGTCTAGAGCTTGTTTGGATAATCAAGACATTTCTAGAAAGAATTGGGTATCTAGATTTCTCGTGAGCAATGATTAGTGTTTAGATTAGCTAAGTTTGTAGTGTGACCTATTCGCAATTATTGAAAATGACAATTTGGTTAAAGTCAGTCTAATCCTTTGGTTCTTAGGCTAAAGGAGTAGCTAGGTTGATTTAGTTTGCTAATTAAGATCCGACCCTTAGTTGACTCGACTTTAGGTCGGATCTTTATTTAGTTGCAGTTGCCTTGATTTGTCAGTGATAGGTCAGCTAAATGTCAGCCCCATGTGAACAGATCATGTGGTTAAACTCAGTGTTTAAGTGATTGGCTGCATTCGTTGGCTTCCTACGGTTGATTAATCGGATTTGTGTGGTTCTTTATTGGTACTACTCGCGTATAGGAAAACATTGAGTGTTAATGGTCAGTAAGTAACAATATAAGTTAATTATAATGAAAAATTTCAAGGGTTTTTGAAAATCCAAAATAGTGAAAATCCAGAACGTTACAGATTTACCAGGAAACCCAGGAACTTCCTCGAGTCGATGTCAAATGTGCACTTGTTCAGGTTAGCTTCATCCGATATTTTTAAAGATTAAGACCATTTCCTTCAGTCTGTCACATGGTCTATTGCTTTGGTGCTCTTAATGAGCATGTTGTTGACAAAGACTTCCATTGTGTTGCCGATCTGTTTGGCAAACATTTTATTGACTAAGCGCTGGTTAGTGGCTTCAGCATTCTTCAGCTCGAAGGGCATTACTCGGTAACAATATAGTCCTTTATTAGTGACAAAAGATATTTTTATTTGTTGTATTTGTGCATAGCAATTTGATTGTAACCTGACTAGGCATTCATAAAGTTGAAGAGCTCATGCCCGACAGTCCTGTCAACCAACTAGTCGATCATTGCTTCTGCATTCTTCAGCTCGAAGGGCATTACTCGATAACAATATAGTCCTTTATCAGTGACGAAAGATATTTTTATTTGTCGTATTTGTGCATAGCGATTTGATTGTAACCTGACTAGGCATTCATAAAGTTGAAGAGCTCATGCCCGACAGTACTGTCAACCAACTGGTTGATCATCGCGAGGAGAAAGTTGTCCTTTAGACACACCTTATTCAGGTTGGTGAAATCTAAACAAACCCTCCATTTTCTGATAGCCTTCTTCACAACACAACATTTGTTAGCCAGTCAGGGTAGTAGATCTCCTCCATGAACCCAACCTCAAGTAGTTTGTCGATTTCCTCATCGATGGTTATGTACCTTTCAAGGTTGAAGCTTGTCACTTCTGCCTCACTAGTTTATGGTCGGCTCACATTTAGTCGATGGACCATAACCTTCAGGTCTATGTCGGGCATGTCCTAGTGGGACCAAGCAAAGATGTCGGCGTATTGTCTCAGCAGGTCGACTATCTTCACCTGGTGTCCTAGCTCCAGCAGCAATCTGACCTAGATAGTGCAGGATGGATCAAACTCGGAGAGTTGCTCGGAGAGTTGTATTGGCATGAGGACTTCCATCAGTCGTCCTCTTTCAATGGTCTCTTCTCGTAGGTCCAGGGATGTTATGTGCATTGCCTACTATTGGTGCACTTTCCCTTGAAGCACTGTTGAGTAGCATTATCGAGCCTCATGTTGATCGCCCTTAACCTAGCCAACCCCATGCTCGGTTGAAAATTTCAAGGCGTGGTCGTAGGTGGATACCACGACCGTCATGGTGCTTAAGAACGGGGTGCCTAAAATCATATTGTAAACTAATGGGCAATCTATCATGAGAAAATCGACCATGGTGGTGGTCTGGTTAGCACTTTCGCTGGTAGTTACAAATAGTAGGATGCTTCATTTAGAGCTCACCTTCTCCCCTACGAAACCAAGCAAGGGTGTTTAGACCGGTCACAATGTGGATCTTTCATGGCGTGGTCGTAGGTGGATACCACGACCGTCATGGTGCTTAAGAACGGGGTGCCTAAAATCATATTGTAAACTAATGGGCAATCTATCATGAGAAAATCGACCATGGTGGTGGTCTGGTTAGCACTTTCGCCGGTAGTTACAAATAGTAGGATGCTTCATTTAGAGCTCACCTTCTCCCCTACGAAACCAAGCAAGGGTGTTTAGACCGGTCACAATGTGGATCTTTTGACTCCCATTTTGTTGAATGCGTTGGTGAACCAAATGTTGGCTAAGCTGTAGGTGTTGACTATTATCTGATGTACCTTGTGGTTGGCCACAGTCATAGTGACCACCAAGGCATTGTCATGCAGGTGGTGGAGCCCTTGCTCATCCTGTTTTGTGAAGGTCAAGCTGCATGAGTTTGCCCAAGTTCCTTCATAAATTTTCTAGTGAGGTAGACATGGTGCTTTCTCTCGTTGTTGGTCATGCTTCGAGCATGCACTCGTCATGCTCAATTTAAGTCTCCACCACCGGCTAGTCCTCTAAATACGATGCATATTTCACTTGTCTCTTCATTGTTGTTTTACTTATCGTGTTGCTCTAATTGCCTAGTCGGTCGGATGTCCCTTTCAAATCAGGGATTCGATTTTTTCTTTCAGGTCAAAGCACTCCGCTGTGTTATGACCGTGATCTCGGTGGAAATGACAGTACTTTCTCTTGTCTCTCTTCTTGGCATTGACTTTCATCTTGCTTAGCCATCTCAGGATTCTTTTATCCCATACTTTTATAAGTACATGCTCCGACGTGATGTTCAAGGGAGTGTACATGTGGAAGTGGCTCTCTAGACGTCGGCTGGGTCACTGGCTCCTAGTCAGATCATGTTCCTTTTTCCTCTTGGCAATGGGTGGCTCTCCATCTTCCTTTCACTTCCTATCTCTTCCTGAGCATTCACACTTTGAGCAACCCTCCATGAGTTAAATAGTTCTTCAGTGTTTGAATATTTTTGAGCTCAATTGAGCAGGTCGGTGAGAGTGGTCAGGGGATTCTTCCTGACGAGAAAATGAATTTTCCTTGTTTAAGGCCAGCCACCACGGCGGTGAGAGCTATCTGTTCGGAGTAGCCATCCTCTTGGACTACTTCTATAAGACTCATATCCTAGACCGTACTATTTCGTAAACTCCCGCGATCATTCCCGTCAAATTTCGGTGACCCATAACTTGTAACCGGCGTTTGCACGTGACCCTAAGTTGCATCCCATATATCAGAGTCAGCTCGACCCAAAACTTATACCCTAGCGACCGCGCCGTTGATGTAGTTCCAATGCCGCATCTCGTACTCTGATGTGATACCCAGACTAGGAGTTATGGGCCCGCGTTTATTTCGAGGAAAATGCCGCGTGTTGCAAATCTCAAGAGAATCTCTACAACTCATCACATTAATCAATCAAATACACATCCCATCACAAGTCAAGTACTAACCTATACCCTACCCATCTCTCTCCCATTCCCAAAGTCAACTCTCTCTCTCTCTCTTTCCACCCATCCATTTCTTATATCACCCATCCCTTCCTTACACCCATCCCATCCCTTTTCATCCCATCACCTCTCTCTCCTCTCTCATTTCTCTCTTCACTCCCAAGCACCCAAGGAGAGCAACTGTCCAAACAATTCCCATAGAGAAAGAGCCAAGTGTGGCCCACTTCCCTAACCCAAAAACTCTCATCTCCACCATCTAAACTTCATCATCCACCATCAAAGGTTAAACATAGGAGCTAAGGAAGCCAATGGACTAAGGAGTGATATAAGTGGGTGATCTTAGGATTTTCACCATTGATTTCTATTTGTAGGCCGACTTATGGTGGGACCCACTTGATGTATGCATTGTATTGAGTATTAGGAGGGCCCATAGTGGCGGGGTCCCTCCCCTTCACACGTCTCTCTCCCTCCCTCTCTCTCTCTCTCTCTCTCTCTCTCTCTCTCTCTCTCTCTCTTTCTCCCTTGTTGATGGCCCACCTTGATGCAAGTATTTTATTTACGCCGTCCATCTAGTGGACCACCCTGCTATTCACCAGCCGGTAGTAACCCGGCTACCCAGACCGGCCTACATGACTAGCTGTTACACAGGCCTGGTCATAGGGAAAACACAAATATCAATTTGATTCTTAGTGGGGTGGCCCACATATGTGGACCCCACCTTGATGTACGTATACTGTATCCCCACCGTCCATATGGAGATATCATTTTTGGATGCTGCAGATAAACAAATATATTACAGTGGGCCTAACTGACTGCCAAGGATCGAAACCACCGTCCAGACCCTAGACGATGAGGCCCCTGCATGATGTATGTATTTCATTCCCTGCCGTCCATCTGTTTTATGTCCAGGCCATCCGTTCAGGGCCTGGATAGCCCCTGATCATGAGGTATACATTAAATCCATACCATCTAGCCATTTGTACAGACCGTTTTATGACATTACAAAGAGATGAGATAGATCTAAATTTCAAGTGGGACCCACCCTGCACGTGTGGGGGTGGGGCCCACCTTGATATTGTGGTTGATGTTGACGTTAGCAAGTTTTGTTGTTCCACCATGAGGCATGGTTATATCCAGAACATCAAAATCATAGGACTCACTTGCTTGGTAGCTGGACTGGCTGATGCGCCGTACATTAGCTATATAGCTGCTGTATTGACGTCACTAGTTCTATGGGCCCCACCGTTAGGTATGTGTTTCATCCCAACCATCCATCTGGATGGTGGGGGCCACCTCAGCAGCAACGCCGCTGTATGGACACCAGCAAGTTCTGTGGGTCCAACCCTAATGTATGGGTCTTATCCACACCGTCCAGATGGCTGGACGGTGGGACCCACCATTGATGTATATGTTCTATGCCCACACCATCTATCAGGTGGACCACACTAAAAATTAATTGAGGTTTGAATGCCTACCATTAAAACCTTTTGGGGTTCCTGAAGCTTTGGATCAATATGAAATTTGTTTTCCTCTTAATCAAGGTCTTTGTGACCTTATGATCAGATTGGATGGAAACTAAACGTTATGGCGGGCCCAGTGAATTGTTAACACTGAAAATCATTATCTCCACTGCTATTTGTGGTATGGTGCAGATGATCTTTCGATATGATTCATTTTTGGGTAATGCTCTATAATAATCTCTAAGAATAGATGTATGATGTAGATATAATAAAATAAAAATATAGTATGTGGATCCCACCTTGATGTGATATATATTGAGGCCCAGATATGATGCTCCTTGTGATATGTTGGAGGCCCATGGGTTGTGGCCCATTGTGATGTATTTGAGGCCCATGGGACATGGCCCTATATGATGTATATATGGCTTATATGATGACGCCCATTATGATGTGTATGTGGCCCATGAGCGAGGCCTGATGTGATGTATATTGACCCATATGATGAGGCCCGATATGATGTATATGAGGCCCATATGATGAGACCCGATGTGATGTATATTAAACCATATGATGAGGCCCAATGTGATGTATACAAGGCCCATATGATGAGGCCCGATGTGATGTATATTAGGCCCTTTTGTGAGGCTTTAGGCCCCACTATATTTTAGGCTTTAAGTGGGCCACTCCTTGGGAGTGATGTTAGTTAAATGTCCACATTGATGGGCAATGATGGTTAAATGTCCACATTGTGACCTTCCCTTAGGCCCTTGTTAAGCATATTATTGATACTGATTATGAGTATGTAATAGTATAGCATCATGACATATGCGCATATGCATCATCTACATGCTTGATATGAGATGTGGTTGACCATTGTATATGCCATTGCGCAGGTTGTTATGGGGCTCCCTGATAGGCGAAGTTGTCCCACATGAGCGCATGGTATGCACATGATTGACATATTACTAGATTGTGTGACTCATGCATCTTACATTGTATGTTGTGAGTGCTACACGCCCTAGTGACATCAGGGCCATAGTCTTCACATGCATATCTTAAAGGGCTGAATTAGATACTGAAAATCTTCTCTTTACATGAGGTGCAATAGATGTCCCTAGGTGAAAGTCTCTAAACCTGACGATATCGGAAGATGCTCCAACGTCGAGACCGAGTGGATACATGAGCACACAAGGGCCAAATACTAGGAGGCTATGTCTCCCACTATGTTGTGGTCGGTTGGAAGGAGGTGTGGCCTTACTTGCCCAAGTGTAGGGAACAATTGCTAGGCTGAGTATGACCAGCTCGTAAATGGGTCCACTATTGATGTGCCAGATAGTGAACACTGATATCCCCTGTGTGAGGATATTAGGAGTGGAGTAGCTGTGTGGTTGTTGTTTAACAGTTGGTGTACACACAGGCGAACCACTATAATTTCTCGTGTCTTTTGGTTTGAATGTTTGTTTAATTTTTCCTATCTTTTATCATTCAGAATTGTGGAATGTTTATGTGGATGTGAATGTTATAATATTTACATTTCAAGTACAGTGGGGAATGTTGTAATAATTTAGATTTAATTTCTTACAATTTATTTCAATTCATTGCTATTTATTCATTCCTTTTCTGTTTGAGTTCTTGATACAAAGAACGTTCTAGAAATAAGGTTGTCCTGCCATAAACACTTGGTTTTTATGGTGTAAGGTTGTCCTTAGAACAACATTTGTATCAACCTCTCAATTCTTGATTATTGAGGTTGCTTTTCATTTTCAGCATTGTAAATTGATTTCTTTTAATTGGTTATCATATTCTTTTATTCCGCTGTTAAAGCTTAAATTTGGCAGTCCTATTCACACCCCCCCTCCCCCTCTAGGACATATAGCTTGGCCTTTTCAGTTTCTATATATTTTTTAAACTCTCTTTTAATTCATTGCTTAATTTCAATAAGATTGTACATAATCTGTTGCAAAGGAAAAGAAAAGGGCTTAGTTTTTGAGTTCTTTTAAGCTTCCTTATCATCCATGCATGGCACTGCAAACCTTTACTAAACTGTAACTCTAATTGGAACTTTATGTGCAATCTGATCAAGTGCATTAACATCTAATACTATCCTATTCCTTTGCAAGATAACATTGCCGTATTTATGGGCCCTTGTGCTGCGATTCTTATTCTCATCATCATTGGACTCTCATGCATGAGTATCAAGGATGTATCCCTTTAACACATGCCCCTTTTTACAAAGCTTTAATTTTTGTTATTGTTTCTATTAACTTGAATCGAAACACTTTTTTACATTATTTGCTTGCATTAGTTTTATTTTAATGATAAGTTTTATTTTTAAAAAGTGTGCCCACTTTTTTGGGGAAAAAAAAAGCAAATGAAGTTTCTGCAATTCTTCATAATTCTAAATTATAATGTTTTATTGGTTGAATATTTTTTTTATTAAATGAAAGACACAAAAAGAAAATTGTCGCTGATTTTTTTTTTTCTATTTTTTTTAATGCAAGAAATTTTCTAACGGCTTTAGGCCATCCATATTTTTCTAAAATATTCAAATCTGAGACAGTCCAAAACCATCCTTTTAAGGTCTAATCTTTCATGACGGTCCATGACCGTCCTTCTTTAGAGACATTCCATAACCGTCTTTTTTAAAGTGCAACCATGTAACATCAAAGACTGCTATAACAGTCCTTTTTTTGTCCATCTTTAAGGATGGTCCATGACCGTCCTTCGTAATAGACAGTCCATAACCGTTATTTTAATGTCTATCTTTATTGACGGTCCATGACCGTCCTTCTTTATAGATGGTCCATAACCGTCCTTTAAATGTCCATCAGTAATGATGGTTCATGACCGTCCTTTAAGTAATACAATGCAGCAAAATAGGATGGCCCATGCGAGGGTTCAAAACCGTCCTTTATTGTGATTTGAGACGGTTTTCAACCATCCTTTTTTCACTATTTTGGCGTAGTGACAGGGCCCACCATCATGTTTATTTTCCATCCAGTTTGTTCATAAGGTCACAAAGACCTAAATTAAGAGGAAAAACAAATATCATTTTGATCCAAAACTACTGTGGTCCTAAAAGGATTTCAATGGTAGGCATTCATCCCTCCATTATTTTCTGCAGTGTGGTCCACCTGATAAATCTACCTCATTTTTAGTCTCAGGACTAAGACGAGCTTGCTAATTGGATGGACGGTGTGGATGTAATACATACATCATGCTGGACTTGCAGAACTTGCTGCCGTCATTCTAGCATAGCAGCCATGCTGCTGGGGCCCACGATTCAAATGATGGACGGCTGGGATACAACATATACATCACGAGGGGCCCACAGGGCTAGCTGACGTCATCAGCTATATAGCTAGTGTGTGGCCACGCCACCGTCCAGATGGATGGTCTGGATGAAACACCAGACATGGTGGGACGGTCAAAGCTTGGTGACATCATTACACTAGTTATATAGCTAGTGTGGTAAACTAGCCAATTTGCTTCTCCAGTGGGTGGGTTCCCACGTGGGGCCCACCATATCATACATATATGCTATATATATATTTATTTCTTTTTTTAAACCATCTAGCATCTAGGTAACCACATTTAGGATTGGACGGTGTGGATACAACACATCCATCGTGGTGGGTCCCACAGTCCAAGGTCTGGATGGTGTGGATAAGACCCATACATCACGACTGGCCCCACATCATGTGTGAAACACATGCATCATTGGTGGATCCACACGTGTGGCCCACCACAAGTTTGGAATTAACTTGATATTTGCATTTTTCCTTCATTAAAGCCTGTCCAACCGAACGGGGTAGGCTGACTAGATGCGGTAATAAGGTGGGCCCCCGGTTTGCACGGCGGATGCGCTCCGCTAAATGGATAGTGGGGTAAAACATATACATCATCAAGGCGGGCCATCAATAGGGAGAGAGAGAGAGAGAGAGAGAGAGAGAGAGAGAGAGAGAGAGACGGCGCGCGATGGAGGGACTCTGGCACTATGGGCCCTCCCTTCCATACATTACAAAACATACATCAAGTGGGTCCCATTACATGTGGGCCCACTAATCAAAATCAACAGTGGAGATTCCTTCTCTACCAAGATGTAAGGTCTAGATGACCCTTTACATATTAGGAAAAATAAACATCATGATGGGGTCCATGGAGAATGGCCCCATCATGGAATGATCATGTGAATTATGGTGGGCCATCGACTACACCTAGGGTCCAAAGTGAGATCCATACCATCAATCGGTAGGCCCCACTTGGCCCATCATCAAAACATGAAATCTAGGCATATAAAACACCCACCGTTGGATCTTCTTGGTCTAATGGAATACCAGACACCTTGGCTCTCACTTTGATGGAGGTTGATGAAGGTTGGAGGGTTGAGATGGGAGATGAGAGGGGTAGGAGGTGGGCCACACTTGGCTCTCTTGGAGCTTAGAATTGCTTAGATGGCCAACCTCTTTGGTTGCTTAGAAAAGTGAGTAGAAAGAGAGAGAGGGTGGTTATAAGAGAGAAGTGATGGGTGTGAGTGATGGATGGAGTGATGTAAGAGTTGACTTTAGGATAACTTGTGTAAGAGGGGTATAGGTTGTGTAAGAGAGGTGACATGTGAGGTATGGGTGTGATGGATTGAGTGATGGGTTGTGTACTTGATTGATTTGATTGATTGATGGGATAGGTTGTAGAGATTTTCTCAAAATTCGTAATGCGTAGCGTTTCTTCAAAATATTCATGGGCCCACATCTCCTGGCCTGGGTATCGCATCGGTACGCAAGACGCGGCGTTGGAACTGTGGCGACGGTGCGGTCACGATGGTATAAGTTTTGAGTTGAGTTGACTTAGAATCACAGGATGTGACTTAGGATTACACGCAAATACCGATTACAGATCGAGAGTTGTTAAAATTCGATAGGGAGGATCGCGAGAGTCTAAGGAATGGTACGAACTAGGATACGAGCCTTACATTGGTGTAGGGGGAACATCTTAATAGCTTTACTGTCGTTCCCACAGATGGTACCAAACTATTATCGCTGGTTTCTGATCGATCTTGTAACACTTCGTATGAGCCGCTAAGTACCTTCATTATAATAGAGAACAAAATAACACCGGGGGTGCTGGTTATTGTCGTGGACCCTCCGATGCCTAAGTCAAGAGATGAACCTAGAGTAGGTGTGGCTAGAGTTGGGATCGTTATGTGTACCTTTCCCCTTAGGTAGTGTGATGTATTTATTGGTTTGTTAGGCATCTTACATATCTAAGTAGATTTGTATGATACGCTAGATGGGCCTGTATTGGATTTGAAATTTATTCTCGAGTATTTCTTCGATTATGCCTCAATTGGTGTGATCTTTGACTAGGACCTCATTTGGTAATCTTGCTCGTATATAGCACGAGATTCTCTTCAGATATTTCCATCCCAAGCTCGATGTCGGTATCCAAAGTCGAGGTTAGTACATGAGGTCGAGTTCGGTGTCCATGGTCGAGGTCGATATTCGTGGTCAAGGTTTGTCGTGAACCTTTATCTCAGAGCGGGGTTTACTGATTCAGCTCAGTCATTGAGTTTCTTTGTTGAGTTCAACTTAGCAGTAAGTACTTCAGAAGTTCAGGGAGTATACTATGATGGTTCTCTATCACGTGTCTCATACATTGGGTCGGTTCGATTTTCCCTATAACAAATACCCTAGCATTAAAACTTTATAGGGCCTACATTAATATCATTTTTAGTTGATAAGGATACAAAAACTTAGATAAGTATCAGCTTCTTCCAAAACTTTTTCATGGCCCATTAATGGTCAATGTAACACCCTAACTTTTCAGGACCCGAGTATATGACTTGTTTTCCAAAAATCTGAGTGTTAACCTTAAAAGATGGTCAAATTCGAGTATATATTTTTTTGATAGCTTCAGAGTAAGCAGATGAGCGTAGAATGGACAAATCATACATAATGGAAATTTTCATTTATGTTTAAAATATATAAGAGGTTCCCATAATGACATATACAAACCAATGTCTCGATATAACAAATATAAGAATTTACATAATTTAATACATGAAAAATAACAGAAGCATGCAAAACATAAGCAGCAAGACCACGCAGCTCCTCTTAGCAATACGACTGTGCATCCATGACACTTGAACCTAGCTTCTCATCAATCTGAATCTGAAAATCACTTAGGCCACCTATGCTACCTATACAGTTATATATTTGATGGATGAGTGGCTAACTCAGTGTCAATTCCCCTCAAGATTACTTATCGCCACTTTAGGTAAGTATAGTTATGAAAACATAATAAAACAATATATGATGCAGTCTTATTATATGCATGGATGCGCGAATGGAGTCATCACCCCAGGGATGCTCATCAGTGCAGACAGTGGGCTTGCCACCCATGCAATCATCGACCTAGGAATAATTATCTAGTTAGACAAAATATGTACATCACGTACGATAGCGATAGATGTTGGTCTATGCCATGTATACATGATTATCCAAGCCACTATTAGTGTAGTTACAATCAGCTAATTTAAATAAGCTCAAGGTCACTACGAGGGCTCGTCACTAGCTTAGGCTAACAGCTTGGGCATAGGTCCTATACCACCATCCTCGATTCATGAGACTACCACCTTAGGATGTTTAATGGGACCTCGTCAATTGGTAACCAATCATATTACAATATATGGGGCTTACCATCGTATGATTGCACGGTGTTAAACATCAAACCCATATAGGAAAAATACCTAAATCAAAGTCACATAGGGTAATATCAAAATAGCCACATAAGGAAAATATCAAAATAAGCCATATAGGGCGAGTATCAAAACCATGAGATAAAAGATCATCCTTAAAAACCACTTAGACTCAGCAACCCATGGATGGTAGGCCCACATCAATGTCCAAATTAAACCATCATTCAAGTAACAACTAGATCGAAGGCCCATTATAGACATTATCAGTCAAGTTACATCCTAAGTATGGGTGTACATTTATGAGTGGGGGTTTCCCACTGATGTACCAGTTTAAGTTCCATAAGCAATCCACAAGTAATTGGTGAATATAAGAGAGTATGCAGTATGAATATTAAACATGTAATCTAGTAATTCATTTCCAATAATTACACATGTGACTATAAGATAGAGATATCAATTATCAATTAAAATAAAACTATCACTTAAGCTAATGGGAAAATGAAAAGCTCAATAGGAGAAATCATCACCTGATGTATAGGATCACCTACTAGCGTCATTAGGAGATACGTGCACCCTTAGAGTCGGGTCCTATCATAAATTATGAAATTGTATGGTTAGATCAAGTTCTACATACTATTTATGGTTGAGATTATAGCATAGGGTTTAGCTTACTTATTCTTAGGGTTTTAATGTAACATTAGGATTTTCTTTCTAGGATTTAGTCTCGAACTTATATTCTAGGATTTGATTATGGAATTTGAACTCTATTTTGTGTGGCCATTAATGATATTGTTAATGGAAGTAATAAATGAGTAAAATTAATAAATAAATTAGTTATTAATCTTAGGAATCTTACACGGTTAATATTATATTAAATTATCTAACAACCCATGAATAATGATACTAATAGTGACTCATAATAGTAATAATGATAGTAAAAGGAACCTATAGTGATATCATAGAGAATAACTTATCAATTTATATTATTAGGATCATAACTTATGGTTTAGGTTACTTAGATTCAGGGTTTTATCCACTAATCTAACTTTAGGCTTTGGCTTAGAGTTTTGAAATCAAATTCCTATAATTTATTTAAAATAATACTAGCAGTGGAGTAATGATAAATAACAATTATCGGTTAATACTACCAATACTAATTTAAAATGAATAATCTATTAATCATAATGCTAATTGTTAATATCATGTATCCATAATCGCTAATACTAGCAACTAACCTACTAATGGTTAACCTCAATAGGTGGGCTTATAGGGATTTACCCACCCCATGAACTTGGGCTCAAACTTATGCAAACTGGGCCCAAACTAAGCCTCAAACTGGGCCTAGTTCGGCCATAGAGATCTAAGGTGAAGCCGTTTGTGATTCAAGGTGAGGCCTACCATTTGTGTTGTGGCCTATCTGAAATACACAAGGTTCTCAACCTTAATGAGGTGTGGCCCTCCTGTGATTTAATGTGGTACAGTCCGCTAGTATTATAGGGTGCGGCCCACCTTTTTGGCCTGATTTTGGTCCTTTGCATGGCCCATCTGAAGGCCAATTTCAGTTCAGTTTATGGCCCAACTATCAGTCCATTCATGACCTAATCTCGGCCCATATTTTCAGCCCATTCAAGGCCCAGTTAATGGGACATTTGCAGCCTATCAGGTAGTGCACTGGCATTCCTCACTTGAACAATGGTTCACATTCACCGACATATACATATGGCCTACCTGATGAACAGCCAGGAGATCCTCAATGAATTATACCTTGGCAAGCATGTGACATTTATAACTATCTCTAACGAAATCAGCAACTGCAACTAATTTCTTATTATAGCTGCTGTAGCTGCCTGATTCCACCTAGGCTATGATGATGATCATCATCAATTTCTGATCCAAGAAACCCAAATTAAGATGAGTCCAAATCCAAGATCATGAAAGAGAAAATGATCTGGTTACATCTAAACGGCCCGAAGATGCTTACCTGAAGGTCATTCCTCTTGCAAACAAGAAGAGAGGAAATACAGAGACCCAAATCCAAACCACGGGCTAGATTTTTTGACATCCTTCCACATGGTCAGCTCTGATTTCAGCTGCTCGTACATTTGCAAGAAGCTGAGCGTGGAACTCCTTGTGATCAGGCGGGAGATATCCTGTGGATGTTCCTGTGGCTTCCCTTTTCTCTCTTCTCCTCTTGCTGTTGGGAAACTCCAGTAGGGCGATCGGCCAAACCACACTTGAGACCACCTAACTCAGTTGGGTTGACTCGAGGGACATGGTGCAGTTGCACCATCCCAACTCTCTCTCTCTCTCGCTCTCTCTCTCTCTCTCTTTCTTCTACCTGCTTCTTCCTTCCTCCTATTCATCTGTCCTACCTTTCTACCTTTCTTTCTTTCCTTTCAACTAAGGTCAGAAGGAACTCCAAATCCGACCAGAACTTGCCCCGAACTTGTGCGATTCGATGACTCGAACGGAGAAGAAGATGACAGCCATTAATGGTGCCTTGAAAGCCCTCGCTCCTTCCTCCAATCCATCACTTGAAAATGGTCCTTATGGACCCTAGGAAGCTTATGGATAAGCTTCATTGAAGCTTTGAGGAGATGGGTTGGTGGGTTCGGTCTTGAAAGGAACGACCGATGCTCCCTCCTCTTCTCTTTCTTTTATGAGAAACCTAGCTTTGAAGGGCTAGGATTTCATCTCACGGGCGGTCAGGATTGAGAGAGGATTTTTCAGGTGGATTTTTAGCCTGAAAAGAAGAAGAAAAATGGTTTTTTTTTCCATTTTCAGCAAAACAGCCGCACACAGCTGTAAGTGTTATGTTTTCTAGCTCCTATAATTGTCAAATTTTGTAGTGCCAAAACCTCTTGGAATCTGTGTCTTGTGTAGCTCATCTTAATATTCAAGACTGTGCATCTCATGTACAAGAACAAAGGTCTTTACCTCAAGAACTTCAAATGCAAGATCAAGAGATATACATGCTCAAGTACAATACCATGGGATAGTTCACTCCTTCAAGCTTCAAAGTTCAAGGTTTCAAAGCTTCATCTAAGGCAAGATAATAGTCTTTACTTTGGTACTCAAAGCTCATGGTGAAGTACAACTCAAGTACCTCAAGCTCAAGCTTCAATGTATTTCAAATTCAAGCTTCAAAATGTCTTAAGTTCAAGCTTCATCATATGTCAAGATATCAAGCTTCGTGAACTTCAAAGAACAACTATCAACTGAAGCAAAAGAAGATTCAATGCTCATATATCGCTTATAAGGTATGAATGACCCTAGATTTACCATAGGATAGGTCATTTTGAATACATAATTTAATTGGATCACTTTATAAGTGCATAGTCTGTTTTTCGATTAGTCTTAGACTATGTTCGACTAGTCCTAGTACTAGCTTAACCAGTCCAAGAAATTCCTCGACCAGTCCTAAGTTTGTTACTAAATTTTAGAATTTTTTATTATTGCCTCGACCAGTCCTAGAAACTGCTTGACCGGTCGAGTGAACAGTGCTCGACCAATCCAGCAGGCTCGACTCAAAGTCCAGCAACTAAAATGAGTCCCACACGACCAGTCGTAGACAGGACTTGACTGGTCATGGAGGCCACTCGACCAGTCGTGGAGACCACTCGACCGGTCGAGTAGGCCCTTCGACCAGTCGTGGAATGGCCTGATCTTATTGTGCCAAAATTTTAAAAGTTTGTTGGTCCTTCGACCAGTCGAGCTATCCTCTGGGCCAATCGAAGGAACGATTTCTCTAAATAGAGTCTGATTTTTAGAGTTTTGTATCTAATTCAAGAAAAATCAAGACACTACTCTGAGAGATAAGTTAGTGATACTCTTAAGCTATTTAGTGCTCATTTTATATTTTCTTTAATTAGCTTTTTTTCATTTGATTTTGTATTCTACATTCCATTCTTATTTGAAATAGGGATTGAGGTTTTTCCATTTCTTGGAATCAAAATCAAATCAAGTTAGCCTAAAGTGATTTAATCTAAAAATCATTTAGAACTTTGAACCTTTTTCATAAGTGAGTGTGGACATTGAACATCTACGTTGAACTTCTACTTCGAATTGGTTCTATCGGGCTGCAACAAAGGAGAATATCCAAATACATATTTTATTGTTGTGTAAATCAATTATTCTTTTGGTTTCTTTGAGATTGTGCCAGAAAAATCTTTCTTTTGGTTTGTCTAAGGTTATCCAGAAAACTCAGTGTGGGGTTTTTGAATTGTGTAAGCCCACTTGAAAGACAATTGTGAGGGTTTTAGGTGAACCTTGAAAAACCTATTTCATAGTGAACGCTAATATCCACTATGTGAGGATATTAGGAGTGGAGTAGTTGTGTGGCTATTTTTCTAAATAGTTGGTGTACACACAAGTGAACCACTATAACTTCTGGTCTTGTGGTGATTATTTAATTGTGGCATTGTGTGGATGTTGCAATTTCTCTTTATGCATTTGTGGAGAATGTTATAATCTTTTTATGTATGTGTGGGAATGCTGTAATAACTTAGTTACTTTCTTTGCTATTTTAATTTTTATTCCTCTGTATCAGTTTGGGATTTTGATACACAAACCGTTCTAGGAATTAGGTTGTCCTACAATAAGCCATTGGTTTTTGGTTTAAGGTTATCCTTAGAACAACATCTATATTAACCTCTCAATACTTATACAATTGAGGTTGTTATTCATTTCTGCACTGTGGGATTGTTTAATTGCTATCTTTATTTATATTTGTTTAAATTCTGCATTTAATTTTTAATTTAGCATAGTCCTATTCAACCCCCCCCCCTCTAGGAGTCTTAGCTCGGCCTTTTCAGCAGCCCAGTTTGTGGCTAAGATTGTGCGCACGGCTGTGAGGTCCAATGGACCAGAGTGGGCAGGTTCTAGTCGTCTTTAGGTCCTCTAAAACATGGATGGTCTGGATCATCTAAGTGGATAGTGGAGGTGGTCCATAAATCGATCAATCAGGATAGAAAACACAATCCGGTTTAAACGGTCACAAGCGGGAAATTTTCCATTCTCAGACGAGCACGGTTAGCGCTCTTCTGACTGTGTAAGGCCCATATCCTAGTCCTTACCATTCCTTAGACTTCTGCGGTCCTCTTGGTCAAATTTCAGCAACCCACGACCTGTGATTGGCATTTGCGTATGACCCTGAGTCGTACCTTGTCAACCTGAGTCAACTCGACTCGAGACTTGTACCCTTGCGACCGCACCATCGCCGCAGTTCCAACGCCGCATCTTGTAAATTTTAAGAGAATCTCTACCCAACATCACATCAATCAATTAATCACAAGTCAAGTACAATCCGTCACTCACCCATACCTCTCTCTTCACCAAGTCAAAGCAACCCATACTTAGCCCATTCCTCTCATCCTAAAAGTTATTGAGACCCATGCTCTCCATGTCATCTCTCCTTACATCACCACTCCTCTCTCTCTCTCTCTCATTTCTCACTCCATTCCAAGCTACCAAAGAGAGGAAACGTCCAAGCAATTCCTAAGGAGAGGAGAAGCTAGGTGTGGCCCACTTCCTACCACCCAATCTCCCATCCTAGCCATCCAACCTTCATCAACTTCTATCAAAGGGAAAGCCAAGGAGTTTAGGAGTCCAAGGAGCTAAAGAATAAGTGGAACCAGTGAGTATTTATAGGATTAGATTTGCATTTTTGATGATGGGCCAAGTGGGGCCTACCGATTGATGGTATGGATCTCACTTTGGACCCTAGGTGTGGCCGATGGCCCACCATGATTTATATGATCATCCCATGATGGGGCCATTCTCCATGGACCCCATCATGATGTTTATTTTCCATTGTGAATGGTCATTTAGACCTTGTATTTAATGGTGGAAAGGGATCTTCACCATTGATTTTTATTGTTGGGCCCACATGTAATGGGACCCACTTGATGTATGCTTTGTATTGAGTGTAGGGAGGGCCCATAGTGGCGAGGTCCCTCCACTATACCATCTCTCTCTCTCTCTCTCTCTCTCTCTCCTTTCCTTGTTGTGGCCCACCCTGATGGACCCCACCTTGATGTACTTTATATCTACACCATCCATCCGCATCAGTGGCCAGATCCAGCATGGCCAGGTGGACCGTGACCAGCCAGGAGCTGCTGGACGATTGCTGTCCAGACCGTCCAGCAGGCCTGGACACAAGAAAAACATAAATATCAGTTTAATGCAAAGCAAGTGGGTCACGCTGATGTGGACCCCACTAGACACATGTGTTTCATCCGTGTCGTCCAGTTGATGGATGTCGGACCCACCTTCTCATACGTGTTTCATATCCAGGCCATCCAGGGCCTGGACGATTAGCAGTAACATCATCTACTATGTTATTATATATATATCATATGTGGTGGGCTCCACGTGGGACCCACCTAATGGGATTGTGAATTGGCTGGAGTACCTTACAGTGGTTATATAGCTGTTGTATTGACTTCAGCAAGTTCCGTGGGTCTACTCATAAGGTATGTGTTTTATCCTTACCGTCCATCTAATTGGCAGATGTGTGGGGCCCATCCCACACGTGCTGTACATGTGGGATGGGGCCCACCTTGATGAATGTATTCTATATCCTTAACATCCACTTGATTGGGATGGTGGGATGCCACCGTGATGCATGTATATCCATGTAGTCCATCCGTTATTTGGATGGGTGGGGCCCACCTTGTGGTATGTGTTTCATCAACGTCATTCATCTGTGGAACCACCATGATTTATGCATTTTATCTACACCATCCAGCCTGTTGGATGGTGAGACCCACTAGTTGCACGTGTTTTGTACACCGCCCGTCCATCTGGATGTGGGGTCCATGATGTACATGTTTTATTCAGATAGTCAAGTCATGGGACCCACATGACGTTAGTGTTTTATCTCTGCTATCCAGTCCTTGGATGGTGGGACTGAACCTAGTGTATATGCTAAAATCCACACCGTCCATGGCTTGGATGAGGAGCCCACATGATGTATGTGTTACATTCACACCATCCATCCTGAGTCAGATTCAAATCTCCGGTGGGCCACGCACGTGGGACCCACCTTAATGTAAGTGTTTTATATCCACATCGTCCATCTAGACGGGTGGTGTGGGAACCCACCGAAATATATCTATTTTTCCAAACCATCCATCAATTTTGGGACGTGAGGCCACCCCACACGTGTGGCACGTGTGGGGGTGGGACCCACCTTGGTGTATGTGTTTTATACATACCGTCCATCTAGACGACGGCCCCACTGCTGGCTGATGTCAGCAAGTTCTGTGGGCCATTAGATGTATGTGTTCTTATACACTTCGTCCATATGTTTTGTATGGCAAGTGTGGAGGTGGACACCACTTTTATTTATTTATTCTATACCCATACCATCCATCTAGATGGCGGTGTGCTATGGGATGCCTACCATGATGCCCCCCCCCCCCACGCTGTCCATCTGTATGCAGGGCCAATCGTGGTGTATGGGCCTTAACCACGCCATCCATCTATTTTCTAAGGTGAGGCCCACCTTAATGTATGCATTGTACATCAACACTATCCATCTGGATGTGACGTGGGACACACCGTGATGTATGTATTGTATATTTATGTTGTCCATTTGTGCGGCCCGCCGTGATGTATGTATTGTATATTTATGTCATCTATTTGTGCGGCCTGCCATGGTGTATGTGTTGTATATCTATGTCGTCCATTGGTGCAGCCTGCAGTGGTGTATTTGTGCCCCATATGATGGGGCCCAATGTGATATATTTGTGGCCCATTGATGAGGCCTAATGTGATGTATATACGACCCATGTAATGAGGTCCATTGCAATGTATATGCAGCCCGTTTATGAGGCCCAATGTGATGCCCATGAGTGAGGCCCAATGTGATGTATATATGGCCTTTGAATGATGCCCATTGGAATGTATATATGGCCCATTTGGTGAGGCCCAATATGAAGTTTGTGCAGCCCAATGTGATGTTTGTATGGCCCATATATGTGGCCCAATATGATATTTTGTGGCCCATTATAATGTATTTGAAGCCCATGTAATGCAGCCCATTGTGATATATTTGAAGCCCAGATATGAGGCCCATTATGATTATATGAGGCCCATGCAATGCGGCCCACTTGATGTATATGAGGCCCACGTGATGCAATCCACTTGAGGTATATGAGGCCTACATGATGTAACCCATTTTGATGTATATGAGGTCCATTGTTGCAGCCCATTGTGATGTATATGAGGCCCATTATAATGAGCACGCGGCCCGTCTTTAAGGCTCATTGTAATGTACACGAGGCCCATGGGATGTGGCCCATTATGATGTATATGTGGTCCATGAGTGAGGCCCATTGTGATGTGTATTAAACATGTGATATAGCCCATTATGATGTATTTGAGGCCCAAGTATGAGGCCCAATGTGATCTATATGAGGCCCATGAGTGAGGCCTAATGCGATGCATATAAAGCCCTTGTGTGAGGCCCTAGGTGATGTATATGAGGCCCATTATGAGGTGTGATTCCATCAGATGTATGTAATGATGTTTATGATACCTATCCATGTTCCTGGTTGATATTAAATGAGCCATGCCTTGGGAGTAATGATGGTTTAATGTCCACATTGTATGAGCAATGATGGTTAGATTTTCAGATTGTAACTCTCCCTAGGGCCCGTTGTTAAGCCCATTCTCATCTCCCCTTAATTACTAACCCAAACTGTTGGGCCTCCATTGATGATTATATTACCCATCTTTCCCTTTGATTAGGCTATCCCAATCCATTGGGCCCCCATTTGATAATGATGTTTTTCACCATACCTTGTAGGACCACCCTAGCCTTAGAGCCCATCTTATGTTCGTACCGAGCCTTCCATAGGGTATATGGTCCACCTTGTGCTTATTGGGCCCTTAGGAAGCCCAGATTGCTACATGATAGAACAGGCAAGGAAGACCACTCCTTGTTCTTAGGCCCATTCTTGATAGGAGTAGGTCATATAGGCCCATCCTTGATATGAGGAGAGAACATCGTCACCGTAGATGAAAAGATCGGTGGTATTAGGTTTGGTATATCCACTATTGAGGACTGATCATCATGTTATGAATTAGATCTGTTGTCCTTTTATGAACCCTCGCCATATATATAGGCCGATTATCGATTACAACTATGATTGGTATACACACTGAGTATTTGTTAACATAACGTTGTGATTGTATGAGGCCCATTATGACTATGTGCGGCCCATCGTGATTGTATGAGGCCCATTGTGTGATTGTATGAGGCCTATTGTGACTATATGAGGCCCATTGTGATTATATGAGGTTCATTGTGAGTATATGAGGCCCATTGTGATTGTGTGAAGCCCCTTATATGTGTGAGACCCACCATGTGTATGTGATTGTGTGCATGCCACTCATTCATTATTACGGGCCATGGGCCGCCTTATACAGGCCCACCATGATGTATGTGATTATAGTCATGCTTAGTATACTTCATAATACATGCCCATACGCATCATTCGCATGCTTGTTATGAGGAGTTATTGAACATAACATGTGCCATTAGGCTGATTGTTTATGGGACTCCCCGAGAGACGAAGTTGCCCCACATGAGCGTGGTACGTGCAGGTTTGATGCATGACTGGATGGTATGACTCATGCATCTCGCATTTTGTGACATGATCATTTCGTGCCCTAGCGACATCAGGGCTGCGTCCTCCATAGACATATCGTGGATGGCCAGATGGGACACTTGAAATGTTAGGTTTGAGCATCGAAAATGTTTGGTTTGAGCATATGAGCACTTTGGATGTCCGTGGGTGAAAGTCTCTAAACTCCCGTGGCCATGGGATGCTCCAACGTCTAAACCGAGTGGAAGACATGAGCGTCGAGTGCTGAATACCAAGAGGCCACTCTTCCCACTGTGTCGTGGTCGGTTGGGAGGGGGTGTGGCCTAATCTGCCTAAGTGAGGGGGCTTGTAACATCTTGAAAAAAATCCGTATAAAGGCCCGAGTACCACCTCAGGTAGAAATCCCTAAGAACCGTATTCTGTAGAAATTTAGGCAAAAATTAATTAAGTACTGAACTAAATTAATCAGTGGATTTAGCTCGAACCACCATTTAAATAAATGACAAGACTGAAAACCATCAAAATCACTAACTCAACACTACTTAAAAACCTAGGAGAAATCCCACAAGCCTGTCACTCTCAAGAATACATTGAAACTCTGTATCAGACCTGGACCGCATGTAAAAAATCTGAAGACTATAAAACTATAGTGATATGTCAGTCTTATTGGGCTTGACAACCATCATGGGAATCGAGCCCAAATAGTTTTCAAAAATGCATAACTTGAGCTCTGAGTAAAGTGTGTGAGAAACGCGAATATCTTTAGAAAACGTAATGAAAATTAAGTAAATTGGGCCATTCGCTTATGCGCGAAATTGAGGATTTTGGACCATCAGTTTCTGACCAAACTTCACCCAGGGGAAAAATAAATTTTCTTGCTCATATCCATATACTTGTGGCCTCGATTGAGCAAGTTTGACCGTTGATTTGACATAGGTCCTTCACAGTCGATCAGCTTGTCAGATCGCACTAAAACCACATCCTGGCATGGATCTATTGTTAGGGATTTTATACTACATCGTATGTGAGTAGTGGGCCTTCTTATGAGCCCTGTTTATCAAAAACAGCAGCCCTTAGGTTATAAATTAAGTATATCATGGCCCTGGGGCCATTTGCATTAGTTCTGGGCCTATATAAAGCCCTTAAAGCACCTCATTCCCATTTTATACTAATTTTCTAAAAACCCTAAGGGAGAGAGAGAGAGAGAGAGAGAGAGAGAGAGAAAAGGAGAGAAAAGAGGAAGGAAGAAAGAAAGATTCTTGGAGATCTTTGCTGGGATTCATTCCCACAACTCCACGCACTGATTCACCTGCCCACTTCGCTACATGACCTATTTCAACTACAATTTGGGTAAGAAATCCAAACCCTAATGCCATAGTTAAGACCTAGAATAGTTGTTTGTCAACTTAGCTAATGAATTTCATGATTTAGGTACCCGTCATTCCATTTTCGGGAACGTAGGATTCGAACCGAGTCTAAATCGAGTATGCCACAAAAAGGTACAGACTATAAATGTTTAGGTTATGGTTTTCAATACTTTCAATGTCAGTTAATGATTTATGTCTAACTTGATTACTGCCATATTGTTTTAGATACGACGTATTCGATACATTATACATGTATGAACTATGTTGAACAAATATGCATCCTATGTGTTTGTTGAAATGTTTGAATGAACATGCAATTATGATTTGTGCTTGACATGACTATTAATCTAGGATTCATGTTTGTCGTATGCATGATGATCCCTTTGTGTAAAGAATTGTCATAATATATGTCGTAAATAATCCAGTCTATGTATTTGGTGAAGTAAAATTTAAGTGTTTGATAAATTGTCTGAATGAGAAAATGTTGATGATTTGTATTTATTAAGTGTATTAAGATAGGATTCTCTATTACCTTAATCATATGTATAGTTTCTTTCATCTAATCATATTTACCGCTATGCAATTTATGGATAAAATGCAAGTGCTTGGTGACATGTTCAATATGTTTGATGAAATGCTCAAATGAGGGTTTTATTTGGATTATTAGTTGAATGCTGATATAATTATCACATGTGTCTATCTATTGCATCTGAGTAAGATTGGGGCTACAACGTGGCCTAGGCAATCGGTAACAATCCTTGTACAGGTGGCTGAATTAGTCTTGCCACATTGGGTAACTCGACGAATCCATGTCGCATGACGATTGTCGATAGTGGTTGGCCACAAGGGGCCCTTATGCACTCCATGTCGATTAAGTCAACGTGTGCTCGTACAAATCGAACTTACTAAACTAACTAATTGGCCTATTGTGTGTTTACCATGTATGAACATCACTGCTTAAATCTAAGGTACCACTTACCAATGTAAAAGCCCGTTTCAACCATGGTACCACGATCCGTTAAGACTCATCAGCCGGGCATGGTGGTATGAGACACCATGGTCGAGCAGTCGGCCTATGTGGGGTGACGAGCCTCCTCATAATGACCAATGAGAAACCCAAACTTATAAGCCAGGCATGGTGGTATGGGACACCATGTTCGAGCTGTCGGCCTATGCTGAGGTGATGAGCCTCCCGTAGTGACCGCGAGTATAAACAATGAATTTGTCTATCGACTGCTTTTCATTAGGGGTGATGCCCTACAACTTGCTTATCATATGTGAATAACTAGAATTGACGACCCTATATGGATCCTTCGGTTTGGGTTAATGATATAAAGGGAGGTACCTTAGCTTCCCAAATCTGTTGTATGAATAAGCTTAATTAAATACTTGGCTAATATGACCATGCACTACATTGCATGTGCTTTGACGAGGAAGTTGCACTCTAGGGAGGTTGTCATGCTCGAACTTGGTTGTTGGAGTGCTTGTGAGGGCATGTATCATTATTGCACACCATTCCTGCATTAACAAGAGTTGCTAGGAAGTGATTGTTGTATTGCTTTATCATTACTGCTTGAATGACTTGATAACATGTTAACCTTTACCTTATGGTACCACCGAGTTAATCACTCACTCCCACCCTGGGACGGTGTTTTAAAACACCAACCAGACTCTGTTGTAGATGCAGGTGAGGACAAAGTCTATGCAGCTGAATTGGACTTCATAGATGAGGAGGAGGAATTTTCCTATGTTCAGCTATCAAGTGGGTCTACGTAGACCTTGTACTGATTTAACGAGATTATAGGGTCACATGGATTAGTTGGACACCTACATTTTGACATTTTGTATATTTTGAAATAAACCTTATATATATTAAACCTTATTACATCATCATACTCTGGAGGCTATGAATCGCTTACTTATTTCGATACATATACTTCAGACATTCTCTTGCTTAATTACGTTATCTCTGGAGTATGATATGTTGTTTTAGTATAATCCCACTCATGTTTAATACACACTCATGTTTAATACATTGATATGGACAACATTTAAACATCATTAACCATGTTGCATAAGTGATGTGCTGGATCTCGGGAGTTGAGCTTTTCTCGACCCTCAAAATCCGATTCGTTACAAGTTAGCACCAGAGCATGATTTGGATTAAATTGGACCTGGGTTATAGGTAACATGACGCAATCTAAACGCACTCTGACTTTAGGAAGGGGCGATGAAATGTAGAAATGATCGTAGGATCTCAAAGTTTCATCGACGGGTGAGATTGACCATTGTAGTGTAGTCCATACATGTCCTAGATCTTGTGAAATGATCTCAAACCCTTTTTGGCCATCAATCGACGGGTTTGGAATATAATTCGGCAAATTCCAAACTTGAAACAAGCTAAAATGCGCGAATACGCGCATGTTGAATGACGAAAATGCATCTTACGGGCATAGGGGCCCAAACCACAAAAGATAGTGGAGCCCAGGGGGTCCCCCACGCGTATTCAGCATCCCGAGAGGGGGTGGCCACCCCCCAGGGGGATGTGGCGACACAACCCGGGCAGCGGCGCACCACCCGCCTCCACAGTGGACCGCGGTGACACTGCTGTAGCGGTAAGTGCCGCCCACCGGCCATGCATGTGGGGCCCTCCCACATGTGGGACCACCCTCTAAACCCTTCCCTTGCTCCCCTTTGCCCATTTTCACCCAAATTTCACCCCTCAAACACTCCAAACCTTCAAAAACCCCATTTCTCTTTCAATCTCCTCTCCTATTCACTCCAAACTTTCAAATCTTCTATCTTTTTCATCCTTACATCACTATTCCTTAAAAACTACGTTTTTCATATCTCCATCTTCCTTATTCCTCCTTCAATTGAGACAAAACCCATCTTTTATGTCTCATAACTCCTAAAATTTCCCAGCCACTTCAATCTTCAAGCTTTTCCATCTCCATGACTCTCTTTGAGCTTGTCACTGCCATTTTCTCCATCTCAACACTCCTTTCCCTTGTGGGGAAGAGAAGAGCGCCCCCGGATGAGGCTGGGATGAACCGTCAAAGCCGCTGGAGGAAGAAGACGAGCGTTGAGGCTAGTATAAGTGCCGAGTAAGAGCAAAGATCGAAATGGGACCTCGATCCTCGAATCCCATTGGAAAGATCGCTACCGACAGGTGTTAAACTTGGTAAGTTCCGTGACCGCAAAGTTGTATTTAAAGCTCAGGTTGATGAGAAACTATTTGGGTTATACTTAGTGATTGACCTTCTGTTGGAGACCAGGTGGGGTCCCATGTTTGAAGGGAAGGCTCATGCAAGTGAAGGCACTATACGAGCCTTCTATGCCCATATATGAAACCCACTACTGGAGCCACTTCAGTTTATTATCCCTTTGGGGAGGCAGGAAACCATAGTCAATGTGGATGTGATGGCCTGTATTATGGGAATTGAGTGTGGCGTGGTACATGCAAGTGCAACTCATCTCATTAGTAGACGAGAGAAAGATCGCCGCACACATTTTCTTTGTGGCCAATTGGCTCATTGGAGGCAAGACAATAGCCTCGCATCGACTAAGATGACGGCAAACTTCCACTTACTCCACCACATATGCATGTACAACGTGTATCCTAGGTGGAGTAACCATACAAAATGCACTCACCTTATGGTGGACTTCCTATACAGAGCTGGACAGGGAGATAAGCTGTGCCTACCTACTTTCTCCTTGTCATAGATAATCAGGACCTATCTGCAAGATTGCTCATAACTTATCTGCAAGATTACTCGTAACTTCGATTTCAGACTAAATATGGATAATCTTATGCCCATCCGCTTTATCAGTGAGACTACACTCAACAATATGAGGATTGGCCCTAGGCAATGCCAAGCCCGACTCAATGAGTGTGGGGATAAAATAGAAGAAGAAAGTGAAGAGGACGATGGAAGTGAAGATGAGGAAGGAAATGAAGTGGAAGAAGGCAGTGAGGAAGAAAGTAGTGAGGATGAAGAAGGAAGTGAGGAGGAAGAGCAGGAAGAGGTAGAGGAGGCCCAATATTCATATGGGGGCCCTCCTACTACACATGAAGACTGCCATGATCGGGCCGCCTTAAAAGCCCGCATGGCCAAGATTGAAGAGAACCAAGCCGCCCTGAAGCAAGAGTTTAAAGAGAATCAGGCTTATTTGAAATAGAAATTCAAGAGAATGTCTCGCACTTTGAAGACCCTCTTGTGCTGTATGTAGGATAAGGGTGCGCCTCCACCCTCGCCAGAATCAGAGGACTGGTCATGTGTTACAGTTGTCTTCTGGTTTTCTTTGTTTCTTACTTTTCTTTGTAATAGCCCTAGTCGGCTTAGTTGGATGTTAGAGTAGTTAGTGTTAAAGCTTTTGTTAAATTAGCTTACATGCATCTTCTGTCATAATTCATGTAATACTACATCTCATGTATTGTGACAAGTTTTGGCTAAATGAAATGTATGAAGCTTCTTTTGATTTAGAATGTGTAGAATGTTAGGACAAGTGAGTAATAATATCCTAATCTTACACATGTTGCACCCTATGTTGTATATAGGGAATGCCTCCTAAAACCACTCAGAATATAGCATGTCTCGAACTTGGCGGATCGATTAACGGGGTACCTCTCCTGAACGATAGCCATATGGACCCTAGTTTGGGCCCGGATATTGAGACTATGCCAGATTCACAGCTGGCCACTGACCCTACAAATGGGCCAACAGCGAATGCACCACCGGTTCTGGGACAGAACTGTGCGTCTTCATCGACGCCACACATACCTCAGTCGGCTCCTCTTCCTGATAAGTTGGAGCAAATGATGTTCCTAATGCAGCAACAGCAACAAGTCTTGGCTACTATTGTGGGGGCCATTGCCTAGAATATGAATGCGGTCCCGCCTATACCACCTGTGCAGCCTGCGGGAGCTATGAACACTAGTGGCTTATTTGAGCACTTCCAGCGCGTTCGCCCTCCTACCTTTACAAGTACTCACAGGCCCAAGGAGGCTGAATACTGGTTGGATCGCATCTCTAAGATGTTAAAGCCATTGCACTGTACTGAGGCAGAACAGCTGGAGCTTGTTACTTATATGTTCGAGAAGGAGGCTAGTCTTTGGTGGTACAACATCTTACGAACCGTTCCCACTAGGGGTGCACATCAAACCGTTGGATCCGTGTAACCAGAACGAAACCATTGGATCTGTCTGGTTTGGTCCTGTTCCAGTTCTAAAAATCCCAAAACCATTGGTTACAGTTCAGTTCTGGTTTAGGGCCCTGTAAAACTGATCCAAACCGTTGAACCGAACCGTAAATCCGAACCGTTGAACCAAACCGTGCCATGAACCGTAGATCTGAACCGTGCCACGGACTTTAGATCCGAACCATGGATCCGAGCATTCCTTTAAAAAAACCTTTTATCTGCCTTCAGCTTTAGTGCCCACCTGCGGCCCTGCCTCTCGCCCACCTGCGGCTGTGCCTCTCACCCCTCTCGCCCCTACAAAAAGAGAACCCCTCTCTCTCTCTCGCCCTCCCTCCCTCAGTCCCTCTGGAATCTGCCCTCTCTCTCTCTCTCTCGCCTCCTAGACACCGGTAGCCGTGCGGTGCCCTCCCTTGACTGTCCGATCTCTCTCTCTCTCTCTCTCTCTCTCTCTCTCTCTCTCTCTCTCTCTGCAGCAGATCTCGCCATCCCAGACTCTGCAACAGATCGGCACTCTCTCTCTCACCGTCCCTTGAAGGTCCAACCTCACTTGCAGAGATCGGCACTCTCCCTCTCACCATCCCTTACAACAAATCGGCACTCTCTCTCTATAGCAGATCTCACCGTCCCAGACTTTACAGCCTACGGCGCCCTCCCTTGACGATTCGACCTCACTTTTTATTAGAATGCTTTGTGATGATTTGAGGAGAGGGTTTCATTCTGTTTTGGGAAAATCTCAAATGGGTTTTGCTTATTTTCTGATGATTTTGCTTCTGGCTTGGGATTTCTGATGGATTTTAAAGATTGGTGTTTCCTTTTATAGGGTTTTCAAATTTCTCCCCCATTTTCAAAACCCTAGATAAAAGGTAGCATTTACAGTGTTAATTTACTTATTTTCTCTTTGCAGGCTAAATTTCTCAAAAACATCACGTCCAGCCATCCCTCTCTTACTGGCCGTCCCTCTCTGGTAGTCCATCAATGGCTGTCCCTCTTTGGCCATCTTGAATCTCCATCCGAACTTCAATAACGGCTTCATCGTCAATCTCTGTGATGGTAATTACTATTTACTAATTATCAATATGATTGATTTTTTGCAAATGTTTGATTGAATATGAACTATTGTTGCAATCAATAATAAAGTATAATGATGTGACATTTTCACTACATTTATAAGATAATTAACTATTAAAATCTAAAACAGACCCTAAAAGATGTTTGATGGCTATATATGAAAAGCCAAAGAGGATGGTATATATCATAAGTTCTAAAAAGAAATACCAGGATGGTAAGCTAGTGCATTGCTGTTCATGCATGTGTGTCGCACACCAGATGATTGGACCAGCCTGATTTCTTGGCCAAGTCATCTATATGGTGGGGCCAACCTGATGCACAACCAAAATTCCTCACAAACCATTCTTATTTTGAATGCTAGAGGTATGTTTGGCTTTGACTTAAAAGATCAGCCAAATACCATTTTAACATAAATAACATTCGAGAAATTACATTATTTGGATGGCACAATGTTGTTTACTTGAGATATGGTACATATTGAGCAATCTAATTATTAATGTTTTATTAAATGTTTTATTGAATGTTAGGTGTTTTGTTGATTTTTGCATCTTTTATATATATATATATATATATATATATATTTATATATCTTAATTCTTATTAGATGTCAAGTACCAGAGGGACAAATAATCCTCAGGAGCTCTCTATTACTAATTCTTCATCTCATGCAAAGGTATGTCTTCCTAAAGACAAGGATCGTAAATCTGACGTTTGGGATCATTTTACGAAAATTTTAGATGATGGGAATGGAAAAGCGAAAGGGGCTAGATGTAACTACTGCAATTCATCCTATGCTTGGTTGAGTGAGAATGGGACTAGCACTTTGAGA
Organism: Magnolia sinica; assembly: GCF_029962835.1. Classification (NCBI taxonomy): domain Eukaryota; kingdom Viridiplantae; phylum Streptophyta; class Magnoliopsida; order Magnoliales; family Magnoliaceae; genus Magnolia; species Magnolia sinica. The sequence goes on from NC_080576.1 coordinate 57,732,204, forward strand.
AAACATATATCAAAGTGTCCCAAGAATTTCCAAAATAAAGACAAGAAACAGAAACTTTTGTCAATGCATTCAATATCAGAAGATGGTGGTAGTACCCTTGGTATTTGGAAATTTGACCAAGATCTATGTAGAGAAGCACTTGCAAAAATGATAATCGTAGATGAGTTGCCTTTTAAGGTTGTTGAGCATGAAGGTTTCGTTACTTTTGTAGCGTGATGCAGCCTAATTTCAAGATATTGTCACGTACTACAATGGCAAGGGATTGTATGGCATTGTATGTGAGTGAGAAAAAAAATTTGATGGATTTATTAATGAACTCAAATCAAAGAATTTTTCTCACTACGGATTCATGGACCTCAGTGCAGAATCTTTCTTACATGTGCCTACAACTCATTTTATTAAAGATTGAAAATTGCTTAAAAGAATTTTAAACTTTTGTGTGATTTTTAGTCACAAAGGTGAAGAAATTGGTCGAGCAGTGGAGGCATGTTTAATGGAATGGGGTGTAAGAAATTATGCATGCTTACGGTGGATAACGCAAGTTCCAATGATGTTGCTATTTCATATATGAAAAGAAAGATGTCTAAGAAGAGCGATACTTTCATTTTAGGCGGCGAATTCTTTCACATGAGGTGTTGTGCACATATTCTTAATTTAATTATGAAAGATGGGTTAATTGAATTAAAAGATTCATTAACTCGAATTCATGGGGCAGTGAGGTATGTTAGGAGTTCTCCACAAAGAGAACAACTCTTCAAGGCATGTGTAGAGAAAGAGAGGATAACATATAAAAGCTCTTTGTGCCTAGATGTTCAAACTAGGTGGAACTCCACATATCTCATGCTAGATGTCATAACAAAGTTTCAAAAAGCATTTGAGAGATTAGAAGAGGAAGATCCACATTTCACCATAGAACTTCATGATGGACCTTCTACCACTAGTGATTGGGATGATGCTCGGGTTTTTATAAAATTTTTACAGAAATTCTATGATACGACTGTTCGCTTGTCTGGTTCATTATATATCACTTCTAATCATATTTTCATGAAGTTTGTGCCATTGAAGTTTCTTATTCGAATGGTCAATTAGTATGGATTCTACTTTAAATACCATGGCTAAGAAAATGAAGATTAAATTTGAGAAGTATTGGGGAAATATTGAAAAGGTGAATATGATGTTATTGATTACTGTTGTGTTGGATCCCCATTATAGATTGAAATACGTGAAGTTTTGTTATTCTGAAGTTTACGAACCTGCCATGGTGATTGAGCTCACTGAGAAGATAAGAGAGGCATTCAGTCGTATTTATGATGAGTATCAAAAGTTTCAGTCAGTTGATTATTCTTCAAGTCAAGCCGTTTTCGACATGGATGTCGAACAATCAATTAGTTGTACAAGTGAGCAATTCATTTCTCTTAAATCAAAGTTTCAAAAACATTTGGAAGAAGAAGAGAGTAGTGGAGGCAAGTTTGAAGTGGACAAATATTTGAAGGAATCTTGTGAAAAGGATGATCCAAACTTTGAAATTTTGAATTGGTAGAAGGTGAATAACTCAAAGTATAGAGTTCTTTCTCAAGTTACAGGAGATATTTTAGCCATTCCTGTATCTACCGTTGCTTCTGGATCAGCTTTTAGTACTGGAGGTCATGTTCTAGATCAATTCCATAGTTCTCTTACCCCTAAGCTTGTGGAATGCTTAATTTGTGCACAAGATTGGTTACGTGCTTCGCCTCTCCCAATTCAAGTTAAAGTAAATATGGCTGAAATTGAAGCTCTTGAATTAGGTAAATGTTCATTTGATTAATATAATTTTTTCATATAATTTACTTCTAGTTATTGTGTTCTTCTTGATTTTAATAAATTATTATATTTTTGCAGCCCTAACTTCTTTTTGAGGATTTTCATATCGAGTTTACTTGGATGTAGCATTGTGAGTTCTTCCTCTCTCCTTGCCTTGCATTGTTTTGGTATTACTATTTTTTATGTGTTGCTGCACTTTTCTATTCAAAGATGCTACTTGGGATTTGGTTATTCTTTTACTAGATTTATATCCAGTATTTTGAATGCATCTAGAATGATTTGCATCTAATCATAAAGCCTCCATACACATGCAATGTTATGCTAGTTGGCTCCACAAATAGCAGTGAACCCACAAGTTCTGTATTTTGATTTTATGGAATGCCTTCAATACTGGGTTTGGCAGATGAACCATTCTAATCACTGACATGTGGTGGAGTAAGGAACTGGAATTTGGGGTACCACATATGAAGTCTCATGTAATTTTCTGTACCCCTTGACCACTCTCCTTGGAATTTTTAAAATGGACAAGAAAAGAAGTAGATCACAAGGCTTCTAAAGATCACTTATATCAATGTTACATGTCCTATGAACAACAGGTAACTCCTTTCCGAGAGTAACTTCTTGAGTATCTCTCAATCATTGAATCCAATGTTGAATGTATTGGGAGCCCATTACCAAAAAGTCTACAGTTTCCTGTTATTTCCTCTGCTTTCTGTCATTCTCAAATCCTTCCCTCACCACCCATTCCTCTTTTCTACATTTAAACCCGTCTCATTAAGGAAAAATCAATCAAAAAGAAAGCAAGAAAAAAGGTGAGCTCATCCATATTTTGTTGAAATTACTAATATAAACTTCATTCTTTCTTTCTCTTTTGTTTTTGTTTTTGTTTTTGTTTTTCTTTTCAAGGTTTGTTTAAAAGGAAGGGTTGATGAATTGTTGAAGGGTCAGATGCCTTTGCCATTTTCATGTTTTGTTCTCTTTTTTCTTTTTCAAAAAAATTATTATGATATATTTTTTTGACTAATTGATAGTTTAAGTGTTTTTATTCTGTTAGGGATGGGTTATTTTCATCATTTTTTAATTACCATAGCCACAAAATGCCTTAGCAGAAAACTAATGTAATGTGATTCTGTGTTGCAATGAAGAATTAAATAATGTGACTGTGTTACAATGAAGAATTAAATATGTGGGTATTTGTAGATACAATATTATTGACTTAAAATTATGCAAAAACCATTTTGAGTTAATATATGCTACATGTACAATCTTGGAGTGCCTGCTTTATGTTTTGTTATGATGGATCATAAATGCAGAACTTCTTACTAGTATTAGAAAGGAAATGGTAGCTGGAAGGTTACTTTCTGATGTTGCTGCCAGGATGGAGGAAATGTATCATTGTGCTTCCTATTTTCACAGGCTCTTGGAACCAGCCATGCCAAATTGGTATTGCATTTGTGATGGTGTGTATTGCAAAATGCATGCATCCATGTCTAAGGGTCTGAACAACTAAATGCTGACTTTGATTGCATTTTGTACTTACAGCTTCTTACTATTCGGAAGTTGAGAGAATGGCCTCTAGCCTCTAGGGGGTGCCGTGGTGGTGGTGGCTTTGCTGGCATTGCAGCTGCTCGTACTCTTCACTTTCTTTGGATAAAAATGCCTGGTGCTATTTTTTTTTTGTTCACCTTAGAGATAATTACAACTGTTTGGATAAGATCCCTTCTGTTATGCAGTTAGATGCTTGCAGCTTTTTTGTTGCATGCATTGCTTGGTTGGTATGAAAACAGCTTTTTTGTATCTTAGTTGGTATGAAAACAGATTGCAAACAGGGTCCAAGCTATATCTTATTTCTTGCAGCTTTTTTGTTGCATGCATTGCTTGGTGGTATGAAAACAGATTCCAAACAGGGTCCAAGCTATATCTTGTTTCTTGCAGCTTTTTTGTTGCATGCATTGTAAGCTATCTGTTGAGCTTTGGAAAGCATGGTGAATCAATAGGACAAAGTAGTGGAAATGAACAAATTATGATTGAGTTCAGTTGTTCATCCAAACAGTTCATAATTAGGATCATCTATTATTCATTTCAATGACAGCAATGATTCATATTTGAAATTTTGAATGACATAACGTTTTGCTATATCTTTCCTAAGATGATGTTACTTATGTGATTTGAGAGAGAAATCTGTTTGATAATCATCAAGCCTTATCTTTGGGCCCTTTAAGGTTGAAACTCAATCCATAGTTTTGGAATTTATGAAGAATTGATCATCATTTATTTCTTTAAAGAAGAGTATTGGTACTGATCAGGGGTATGTGTGTAGACAATATCAAATGGACAAGTCAATACACTCCTAACTGTATGGTTCCAAGACATTAGTAGTATTGTTAAAAAAGTGCCCAGAACCATGGAACTGATCCGAAACCGAACCGATTTTCACGATCCGATTCCGGTTCAGTTCTAGGGTGCTAACGGTTCGGTTCCGGTTCTAAAAATTCTAGTACCGTAGGGAACAGTTCGGTTCCAGTTTCACCCCAAAATCGGATCAAACCGAACCGTGTGCACCCCTAGTTCCAACAGGATACATGTGGACATGGGGCATGTTTAAGGTTCGTTTCCATGGGAAGTACTACCGCCTCACTTACCATAATGAAAAGGAGGGTGAATTTCTTCTCCTCCGATAGGGGGATGATAGTGGCTGAATACGAGAACCTCCTTACAGAGCTGGCCAGATATGCTTCATTGATCATAGCAGATGAGCCGATGAGAATACGACGATTTTCATAGGGTCTGTGGCCTAATATCCGTACTAAGATGTGTTGCACTAACATTCCCAATTATGCTGAGCTAGTGAACATGTCCCTGCGAGCCGAGCAGGATGGAGACAGAGTGTCTCGGACACGTATACCAATGGGCCCAAGGGCTCGGCCTAAATTGCCGAACCGACCATTCCTCGACAAGAGGCCACGTATAGATTCACCTCCCAGGCTAATGGCTCCACCGACCCAGCAGAGGTGATCAGATCTTTGGTGCGCCTACTGTAAGAAGACGGGCCATAACGAGCCCTTTTGCTTTACTAAGATGAGGGGCAATGGTTTTACGCCACCTCAAAGATCAACCGCTAGCCACCACAAGTTATATCAGCTCCACCTCTACGATCAGCACCGCCATCACAGCCATTTTACTGACCACCCATACCTTGAAATAGGCTACCACAATGACCTATGGCAGCGTAACCAAATCGTCCACAACAAGCCCCTGTACATGCACTTGCAGGTGAAGCATCTTAGTCAGCAACTGCAGTACCATTAGTTTTCGAAGTCACTGCCCATATCCAAGGTACACTAGTTTTTCTGTTGGTGGACACCGGGTCCACTATATCAATGATCGCATACTCCACAGTTAAGCGATTAGGGCTGAACACTACCCCTATGGTTAGGGTGAGAGTCATCGAGGCAGCAGGAACTTTTACTGATGTCACGAAGCTTTGTAAAGGTTGCTTAATAGACTTGGGAAGCAGTGTGGTGTGCATTGACCTAATTGTCACCATGATATATCATTATGATGTCATCATCGGCATGGATTGGCTCACTGAGATGAAGGCCGAGATCAACTGTGAAACCAGATTAATGACAGCACATGAGCCCGAGGGCATAACCTTCACTTTCCCAATTCAGGTCAGTTACCCCTTCTATGTCCATTGTTACACTTCCTTATTGAAAAATGTGGAGGATCCGACACTCGGGAACACGCCGGTAGTCCAAGACTTCACGGACGTGTTCAGAAAGATCCCCGGGTTACCTCCTCAGTGCGAGATCGATTTTACCATCGACCTAGTGCCAGGTGTGACACCTATCTCTTTACCTACGTATCGCATGCCTTCATGTGTAATGGAGTTGAAGAGACAGATTGATGATCTGTTGAATTTAGGTTTCATACGACCAAGCATATCTCTTTGGGGAGCACCTGTGTTGTTTGGATCGTTGTGATTGTGTATTGATTATCGCAAACTGAATCACATCACCGTCAAGAACAAGTATCCTCTGCCTAGGATAGATGACCTATTCGACCAGTTGAAAGGGGCACGGTATTTCTCAAAAATTGACCTACAGTTCGGGTATCATCAATTGCGTGTCAGAAATGAAGACGTGTAGAAAACAGCATTCAGAACCAATTTTGGGCACTACGAGTTTCTCGTGATCCCATTTGGGCTTACAAATGCACCGGCCATGTTCGTGGACCTCATTAACCGGGTGTTTCGGCTGTATCTGTACCGATTTGTCATCGTGTTTATAGATGAGATTTTGATATACTGCAAGAGTTGAAAAGATCATGAAGAACACCTACGAGCAGTCTTTGATACTCTCAGGAAGAATCAGTTGTTTGCACAATACCGGAAATGCGACTTCTGGAAAGAAGAAGTGTCACGCCCCAAACTCGAAAATCGGACTCATGGGAATCCCGATCATCGAATCCGGTGCCAATAGCCTTCGTAGTACCCCATTCTCAGCTTTTAGCACACATACGCCATGTTCTGATCCTAGGATACTACAAGGAGGATTTTCCAACGTACATTTGCCTCATCTGAGCATAATCACAACTTTACCCAAATCACAAAGTCAACATCATCATCGCATATCCACTAATATAAACAGTTGAATACAATACTGAAAAGAAAATACATATGTCAAAATTGAAGCTATAGAAGTCAGCTACATGCTCCAAGCTCCGCGCTGCTGCAACCTAACATCACCTACACGCATTTATCGTGCATAAGCATATAAAAAGCTTAGGGGGTGGTGTAAGTGTATGCATAAGTTAAGTGTCAAGTAATCAATACAATAGCATAATCATACAATATCAAAAATACTGGCAAGATATGAATCAAACAATATAGGAGTACACGATACATATCAGCTATACAAATGAGAAGTCATAAAGAGCCAAATATCAGATGCAGAAGATGCAATGCAATATACAATTCGTGATGAGTTCACAAATACCATCACCCATATCTAGACCATATAAATGTAGAGACACAGTAACCCAAAATGTCAAATGCCACAGATGTAATGCAATATGCAGTGCGAATGGAATGACTATGCTGGAGTGTGAAGTCGGGATGATAGTACATAGTATCGCAGGCTACGGGGTCCATTACAAGGGACTTTTATCCAAACCAGTCCCATACCTAATTTGGATAGTCAGACTCAATGTGGTAAACTCCTAATCCCAGGTTAGTCACGCGCCCCAACCGAAATCGTGGCCATTGCGAAAGTACATGTAATAAATAGTTGTGCACCAGCCCGAGTGGATAGTGAATGAATGAATGAATGAATGAGTATGCAACTCCTACTCAATAAATCAGTACTATACATCTCTAGGATCATCACTAAGGTCTAGTACACTCTACATGCAATCGCCGCCCACGGACGCTCAACCATGCAAGTGGAAGAGACCTCACTATCCACCTAGCCAGTAGTCAGCCAATATCTACTCGGCACGTTAATAGTAGACCAAATCACGAGCTGGTCATACTCAGCCTAGCTATGCCCCTTACCCTCAGGCGGGTAAGGCCACAACCCCTCCCAACCGACTACGACACAGTGGGAGACGCGGCCTATTGGTATTCAGCACTCGGGCGCACATGTGCCCACTCAGTCTGGACGTTGGGGCATCTCTTGGCCACGGAGGTTTAGGGATATTCACCCACGGACATCTAAAGTGCCCAGATGCTCGAACCAAACATTTTCAGTATCCCATCTGGCCATCCACGATATGCCTGTGGAGGTCGCAGCCCTGATGTCGCTAGAGTGCTAAATGATCATGCCATAAAATGCAAGATGCATAAGCCATACATCACAATGGGCCACATCTCAGGGCCTCATATACATCGTAATGGGCCTCATCATATGGGTCAGAAATACGTCATAGTGGGCCTCATACCATGGGCCGCATATACATCACATTGGGCCTTAAACACGGGCCAAATACACATCTTAATGGGGTTACATCACATGGGCTACATCATAACAGGCCGCATTACCTCAAGTGGACCACATCACATGGGCCGCACCAATGGGCCTCAGACACATCAAGTGGGCCGTATCAATGGGCCGCACCAATGGGCCTTAAATACAACAAGTGGGCCACACTTAATGGCCTCAAATACATCAAGTAGGCCGCATCAATGGGCCTCATCATATAGGTCAGAAATACGTCATAGTGGGCCTCATAGCATGGGCTGCATATACATCACATTGGGCCTCCAATACATCAATTGAACCTCGCCCATGGGCCTTGAATACATCACATTGGGCCTCGCCCATGGGCCTCGACGCTGGGCCTCATATATAATGAGTGGGCTGCATCATAAGGGCCTCATACATATCAAGTGGACCATATCACATGGGCCGCACTAGTGGGCCTCATACACATCAAGTGGACCGCGTCCACGGGCTGCACCAATGGGCCTCATATACATTAAGTCGGGCCCACCCTTATGTATATATTTTTTTTGAGATCCGACCTATTCATAAGTTAACATAGAGGTAAATGAAGTGAAAACCAAATATCAACTTGATTGGAAACTACTGTGGCTCCTAAGAAGTTTGAAAGGAGGATGTCACTATCCCCATTAATTTTCAATGGTGGGGTCCGCTTGAACTTTAGATCTGACTCATTCTTTCGCCCATGCCATAAAACGATATTTCAAAATGGTTGGACGGTTTGGATACAACACCTGCATCATGGTAGGTCTCATAGATAGACAACGTGGATGAAAAAGGTGGGACCCACAGAAATTGATGCCGTCAGTACAACAGCTAGGCAGCTGCGTATGATGCAGTTGATGTTGCTTCACGTGGCACAGGTGGGTCCCACGTAGGGCCCACCACCACATCTATATATAAATATAATATATATATATATATATATAATATTAATATATATAATAACGTCCAGGCCCTGAACGGCCTGGACAGATGCATACATTAAGGTGTAGCCCCACAGGTGGGGTGGTTCCCACCGTTCAAGGACGGTGGATGTAATGCATGCATTATGGTGTGGCCCATCTAAATGGATGGACGACATGGATGGGTCCCACGAACCCTGTTGACGTTATTAGAGCAGCTATATAGCTACTGTGCGTTGCGACTTAAAAAAATGGTAGAGGTAGGTCCCACGTGATCGGCCACCCTCCCCATATAATATAATATATTTTATTTATTTATTTATTTTTGGGTTGTTGCAGCTGGCTAGTACACCCCCACTATCAGTTCACATTTCATTGCTGGCCATGTCCAGTGTCCTCAGCGTGGATATATATTTCATCAAGGTGGGTCCCACGTGTGGAGCCCACGGCTGGTGGGTACCACGTGATGATACATCACATCATCATGGTGCGTCCACACCAGTGTGGTCCACCCATTTAGGGATCAAGCTTTTTTTATCACATATTAAGGTAGGGCCTACATGACTTGGACGGTGTAGATCCAACGCATCCATCAAGTGGGTCCCATGAAGGTGGACAACATGGATAAGTTACACACATCATGGGGCCATCAACAAGGGAAAAAGAAAGAGAGAGAGAGAGAGAGAGAGGAGAATGATGGAGGGACTCTGGCACTATGGGCCCTCCCCTCCGTGCTTTACAGCATACATTAAGTGGGTCCCATTACATGTAGGCCCACCGATCAAAATCAACGGTGGAGATCCCTTCTCTACCAAAGTAAGGTCTAGATGACCTTTATTCATCAAGGAATATAAACATCATGATGGGGTCCATGGAGAATGGCCCCATCATGGAATGATCATGAGAATCATGGTAGGCCATCGGCCACACCTAGGGTCCAAAGTGGGATCCATACTATCAACCAGTAGGCCCCACTTGGCCCATCATCAAAATGATGAAATCTAGGCCTATAGAAACACCCACCTTAATCTCCTATTCCTTCTTCTGCCTATAGCCTCTAGAGCTCCAATAAAATAATTTCAATGGTCGAGATGAACTTTGGATGGTGGGGATGGGAGGTAGGAAGGTGGTAGGGAGTGGGCCATACTTAACTCTCTCATGGGAGGCTTGGACTTTGGCTCCCTTGGTTCTTGGGATGGAGTGAAAAATGAAAGAGAGGATGGGTTGTTGTAAGGAAGATGAGATGGAGAGTATAGTTTCTTTTGACTTTTGGTAAGAAGGGAATGGTTAGGTATGGGTGTTACTGACTTGGTGAAGAGAGAGGTATGGGTGAGTGATGGGTTGTACTTGACTTATGATTGATGGATTGATGTGATGTGATGTAGAGATTCCCTCGGTATTTGTGATGCACAGCATTTTCCTAGAACTGAATGTGGGACCACATCTCCTCGCCTTGGTATCGCCTTGGTGCACGAGATGCGGCGTTGGAACCGCGGTGACACCGGGGTCGCACTGGTATAAGTCGCGGGTCGAGCCAACTTAGATCGACAGGATGTGACTCAGGGTCATGCGCAAACATCGATTACAAGTCGCGGGTCACCGAAATTCGACCGGGAGGACCGCAGAAGTCTAACGAATGATATGGGCTAGGATACGGGTCTTACAAGAAGTCAAGTTTCTAGGACACATGGTGTCCAAGGAAGGAATTGCCATGGACCTTGCCAAGGTGACCGCAATACAAGACTAGGAGCAACCCGGCTCCATTATCGAAGTGAGGAGTTTCCTCGGACTTGCCGGCTATTATCGCCGATTCATTAAAGATTTCTCTAAGATAGCCCAACCATTGTCTCAACTCACTCGGAATGATCTTAAATTTGCTTGGAATGAGAAAGCAGTAGCAGCCTTTCAAGAATTAAAAGACAAGCTGATGTCCGCACCCTTGTTAATATTGCCAAATCAAGGGGTTAGATATACTATATACACCGTCGCGTCTCGTGTTGGTTTGGGTTGTATACTTATGCAAAAGGATAGAGTGATTGCCTATGCATCGTGACAAGTTAGGAAACACGAAGAAAACTACCCCACGCATGACCTGGAATTAGTGGTAGTCATTTTCATATTAAAGCTCTGGAGACATTACCTCTATGGAGAGGAGTTCGAGCTCTTTTGCAACAACAAAAGCCTTAAGTACATCTTTACTCAGAGAGACCTGAACATGAGGCAACGCCGTTGGATGAAGACTTTAAAAGACTTCAAGTTTGAGGTCTCCTACCATCCTGGTAAGGCCAACCTTGTGGCCGGCGCATTAAGCCACAAGAAAACTATAGAATTTAAGGCCCCACTGATGATAGAAGAGTGGAATATGGTGGAATTCATGCAAGATTTTGAATTGAGGCTGACAGTGGAGGAGTCGTTCGAGAGCGTTGCACACATCCATATACAACCACTTATTGATGGCCGATCATTGTGGCTCAAAAAGAAGATGAACTATTGCTGAAAATGAGAGAGCGAGCAAGTGACAGCGAAGAATCCAAATGGAGAGTTGGCTCGGACGGAGGTTTACGATATCGTGGCCGCTTATGCATCCCGAATCTCCATGACTTAGGAAGGGAAATCCTGGAAGCCGCTCATAATTCAAGGATGGTGATGCATCCGGGCAGTACAAAGATATATAGAGATATGAAACGTTCGTACTATTGGGACAACATGAAGGCCCACATAGCAGACTTCGTGTCCCGTTATCTCACGTGCTAGCAAGTTAAGGCCAAACATCACCGACCCCCTAGCTTACTTCAGCCCATGCCCATAGTTGAATGAAAATGGAATTTCATATCTATGGATTTCATTTCTGGGTTACCGAAGACGAGAAAGGGGTATGACTCCATTTGAGTGATTGTGGACTGATTGACAAAATTAGCTCATTTCCTCCCGATTAGAGTTTCAAACTCAGCAGATGATTTAGTTAAGCTATACATCAAGGAGATTGTACGGCTGCATGGAGTTCCTATGGAGATTGTGTTGGATCGGGACACACGATTCACGTCTATTTTCTGGACTCGAATCCAAGAAGCAATGGGAGTGCAACTGAAGTTTAGTACCGCGTTCCACCCATAGACTGATGGGCAAACAGAACGGGTAAATCAGATATTAGAAGATATGTTGCAAGTGTGTGTGCTTGATTTCATGAACAGTTAGGATGATTGTCTCCCCTATGTTGAGTTTGCTTATAATAACAGCTTTTAAGCAAGCATTGGCATGGCTCCTTATGAAGCCTTGTTTGGGAGCCCATGTCGAGCTCCACATTGTTAGGCAGAAGTTAGTGAGAAGAGTTTGGTTGGCCCAGACTTGGTACAAGCGACCTCAGAGAAGATTGATATTATCAGGCGTCGACTTCTTGCAGCCCAGAGTAGACAGAAGAGTTATGCTAATACCAGACAGTGACAACTGGAATTTAAAGTTGGAGACCATGTATTTCTTAAGGTTTCCCCAATGAAGGGAGTCCTTTAATTTGGCAAGAAGGGGAAACTCAATCCACGATTTATTGGTCCGTTCCAGATTCTAGACCGAGTGGGTGTGGTAGCATACCACCTTACTTTTCCCACACCACTTGCAGGCGTGCATAACGTATTTCACGTATCGATGTTGAAGAAATATGTTCCTGACCCTACCCACATTATCAAATGGGAGCCAATACAGTTAAGTGAAGATGCTACTTATGTACTGCGACCAACACATGTTCTCAATAGGAAGGAACAAGTACTACACAGCAAAGTAATCCCACTTGTGAAGGTACCGTGGACGCACCACACTAAGGAAGAGGCTACTTGGGAAATAAAAGCCGAAGTCCGTAAGAACCACCCTCATATCCTCGAAGAATATGAAAATGTATTAATTTCAAGGAAGAAATTTTTCTTTAAAGGGGGTAGATTGTAACGTCTCGGAAAAATTCGTACATAGGCCCGAGTACCACCTCAGGCAGAAATCCCTGAGGACCGTATTCTATCGAAATTTAGGCAAAAATTAATTAAGTATTGAACTAAATTAATCAGTGGATTTAGCTCGAACCACCATTTACACAATGGTAGGACCCAAAACCATCAAAATCACTAACTCAACACTACTTTAAAACATAGGAGAAATCCCATGAGCCTATCGCTCTAAGGAATACATTGAAACTCCGTATCGGACCTGTACCACACGTCAAAAATCCGATGACCACAAAACTATATGGATATGTCCGTCCTACTGGGCTTGACAACCCTTGTGGGAATCGAGCCCAAATAGTATCCGAAAATGCATAACTTGAGCTCTGAGTAAAGTGTGTGAGAAACGCGAATATCTGTAGAAAACGTAATGAAACTTAAGTAAATTAGGTCGTTCGCTTACACGAAATTGAGGATTTCAGACCGTCAGTTTCTGACCAAACTTCACCCAAGGGAAAAGGAAATTTTCCTGCTCATATCCATATACTTGTGGCCCCGATCGAGCAAGTTCGACCGTTGATCTAACACAGGTCCTTCACGGTCGATCAGCTTGTCAAATTGCACCAAAACCACATCCTAGCATGGATCCATTGTCAGGGATCTTATACTACGATGTATGTGAGTAGCGGGCCTTCCTATGAGCCCCGTTTATCAAAAACAGTCGCCCTTAGGTCATAAATTAAGTATACCATGGCCCTGGGGCCATTTGCATCAGTTCGAGGCCTATATAAAGCCCTTAAACCACCTCATTCCCATTCCATACGAATTTTCTAAAAACCCTAAGGAAGAGAGAGAGAAAAGAAGAGAAAAGAGGAAGGAAGGAAGAAAGATTCTTGGAGATCTTTGCTGGGATTCTTTCCCACAACTCCACGCACTGATTCACCTCCCCACTTCGCTACACGACCTGTTTAAACTATGATTTGGGTAAGAAATCCAAACCCTAATGCCGTAGTTAAGACCTAGAATAGTTGTTTGTCAACCTAGTTAACGGATTTCGTGATTTAGGTACCCGTCATTCCATTTTCGGGAACGTAGGATTCGAACCGAATCTGAATCGAGTATTCTGATGAAAGGTATGGACTATAAACGTTTAGGTTATGGTTTTCAATGATTTCAATGTCAGTTAATGATTTATGTCTGACTTGATTGCTGCCATATTATTTTAGATACGATGTATTCGATATCTTGTACATGTATGAACTATGTTGAACAAATATACATCTTATGTGTTTGTTGAAATGTTTGAATGAACATGCAATTATGATTTGTGCTTGCCATGACTATTAATCTAGGATTCATGTTTGTCGTATGCATGATGATCCCTTTATGTAAGGAATTGCCATAATATATGTCGTAACTAATCTAGTATATGTATTTGGTGAAGTGTAATTTAAGTATTTGATAAATTGTCTGAATGAGAAAATGTTGATGATTTGTATTAATTAAGTGTATTAAGATAGGATTCTTTATTACCTTAATCATATGTATAGTTTCTTTCTTGTAATCATATTTGCTGCTACGCAATTTATGGATAAAATGCAAGTGCTTGGTGACATGTTCAATATGTTTGATGAAATGTTCAAATGAGGGTTTTATTTGGATTGTTGGTTAAATGTTGATATGATTATCACATGTGTCTATCTATTGCATCTGAGTAAGATTGGCGCTACAACGTGGCCCAGGCAATCAGTAACAATCCTTGTACAGGTGGCTGAATTAGTCATGCCACATTGGGTACCTCGACGAATTCGTGTCGCACGACAATTGTCAACAGTGGTTAGGCCACAAGGGGTTCTTATGCACTCTATGTCGATTAAGTCAACGTGTGCTCGTACCAATCAAACTTACCAAACAAACTGATTGGCCTATTATGCGTTTACCATGTATGGACATCACTGCTTGAATCTAAGGTACCACTTACCAACGTAAAAGCCCATTTCAACCATGGTTCCACGATCCGTTAAGACTCATCAACCGAGCATGGTGGTATGGGACACTGTGGTCGAGCAGTCGGCCTACGCTGGGGTGAAGATCCTCCTCGTAGTGACCAATGAGCAACCCAAACTTGTGAGCCAGGCATTATGGTATGGGACACCATGTTCGAGCTATCGGCCTACGCTGAGGTGACGATCCTCCCGTAGTGACCGCGAGTATAAACAATAAATTTGCCTATCGACTACTTTTCATTAGGGGTGATGCCCTACAACTTGCCTTTCGTATGTGATTAGCTAGGATTGACGACCCTAGATGGATCCCTCGTTTGGGTTAATGATATAAAGGGAGGTACCTTAGCTTCCCAAATCTACTGTATGAATAAGCTTAATTGAGTACTCGGCTAACACAACCATGCATTGCATTGCATGTTCTTTGGCGAGGAAGTTGCACTTTAGGGATGTTGTCATGCGCGAACTTGGTTGTTGGAGTCACTTGTGAAGGAGCTTTGTGCGAGGGCATGCATCATTACTGTACACCATTCCAGCATTAACAAGAGTAGCTAGGAAGTGATTGTTGTATTGCTTTATCATTATTGCTTGATTAACTTGATAACATGTTAACCTTTGCCTTATAGTACCACTGAGTTGATCACTCACTCCCACCCTGGGACGGTGTTTTGAAATACTAACCAGACTCTGTTGTAGATGTAGGTGAGGACAAAATCTATGCAGCTAAATTGGACTTCATAGATGAGGAGGAGAAATTCTCCTATGTTCAGCTATCAGGCGAGTCTACGTAGACCTTGTACTGATTCAACGAGATTACAGGGTCACATGGATTAGTTGGACACCTACATTTTGACATTTTGTATATTTTGAAACAAACCTTATATATATAAAACCCTATTACATCATCATACTCTGGAGGCTATGAATCGCTTACTTATTTCAATACATATACTTCAGACTTTCACTTGCTTAATTACGTTATCTCTAGAGTATGATATGTTATTTTAGTATAATCTCACTCATGTTTAATACATTGATATGGACAACATTTAAACATCATTATCCATGTTGCGTAAGTGATGTGATAGATCTCAGGAGTTGAGCTTTACTCGACCCTCGAAATCTGAGGCGTTACAGGGTTGTAAGCTAGGCTGAGTGTGACCATCTCACAAATGGGTACGTTATCGACGAGTCGGGCTGATATTGGTAGGCGGGTAGTGAGGTCTTTTTCACTCGCTGGGCTGCGCGGCCAACAGGGGCGATAACTAGCTTGGAGTGTACTAGACCCCGGTGATGATCCCAAAGATGTACGATACTGATATGTGGACTTACTGAGCAGTAGTTGCATACTTAGCATTTGATTCATTCATTCATTCATTATCCACTCAAGCTGGTGGTGCACAACTAATTGTTGTGTACCTTCACAATGGCTAGGATTTCAGTTGGGGCGCGCGACTAACTTGAGATCAGGAGTTTACCACATTGAGTCTGGCTATCCAAATTTAAGTATGAGACTGGTTTGGATAAAAGTCCCTTGTGATGAACCCCATAGCATGCGATACTACGTACTATCATCTCGACTTCACACTCTAGCTTGTTATTTCATTTGCACCAAATATTGCATTATATCCGCGGCATATGACATTTTGGGTTGCTATGTTTCCGTATTTATATGGCCTAAATGAGGTTGACGGTATTCGTGGACTCGTCAGGATTTGCATATTGCATTGCATCCTCAGTATATGATATTTGGCTTACTATGTCTCCACATTGCATAGCTGATCTACATTGTTTCCTCAGTATATGATATGGGCTTATTATGTTTTGTATTACATAGCCTGGATAAGGCTGATAGTAATTATAGACTTACCAACATGTTTCCACATTGCTCTGATATTGTATACTTGACACTTACCTTGTGCACACACTTACACCACCCTCTAAGCTTTCTATAAGCTTATGCACGATGGATGCGTGCAGGTGGCGTTAGGTCATAATAGCGTTGAGCTTGGAGTGTGCAGTTATCTTCTGGAGCTTTGATTATCGATATATGTATTTCCCTTTTAGCACTGTATTCAATTGTTTATATTAGTGGATATATGATGATGATGTTGCGTTCGTGATTTGGGTAAACTTGTGGTTGTGCTTTTTACGAGATAAATGTATGTTGGAAAATCCTCCTTGTAGGATCCCAGGATCAGAATCTAGCGTATGGGCACTAGAAGCCGAAAATGGGGTATTACGGAGGCTGTTGGCACTAGATTCAGCCATCAGAAATTTTGTGAGCTCGGTTTCCGAGTTTGAGGTTGGTGTACAGCGAGTGCATGTGAATTATGCACATGCGCAGCCCAATGTGGGGCCCACAGGGCAGATCTTGATGGATCCGAGTCATTTGTCGAGTTCTATGGATCCTATTAGGACATTAAATCAAGGATGAGGCAGACCCTAGGCTTAGGTGGGCCATACCAATCGAATCAAGGTCTTTAGGTGTCGATTACATCAACCCGATGATCGGATCACCCTAAAATTTGAACGTCAATGGTTGGAAAGGTCTAAGGGACCTTTTTAGCCAGAAATCGATGGTTGGACTATGAATATATGACCTATTTTATTTTTATATCATTAAATATCATTTTATAATACTTTTAATAATATTATGTATTATTATCATTATTATTATTATTTTCTTTTTCACACATGCATGAAATTTTAATTCATGTCATGGGTCCCACTCCATAGGTTAGGACTTTCCATCTCATGACTTTATATTATTAAATATTTAATCATTATTATTATTACCTATACATTGTCATTTATTTCTTTATCTATCTTTATTTATTTATTATATCTATTTGTAGGATGTGAGACTACTTGTTGTGCATTATTCAGCTGCATACCCTAACATTAAGGTCACCTTAGATTAAAGTGAGTTACCCCACATGAACCTCTAATTTCCAAATCATGGTTTATTGAGCATTCAACAATCCAATGATTGGATTGATAACAACCCTTGGGATTCTAAGGAATGTTTAGGTGTGAACTGGGAGTTAGATGTGAAGCCAGATGATCTATCTTGGAAATCGATGAATAGATAGCTTGATGTATGGATTAGGACTATTTTCAATGGCTGGATTTAGGCTAGGATGAATGTGAATGTTTACTTAAATTAGTCTTATATTTATACTAAATGAGATTATACGGTAACACTCAAGTACTGTGAAGTACGAGGTGTTACAAACTACCCCCCTGAAAAAGAATTTCGTCCTCGAAATTCAATACTTCCCCTATGAATGTGGCCAGTAATCTATCTTACGGTGTCCGTATGCATTTGTTAGTTCTCTGTACTAAGTTTATTTGTATAAGCAAGCGCTCATGACTTACTACTAGGACAATGGTCGTTACAGTCTACCCCCCTTAAAGAAGGTTTTACCATCGGGATTTGATAATGCTCGTCCTTATTGTCAATGGTGCAGGTAGCAAGGTTACCGTCTTAATGGTGTATGTTATCTCATATGTCTGAGTGTGAAATCCTTACGACCGTTATCTAAATTTCTCTCAACCCTTAAGTTCCTCATCTAGCAATTCAATTAAGGTGTCTGAGGCCCACTAAAAGTTAGTAAATCTTTTCAACATTTGCCAAACCTAGGGAGTTGTTTTAATGCTTATCAACGTCAAAATTTTTCGATAACAATTACTAAGGCTATTAGTTCATTTATGTGGCAACTAATAGTATTATATCTTTTCTTCTTAATTTTTCTTTACCTTAAATGGTAGTTGTCTGTTGTCTAAGGTATGATTCAATTTCCCGTTTACCATGTTCGAGCTAACACGGATTGATGGTTGTAGTTGGTTTGAGCCTGATACATCGATCCTTTGCCTACGTATAGCAGAGGATTTTGGTATCAATTCATGATCCTGTTAAATCTCGATCCTTTTCTTAATCAGGGCATTGAGATCGTTGGGATTTGCTAAGACTTAGAATTTGAGTCAAACCGCATGTACTTTGCATAACTATGATTTCGCCATTCCATGACCCCGATTGTTCTAGACTTTTGGAAAATATCATGAAATCTTATATCCTCATAAATGATCAGTCTTCGTGGCTCAGTACGCTTCCGCTGCGCCACTCTGATTATCTAGTGCATTACCCAAGGTTTCAGGACCAAGATTTCTACATGAAATTTGAGTTTGAAATTTCTACACTCACTTAGGATTTCAACCTAATCCTAATAAGCGCAGGCTAGGGTTGAAAACTTACCCTTAATTCCATATCTTCACCTCTAATTAATTTTAAGTGCTAGAATTTGTAGGAGATATTATTTTTAAGTAAAGAGATGTATTAAGGGATTCAAGTTACATTCATAGTATGATTTCTTAAGTTCAGGGAGTGCTCATGCTTGATCCTATGTACAATCTAGGGGATAAGGAATTTCCTACGATGTCTAAGTTTGTCTCATTTGCTGATCATTGCGACAATGTTATTTCTAGCTAAGAGGTTTTTAGAATTGTCAAGTCTATGTTTCTAAAAATTGTTCATTAAAAGTAAAGTTCAAGGAATGGTCTTATTCCATCTCAATTGCATCATAGTGGGTATTTGTCCTTCCACGATAAGTGAATTTAATTTCTAAGTTCAAATGATAATTTTGGTAGTTTTCAAGGAAACTAAAGTCGTGTTTCTATGTTCAAATAACCAAACCTAAAATGTTCAAGGGACTTAAGTTTATTTCTAAGTTCTACAATTACCCGAACAATTCTCTAGGGAACCTAACATTTGAGTTTCTACATTCTCATCTCTTCCCAGTTCTAAGGGATTTCTACATAGGTTAACATCCAAAGGTCTAATCTAAAACTTCAAAGGGGCCTAAATTCAATTTCTAAGTTCTACAGTCGTTCAACCAGTTTTCTACGGGACCTAAAATTTTGGGTCTCTATATTCTCAATCATTTTTCTAAGTCTAAGGGAAATTCACCTAAGTCCAATTTCTAAATTTCAAACATCCTAACTGGAGACATTTAAAGCTTGTATAAGATCATTTCCCGAGGCGTAGTTTGTCCAAACTGTACTCTGATACCGACTGTAACGCCCCGACTTTTCAAGACCCAAGTATATAACTCGTTTCCCAAAAACCCGAGTGTTAACCTGAAAGGATGGTCAAATTCGAGTATATATTTTTTTGATAGCTTCAGAGTAAGCAGATGAGCATAGAATGGACAAATCATACATAATGAAAATTTTCATTTACGTTTATAATGTACAAGAGGTAACCTATAATGATTTATGCAAACCAATGTCTCGATATAACAAATACAAGAATTTACATAATTTAATACATGAAAAATAATAGAAGCATGCAAAACATAAGCCGCAAGACCGCGCAGCTCCTCTTAGAAATACGACCGTGCATCCCTAGCACTTGTACTCGACTCCTCATCAGTCTGAACTTGAAAATCACTTAAGCCACCTGTGCTACCTATACGGTTATATATTTGATGAATGAGTGGCCAACTCAGTGTCAATTCCCCTCAAGATTACACACTGCCACATTAGGTAAGCATAGTTATGAAAACATAACAAAACAATACATGATGTAGTCTTATTATATACATGGATGCGCGAATGCAGTCATCGCCCCGGGGATGCTCATTTGTGCGGACAGTGGGCTCGCCACCCATGCAATCATCGACCTAGGAATAATCATCCAGTCGGACAAAATATGTACATCACGTATGATAGCGATAGACATTGGTCTGTGCCATGTATGTATGATTATCCAAGCCATTATTAGTGTAGTTACAATCAGCTAATTTAAATAAGCTTAAGGTCACTACAGGGGCTCATCACCAGCGTAGGCTGACAGCTCGGGCATAGGTCCCATACTACTATCCCCGACTCATGAGACTACCACCTTAGGATGTTTAATGGAACCCTGTCAAGTAGTGGCTAATCATATTACAATATATAGGGCTTACCATCACATGGTTGCACGGTATAAAACATAGAACCCATATAGGGAAGATACCCAAAACAAAGCCATCATTCCCATGGATGGTAGGCCCACATCAATGTCCAAATTAAACCATCATTCAAGTAACCAATAGATCGAAGGCCTATTATAAACACTATCAGTCAAGTTACATCCAAAGTATGGGTGTACATTTATAAGTGGGGGTTTCCCATTGATATACCAGTTTAAGTTCCATAAGCAATCCACAAGTAATCGGTGAATATAAGAGAGTATGCAGTATGAATATTAAACATATAATCTAGCAATTCATTTCCAACAATTACACATGTGATTATATGATGGAGATATAAATTATCAATTAAAATAAAACTATCACTTAAGCTAATGGAAAAATGGAAAGCTCAATGGGAGAAATCATCACCCGATGTATAGGATCACCTACTTGTGTCGTTAGGAGGTACGTGCGCCCTTAGAGTCGAGTCCTATCATGAATTATGAAATTGTATGGTTAGATCAAGTTCTACATACTATTTATGGCTAAGATTATAACCTAGGTTTTAGCTTACTTATTCTTAGGGTTTTAATGTAACATTAGGATTTAGTCTCGAACTTAGATTCTAGGATTTGATTATGGAATTTGAACTCTATTTTGTGTGGCCATTAATGATATTATTAATGGAAGTAATAAATGAGTAAAATTAATAAATAAATTAGTTATTAATCTTAGGAATCTTACACGGGTAATGTTATATTAAATTTTCTAACAACCCATGAATAATGATACTAATAGTGACTCATAATAGTAATAACAATACTAAAAGGAACCTATACTGATATCATAGAGAATAACTTATCAATTTATATGATTAGGATCATAACTTATGGTTTAGGTTACTTAGATTCCAGGTTTTATCCACTAATCTAACTTTAGGCTTTGGCTTGGAGTTTTGAAATCAAATTCCTATAATTTATTTAAAATAAAACTAGCAGTGGAGTAATGATAGATAATAATTATTAGTTAATACTATCAATACTAATTTAAAATGAATAATCTATTAATCATCATCCTAATTGTTAATATCATGTCACTACCAGAAAAATGGGCAAAGGCTACAGATTTAATTCGTAGCTATAGACCTATAGCTACGGATTAAATCCGTAGCACGTCCGTGACACGACCGTCATCGTAGGTCTCGAAACAATAGGTCTAAAAACTATGGCTACGGATCTAATCCGTAGCAATAGGTTAAAATAGCTACGGATATAATCAGTAGCAAATTTTTTTGTAGCCCAAAAAACCTACAGCTACGGATATTATTGGTAGCTAAAAGTAGTGTTGGATCCGTAGCAATATCCCAATTTTATAACAGCTATGGTTAATATCTGTAGCTATAACCTACATTAAATTATTTTTTTATAATCATTCATTCATTCATTCAATTACCACCTGCCTAATCATTCATTCATTCAATTACCACCTTCATAATCATTCATTCATTCAATTACCACCTGCTTAATCATTCATTCATTCAATTACAATCATTCATTCATTCAATTATCACCTGCATAATCATTCATTCATTTAATTACAATCACATATGAGCTGCCTCAGATTGAAGTAATTACTAATGGTGAAGAGTTACAAGACCATTCAATAATGGTGAACTAAGAACTATTCTCTGGCCTCATATGAGCTGCCTCAGATTAAAACAAGGCAAGAGAAACACTTTCATTTCAGTTGCGGATGACTTCCATGGCCAACTGGTGAGCAGTCTTATTCTGTAACTTTACAAGTTCATCCATGGCTTCATATGTGTCTTTGTCAGCAAAAAGCTTTAGATTAAATCATGTCGGTGCCTTTGTTATGCCCTCCCACTTCTCAACTGTCTCTTTCAGTTTATCAAAGCCCTGCATAGGACAGGAAGAAACTTAATGTATGCTTACTTTGCCGGTATAGAACCGTTCGGATTTTCTATTAGTTGCCCCAGGAATGATATGTAGATGAAAATGGAGCAAAACCAAGCATTAAGACACTGCTGATATAGAAATTTTTTGTGGTAGTGTTCTTTTAAAAATGGTTAGACATTTGCTAAATTTCAGATCCCAAAACCCATGAAATAATTCAAGTTGCAAGTAAGGCTAGAAAAAATTCAGATGTTGTAAATAACATGACCCAAATACAAACTTGGGTACTCACTAGGTGGGTTGTGAAATTGCCGAAAGATTCTCCCTATTGGCGTTTGCGACTCCAGTTGTAGGTTTAGGGATTTGAGAATACATTTACGTTTTAGGTTTAGGTTTAGGTTTTACATTTTAGGTTTAGGTTTAGGTTTTACATTTAGGTTTAGGTTTAGGTTTAGGTTATAGGTTTAGGTTTAGGTTAGGTTATAGGTTAAGGTTTAGGGAATTGAGTTTAAGTTATAGGTTATAGGTTTAAGTTATAGGTTATAGGTTAAGGTTTAGGCTATAGGTTAAGGTTTAGGTTTAGGAAATCGGGTTCGGGTTCGGGATCGGGTTTATGTTTGGGTTTTCAAGTTTAGGTTTAGGTTTAGGTTAGGGAGTTGAGATTAGGATTAGGTGTAGGTTTAGGTTTAGGGATTTGAGAATACATTTAGGTTTTAGGTTTAGGTTTAGGTTTTAGGTTTTAGGTTAAGGTTATAGGTTTAGGTTAAGGTTTAGGTTTAGGTTTAGGTTTAGGTTTAGGTTATAGGTTTAGGTTTTAGGTCATAGGTTTTGGTTTAGGTTAAGGTTATAGGTATAGGTTAAGGTTTAGGTTTAGGTTTAGGTTATAAGCTATAGGTTTAGGGAATTGAGAATAGGTTAAGGTTTAGGTTTAGGAAATTGGGTTCGGGTTCGGGATCGGGTTTATGTTTAGGTTTTCAAGTTTAGGTTTAGGTTTAGGTTAGGGAGTTGAGATTAGGATTAGGTGTAGGTTTAGGTTTAGGGATTTGAGAATACATTTAGGTTATAGGTTAAGGTTTAGGTTTAGGTTAAGGTTAAGGTCGAGGTTTAGGTTTAGGTTATAGGTTAAGGTTTTAGGTCATAGGTTTTGGTTTAGGTTAAGGTTATAGGTATAGGTTAAGGTTTAGGTTTAGGTTATAAGCTATAGGTTTAGGGAATTGAGAATAGGTTAAGGTTTAGGTTTAGGAAATCGGGTTCGGGTTCGGGATCGGTTTATGTTTGGGTTTTCAAGTTTAGGTTTAGGTTAGGGAGTTGATATTAGGATTAGGTGTAGGTTTAGGTTAGAGAGTTAAGAATACATTTAGGTTTTAGGTTTAGGTTTAGGTTTTAGATTTAGGTTATAGGTTTAGGTTTAGGTTTAGGTTAATGTTAGGTTATAGGTTATAAGTTTAAGTTATAGGTTATAGGTTATAGGTTAAGGTTTAGGTTATAGGTTTTGGTTTTGGTTAAGGTTATAGGTTTAGGTTTAGGTTAAGGTTTAGGTTAGAGGTTATAGGTTATAGCCTTTGGGAATTGAGAATTAAGGTTTAGGTTTAGGAAATCGGGTTCGGGTTCGGGATTGGGTTAAGTTTGGGTTTTCAAGTTTAGGTTTAGGTTTAGGTTAAGGAGTTGAAATTAGGATTAGGTGTAGGTTTAGTTTTAGGGATTTGAGAATACATTTAGGTTATAGGTTTAGGTTTAGGTTAAGGTTTAGTTATAGGTTATAGGTTATATGTTAAGGTTTAGGTTATAGGTTTAAGTTTAGGTTAAGGTTATAGGTTTAGGTTTAGGTTTAGGTTATAGGTTATATGTTATAGGTTATAGTTTTTAGGAATTGAGAATTGGTTAAGGTTTAGGTTTAGGAAATTGAGTTCGGGTTCGGGATCGGGTTTAGGTTTGGGTTTTCAAGTTTAGGTTTAGGTTTAGGTTTAGGTTATAGGTTTAGGTTAGATTTAGTGTTATAGGTTAAGTGTTATAGGTTATATGTTATAGGTTATAGTTTTTGGGAATTGAGAATTGTTAAGGTTTAGGTTTAGGAAATCGCTTTCGGGTTCGGGATCGGGTTTAGGTTTGGGTTTTCAAGTTTAGGTTTAGGTTAGGGAGTTGAGATTAGGATTAGGTGTGGGTTTAGGTTAAGGAGTTGAGAATACATTTAGGTTTTAGGTTTAGGTTTAGGTTTTAGGTTTAGGTTATAGGTTTAGGTTTAGGTTTAGGTTTAAGTTAATGTTAGGTTATAGGTTATAAGTTTAAGTTATAGGTTAAGGTTTAGGTTATAGGTTTTGGTTTAATTTAAGGTTATAGGTTTAAGTTTAGGTTTAGGTTTAGGTTTAGGTTATAGGTTATATGTTATAGGTTATAGCTTTTGGGAATTGAGAATAGGTTAAGGTTTAGGTTTAGGAAATTGGGTTCGGGTTCGGGATTGGGTTTAAGTTTGGGTTTTCAAGTTTAGGTTTAGGTTTAGGTTAATGAGTTGATATTAGGATTAGGTGTAGGTTTAGTTTTAGGGATTTGAGAATACATTTAGGTTTTAGGTTTAGGTTATAGGTTTAGGTTTAGGTTAAGGTTTGGTTATACGTTATAAGTTTAGGTTATAGGTTATAGGTTATATGTTAAGGTTTAGGTTATAGGTTTAGGTTTAGGTTTAGCTTATAGGTTTAGGTTTAGGTTATAGGTTATATGTTATAGGTTATAGTTTTTGGGAATTGAGAATTGGTTAAGGTTTAAGTTTAGAAAATCGGGTTCAGGTTCGGGATCGGGTTTAGGTTTGGGTTTTCAAGTTTAGATTTAGGTTTAGGTTAAGGAGTTAAGATTAAGATTAGGTGTAGGTTTAGGTTTAGGGATTTGAGAATACATTTAGATTTAGGTTTTAGGTTTAGTTAAGGTTATAGGTTTAGGTATAAGTTTAGGTTATTGGTTTAGGTTAGGTTTAGTTTTACGTTTATAGGTTAAATGTTATAGGTTATAGTTTTTGGGAATTGAGAATTGGTTAAGGTTTAGGTTTAGGAAATCGGGTTCGGGTTCGGGATCGGGTTTTGGTTTGGGTTTTCAAGTTTAGGTTTAGGTTAGGGAGTTGAGATTAGGATTATGTGTAGGTTTAGGTTTAGGGATTTGAGAATACATTTAGATTTAGGTTTTAGGTTTAGGTTAAGGTTATAGGTTTAGGTTTCAGTTATAGGTTATAGGTTTTAGGTTATAGCTTTAAGGAATTGAGAATAGGTTAAGGTTTAGGTTTAGGAAATGGTGTTCGGGTTCGGGATCGGGTTTAGGTTTGGGTTTTCAAGTTTAGGTTTAGGTTTAGGTTAAGGAGTTGAGATTAGGATTAGGTGTAGGTTTAGGTTTAAGGATTTGAGAATACATTTAGGTTTTAGGTTTAGGTTCAGGTTTTAGGTTTAAGATATAGGTTTAGGTTAGGTTTAGGGTGTGGTTTAGGTTAAGGTTAGGTTTAGGTTTAGGTTTAGGTTGAGGTTATAGATTTAGGTTAGGTTTAGGTTTAGGTTATAGGTTATAGGTTATAGGTTATAGCTTTAGGGAATTGAGAATAGGTTTAGTTTTAGGTTTAGGGTGTGGTTTATGTTAAGGGTGTGGTCCCTGCAAATATAGATATAAACACGGCCTGCTCCAATTAGTCAGGCCCCTCCAATGTTGTCCATAGAAAATGGACAGCTTCATCATGGTCATAACAGCGGTTCCTACCTTCCAGGGGCCCCCGCTCATCTGGATAGCACCGACGCACATCCGGCTCTGTTCCATCAATTTCAAGCAAATACGGAAATAAATACGGCCTGTCCAAATGGCTAAGCCACTCCAATGTTGTCCATAGGAAATGGACATCTTCATCATGGTCATAACCGTGGTTCCCACCTTCTAGGGACCTCCGCTCAACATCCAGATACCTCCAACGCACATCTGGGTCTGCTCCATCAATTTTTACGGAATTATGCATGTCCTGCTCATGAGCATGCCTAATATTGTCAATGCATGAGATTCAGCACAAATACCTTTTCATGATTCAAAGAAGGAAACTCGAAGGTTGTCCTTACCTTCCATTGTATGCTTCCAAGGTGTAGATGGCCCCTGAAACACACATGCATCCTGGGAATCGCTTCTCAAAACTGCAGACTGTTTTGTTTTGAAACTCATTCATCTCACTTGAAAACCTGTCACATAATGAATAACTGTAACCACAATGATAACTATTGTGAATGCACTATAATGAACAAATTATTATTATTATAGATAACTGTAATTACAACATAGATATCATGCACATGATATCATATAATGTATTGGTTGATGAACTACACATGTGCATTCTTGGATGTAAAAGTTGAATGCCAATTTGCAACACAGAAGGGAAAAAATCCAAGTGAAAAAGAATAATCCACCATTCCATATTCCATCTTCTGTAAGAAGAATAGTAAGTGAACAAACACACAATATGAATTGCAAGTGTTTTTTTTCTTGTAAGAGAAAAATCAAGAAACCCACCAATTAAAATGCAATCGTTTGACTTCTACAAGAAGAGAATGAAGTGAACAACACCACCTACAACAAAAATGCAATATTTCCAGTTCTGCAAGAGAAAACTCAAGAAAGCAAACACAACCCACCATTCAAAAAGTGCAGTCTTGTGGATCCCACAAGTGAAAAAAATGCAAGAAAATAAGCACAACCCACCAATCAAAAATGCAATCTTTTCACCCTTCTAACCAAAATCCACCAAAAAAAAAACCACTCAAGAAGCAAAACCCAAGAAGGAAATCAACACCCACTCAATAAAACTAAAGAAAGATGCAATCCTGAAGGAGTATTTGAAGAGACTCACCTACAAGCAATGAAATTCCTGAGTTGGGTGTTGAATTTCAACCCTTTTTCAAGAGATTTATGGCCTGCTAGAGCTCTAATCTCTTTGCCCATCTGGCAAATCTTAGCAATAATATCTCTTTAGCAACAACAGGAATGACCAGCTTGCATGAATAGCAATGAGGGTCTGTTACAGTGTAGGAAAACCTATGAAAGAACCTACATAAATGACAGAGTGAAATGAATGGGAGCTACTAGTCACCTCTACCTTTTGATTGAATACACCATTTTGTGCGGCAGTAATGACAAGCTAAGTACTAACCTGTATTGTCTTCCTAAAGTTCTTGGGCTCCTCAGGGTCCTTAAAAGGGTATGCACCTACTAGCATGACATAGAGGGTTACTCCACATGACCACACATCCACAATCTGAATTGTAGTAGTAAAAACAACTAGTAAGCAGAGTAGATTTAAAATCATGACCATAAAAATAAGAGACAAAAATACTTTTCCTTCGAGGTTTACAAGTGCTCATCTATCAAAATCATACCAATAGGAAAATAGCGGGTGTGTATAACAACGAAAATTCTTGGATTTCATGTAATGACAATAGTCAATACCTATTACAATTTCATAAAGCATGGGAAAGAAAAGGAATTGATATTTGCATCCACATTTTGATAGGCTCAATCATTTGAAGCAGTTATGTTCAAAATCAATGTTGTACATCCAAATACCTATTTTGGGCATGTTGAACAGGAATTGTCGACATAAAATCTTTTGATTTGGGCAGAGAGACCTCACTAAACCACTCATGGTTCAAAGCATTTTTTGTTTTTATTCGCTGCATTGAAAAGTTAAATAAATAAATAAATGAACAAAAAAAAGAAGCATTAATCCTCAAATACATATGCAAATGAACAAGACCCCATGCTTACAACAATAAAAATCTGTAGATAAACAAAGGACAGTTATGAGCATGGAAAGATGACCCACAACGTGTCAAAAGATGAGATGATACAACTGTCAGCCAAAGATTTGCTGATAAAGGCTAAACAAATGCTACCTTCAAAGCCAGCTCTTGGACAAACATCTGAGAAAGTTCTTGCGCAGAACTTTCTGGGATTATTCAAAGACAACCATCATTACGATCAATTCAATTCAATACTAGTAGGAATGATCACCTACAACCAGTTGCATGTGAACTTCAGATGAAACCATGTTCGCGTCATGTGTATGACACATCAGGTTATGCATAAGATGAAGGCCACCTGGCATTGAAATTATAAAAATCCACTGATCAGGCAGGACAGACATGCACGTTGAATCAGATAGTTAACAGTTCCAATTAAAAATGCTCATTGTTTTCATATAGGGTGGCTTCCTGATGAGCGGGCTGACCTGTTTTTTGCAGCAAGTGATTGTCATAGTGAATCCCACCTTATGCATCGCTCAGATGTCCTACACATGACACTTTGGCGTATGAGCAAGCTTGCATGCGAACTTCACATGTAACTGGTTGTTTGTGATGATTCCTCATAAAAGTGATATTGAACATCTATTTACTTCAATTGCTATTTTTTCGATTGTATTTAATTTGTTAGGAGTCTTAGACTATTTCCAATATAAATACCTTTGTAAGAAAATAGTTTTCCAGAACTGTAAAAAAGTCTAGCAATTTGATCACAATTCCCAGCATTCGAATTCAAATTCCATTATCTGTAAACTTTTTTCCAGTTATTGCCAGTCGGTGTCTGATTTATCTGGACATAAACAGCCATTTGGTCAATAACAGGATTTTAATAAGTAGGGTATAACAATTTCAGGTTTCAATTTGTACAAGTGGGTCCCATGGTGAACAAGTTTAGTAAATCAATACTACAAACTTCACAAAATGACTAACAGAGTAAACAAACTTAGTAAATTAATACTACAAACTGAACAAACTGATGGTGAACCAAGCTTAGTGAATTGGATTCATTAGGCACCTCAAGAATCCAAACTGCAAATTGAACCTGAATTGAACTGAACCATGACTATGAAAACTATGTGTGACATGACATCCCAACCATCTTTCATATGGGCTCACCACATAGATGACTTGGTCCTAGAGTCAGGTCATTCTACTCATCGAAAGATTAATTTATCTAGCGGCATCAAATTGATAAGATAATTGGAATAGTCCAATCATAGTCAACTACTAAATAGAGGTAGGTGAATGTTAGTTAATTATCATATAATTGAATGATACATGTGCCAATGCTTACATGCTAAGGCAATGCAACTGTCTCCCTTTCACCAAGAAGCACTAACAAGCATGCATGTATTTTATCCATATGTTCACAAATTTCAACTAACTGATTTAATCCTTTCTCACTTTTCTTTTCCTTTTTTCCCAGAAGAACAAGGAAAAGATCAAAGGCAATCTCAAATAGCTGGCAGAAAGTTATGACAATGGGAATGATGGTGGCCAACAAGGAAAATGCCTGGGCGAAGAGCTTGTCTAGTGAGCTTGGGTTTTCAACATGAACAGGTGAGGCCCATGCATCAGTGATCCAATTATACAATGCTGGGTCTCAACATGGATGGTCCATGCACTGAAAATCTTGAATGTGCATCTGCCCATGCATATACTGCAGGTGGGCCCCACATTTTCAACATATTGGTTGGCTCCACTATGAGCATGACTTAGGCCAAAGCTTAGGCCAGATGTGCCTGAGAGAAATGGATGATAGGACAAATATGACCAATGTTCTGCAATCAACATACATGAAGAACAAGGGGTGAACCTCATAATTATCATGCTGAAGCTGATTTAGTAGTTTATATAACATTATTTCCACTTATAATAGAAAAATAACAAAGTACATTATTTTGAAGTATTTTATTTATTCATTAATCCACAAAAGCATAGCTTATCAATAAAAATATAGTTACCATTCAAATACGTACTAAGAAATTAAGTATTGCACAAATGGTCTTTAATAGAATAGTACATGTACCTTCTTTTGGATCCTCCTGTCTATTATATCAACATCAACATATTAACTTGCTTGATGAATCTGATCCCATACCTGTGGAAATGTAGGAATAACATCAAAATCCATTCAACTTCTACATCATGTAAATAGAAAGAGGTAAAACTCTTAGTTGATATTAAAGTTCTCAAAAGCATTGTGTCCTAGATCCTTGAACTTTTTTTTTTTTTTTAAAGAAATTACTATCTCAATCCAAGGAGCATTTTCTAGAAGGCTACTCAACTTTTATTATTATTATTTTTGAAAGATCTCATATTAAAGAAAAAGAAGAAGAAGAATAGAAGATTATGAGAAGGCCTTCATTGCAAGTACAAGAAAAAAGCCAAAACAAGACCAAAAAGCTAGCAAAAAGGAAGGGGGAAAAAAGATCAACCTGCATAAAAGGACTCCCAGGTGGAATGGATTCAAGGAAAGAGACATCCTAAAAGTAAGGGAAGACATTGCCCATCCTGTAGCCATGAAAAGGATTCTCCAACGCAGCATGTCAATCTGCTAAGACTTGCTTGCAAAGATTCTACAACATCTTTCATTCCAGATTCACCAAAATACAATAAAAGGAAGCATCTTCCAAGACCACATCTCCATGATTAAAAAAAAAAGCGTTGCACGTCCACACCACATGAAATTCAGCAATCAAGTGATAAGAGAAACAAACAAAATAGAAGAGCCTTAAAAAAGGAATTTCCACACACCTTCAGATGCCACACAATGGATATTTGTCAATTCTTCTGCCAGCTCCCATAAAGCACATGTCAATTCTTCTGCCTCCCATAATTGAAAATTTTTAATATACACATTAGGTTGGGCCCCGCCGTGATGCATGCCAAAGCTCAGCGTATAGATCATCATTTTCATTTAAAATCAGAGAACTATAACAATTTCATACATCTATAAATCTTGTGAAATATAAGAAGATGAAATCGGTGTTGAAAAAAGAGGCCCCTCCAAAAGAAGATCCATGATTCTTCAGACTGATCTAAATTAAGGGCAACCCTCTACGAAAGAGCATACAAAATGCCTTTCCCAAGGTAGAAATAACCCAAAAATATTCTAGATTAGAACACCATTGTATGAAAAAGCAAAAGATACCAATACAAACATACATGCATACATACATGCAGGCTGGCTAAGTGCATTTACTTCAGTCATTCAAGGGAGAAATAACCCAAAAGGGGGAGGAAAGATCAACCTGCATAAAAGGACTCCCAGGTGGAATGGATTCAAGGAAAGAGACATCCTAAAAGTAAGGGAAGACATTGCCCATCCTGTAGCCATGAAAAGGATTCTCCAACGCAGCATGTCAATCTGCTAAGACTTGCTTGCAAAGATTCTACAACATCTTTCATTCCAGATTAACCAAAATACAATAAAAGGAAGCATCTTCCAAGACCACATCTCCATGATTAAAAAAAAAAGCGTTGCACGTCCACACCACATGAAATTCAGCAATCAAGTGATAAGAGAACCAAACAAAATAGAAGAGCCTTAAAAAAGGAATTTCCACACACCTTCAGATGCCACACAATGGATATTTGTCAATTCTTCTGCCAGCTCCCATAAAGCACATGTCAATTCTTCTGCCTCCCATAATTGAAAATTTTTAATATACACATTAGGTTGGGCCCCGCCGTGATGCATGCCAAAGCTCAGCATATCAATCATCATTTTCATTTGAAATCAGTGAACTATAACAATTTCATACATCTATAAATCTTGTGAAATATAAGAAGATGAAATCGGTGTTGAAAAAAGAGGCCCCTCCAAAAGAAGATCCATGATTCTTCAGACTGATCTAAATTAAGGGCAACCCTCTATGAAAGAGCATACAAAATGCCTTTCCCAAGGTAGAAATAACCCAAAAATATTCTAGATTAGAACACCATTGTATGAAAAAGCAAAAGATACCAATACAAACATACATACATACATACATGCAGGCTGGCTAAGTGCATTTACTTCAGTCATTCAAGGGAGAAATAACCCAAAAGGGGGAGGAAAGATCAACCTGCATAAAAGGACTCCCAGGTGGAATGGATTCAAGGAAAGAGACATCCTAAAAGTAAGGGAAGACATTGCCCATCCTGTAGCCATGAAAAGGATTCTCCAACGCAGCATGTCAATCTGCTAAGACTTGCTTGCAAAGATTCTACAACATCTTTCATTCCAGATTCACCAAAATACAATAAAAGGAAGCATCTTCCAAGACCACATCTCCATGATTAAAAAAAAAAGCGTTGCACGTCCACACCACATGAAATTCAGCAATCAAGTGACAAGAGAACCAAACAAAATAGAAGAGCCTTAAAAAAGGAATTTCCACACACCTTCAGATGCCACACAATGGATATTTGTCAATTCTTCTGCCTCCCATAAAGCACATGTCAATTCTTCTGCCTCCCATAATTGAAAATTTTTAATATACACATTAGGTTGGGCCCCGCCGTGATGCATGCCAAAGCTCAGCGTATAGATCATCATTTTCATTTGAAATCAGAGAACTATAACAATTTCATACATCTATAAATCTTGTGAAATATAAGAAGATGAAATCGGTGTTGAAAAAAGAGGCCCCTCCAAAAGAAGATCCATGATTCTTCAGACTGATCTAAATTAAGGGCAACCCTCTATGAAAGAGCATACAAAATGCCTTTCCCAAGGTAGAAATAACCCAAAAATATTCTAGATTAGAACACCATTGTATGAAAAAGCAAAAGATACCAATACAAACATACATACATACATACATGCAGGCTGGCTAAGTGCATTTACTTCAGTCATTCAAGGGAGAAATAACCCAAAAGGGGGAGGAAAGATCAACCTGCATAAAAGGACTCCCAGGTGGAATGGATTCAAGGAAAGAGACATCCTAAAAGTAAGGGAAGACATTGCCCATCCTGTAGCCATGAAAAGGATTCTCCAACGCAGCATGTCAATCTGCTAAGACTTGCTTGCAAAGATTCTACAACATCTTTCATTCCAGATTCACCAAAATACAATAAAAGGAAGCATCTTCCAAGACCACATCTCCATGATTAAAAAAAAAAGCGTTGCACGTCCACACCACATGAAATTCAGCAATCAAGTGACAAGAGAACCAAACAAAATAGAAGAGCCTTAAAAAAGGAATTTCCACACACCTTCAGATGCCACACAATGGATATTTGTCAATTCTTCTACCTCCCATAAAGCACATGTCAATTCTTCTGCCTCCCATAATTGAAAATTTTTAATATACACATTAGGTTGGGCCCCGCCGTGATGCATGCCAAAGCTCAGCGTATAGATCATCATTTTCATTTGAAATCAGAGAACTATAACAATTTCATACATCTATAAATCTTGTGAAATATAAGAAGATGAAATCGGTGTTGAAAAAAGAGGCCCCTCCAAAAGAAGATCCATGATTCTTCAGACTGATCTAAATTAAGGGCAACCCTCTATGAAAGAGCATACAAAATGCCTTTCCCAAGGTAGAAATAACCCAAAAATATTCTAGATTAGAACACCATTGTATGAAAAAGCAAAAGATACCAATACAAACATACATACATACATACATGCAGGCTGGCTAAGTGCATTTACTTCAGTCATTCAAGGGAGAAATAACCCAAAAGGGGGAGGAAAGATCAACCTGCATAAAAGGACTCCCAGGTGGAATGGATTCAAGGAAAGAGACATCCTAAAAGTAAGGGAAGACATTGCCCATCCTGTAGCCATGAAAAGGATTCTCCAACGCAGCATGTCAATCTGCTAAGACTTGCTTGCAAAGATTCTACAACATCTTTCATTCCAGATTCACCAAAATACAATAAAAGGAAGCATCTTCCAAGACCACATCTCCATGATTAAAAAAAAAAGCGTTGCACGTCCACACCACATGAAATTCAGCAATCAAGTGACAAGAGAACCAAACAAAATAGAAGAGCCTTAAAAAAGGAATTTCCACACACCTTCAGATGCCACACAATGGATATTTGTCAATTCTTCTGCCAGCTCCCATAAAGCACATGTCAATTCTTCTGCCTCCCATAATTGAAAATTTTTAATATACACATTAGGTTGGGCCCCGCCGTGATGCATGCCAAAGCTCAGCGTATAGATCATCATTTTCATTTGAAATCAGAGAACTATAACAATTTCATACACCTATAAATCTTGTGAAATATAAGAAGATGAAATCGGTGTTGAAAAAAGAGGCCCCACCAAAAGAAGATCCATGATTCTTAATAATGATCTAAATTAAGGGCAACCCTCTATGAAAGAGCATACAAAATGCCTTTCCCAAGGTAGAAATAACCCAAAAATATTCTAGATTAGAACACCATTGTATGAAAAAGCAAAAGATACCAATACAAACATACATACATACATACATGCAGGCTGGCTAAGTGCATTTACTTCAGTCATTCAAGGGAGAAATAACCCAAAAGGGGGAGGAAAGATCAACCTGCATAAAAGGACTCCCAGGTGGAATGGATTCAAGGAAAGAGACATCCTAAAAGTAAGGGAAGACATTGCCCATCCTGTAGCCATGAAAAGGATTCTCCAACGCAGCATGTCAATCTGCTAAGACTTGCTTGCAAAGATTCTACAACATCTTTCATTCCAGATTCACCAAAATACAATAAAAGGAAGCATCTTCCAAGACCACATCTCCATGATTAAAAAAAAAAGCGTTGCACGTCCACACCACATGAAATTCAGCAATCAAGTGACAAGAGAACCAAACAAAATAGAAGAGCCTTAAAAAAGGAATTTCCACACACCTTCAGATGCCACACAATGGATATTTGTCAATTCTTCTACCTCCCATAAAGCACATGTCAATTCTTCTGCCTCCCATAATTGAAAATTTTTAATATACACATTAGGTTGGGCCCCGCCGTGATGCATGCCAAAGCTCAGCGTATAGATCATCATTTTCATTTGAAATCAGAGAACTATAACAATTTCATACATCTATAAATCTTGTGAAATATAAGAAGATGAAATCGGTGTTGAAAAAAGAGGCCCCTCCAAAAGAAGATCCATGATTCTTCAGACTGATCTAAATTAAGGGCAACCCTCTATGAAAGAGCATACAAAATGCCTTTCCCAAGGTAGAAATAACCCAAAAATATTCTAGATTAGAACACCATTGTATGAAAAAGCAAAAGATACCAATACAAACATACATACATACATACATGCAGGCTGGCTAAGTGCATTTACTTCAGTCATTCAAGGGAGAAATAACCCAAAAGGGGGAGGAAAGATCAACCTGCATAAAAGGACTCCCAGGTGGAATGGATTCAAGGAAAGAGACATCCTAAAAGTAAGGGAAGACATTGCCCATCCTGTAGCCATGAAAAGGATTCTCCAACGCAGCATGTCAATCTGCTAAGACTTGCTTGCAAAGATTCTACAACATCTTTCATTCCAGATTCACCAAAATACAATAAAAGGAAGCATCTTCCAAGACCACATCTCCATGATTAAAAAAAAAAGCGTTGCACGTCCACACCACATGAAATTCAGCAATCAAGTGACAAGAGAACCAAACAAAATAGAAGAGCCTTAAAAAAGGAATTTCCACACACCTTCAGATGCCACACAATGGATATTTGTCAATTCTTCTGCCAGCTCCCATAAAGCACATGTCAATTCTTCTGCCTCCCATAATTGAAAATTTTTAATATACACATTAGGTTGGGCCCCGCCGTGATGCATGCCAAAGCTCAGCGTATAGATCATCATTTTCATTTGAAATCAGAGAACTATAACAATTTCATACATCTATAAATCTTGTGAAATATAAGAAGATGAAATCGGTGTTGAAAAAAGAGGCCCCTCTAAAAGAAGATCCATGATTCTTCAGACTGATCTAAATTAAGGGCAACCCTCTATGAAAGAGCATACAAAATGCCTTTCCCAAGGTAGAAATAACCCAAAAATATTCTAGATTAGAACACCATTGTATGAAAAAGCAAAAGATACCAATACAAACATACATACATACATACATGCAGGCTGGCTAAGTGCATTTACTTCAGTCATTCAAGGGAGAAATAACCCAAAAGGGGGAGGAAAGATCAACCTGCATAAAAGGACTCCCAGGTGGAATGGATTCAAGGAAAGAGACATCCTAAAAGTAAGGGAAGACATTGCCCATCCTGTAGCCATGAAAAGGATTCTCCAACGCAGCATGTCAATCTGCTAAGACTTGCTTGCAAAGATTCTACAACATCTTTCATTCCAGATTCACCAAAATACAATAAAAGGAAGCATCTTCCAAGACCACATCTCCATGATTAAAAAAAAAAGCGTT
This sequence comes from Magnolia sinica, assembly GCF_029962835.1. Classification (NCBI taxonomy): domain Eukaryota; kingdom Viridiplantae; phylum Streptophyta; class Magnoliopsida; order Magnoliales; family Magnoliaceae; genus Magnolia; species Magnolia sinica. Next base: position 57,768,892 of record NC_080576.1, read on the forward strand.
GCACGTCCACACCACATGAAATTCAGCAATCAAGTGACAAGAGAACCAAACAAAATAGAAGAGCCTTAAAAAAGGAATTTCCACACACCTTCAGATGCCACACAATGGATATTTGTCAATTCTTCTGCCTCCCATAAAGCACATGTCAATTCTTCTGCCTCCCATAATTGAAAATTTTTAATATACACATTAGGTTGGGCCCCGCCGTGATGCATGCCAAAGCTCAGCGTATAGATCATCATTTTCATTTGAAATCAGAGAACTATAACAATTTCATACATCTATAAATCTTGTGAAATATAAGAAGATGAAATCGGTGTTGAAAAAAGAGGCCCCACTAAAATAAGATCAATGATTCTACATACTGATCTAAATTAAGGGCAACCCTCTATGAAAGAGCATACAAAATGCCTTTCCCAAGGTAGAAATAACCCAAAAATATTCTAGATTAGAACACCATTGTATGAAAAAGCAAAAGATACCAATACAAACATACATACATACATACATGCAGGCTGGCTAAGTGCATTTACTTCAGTCATTCAAGGGAGAAATAACCCAAAAGGGGGAGGAAAGATCAACCTGCATAAAAGGACTCCCAGGTGGAATGGATTCAAGGAAAGAGACATCCTAAAAGTAAGGGAAGACATTGCCCATCCTGTAGCCATGAAAAGGATTCTCCAACGCAGCATGTCAATCTGCTAAGACTTGCTTGCAAAGATTCTACAACATCTTTCATTCCAGATTCACCAAAATACAATAAAAGGAAGCATCTTCCAAGACCACATCTCCATGATTAAAAAAAAAAGCGTTGCACGTCCACACCACATGAAATTCAGCAATCAAGTGACAAGAGAACCAAACAAAATAGAAGAGCCTTAAAAAAGGAATTTCCACACACCTTCAGATGCCACACAATGGATATTTGTCAATTCTTCTGCCAGCTCCCATAAAGCACATGTCAATTCTTCTGCCTCCCATAATTGAAAATTTTTAATATACACATTAGGTTGGGCCCCGCCGTGATGCATGCCAAAGCTCAGCGTATAGATCATCATTTTCATTTGAAATCAGAGAACTATAACAATTTCATACATCTATAAATCTTGTGAAATATAAGAAGATGAAATCGGTGTTGAAAAAAGAGGCCCCTCCAAAAGAAGATCCATGATTCTTCAGACTGATCTAAATTAAGGGCAACCCTCTATGAAAGAGCATACAAAATGCCTTTCCCAAGGTAGAAATAACCCAAAAATATTCTAGATTAGAACACCATTGTATGAAAAAGCAAAAGATACCAATACAAACATACATACATACATACATGCAGGCTGGCTAAGTGCATTTACTTCAGTCATTCAAGGGAGAAATAACCCAAAAGGGGGAGGAAAGATCAACCTGCATAAAAGGACTCCAAGGTGGAATGGATTCAAGGAAAGAGACATCCTAAAAGTAAGGGAAGACATTGCCTATCCTGTAGCCATGAAAAGGATTCTCCAACACAGCATGTCAATCTGCCAAGACTTGCTTACAAAGATTCTACAACATCTTTCATTCTAGATTCACCAAAATACAATAAAAGAAAGCATCTTCCAAGACCACATCTCCATGATAAAAAAAAAAAAAGCATTGCACGTCCATACCACATGCAATTCAGCAATCAAGTAACAAGAGAACCAAACAAAATAGAAGAGCCTTAAAAAAGGAATTTCCACACACCTTCAGATGCCACACAATGGATATTTGTCAATTCTTCTGCCTCCTATAAAGCACATGTCAATTCTTCTGCCTCCCATAATTAAAATTTTTTAATATACACATTAGGTTGGGCCCCGCCGTGATGCATGCCAAAGCTCAGCGTATAGATCATCATTTTCATATGAAATCCGAGAACTATAACAATTTCATACATCTATAAATCTTGTGAAATATAAGAAGATGAAATTGGTGTTGAAAAAAGAGGCCCCTCCAAAAGAAGATCCATGATTCTTCAGACTGATCTAAATTAAGGGCAACCCTCTGTGAAAGAGCATACAAAATGCCTTTCTCAAGGTAGAAATAACCCAAAAATATTCTAGATTAGAACACCATTGTATGAAAAAGCAAAAGAAACCAATACGAACATACATACATACAGGCTGGCTAAATGCATTTACTTCAGTCATTCAAGGGAGAAATAACCCAAAAGGGGGAGGAAAGATCAACCTGCATAAAAGGACTCCCAGGTGGAATGGATTCAAGGAAAGAGACATCCTAAAAGTAAGGGAAGACATTGCCCATCCTGTAGCCATGAAAAGGATTCTCCAACGCAGCATGTCAATCTGCTAAGACTTGCTTGCAAAGATTCTACAACATCTTTCATTCCAGATTCACCAAAATACAATAAAAGGAAGCATCTTTCAAGACCACATCTCCATGATTAAAAAAAAAAAGCGTTGCACGTCCACACCACATGAAATTCAGCAATCAAGTGACAAGAGAACCAAACAAAATAGAAGAGCCTTAAAAAAGGAATTTCCACACACCTTCAGATGCCACACAATGGATATTTGTCAATTCTTCTGCCAGCTCCCATAAAGCACATGTCAATTCTTCTGCCTCCCATAATTGAAAATTTTTAATATACACATTAGGTTGGGCCCCGCCGTGATGCATGCCAAAGCTCAGCGTATAGATCATCATTTTCATTTGAAATCAGAGAACTATAACAATTTCATACATCTATAAATCTTGTGAAATATAAGAAGATGAAATCGGTGTTGAAAAAAGAGGCCCCTCTAAAAGAAGATCCATGATTCTTCAGACTGATCTAAATTAAGGGCAACCCTCTATGAAAGAGCATACAAAATGCCTTTCCCAAGGTAGAAATAACCCAAAAATATTCTAGATTAGAACACCATTGTATGAAAAAGCAAAAGATACCAATACAAACATACATACATACATACATGCAGGCTGGCTAAGTGCATTTACTTCAGTCATTCAAGGGAGAAATAACCCAAAAGGGGGAGGAAAGATCAACCTGCATAAAAGGACTCCCAGGTGGAATGGATTCAAGGAAAGAGACATCCTAAAAGTAAGGGAAGACATTGCCCATCCTGTAGCCATGAAAAGGATTCTCCAACATAGCATGTCAATCTGCTAAGACTTGCTTGCAAAGATTCTACAACATCTTTCATTCCAGATTCACCAAAATACAATAAAAGGAAGCATCTTCCAAGACCACATCTCCATGATTAAAAAAAAAAGCGTTGCACGTCCACACCACATGCAATTCAGCAATCAAGTGACAAGAGAACCAAACAAAATAGAAGAGCCTTAAAAAAGGAATTTCCACACACCTTCAGATGCTACACAATGGATATTTGTCAATTCTTTTGCTTCCCATAATTGAAAATTTTTAATATACACATTAGGTTGGGCCCCGCCGTGATGCATGCCAAAGCTCAGCGTATAGATCATCATTTTCATTTGAAATCAGAGAACTATAACAATTTCATACATCTATAAATCTTGTGAAATATAAGAAGATGAAATCGGTGTTGAAAAAAGAGGCCCCTCCAAAAGAAGATCCATGATTCTTCAGACTGATCTAAATTAAGGGCACCCCTCTATGAAAGAGCATACAAAATGCCTTTCCCAAGGTAGAAATAACCCAAAAATATTCTAGATTAGAACACCATTGTATGAAAAAGCAAAAGATACCAATACAAACATACATACATACATACATGCAGGCTGGCTAAGTGCATTTACTTCATTCATTCAAGGGAGAAATAACCCAAAATGGGGAGGAAAGATCAACCTGCATAAAAGGACTCCCAGGTGGAATGGATTCAAGGAAAGAGACATCCTAAAAGTAAGGGAAGACATTGCCCATCCTGTAGCCATGAAAAGGATTCTCCAACGCAGCATGTCAATCTGCTAAGACTTGCTTGCAAAGATTCTACAACATCTTTCATTCCAGATTCACCAAAATACAATAAAAGGAAGCATCTTTCAAGACCACATCTCCATGATTAAAATGAAAAGCGTTGCACGTCCACACCACATGAAATTCAGCAATCAAGTGACAAGAGAACCAAACAAAATAGAAGAGCCTTAAAAAAGGAATTTCCACACACCTTCAGATGCCACACAATGGATATTTGTCAATTCTTCTGCCAGCTCCCATAAAGCACATGTCAATTCTTCTGCCTCCCATAATTGAAAATTTTTAATATACACATTAGGTTGGGCCCCGCCGTGGTGCATGCCAAAGCTCAGCGTATAGATCATCATTTTCATTTGAAATCAGAGAACTATAACAATTTCATACATCTATAAATCTTGTGAAATATAAGAAGATGAAATCGGTGTTGAAAAAAGAGGCCCCTCCAAAAGAAGATCCATGATTCTTCAGACTGATCTAAATTAAGGGCAACCCTCTATGAAAGAGCATACAAAATGCCTTTCCCAAGGTAGAAATAACCCAAAAATATTCTAGATTAGAACACCATTGTATGAAAAAGCAAAAGATACCACTACAAACATACATACATACATACATGCAGGCTGGCTAAGTGCATTTACTTCAGTCATTCAAGGGAGAAATAACCCAAAAGGGGGAGGAAAGATCAACCTGCATAAAAGGACTCCCAGGTGGAATGGATTCAAGGAAAGAGACATCCTAAAAGTAAGGGAAGACATTGCCCATCCTGTAGCCATGAAAAGGATTCTCCAACGCAGCATGTCAATCTGCTAAGACTTGCTTGCAAAGATTCTACAACATCTTTCATTCCAGATTCACCAAAATACAATAAAAGGAAGCATCTTCCAAGACCACATCTCCATGATTAAAAAAAAAAGCGTTGCACGTCCACACCACATGAAATTCAGCAATCAAGTGACAAGAGAACCAAACAAAATAGAAGAGCCTTAAAAAAGGAATTTCCACACACCTTCAGATGCCACACAATGGATATTTGTCAATTCTTCTGCCAGCTCCCATAAAGCACATGTCAATTCTTCTGCCTCCCATAATTGAAAATTTTTAATATACACATTAGGTTGGGCCCCGCCGTGATGCATGCCAAAGCTCAGCGTATAGATCATCATTTTCATTTGAAATCAGAGAACTATAACAATTTCATACATCTATAAATCTTGTGAAATATAAGAAGATGAAATCGGTGTTGAAAAAAGAGGCCCCTCCAAAAGAAGATCCATGATTCTTCAGACTGATCTAAATTAAGGGCAACCCTCTATGAAAGAGCATACAAAATGCCTTTCCTAAGGTAGAAATAACCCAAAAATATTCTAGATTAGAACACCATTGTATGAAAAAGCAAAAGATACCAATACAAACATACATACATACATGCATGCAGGCTGGCTAAGTGCATTTACTTCAGTCATTCAAGGGAGAAATAACCCAAAATATCCTACATTAGGACATCACTATATGAAAAGGAAAAAGAATACAATGCCACAACTATACATGCATACATGACACATGCATGCATGCATGTAACAAAATGGGATTGGTTGAGTCTTTGAAGGGAGAAATAACCCAAATGTGTCCAACACCACCTAAAGTGCCAAATCCACAGATTCATGCATATTTTCATACATGCAATGGATGTAAGCAAATGGATATTTTAGTTCAGTCTTTGAAGAGGAAAATAACCCAAATGTGTCCTACATTAAGACGCCATTTCATGAAAAAGAAACAACAAAATACATTAACATCAGCATATATGACTGAACGTGTCAAGCAGGAAAATGGGTATTTTTGTTTATTTTTTCAAAGAAATGAAAAATCCCATATATATATATATATATATATATATAAGCCAAAAATGTCTAATCCCCAAGTGATCTTTTAATGTGGTAGATAAAATTTCATAAATTTCAAAAAAAAATAAAATCATATATAAATGTAACCTTCCTTACTAAACAAACAGAGGAAAACAAAAATTCATAAAAAAGCAAACAGAACTCAAAATATAAAATAAAAAAAAGCCCCTGTGACCACAAACACTAGTTTTTTTTTTTTTTTTTTTTTTTAAAGAGAGAGATAACTCAAAAACCAAATGGTATAGTTTATAACTAGTAATAACAAAACCCCAGTAAACACATTAATCATATATAATAATAATAAAAAGGGCAAAATGGGAAACAACGATGAGCAATCCAATATTTTCAAGCACGAAGGAAACTGAATACAACTCACACTGTCAAGGACAAAAATTCAACTAAAAGCACAAATCATGCATTCAAGCAGCAAAATTAAATCACTAACCCACTTGTTATCATGATCTCAGCTATTTTTTTTTTTTTTTTTAAAGGTTGAAAGTGGAGATGATACCTTGTTTCTGCAGTGGAGCTGGATACGTAATAGGAAAGGAGGAGGGATGGGGAAACTCCTCGTATATGGGCCGGAACAACCTTTGTAGTGGTTGATGCGTCAGAGATCAACACCGAGAGGGATGGCTGGAAAAATCTGGCAGCCGTCTACGTATTCTGGTGAGAAATAGATACGGAAAGATGACTGGAAAACCCTAACGGCGACACGAGAGAGAGAGAGAGAGAGAGAGAGAGAGAGAGGGTTTGGGTTTTGGGAGAGGGGCGGGCGCGCGAGAGAGATTTGAGGGATTTAGGTCACACGCGGGATTGTGTTTTGGGGGCGGTGACGGACGACACTTTTAAGTGCTTAGTTTTAGGTCATGTGGGGCCCACCGTGATGTATGTTATTTATCTAATCCGTCCATTCATTTTAAAAAATCATTTTAAGGGTTGATCCAAAAAATGAGTTATATTGAAGCTTTAAGCAGACCACATAAAATATTAACGACAGAAATTTATTTATTTTTTATTTCTTATGGTGTGGTCCAATTAGACCTTCAATCTACCTACTTTTTAGGCTCATCCACTGAAATTATATATTAAAATTTATGAGCGGCTTAGATAAAACACATATATTCCAATGAGCCCCTTAAGCACCATCCATCTCTAATAATATCCCGGTGGAAGCCAGGCTTTAGCTACAAATTAAGTAGGTTTTAGCTACGGATTAAATCCGTAGCATTTTCGCTACAGTTTATATCCGTAGCTAAAAACTTTCAAAGTCCACAGCCTTTGCTCGATTTTTTGGTAGTGTGTATCCATAATCGTTAATACTAGCAACTAACCTACTAATGGTTAACCTCAACTAGGTGGGCTTATAGGGATTTACCCACCCCATGAATTTGGGCTCAAACTTATGTAAACTGGGCCTAAACTGAGCCTCGAATTGGGCCTAGTTCGGCCATAGAGATCTAAGGTGAGGCCCTTCATGATTCAAGTTGAGGCCTACCATTTGTGGGGTGGCCTATCTGAAATCCACAGGGCTCTCAGCCTTAATGGGGTGCGGCCGTCTTGTGATTTAATGTGGTACGGCCAACCTGTATTACAGGGTGCAGCCCACCTTTTTCAGCTGATTTTGGCCCTATGCATGGCCCATCTGAAGGCCAATTTCAGTTCAGTTTACGACCCAGCTTTCAGTGCATTCATGGCCCGATATCGGCCCATATTTTCAGCCCATTCAAGGCCCAGTTGATGGGACTTTTGCAGCCTATCAGGTGGCTCACTGGCATTCCTCACTTGAACAATGGTTCACATTCACCGACATACACATATGGCCCACCTGATGAATAGCCAGGAGATCCTCAATGAATTATACCTTAGCAAGCTTGTGACATTTATAAATGTCTCCAATGAAATCAGCAACTACAACTGATTTCTTATTATAGCTGCTATAGCTTCCTGATTCTACCTAGGCTATGATGATGATCATCATCGATTTCTGATCCAAGATACCCAAATCAAGATGAGTCCAAATCCAAGATCAAGAAGGAGAAAATGATCTGGTTACGTCCAAACGGCCCGAAGATGCTTACCTAAAGGTCATTCCTCTTGCAAACAAGAAGAGAGGAAACACAGAGACCCAAATCCAAACCACAGGCTAGATTTTGTGACATCCTTCCACATGGTCAGCTCTGATTTCAACTGCTCATGCATTTGCAAGAAGCTGAGCGCAGAACTCCTGGTGATCAGGCGGGAGATATCCTGTGGCTGTTGTTGCGGCTTCCCTTTTCTCTCTTCTCCTCTTGCTGTTGGGAAACTCCAGCAGGGAGACCGGCCAAACCACACCTGAGACCACCTGACTCGGTTGGGTTGACTCGAGGGACATGGTGCAGTTGCACCATCCCAACTCTCTCTCTCTCTCTCTCTCTCTCTCTCTCTCTCTCTCTCTCTCTCTCTCTCTCTCTCTCTCTCTCTCTCTCTCTCTTTCTTCTACCTGCTTCTTCCTTCCTCCTATTCATCTGTCCTACCTTTCTACCTTTCTTTCTTTCCTTTCAACTAAGGTCAGAAGGAACTCCAAATCCGACCAGAACTTGCCCCAAACCAGTGCATTTCGGCAGCTCGAACGGAGAAGAAGATGACAACCATTAATGGTGCCTTGAAAGCCCTCGCTCCTTCCTCCAATCCAACGCTTGAAAATGGTCCTTATGGACCTTAGGATGCTTGCAGATAAGCTTCATCGAAGCTTTGAGGAGATGGGGTTGGTGGGTTCGGTCTTGGAAGGAACGACCGATGCTCCCTCCTCTTCTCTTTCTTTTATGAGAAACCTAGCTTTGAAGGGCTAGGATTTCGTCTCACGGTCAGTCAGGATTGAGAGAGGACATTTCACGCGGATTTCCAGGCTAGAAAGAAGAAGAAATGCAGATTTTTTTTCCCATTTTCAGCAAACAACCGCACACAGCCCAGTTTGTGGATGAGATTGTGCGCACGGCTGTGAGGTCCAATGAACGAGAGTGGGCAGGTTCTGGTCGTCCTAGGGTCCTCTAAAACATGGACGGTCTGGATCATCTAAGTGGGTAGTGGAGGTGGGCCACAACTCGATCAATCAAGACGGAGAAAACACAATCCGGTTTAAACGGTCACAAGCGAGAAATTTTCCATTCTCGGACGAGCGCGGTCAGCGCTCGTCTGACTGTATTTGAGGTCGGGTGCACAGCGAGTGCATGTGAACTGTGCACATGCGCAACCCCATGTGGGGCCCACTGGGGAGATCTTGATGGATCCGAGTCGTTCGTCGAGTTCTATGGGTCCTATTACGACATTAAATCAAGGATGAGGTAGACCCTAGGCTTAGGTGGGCCATACCAATCGAATTAAGGTCTTTAGGTGTCGATTACATCAACCCGACTGCCAAATCACCCTAAAATTTGAACGTCAATGGTTGGTAAGATGCAAGCGACCATTTTAGCCAGAAATCAATGGTTGGATTATGAATATATGACCTATTTTGTTTGTATATAATTAAATATCATGTTATAATACTTTTAATAATATTATTTATTATTATCATTATTATTATTATTTTCTTTTTCACACATGCATGAAATTTTAATTCATATTATGGGTCCTACTATGTAGGTTTGGACTTTCCATCTTATGTTATTAAATATTTAATCATTATTATTATTACCAACATTGTCATTTATTTCTTTATCTATCTTTATTTATCTATTTGTTTATTTATTATATCTATATGTAGGATGTGAGACTACTCATTGTGTGTTATTCAGCTGCATACCCTAACATTAAGGTGACCTTGGATTAAAGTGAGTTACATCATGTGAACCTCTAATTTCCAAATCACAGTTTACTGAGCATTCAACAATCCAATGATTGGATTGACAACAACCCTTGGGATTCTAAGGAATGTTTAGGTGTGATCTGGGAGTTGGATGTAAAGCCATTTTGGAAATCGACGGATACATAGCTTGATGTATGGATTGGGACTATTTTCAACAGCTGGATTTAGGTTAGGATGAACGTGAATGTTTACTTAAATTAGTCTTGTATTTAGGCTAAATGAGATTATATGGTAACACTTGAGTACTGAGAAGTATGGGGTGTTACAGTCAATCATCACTGTTTTTGATGTTATAGTCCACCTGTAAATTGGATCTATTTTATTTTTAGTCTCATGTCCTATAACTAGACGAATGGCATTGGATATGAAATACATCAAGTTGGGCCCCACTTTAAGGGCCACATGGCTTTGGGTGAGGTCGGGACGACACCTAATCTGCTCTAGAATGTGACTTAGGGCCTGCTTGTTAACACTGAATTTTTGTACTTAACACAGAATTTGGAAAATATTCCATGTTTAGTGGTGTCTGGTAATGCATAAGAAGGAAAGCGCTCCACGATGTTATGTTGAAAATTTTCCGTGATGGGAGTCCTTTACATTGAAATTTTTTGTGATAGGAGTCAAGCTTAATGCGGAATGAAGAATGCGCCCCGTGATTATTATTTTTTAATCCAAAATTATCCTTAACCAGAGAGATTTTCTCCCTTGTGTTATACACATCCCAACTTTTAACACGGGACACTTCTCTGAGCCCACAATGATGTATGTATTTCATCCATTCCATTCATCTATTTTTAAAGATAATTTTAGGGCTTGATACCAAACAATAGAGGAATATAAATCTCAGGTGGACCACACCATAGGAAAACAATATTGATTGGATATCCACCATTAAAATTTTCCTAAGACCCAATGGACTATTTATTTGACATCCAATCTGTTGATTAGGTCATATAGACCTAGATGAATGGAAAAAAACAAAGATCAGCTTGATCCAAAACTTTTATGGCCCTCAAAAAGTTTTTAATGGTCGACGTTCATTCAACGGATGCAAATTGGTTGGTGTACCTCACACCAGCTATATAGCTGTTGTATTAATGTCAACAAGTTTTGTGGGTCCCATCATGAGGTATGTGTTATATCCAAACCGTTCATCCATTTGGCGAGCTCGTATTAAAGCTTGAGAAGAAAAATAAGACATATCAAACTATCAAGTGGACCACACTGCAAAAAGCAGTGGGGGTTTTGGGTCACAAAAGTTTTGGATCAATATGATTTTTTTTCCACTTCATACAGGTATTTGTGACCTTAAGAACATATTGGATGGAAAATAAACTTAAATAGGCCACAAAAGTTTTGTATCAAGCTATATTTTAGGTGTTTTCACTTCATCCAATTGGGAATGACCTTGTAGACGGTTTGGATAGCATATAAATATAAGGTGGGCCTTATTTGAAGGTTTTGTTGCTACTGGTGTTCAACCCTATACAACACATAGTGACAATCTTCCCGCTAAGAGGAATCAAGGGCCTTATGATGATATTTTCATTTTTTATTTAGTATTTTAGTTTATTTGAATTAAATATAATGATTTTATTTTCATTTAATAAAAATAATTTCTCTATAATGTAAAACATTTCCAAGTAAGAGATAGGGGCAAATGTGTCAAATTAACATATTTCAGATACTTAAGATGTTTGTTAACAAACGGGTCATTTCAGACTTAGTATTTAATTTTCAGACCTCATCCATAATTATTAAACAAGTTTTTTTTTTTTTTTTTTGGTTTTTTTTTTTTTAACTTAAGAATTCAAGCTTTAGATTTCAAATTCAGGCTTCATAATTCAGATTTGGTCTTTAGACTTCAGATTTAACAAATGGTGCCTTAGGGCCTGTTTGTTAACGCTGAATTTTTACACTTAACGTGGAATTTGGAAAATGTTCCGTGTTTAGTGGTGTTTAGTGGTATTTGTTAACATGGAAGAAGGAAAGCGCTTAGTCATTTTTCATTGAATTCTTTCCGTGATAGGAGTCTGGCGTAATGGTGAATGCGGAATGCGCTCCATAAAATTTTCTATATAAAAAAATTTTCTTCCCAAATTATCCCATTTCAAGTTACTATGGAAAATTTTCTCTTTAAATTGTTTTCACATTACAAAACCAACTTTTAACATGTAAAACTTCTTTATGCTCCACCATGATGTATGTGTTTCATCCATGTGGTCCATCTATTTTTCTAAATCATTTTATGGTATGACACCAAAAATGAGGTATATCCCAATCTGTAACGTCTTGGAAAAATTCGTACAAAGACCTGAGTACCACCTCAGGCAGAAATACCTAAGGATCGTATCCCGTAGAAATTTAGGCGAAAATAGGTTAAGTGCAAAACTAAATAATCGATGGATTTAACTCGAACCACCATTTATACAAATGATAAAACCCAAAACCATAAATATCACTAACTCAACACTACTTAAAAACCTAGGAAAAATCCCAAGAGTCTGTCGCTCTCGGGAGTACATTGAAACTCTGCATCGGACCTGGACCGCACGTCGAAAGTCTGATGACCGCAAAAGTATAGGGTGATGTCTGTCCTACTGGGCTTGACAACCATCGCGGGAATTGAGCCCATATAGTATCCAGAAACGCACAATTTGAGCCCTGATCGAAGTGTGTGAGAAACGCGAATATCTTTAGAAAATGTAATAAAACTTAAGTGAATTGGGCCATTGGCTTACACATAAAATTGAGGATTTTGGACCGTCAGTTTTTTACCGAACTTCACCCATGGGAAAGGGAAATTTTGTTGCACGTATTCGTATACTTGTGGCCCCGATCGACCAAGTACGACCGTTAATCTAACACGGGTCCTTCACGGTTGATCGGCCTATCCAATCATATTGAAATCACATCCTGGCATAGATCCATTGTCAGAGAACTTACCCTACGACGTATGTGAGTAGTGGACTTCCAGATGAGCCCCATATGCCCGAAACAGGCACCCATTGGATACAAACTAAGTATACCATGGCCGTGGGGCCATTTACATCACTTCTGAGCCTATATATAGCCCTTAAACCACCCCATTTCTATTCCATATGAATTTCTCTAACCCTAGAAGAGAGAAGAGAGAAAAGAAGAGAAAAGACTAAGGAGAGAATAGAAAGTTTGGGAGATTGTTGCAGTGTTTCTCTCACATAACTCCATGCACTGAATCGCCTTCCTGTTACACTACACGATCTATTTCAGCTACGATTTGGGTAAAAAAAACCTAATCTTAATCTTGATTTAGAGATCCAGAATGAGTAATCGATAAACTAACTAACTTATTTCATGGTTTAGGTACCCGTTGTTCTGTTTTCGGGAACGTAATGTTTAAATCGACTCCGAAGCATGTATTCCGATGAAAGGTGCAGACTATAAACATTTAGGTTATGGTTTTCAATGCTTTTAATGTCAACTAATGATTTATGTCTGACTTGATTGCTACCATATTGTCTTAAATACGATGTTTTCGATATAACATACATGTATGAACTATGTTGAATAAAAGATGCATTCCATGTGTTTGTTAAAATGTTTGAATGAACATGTAAATATGATTTGTGCTTGCCATGACTACTAATCTAGGATTCATTGTTGTCACATGTATGCTGACTTCCTTGTGTAAGGAATTGCTATAATATACGTCGTAACTAACCTAGTCTATGTATTCAGTAATGTGTATCTAAATGTTTGATAAATTGTCTGAATGAGAAATTGTTGATGATTTGTATTTATTAAGGGTATTGAGATAGGATTCTTAATTACCTTGCTCGTATGCATAGTTTCTTTCATGTAACCATAATTGTCACTACGCGATTTATAGATAAAAATGCAAGTGTTTGGTAACATGTTCAATGTGTTTGATGAAATGCTCAATTTTCACTTGGATTGTTTATTAAATGCTGAATTGGTTATCCTATGTACTTAATTGTTGCATCTAAGTAAGATTAGGGCTACAACCTAGCCCAGGCAATTGGTAACAGTCATATTTGGGTGGCCAAATTAGTCTCACCATATTAGATGTGTTCGACGAATCCGGGTCGCACGACGACTGTCGACAGTGGTTAGACCACAAGGGGTGCTTATGTGCTCCATGTCGATTAAGTCAGCGTGTGCTCGTACCAATCAAACTTGTCTGATAAACCAATTGGCCTATTGTGTGTTTACCATGTATGGACACCACTGCTTGAATTTAAGGTATTACTTACTAATATAAAAGCCTGTTTCAACCATGGTACCACGATCCAATAAGACTCATAAGACAGACATGGTAGTATAGGACATCGTGGTCGAGCTGTCGGCCTACACTGGAGTGACGAGACTCCCCATAGTGACCAGTGAGCAACCCAAACTCGTGAGTCGAGCATGGTAGTATGGGACACCATGTTTAAGCTGTCAGCCACGCCGAGGTGATTAGCCACCCCGTAGTAACTATGAGTATAAACTCTTGAATTGGCCTATCAACTGCTTTACATTAGGGGTGATGCCCTACAACTTGCCTATCATATGTGATTAACTATGATTGACAACCCTAAATGGATCCCTCGTTTGAGTTAATGATATAAAGGTAGGTACCTTAGCTTCCCAAATCTGCTGTATGAATAAGCTTAATTAAGTACTCGGCTAACACGACCATGCACCGCATTGTATGTACTTTGGCGAGGAAGTTGCACTTTAGGGATGTTGTCATGCCCGAACTTGGTTGTCGGAGTTGCTTGTGAGGGAGCTTTGTGCGAGGGCATACATCATTATGGCATACCATCCTTACATTAACAAGAGTAGTTAGGAAATAATTGTTGTATTATTTTATCATTACTGTTTGATTGACTTTATAACATGTTAACCTTTGCCTTATAATACCACTGAGTTGATCACTCAGTCCCACCCTGGGACAGTATTTTAAAACACCAACCAGACTCTGGTTTAGATGCAGGTATTGACGATGTCCATGCAGCAGAGTTGGACTTCATAGATGAGGAGGAAGAATTCTCCTATGTTCAACTCTCAGGCGGGTCTATGTAGACCTCGTGCTGATTCGATGGGATTATAGGGACATATGGATTAGTTGGACACTTTACATTTTGATATTTTGTCTATTTTGAAACAATAAATGTATATATTTAGCCCGGTTACATAATCATACTCCGGAGGTTGTGAAACACTTACTTGTTCAAATATATATGTTTCAGTCTTTCGCTTGCTTAATTTAATTATATCGGAAGGATAATATGTTGTTTTGGTATAATCCTACTCATGTTTAACTCATTAATATGGACGAAATCTGAACATCATTATCCATGTTGCATAAGTGATGTGCTAGATCTCAGGAGTAGAGCTTTGCTTGACCCTTAAAATCTGGGGCATTACAAGTTGGTATCAGAGCATGATTTGGATTAAACTGGACCTGAGTTATAGGTAATACGACACACTCTAACGCACTCGGACTTAGGAAGAGGGCAATGGAATTTAAAAACGATCGTAGGATCCCAACGTTTCGCCTACGGGCGAGATTGACTACTATAGTTTACCCCGTACCCGTCCTAGATCATGTGAAGTGATCTCAGTCACCTTCAGACCATCAATCGACGAGTTTGAACCGTTAGTCGACAATCCCCAGATTTGAAACAGGCCAAAGGGCATGAATATGCGTTCGTTGGACCGAAAAAGTGACCTTTGCGGGCCTAAGGATGCAAACCATAAAATCTGGTGGGGCCCAAGGGGTCCAACGCGCTCATACGGCACCCCGAGGGGGGGGAGAGGAGGGGGGGAGGAGAGGGGGGGTGGCCACTGCCCCAGGGCAAAGCCACCACCAGCTACCTCAGAGGGGCGCGGCAACACCTCCCAGACAGCGGCGTGTCGCCAGCCACTCTAGAGGAGCGCGGCGCACTATCGACCGGCCACGCAGGTAGGGCCTGTCCCACGTGTGGGACCCTCCATTTAACCCCCTTTACCCCATTTCATGTTTTTCACCCTTTCAAATACCTCTAAACCCTCCAAAACTCCTTTCTCTCTCAAATCCCCTTCTCCATACACTCAAATCTTCATTTTCTTCCACATCCTACACTCATCCTCCACCATTCCCCTAAAACTATCTCTTACAACTCTCCATCTTCATTATTTCCACTCCCTTGGGCACAAAACCCACATTTTGTGTCTCATAACCTTCAAACCTTCAAGTCCACCCAATTCCTTAAGATTTTCCACCTCCATGGCTCTCTTTAAGCTCATCACCGCCATTTTCTCTATCTCTACACTCCTTTCCCTTATGGGAAAGAAAAGAGCGGCCCCAGATGAGGCCGGGCCTAGCTGTCCAAGCCATTCTAGGAAGAAGACAGATGCCGAGACTAGTGCAAGCACCAAGCGAAGGTCGAAACGGGATCTTAACCCTCGAATTCCGCTGTAAAGGTCTCTACCGACAAGCGTCGAACTTGGTATGTTCCATAACCGCAAAGTTGTGTTTGAAGCTCATGTTGACAAGAAATTATTTAGGTTATATCTGGTGATTGACATCCTCTTGAAGAGTGGATGGGGTTGAAATGGCCAAGCTATATGTCCTAGAGGGGGGGTGAATAGGACTATGCCAAATTAAATTTAAATACTGCAGAATATGAAACAAAGAATAGATAGCACTATACACCAATCACAGAATCGGAATGGAAAGCAACCTAAAATAGAGAAATAGAAAAAAAAAATTGTTCTAAGGACAACCTTACACCAAAAACCAAAGTTTATGGTAGGACAATCTTATTTCTAGAACAAATAGAGAAACTGAAGCTCAACGTAATAACGAGATAGCAAAAATATAATGCTGAAATGTAAATCTAAATTATTACAACATTCCCCACTATGCTTGAAATGTAAAATTTATAACATTCACATCCACACAAACATTCCACAATTCTGAATGATAAAAGATAGGAAATATAAATCACACATCCACAACACAAAGAATTATAGTGGTTCGCCTGTGTGTTCACCAACTGTTAAACAACAGCCACACAGAATGCTACTCCACTCCTAATATCCTCACACAAGGGATATTAGCGTTCACTATCAAATAGGTTTTCACAGGTTCACCCAAAACCTTCACAATTGTGTCTTTTTTAAAGGGCTTACACAATTCAAAAACCCTCACTTCTGAGTTTTTTGGCTCTCCTCAGATAACCAACAACTTTGAGATTTTTCTGGCTTAACCTCAAATAAAACCAAACAATGTAAATTACACAAATTGTAAAATACTTGATTTTCTCCTTCATTGTAGCAGCCCAGAAGAACCAAGTCAGAGTAGAGATTTGAGTGTCAAAATTCAATGTCCAATACTCACTTTATAATGGTTCTAGGTTCTAATAAATTTTAAATTAAAACAAAAGGGCTAGCTCTAATTGATTTTGATTCCAGAAAAAGGAAAACAACAATTCCTCTTTTCAGATTAGATTAGAATGCAAGAAACAAAATCAATTAACAAAGCTAAAGAAAGAGAATATTAAATATGCACACTTAGCTTAAATGGAACATCGACTTATCTCTCAAAAGACCGAATTAAATTAACTTGAATTGCTTAATTTATTCTGAGATTCGTGCTCTATTTATAGGTGAACAAATCACGTCTTTGATTGGTCTAAGGACCTCTACGACTGGTCATAGAACCAACAGATATTTGAAAATTCAGGCGTGATAAGATTTGACAGTTTCACGATTGGTCGTAGGTCTCCTTCGACTGGTCGTAGGTGGCCAAAATTCAACGCTGTTCTTTGAGTCGTAGGTCTACAACTGGTCAAAGATGTAGTCGACACTATTCTGGTCGAACAGTCCCCAGGACTAGTCGAAGCCTAACAGAAAATTTCTGATTTTTGTAACAAACTTATGACTGATCCAGGAAATGTTTAGACAGGTCGAAGCAGTTCTAGGACTAGTCGAAAAAAGTCTAGGACTAGTCTTAGAACAGACCAAACTCACTTATATAAAACATATGAATTATGTATCCAAAATGGCCTACTCTAAAGGTCAACCTAAGGTCAGTCATACCTCAATAGTGAAGTAAGGACATTAAAACTTTAGAGACGAGTGACCTTTGAAAGTAATGGAACTTGAAGTCTTGATGTCGTATAAACTTGAGAGCTTTTCGAGATCTTGAGATTGAACTTGAAAGCTTCTTGAGATCTTGAGGTTGAACTTGAAAGTGTCTTAAGATTCTTGACTTGTGAACAGTGCTTGTCAACCTAAGTTGATCTTAAGTAGAGCATTGTTCTTCACAGATACAAGCTTCATAACAGTGTCTTTGGCACCACAAATTTGACAACACAAAGGGCTATAAACTATGACACTTACAATCTCCCCCTTTCTCAAATTAGTGACAAAACACACTTTCAAGATATGTTACATAACACAGAATAACTGATTAAAGAATCATGCACCAATTGTTATATTTGATTAAAGAATTATGCACAAGTTGTTATCAACCGGCATCCTGCAGACTTGTAAATCAATATTCAGTCCACCTCTGCATACCTCTGCACATACTCCCCCTGAGTAACATACTCATAAAACACCATATAAAACAATACTACTCCCTCCTCATGACAACATCCATATCCATATATATATCCATAACATATCCATACTCTCCCTTTTTGTCACAATATAAAGGAAGAACAAAATAGATGGCTGAGGAGAAATAATTAATGAGAAATATGAGAGGTAACTAGTCAAGATATGAGAACATAGCATAAACAACACACATAATTCATAGACTAAGCTAAGTTAAAGAGAGTGACAAACTCAAAAACTAGTTAAGAGTAATAAAGTTATTACAGACCAGTAAACTTAAAAATACTAATCTGACCCAGATGAAGGAGCAAGAATGGAAGGATCAAGTTGATGCATGCTTTTGTTGGAGCGCCTAAGATATTTGCGCATATATTTGAACTGCAAATCATGGGCAATAGACATGTTTTCCATCTTAATATTTAGATTCTCAACTTTATCTTCCAATGCACTCAGACGTGCATCAAATGAAGAAGGCTCATAATCTGGATCATTTGTAGAATCGGACTCAAGTTCTTCAAAAATATCATCCATGTTAATATCATCAGGAGGAAGATTACCAGCTTCTTCCTCATGTTCAGCTTCAGCACTGCCAACACCATCACCTTGGCCAGGAAGGAAATCCAGCTTCATCTTATTGATATTAGAATTGTTAAATATCAGATGATGGATAGGGACCTCTCCAACCGGCATGTCGACCAACATATGTGTAGCCAACACAGTCATCAAATATCCAAATGAAATGTCACTGTGACCAGGATAGAGTTGAAATTAAATGATGAAGTGACAAATCAAGGATGGTAAACAAATGTTAACACCACTGACAACATAATAAAGAATATGAACCATGAAGGACGTCAATTCAGATTTATTACCCGACCGAGGATACAAATTAGACAAAGATTTTGTGAAGAACTCTATATTTGGGTAGCAGATATTTTGAAGGAAGCGCATTATACATCCAAATTGCGTAAGTCCTTAGTCAGCATACGTTTTTCAACGACAGAGGGTTTATCAGATAAAGTATGGATGACAATACCCTCATCATTCACTGAAATATCCATAAGGGCTGAAATCAAATGACGATCAACTTCAAATGGCCCTTCTCTTGTGGAGATAGAAAAAGTTAAATTTTCTAGTGAGAAAGCACATATGCATGCAAATATGGATTGGGCAATGGACCGGTATGCTGGCCCACCCCAAAGCAATAAGTTATTCCAACCTACAGATTGGAGCATAGGAAAAATATCAATTGGAGCAACATGATTAATATCTACTGGATGCTCAACAATAACATTATGCAATCTTATGTCCCAAACATAAGATGGATCGTCCTAAGGAACCCTAAGATGACGCTTAGTGATAGGGGCTGATATGGAAGAAGAAGACGGACCACGGGACGTTGATTTTCTTCCTCTAGAAGCCATATGCAACAAAGATTTCAAAAATATAAAGAGTTGCAAAAGATTGAGAAAAGGTTTTTCTCAAATCAGATTTTTCAAAAGAAAAACCCCAAATCTCAACTAAATTCGAAATTGACAACTCCAAGAGAGAAATAGAAGCAATCTAGACACAAATCTATAAGCAAAATGCAAATGGAGCACTAACCTTGAAGATTTTGGAATATGGGTTCAACTAGTCGTGTGTCGGCTCGTTGGAGAGTGAAGATGAAATGAAGAAGATGATGATTTTCTCAAATTTTAAGTGAATCCACGTGATTCACGACTGGTCGAGGATATACACGACCGGTCATAGCATGACTGGTCATGGATACTCACGCCTGGTCGAGTACAGGCCAAAAAATCTGATTTTTGCATATTTTTCAAGATTTGAAAACTAAACTAGCAAATATATACAATATGATAGAAATAGGCATAATTAATCATTTTAAAATGCACATGCCAAGATCAAATTTTATTTTGTTAAACCTACTTTTGTCGAGCAGTTTAGTGAAAATATTAGCACGTTAATTCTCCGTAGGGATATATTCTAAAGATATAACCTTTTCTTCAACTAATTCCTGAATATAATGAAATCTAATATCAATGTGCTTAGTACGAGAATGCTGAATTGGATTTTTGAAATATTTATGGCACTGGAATTATTACAATATAATAACATAGAATCTTATTTAATTCCATAATCACTTAGCTGCAACGACCTTGGAAATTTTTGTGCTAATCTTTCCTTAAGTAGTTGTTTTTGGGGTAATTAGCGCTATACTCGATTGCTTGTGAAATTCGCATCGATCACTTTAAATTGTATCTACATGGCTCAAAACTTGTAGATTAGTTAGCGCTACGTTACTCTGAAATCTGGGATCCATCGCTAAATCCAGTTGTTCTGGGGAATTTTTGGAAGATCTGCATCGGGCTTGGACCGCATGTCAAAAGTCCGATGGCGATGATCTTAGGCTGTTGCGGTCACCGAGTTGGACTTGACCATCACCTCAAAAATCAAGTCCATATGATGTTCTGGGTCGATTTGTTTGAGTTCGGAGTGAAGAGTGTGAGAACGGTTGGATATTTAATAAGTTTTTATGAAATCTGAGTCGTGTCGCTTGCGCGATGATTTTAAGCTATCTGACCGTTGGATTCTGACCCAATTTTACCCTCTGATCAGGGAAGGTGGCCCAGGCATATCCTTGTGCTTGTGGACCTGATCGAGATTCCGTGACCGTTGAATTGAGTGTGGTCCGCCACGGCTAATCTGAAGAGCCGGTCGGTATGAAAACTTAGCTTGACCTAGATCCATGGTCAGTGAGCTTAAGTCCGACCTTTCGTGGTTATAGGCCCACCAGAAGTGCTTCGTTGGATCGAGAGAGGCATGCTTTAGTTATAACCTAAGTATACCTTGGCCCTGGGGTTATTTTTATCAATTTGAGGCCTATTTATAGTCCTTAAACCCTAGCCCTCTTTTCCATATGAATTTCTCTAACCCTAGCTTGGAAAGAGAGTGGAAAAGAGAGAAATAGTGAGAGAGAAGTTGGTGAATCATCTTGGATTCTTTCTTGTTCTTCTTCATCTTTGAACCTTCACTTTGAATCGTTATTCTGACGGTTCTGAGTTCATCTTGGGGTAAGTTAACCTAACCCTAATCTGTGTTAGAGCTTAGATTAGTCTTGGTGTTGTTGTATCTCATTTCTATCATTGTTTTAGGGTATTCTATCGCCGTTGACGAAGACAAATCGTCTAAATCAGTTCAGTGTTTCTTTCCTTGCTTAAGGTGCGGACTTTAAGTGTATAGGTTATGGTTTTCAAGGCTTTCAATGCCAGTTAGTGATTTATTCTTGTTATGGATGAGATTTCGCATGCCAAATGTTGTGTTTACTTTGCGTTCCTAATATGCATGTGTTATATTGAGATTTGTGTATTCTATGTGTATGTATAAAGTACCATATACGTATAAAATATGCACTTGTGTTAGCCATGATTATTTGTCATGTATGTATGCTAGATGTATGTATGACAACTCCTTGGTAAAAGGAATTGTCCAAATGCTTGTGTTTCAACATACGTCATGTATGTTGTACCATGTATTCTAAGTATTTGTAGAAATGCATAAATGATCTAAAGTGTAACTTATTACACTAATTGCAGGCGTTGAGAAGTGATTCTCAACACTCCCATTGATGTGCATGATTTCCTTTATGCAAGTTACATTCCATGTTATTTAAATTCAAGCATTACTTATGCTTACATTTATGTTAAATTGATATTCTTCAGGTGCTTATGTATCATGATTTAAGTTGTTGTTCCATTACTGTTCTACATTTCATATAAATACCTGTTGTAGTGTAATGTGTGTGGGACTATGCATTAGTCCAGGAAATCGGTAATCTGCTTCGTGATCGTGGTTGAGGTTGCTTTCGCCATGTAGGACGTATTAGACGAACCCGAGTCGTATTAGAGTTGTCGGCAGTGGTTTGGCCACGTGGAGTGTTTGCACACTCTATGTCGTTCAACCCAACGTGCACTGGTGCTAGTCGAGTTCGTCAAGTAACCCGATTGTCCGATGTATGTTCACCATGTATGGACACTATTGCTTGAATCTACGGTACCGAACTTACCAGTGAAATCCTAATAACCATGGTACCTTGATCCGCTAAGACTTATGAGCCGGACATGGTGGTATGGGACACCATGGTCGAGCTGTCGGCCTACGCTGGGGTGACGAGCCTCCCCGTAGTGACCAGTGAGCAACTAAACTCGTGAGCCAATTATGGTGGTATGGGACACTATATTCGTGCTGTCGGCCTACATTGATTGGTGACGAGCCCTTTGTAGTGACCTCGAGCATGCCTGGATACCGCATTGAGGTGACGAGCCTTAGTGTAGTAGCGAAGGTATGAAAGGCGTGCATTGATTGGTGACGAGCCCTTTGCTACGACCTCAAATATATGATCGTATGAGACGACTAGGATTGACGACCCTAGAATGGATCACTGTTTGGATAGTGATATGAGGAAGGTATCTTAGCTTCCCAATCCTGCTATATGAAATGGACTAATAACAACTTGGTAATCATATCCATGCACTGCATTTGCATGTGCTTTGTAGATGTGGCGCACTTTGAGGTGGTGTCATGCGTAACGTAAGATGAAGACGCTGAGGGTGTACGCGTGAGGGCACGCATCATATTGCATACATCCTTGCATTAACAAGAGTACTTAGGATTTATTTAATTGTTCTGCTTTATCATTACTGTTTGATTGAACTGATAACATGTTAACCAGTGCCTTATTGTTCCACTGAGTTGATCACTCACTCCCACGTTCTGGGGCAGTGTTAAACACCCACCAGACTCTGTCTTAGGTTCTGATGTTGCAGATGTTGATGCGACTTCTGAGGCAGAGCGGGAGATGGATGATAATGAGGCTGCTTTCTCTTATATGCAGTTTTCAGACGGGTTCTAGCGAGCCTTGGTCTGATGCGCGGGATGCTGGGATTATTTTTGAGAATTTAAATGATGTAATCTTGATACTTGTAATTTTGATAATAACACTTTCATCACGACCTAGTTTGTGTATGTACTTCAGGGATTCACACTTATACACATATAATTCTATAAGTCTTCCACTTGCTTTATTCACTTATCCCTGAATTATATCTGTGTTTATCTATTCCATTTTTTATGCACTAATACAGTCAACATACACCATCATTAAATATGTTGCATAAGTGATGTTTTGGAACTCGGGAGCTGAGTTATGCTCGATCCTCGAATTTCAGGGCGTTACAAGTTGGTATTAAAGCATGATCTGGATTAAACCGGACATGAGTTATGGTCACACACCGCACGTTGTCGCCACTTTAGTGTATTTGGGTGCGGGTCTATCGTTGATTTTGTGTTTGTGCTCCGTAGCTTCTATTGGCGAAAGTTTCCTGAAAATCTTCACCGAGATCGAGTCTGTACTCTTACCTGATCACACACAGCGACCCGAAACCTTTCCTAGACCATCTACTAAGGAGTTTAGATGGTCTATCTTCCCTTTTTAACCCTTAAACCTTCCAGAAATCTTTATTTGAATCAGATTTCTGCCAGAATGGCCTGATAGGCGTCAAATCATGCAAGGGGCCAATCAGGGCATTTCCTGTGGGGCCCAGGGGGGACCCACACTTTTCTAAGCATGGGAGATCAGGAGGACCTCCCCAAAATGGCGAGGCTGCCGGAATGTCCAGAGATCGGCGATGCCATCGCCGGTTCGGCGAGGGATCGTCGGCCAGCGGGCCAGGCCGGTGTGGGTCGACGCATTTTAGGCCTAGTGTGGCCCACCCCTCCACGGTTTTCACTTTAAAACCCTTTCTTTCATCTATTTCCTTCATAAATACCCCTCCCAAGCTTTCCCTTTCTTGAAAACCTTCTCCAAATCCTTCCAAATCTCTCCCAAATCTTCTTCTTCTTGCATTTTTCGTGCAAACCCATCACCCTATTTCGAAATCCTCATTCCCATTGCTGATTTCCCTTTCTTTCCTTCTCATTTGAGCTTCTACATCCCCTTTTTGGCTCTTAGGTGTGTGGAAGCTTCACCATCTTCCTATTTCTCTCTTTCTCTCATTTCTCATAGCCCTCTTTGAGATTGTGACGGCTATCTTTTCCATTTCTTCCCTTCTTTCCTTGATGGGGAAGAAGAGAGCACCCGTGGATGAAGCTGGGCCGAGCCGCCCAACCCGTGCACGGAGGCCGAGAGGTGTCACCATGAGCACGTCCGCCACTCGTGAATTCCAGATGAAGCGGGACCTTGATCCTCGAGCTCCCATTAGTAGGACTTTGTTGGCAGAGTTGTCGCATGGAGTCTATGAAGGCCGTAGAGTCCTTTTTGAGGCTCATGTTGATCCGTGGCTCTTTGGTGAGTTTATGTTGTTGGAGCGCCTAGAAGGGGTTGGTTGGGGTCCCTTGTTCGAAGGCGAGTATCGCGTGAATGCTAGCACTGTTCGAGTCTTTTATGCGAATATTCTTAAGCCTTCGCTGGAGCCTCTGCAGTTCAAGATTCCTTGTGGTAGCGGTCAAGTGGGTATTGTCAATGTTGCTTTGATATCCCAACTCTTAAGGTGCCACTTGATGAAGTGCATGCCAGCGAGAAGAATGTGGACAGTGTGTGCGAGAGGGATCGTCGCACCCGATCCTTGTATGGTCGTCTGGTCAAACGGTAGCCGAATAGGAGTCTTCTGGCTACCTACATGACGGACGACTTTCGTTTGCTTCACCACATATTTACGTTCAATGTATATCCAAGGTGGAGCAATCGCAGCGAGTGTACGCGCCTGATGATGGATTTCCTATATCAGGTGGGGCAGGAAGTGAAGTTGTGTGTGCCGACGTACGTCCTGCGCCAGATTATTCTCATCGCTCGTTCGAGTAGGAGGACCGAGTCGCTTCCATTTGGCCGCCTCATTTGCAAGCTTGCACATGAGTTTGGCTATAGGCTTGGAGCAGAGAAGCCGGTTCCTGTTCGTCATATCAATCTGAGGACTCTTAAGCAGATGGAGATCGGTTCTGGTCGGCATGCCTCAGAGAGTGAGGCTGAGTCTGAGAGCGATGGTGAAGAGAGTTATGCTGAAGGTGGTGCTGAGAGTGAGGAAGAAACAGAGTAGGACGAGGAAGGAGATGAGGCACAGGATTCGAGTGATAGCTCTCCTCCTGTGGTGCCAGAGTAGGGCGCAAAGTAGACTGCCAGAGATGCCCGTCTTTCACGGCTTGAAGAAGGGCAGACTGTTTTACGCCAGGATATTGTTGATCTTCGAGGCCTTGTTAAACATAAGTTTAAGAAGGTGACTCGAACTCTAAAGTCTATCCTGTGTTGCTTACAGGATAAGGGTGCTCCGCCTCCATCTCCTGATTCCGACGAATAGCAGTCATCGTGGTCGTCCTTTGCTTTGTTTGTTGTTTTCTTTCTATGTGTAGCCGTTGTTGGCTTTGTAGTTGGAGTGTTGTAGTTGTTGTAGTTGTTGTAGTTGTTGTAGCTGTTGGAGTTGTTTGTGGTTGTTTGTAGTTGTTGTGGTTGTTTGAAGTGTTAGATGTTGTTGTTTTCATGCTTTCCTAGTCATGATTCATGTATTGTTGCACTACTTGTATTGCGACGATTTTGATTAATGGAATGCATGTTGTTTGCCTTTGGAGTTGTGTTGTGTGGATGGATTATGTGACGTAGAATCTGATAGGTTGCATCCTCTGTTAAATGTAGGGATGCCTCCTAAGGGTTCGAAGTCTTCGGCCCGTCTCTCTTTGATTGAGTCGCTTGCTGGGGTTTCTCCCTTGAGCGATAGCCAGTCAGATCCGCAGGCGGGTCCATCTCGTGCTGGTGTTGGGTTGACACCTATGGCTCCACCAGTCACACCCTCGGTTCCTGAGCCGAGCCTTGCACCTTCGTCTGCTCCACCTACTGATAGGTTTGAGCAGATGATGTTGTTGATGCAGCAGCAGCAGTTTCAGCAGCAATAGCAGCAGCAACAGCAGCAGGAGTTCCTCTCTTCCATGGCTGGCATCTTTGCTCAGTCAGTGGGGGTGACTCCACCTGTTTCACCTATGCCTCCATCTGGGAGCGCCAGTGCCAGCGGCACTTTCGAGCAATTCCAGCGCTTGCAACCTCCTACTTTTGCTGGTTCTCATAGACCTGAGGAGGCCGAGTATTGGATAGACTGCATCTCTAAGATGCTGAGACCGCTGCACTGCTCCGAGGTCGAGCAGGTTGAGCTTGCCACCTTCATGTTTAAGAAGGAGGCCAGTCTGTGGTGGGACAGTGTTCTTCGCACTGTCGAGGAAGGCTTTGAGTGGTCATGGCAGGCGTTTGAGGCGCGCTTCCACGAGAAGTATTTTCCGGTTACGTACCGACATGAGAAGGAGAGTGAGTTCCTTTGCCTCCGCTAGGGAGGGTTGTCGGTGATGGAGTATGAGAACCGATTTACTGAGTTGGGGCGGTATGTTCCTTTGATCCTGGGTGATCAGCTGATGAGGATGCGGTGTTTCTCTGTGGAATTGAGACCTGAGATCTGATCGAAGATTTGTTGTGCTAGCATTTCTTCATATGTGGAGCTGGTGAGCATGTCCTTGCGAGCAGAGTAGGACAGGGATCGAGCATCCCGCATGCGAGCACCATTGGTTCCTAGGCTGCGACCGGACTTTCAGGGTGCACCTTTCCTCGGTAAGAGGCCGCGAGCAGATTCTCCTCCTAGGCGTTCAGTCCCGCCCGCTCAGCAGATGAGAGCTGATCTTCGATGTTCCTATTGTGGGAAGACAGGGCACCTGGACCGTTTTT
This sequence comes from Magnolia sinica, assembly GCF_029962835.1. NCBI lineage: Eukaryota > Viridiplantae > Streptophyta > Magnoliopsida > Magnoliales > Magnoliaceae > Magnolia > Magnolia sinica. The sequence continues at coordinate 57,795,924 of NC_080576.1, forward strand.
GCTTCTCCCGTATACGAGCCGGTAGTTTTACTCCACCGCAGAGGGTTAGCCGTCCGATGCCTCAGGTTATTTCTCCTCCACCTCTTCGATCAGCACCAACTCATCCATCCTTCAGACCTGCAGTTCCTAGCTTCAGGCCACCTCAGCGGCCCATGGTTCCTCTGCCGAATCATCAGCAGCAAGCTCGTGTTCATGCACTTTCAGCTGAAGCGCCTATGTCTGACTTAGTGCCGAGGTCCTTCGAGGTGACAGCGCACATTGAAGGTATTCTCGTTTCTGTGTTAGTGGATACAGGGTCCACTACTTCTCTTATATCTTATGCGGCAGTTAGGCATTTGGGTTTGAGATCTGTTCCTATGCAAGGAGTGATGCTTACTACCGCTACGGGGATTTCCTCTGCTTTGGGCAAGCGTTGTTTGGATTGTTTGGTCGATCTTGGAAGTGGATCGATCCGTGTTGATTTGTTAGTTGCACCACTTTATCACTACGATGTTATTATGGGTATGGATTGGCTCACGAGGATGCGAGCTGAGATTGATTGTGAAGCTAGATCAGTGACGATCTATGGACCTGAGGGCGAGACTGTTACTTTCCCAGTTCAGGTCAGTTACCCTCTTTGTATTGATTTTTATTCTTCTCTGTTGGAGAGTTCGGCCGAATCGGCGTTAGTTAGTACGCCGGTAGTTCAGGAATTTGAAGATGTGTTTGAGTCAATTCCTGGATTACCTCCTCAGCGTGAGATTGATTTTGCTATCGATCTTATGCCTGGTGCGGCGCCCATTTCTTTACCCACCTATCGTATGCCTCCGAGTGAAATGGAGGAGTTGAGGAAGTAGATAGATGGTTTGCTGGATTTGGGTTTTATTCGGCCTAGTGTGTCTCCTTGGGGAGCACCTGTTCTGTTTGTGAAGAAGAAGGATGGTTCCTTGCGATTGTGTATTGATTATCGCAGGTTGAATCTGGTAACTGTGAAGAATAAGTACCCTTTGCCCAGGATTGATGATCTGTTTGATCAGTTGAAGGGGGCACGGTACTTTTCGAAGGTTGATCTATAGTCAGGGTATCATCAGTTGCGCGTCAAGGATGGGGACGTGTAGAAGACCACTTTCAGGACCAGCTTCGGTCATTATGAGTTCCTTGTGATGTCGTTCGGTCTGACGAACGCACTGGCCGTGTTCATGGATCTGATGAACAGGGTGTTTCGGTCATTCTTGTTCCGATTCGTCATTGTCTTTATCGATGACATCTTGATATATTCGGTGAGCCGGGCAGACCACGAGGAGCACTTAAGAGCGGTTTTGGATACTCTTAGGAAGCATCAGCTCTTCGCGCAGTTCAAGAAGTGTGATTTCTGGAAAGAGGAAGTCAAGTTCCTGGGACATGTGGTGTCCAAGGAAGGAATAGCCGTCGATCTTGCCAAGGTAGCTGCAGTGCAGGACTGGAAGCAGCCTGGTTCAATTACTGAGGTAAGGAGTTTTCTGGGTCTTGCAGGCTATTATCAACGCTTTATTCAGGACTTCTCGAAGATTGCCAGACCGTTGTCGCAGCTGACACGGAAAGATTTGAAGTTTGCTTGGAATGAGCAGGCGGAGTTAGCTTTTCAGGAGCTGAAGGACAAGTTGACGTCCGCCCCTGTGCTAGTTTTGCCAGAACAAGGGGTTAAGTATGTTATATATACTGACGCCTCTCGCGTTGGCCTGGCTGTGTCTTTATGCAGAAGGACAGGGTGATTGCTTATGCTTCGCATCAGTTGAGGAAACACGAAGAGAATTACCCTACGCACGACCTGGAGTTAGCAGCTGTCATCTTCGCATGAAAGCTTTAGAGACATTACCTCTATGGTGAGGAGTTCGAGCTCTTTTGTGATCACAAGAGCCTTAAGTATATCTTCACGCAGCATGATTTGAATATGAGGCAGCGTAAATGGATGGAAACATTGAAGGACTTCAAGTTCGATGTTTCTTACCATTCGGGCAAGACGAACCTTGTGGCAGATGTGTTGAGTCGCAAGAAGGTTTTGGAGTTTGCGGCTCCGCTGATGATAGCAGAGTGGGATATGTTGGAGTTCATGCGCGATTTTGAGCAGAAGCTTACGGTGGTTGAGCCGTATGAGGTTATCGCACACATTCATGTACAGCCCCTTATCGACGAAAGGATCGTTGCAGCTCAGGCAGATGATGAGCTTTTGGTGAAGATGAGGCAGCGGGTTGGTACAGATGAGAACTCCGACTGGAGTGTTAGTTCTGATGGGGGCCTACGTTTTCGTGGCCGGTTATGTGTTCCTGACATCCCTGACTTGAGACGGGGGTTCTCGAGTTGGCCCATAGTTCTAAACTTGCGATGCATCCAGGTAGCACGAAGATGTATCAGGATATGAAGAGATCTTATTGGTGGGACAATATGAAGGTCCAGATTGCTGAATTTGTTTCTCGTTGTCTCACGTGCTAGCAGGTCAAGGCAGAGCATCGCCGACCTCCTGGGTTGTTGCAGCCCATGCCCATAGCTGAATGGAAGTGGGATTTCATCTCTATGGATTTTATTTCTAGGTTGCCGAGGACGAGGAAGGGATATGACTCTATCTGGGTGATCGTCGACCGATTAACGAAGTCGGCGCATTTCTTACCGATCAGAGTCACTCTGCAGACGAGTTGGCTAGGTTGTATATCAATGAGATAGTACGTCTGCATGAAGTTCCCCTGGAGATTATGTCTGATAGAGACACGCGTTTTACATCTATCTTCTGGACTCGTATCCAGGAAGCGATGGGTGTGAAACTGAAGTTCAGCACCGCGTTTCATCCGCAAACAGATGGGCAGACGGAGCGCGTGAATCAAGTCCTGGAAGATATGTTGCAAGCTTGTGTTTTGGATTTCAAAGACAGTTGGGATGATTGTCGTCAGTATGCAGAGTTCGCATATAATAATAGTTTCCAGGCGAGTATCGGCATGGCTCCCTATGAGGCGTTGTATGGTCGCCTGTGCAGAGCACCACATTGTTGGGCAGAAATTGGTGAGCGTAGTTTGCTTGGCCCGGAGTTGGTGCAGGTGACTTCAGAGAAGGTTGACATCATTCGACGTCGACTTCTGACATCGCAGAGCAGGCAGAAGAGTTATGCTGATACGAGGCGTCGACCGCTTGAGTTTGTGGTTGGAGACCATGTTTTTCTAAAGGTCTCTCCTATAAAGGGAGTTCTGCGGTTCGGTAAGAAGGGAAAGCTAGCGCCGAGATTTATTGGTCCATTTCAAGTTCTGGATTGAGTGGGAGCGGTAGCATACCGCCTTGCTTTGCCCACACCTCTTGCGGGCGCGCATAACGTATTTCATGTTTCTATGCTAAAGAAGTACGTTCCTGATCCTTCGCATATTATCAGTTGGGAGCAAGTACAATTGAGTGAGGATGCCACTTATGTATTGCGACCGACGCGTATTCTCGACAGAAAGGAGCAGGTATTGCGTAGCAAGGTTATCCCTCTTGTGAAGGTGCTATGGATGCATCATGGTGTAGAAGAGGCTACTTGAGAATCTGAAGCTGAGGTCAGGAAGACCTACCCTCTGATCCTTGAGGATTATATAAAGTAATGAATTTCGAGGACGAAATTTTCTTTAAGGGGGATATATTGTAACGACCTTGGAAATTTTTGTGCTAATCTTTCCTTAAGTAGTTGTTTTTGGGGTAATTAGCGCTATACTCGATTGCTTGTGAAATTCGCATCGATCACTTTAAATTGTATCTACATGGCTCAAAACTTGTAGATTAGTTAGCGCTACGTTACTCTGAAATCTGGGATCCATCGCTAAATCCAGTTGTTTTGGGGAATTTTTGGAAGATCTGGATCGGGCCTAGACCGCGCGTCGAAAGTCCGATGGCGATGATCTTAGGTTGTTGCGGTCATCGAGTTGGACTTGACCATCACCTCAAAAATCAAGTCCATGTGATGTTTTGGGTCGATTTGTTTGAGTTCAGAGTGAAGAGGGTGAGAACGGTTGGATATTTAATAAGTTTTTATGAAATCTAAGTCGTGTTGCTTGCGCGACAATTTTAAGCTATCTGACTGTTAGATTCTGACCCAATTTTACCCTCTGATCAAGCAAGGTGGCCCAGGCATATCCTTGTGCTTATGGACCTGATCGAGATTCCGTGACCATTGAATTGAGTGTGGTCCGCCACGGCTGATCTGAAGAGCCGGTCGGTATGAAAACTCAGCTTGACCTAGATCCATGGTTAGTGAGCTTAAGTCCGACCTTTCGTGGTTATAGGCCCACCAGAAGTACTTTGTTAGATCAAGAGAGGCATGCTTTGGTTATAACCTAAGTATACCTTAGCCCTAGGGTTATTTTCATCAATTTGAGGCCTATTTATAGTCCTTAAACCCTAGCCCTCTTTTCCATAAGAATTTCTCTAACCCTAGCTTGGAAAGAGAGTGGAAAAGAGAGAGATAGTGAGAGAGAAGTTGGTGAATCATCTTGGATTCTTTCTTGTTCTTCTTCATCTTTGAACCTTCACTTTGAATCGTTATTCTAACGGTTCTGAGTTCATCTTGGGGTAAGTTAACCTAACCCTAATCTGTGTTAGAGCTTAGATTAGTCTTGGTGTTGTTGTATCTCATTTCTATCATTGTTTTAGGGTATTCTATCGCCGTTGACGAAGACAACTCGTCTAAATCAGTTCGGTGTTTCTTTCCTTGCTTAAGGTGCGGACTTTAAGTGTATAGGTTATGGTTTTCAAGGCTTTCAATGCCAGTTAGTGATTTATTCTTGTTATGGATGAGATTTCGCATGCCAAATGTTGTGTTTACTTTGCGTTCCTAATATGCATGTGTTATATTGAGATTTGTGTATTCTATGTGTATGTATAAAGTACCATATACGTATAAAATATGCACTTGCGTTAGCCATGATTATTTGTCATGTATGTATGCTAGATGTATGTATGACAACTCCTTGGTAAAAGGAATTGTCCAAATGCTTGTGTTTCAACATATGTCATGTATGTTGTACCATGTATTCTAAGTGTTTGTAGAAATGCATGAATGATCTAAAGTGTAACTTATTACACTAATTGCGGGCGTTGATAAGTGATTCTCAACACTCCCATTGATGTGCATGATTTCCTTTATGCAAGTTACATTCCATGTTATTTAAATTCAAGCATTACTTATGCTTACATTTATGTTAAGTTGATATTCTTCAGGTGCTTATGTATCATGATTTAAGTTGTTGTTCCATTACTGTTCTACATTCCATATAAATACCTGTTGTAGTGTAATGTGTGTGGGACTGCATTAGTCCAGGAAATCGGTAATCTGCTTCGTGATCGTGGTTGAGGTTGCTTTCGCCATGTAGGACGTATTAGACGAACCCAAGTCGTATTAGAGTTGTCGACAGTGGTTTGGCCACGCGAAGTGTTTGCGCACTCTATGTCATTCAACCCAACGTGCGCTGGTGCTAGTCGAGTTCATCAAGTAATCCGATTGTCCGATGTATGTTCACCATGTATGGATGCTACTGCTTGAATCTAGGGTCCGAACTTACTAGTGAAATCTTAATAACCATGGTACCTTGATCCGCTAAGACTCATGAGCCGGACATGGTGGTATGGGACACCGTGGTCGAGCTGTCGGCCTACGCTGGGGTGACGAGCCTCCCCGTAGTGATCAGTGAGCAACTAAACTCGTGAGTCGATTATGGTGGTGTGGGACACTATATTCGTGCTGTCGGCCTACATTGATTGGTGACGAGCCCTTTGTAGTGACCTCGAGCATGCCTGGATACCGCATTGAGGTGACGAGCCTTAGTGTAGTAGCGAAGGTATGAAAGGCATGCATTGATTGGTGACGAGCCCTTTGCTATGACCTGAAACCATATGATCGTATGAGACGACTAGGATTGACGACCCTAGAATGGATCACTATTTGGATAGTGATATGAGGAAGGTATCTTAGCTTCCCAATCCTGCTGTATGAAATAGACTAATAACAACTTGGTAATCATATCCATGCACCGCATTTGCATGTGCTTTGTAGATGTGGCGCACTTTGAGGTGGTGTCATGCGTAACGTAAGATGAAGACGCTGAGGGTGTACGCGTGAGGGCACGCATCATATTGCATACATCCTTGCATTAACAAGAGTACTTAGGATTTATTTAATTGTTCTGCTTTATCATTACTGTTTGATTGAACTGATAACATGTTAACCAGTGCCTTATTGTTCCACTGAGTTGATCACTCACTCCCACGTTCTGGGGCGGTATTAAGCACCCACCAGACTCTGTCTTAGGTTCTGATGTTGCAGATGTTGATGCGACTTCTGAGGCAGAGCGGGAGATGGATGATGATGAGGCTGCTTTCTCTTATATGCAGTTTTCAGACGGGTTCTAGCGAGCCTTGGTCTGATGCGTGGGATGCTGGGATTATTTTTGGGAATTTAAATGATGTAATCTTGATACTTGTAATTTTGATAATAACACTTTCATCACGACCTGGTTTGTGTATGTACTTCAGGGATTCACACTTGTACACATATAATTCTATAAGTCTTCCGCTTGCTTTATTCACTTATCCCTGAATTATATCTGTGTTTTGGCTTAATCTATTCCATGTTTTATGCACTAATACAGTCAACATACATCCATCATTAAATATGTTGCATAAGTGATGTTTTGGAACTCGGGAGCTGAGTTATGCTCGACCCCCGAATTTCAGGGCGTTACATTAGCATACGTTTCATCCAAACAAACTGTGTACACGCATTACCAACTGCGATATATTCAGCTTCAGCTATTGAAAGTGATATAGAACTTTGTTTCTTGCTAAACCAAGAAACTAAACAGTTTCCGATATAAAAACAACGACCACTGGTTGATTTTCGATCATCAAGATTACCAGCACAATCAGCATCCGAGTACCCAGCTAATTGAACACTAGTCTCATGAGGATACCAGAGACCGAGATTAACAGTACTTGTGACATATCGTATAATCCGCTTGACAGCAGTCAAGTGTGACTCTTTAGGTTTAGACTGATATCTAGCGCAAATCCAGCACTTAGAGCGATATCGGGTCTACTAGCAGTTAAATACAATAGACTTCCAATCATACTCGGATATAGTTTCGGATCCACATTTTTACCTGCAGAATCTTTTGAGAGTTTCAAGGTTGTACTCATAGGAGTATTAAAGTTCTTACTGTTCTCAAAGTCAAATCTCTTAATCAAGTTCATAGCATATTTAGATTGAGAAATGAACATTCCATCAGGTTTTTGTTTTACTTGTAACCTGAGGAAATAATTCAATTCCCCAACCAAGCTCATTTCAAACTGAGATTTCATCAAATCTGCAAACTTAATAGTCATGTCAGTATAGGTAGATCCATAAATGATATCATCAACATAGATTTGTACTAATAAGATGTGATCCTTATATTTTTTAATAATTAGAGTTTTATTAACACATCCCATTTGAAAGTTATGGCATAATAAAAACTTTGTTAGTTTCTTGTACCATGCCCTAGGAGCTTGTTTTAAACCGTAAAGTACCTTTTTAAGACGATACACATGATCAGCATTTTTGGGATCTTCAAAACCCATTGGTTGTTCAACATAAACTTCCTCATGCAGATCGCCATTGAAAAATGCACTTTTCACATCCATTTGGTAAATCTTAAATTTTCTAAAACACGTAATGGATATAAAGAGTCTGATTGATTCAAGATGTGCTATTGGTGCAAAGGTTTTATCATAGTCAATACCTTTAATTTGAGTGTAACCTTGTACCACTAGTCTAGCCTTGTTTCTAATTATATTGCCAAGTTCGTCAGACTTATTTTTGAAAATCCATTTGGTTCCAATGATGTGTTTATCTTTCGGTTTAGGTACGAGATGCCAAAAATCATTTCTCACAAATTGGTTAAGTTCTTCTTACATCGCAACAATCCAGTTTTCATCAGCAAGAGCTTCTTTTATGTTAGATGGTTCTATCTGGGATGTAAAACATACGTAATTGCATATATCCTCAAGTTGTCTACGGGTACGAACACCAGTGAGAGGGTTTCCAAGAATCTGTGTGGTTGAATGATCTTTAACATTCCTCAGTTCAGAATCAGTCTGAATAGATGAAATATCAGATTTATCAATTACTAGTACTTCATCATTATTTGAATTTGAGGCTGGTGTGTTTAAGTGATTATCAATGACCACATTGATGGAATCTTGAATCACACCGGTCCTTTTGTTCAGAACCCTATAAGCTCGACTGTTTAAAGAGTATCTTGAAAAGATCCCTTCATCACTCTTCGTATCAAACTTTCCCAGAAGTTCACGATCTCGTAAAATATAGCACTTGCTGCCAAAAACTCGAAAGTATTCGACAGTAGGCTTTTTATCGAACCACATTTCGTAAGCCGTTTTATTATTACCTTTGCTAGTGTAAATCCGGTTAATAATATAACAAGCTGTATTGACTGCTTCAGCCCAAAGATTCTTAGAGAGCTTCATACTATTCAACATGACATTAGCCATTTCTTGAAGCACTCTATTTTTCCTTTCAACTATACCATTTTGTTGTGGATTTTTGGGCACTGAGAATTCATGTAATATTCCCTGGTCGCTACAAAACTTCTCAAAACCGCTATTCTCAAATTCAGATCCATGATCACTACGAATCTTACTGACTTGAGAACCTTTTTCAGTTTGAATCCTTTTAAGAACCTTTTTTACTTCTTCAAGGGTTTCTGATTTGTCCCTTAAGAAGACAACCCATGTATATCTGGTAAAGTCATCTACTATTACCAAAATATATCTTTTACCACCCCGACTTTCCATCCTAGTAGGTCCTACTAGATCTATATGGAGAACTTGATGTGGTATTGGAATTCACTTTTTTGTTTGTCAATCTGGCATTCACCACATATTTTATCTAATTTTTGTAGATTGGGTAGACCTCTTATAAGTTCCCATTTGCTCAATCTATGTAAATTTTGGTAGTGTACATGTCCAAGACGTTTGTGCCACAAATCAGTCTCGTCTGTTTGGATCATGTAACATGATTGATTAGATGAGCTGGATTCGCTAACAATATAGCAGTTTTCAGACATTTTACGTCCATTTAGTATTACTGAACCCTTGTTGTTTAGAATCTCACAGCTTTGATTAGAAAACTGTACACTAAGGTTATTATCACAAATCTGAGATATGCTTAGAAGATTATATTTCAGTCCTTCAACATACAACACATTTTTAATCAAAGGAAGGTTATAGAGTTGAACCGTACCTTAGTCCATAATCTTGTAGTTGCTACCATCTCCAAATGTGACTGAACTGTCAGTCATGTCTTTGAGATCGATGAATAAAGACTTGTCGCCTGTCATATGCCTGGAGCATCCACTATCTAGGTACCACTTAGAATGGCTTGTTGCTTTGAAAGCGGTGTGGGCAACCAAGCAAGCAACCTTTGGAACCCATTTCATAACCATTTTTGGGTTTAGGAGGATACCAGGTCTTCTTTCGATTGTAAGAGTTATAAGTATGACCTAGTGAGTTAGACTTTAGAAGCTCCTTAAGTAGATCAACTATCTTTTCTGCCAAAGGACTTTGGCTTTGCTTTTTATAGTTGATATATCTTTTAGGTTTTTAAAAAGATTTATAGTTTTTAGAAAACATTTAATCTTTCCCTTTTGAGTTTAAGATCTCTTCCTTTACAAACGTGGGAGAAGTATTCTTCGGTTTAAGAGGAACACTCTTATCATAGCCCATACCGGATCGATCGCCACATTTTCTCGATCCAGATAAGAGTTTTTCTAATTTAGGATCACCTTGGGCATATTTCCAAGTTTCCTTTAAACTCAAGAGAGAAGAGACTTCATGTTTTAGTTATTCGTTTTCAGATTTGAGATTTTCATACTGGGAGGTTTTAAAATCTAAATCAATTTTGTCTTTTTAAAATAGTCTGAAATATGGGACTTTTCTAAAACAAGAGATTCATAAATTTCTTTGAGTTTAGAAAATTTCTCTTTTTGAAGTTTCAATTTCACAGCAATTTTACAACTTTCCTTGTATAGGGCATTGTAAGCATCTTGAAGATCATCTTCATTTTCATGTTCACTATTTAGATTTTTTTCATTAGTCGAGTTATCATTATCTGAAAAAGTAAATTTGGCTAGAGTCATAAGGGCCTTAACATCACACTTTGACTCAGTTTTAGAATCTTCTGATTCAGAAGAGACTTCAGAATCAGAGGACTCATCCCAAGTATCCATCATAATTTTCTTTTTTGACTTGCTCTTATTAGGACATTTGTTAGCCAAATGCCCATACTCATGGCAGTTGTAACATTGACTGTCTTTTAAAGATTTTCTAGTTTTAGGTTTAGCTTTCTTTTTATCAAATGCTTTTTGAAAATCAACCCTCTTTTTACTTTTAAAAATTTTATAAAATCTCTTTGCCAAAAGAGTCATATCATCCTCAGAGTTTTCTAAATCAAAGTTTAAATCATTTTCATGAAAACCATTTTTAGAAGTTTTTAAAGCAATAGATTTACCTTTTGGAGCTTTAAAGTTTAACTCATAAGTCTGTAATGAGCCAACTAATTCCTCAACCTTCATATTGTCCGTATCACGAAGTTCCTGAATTGCGGTTACTTTAAAATTGAACCGTTCAGGAAGTGAGCATAGTATTTTAGCACGTATCTTGCTTTCAGGAATTTTATCGCCTAGACCCCACATAGAGTTTACAATGTCATTTAATCTTGTATAGAAGTCCATGAACATTTCATTTTCTTCCATACGTATTTCCTCAAATTTAGTTGTGAGGATTTGTATCTTAGATTTCTTGACAATTGAAGTACCCTCATGTGTCATTTCCAATATATCCCAAGCATGTTTTGCAGAATCATAGGATATAATTCTTTTGAATTCATCCGGTGATAATGCACAAGTAATTGCATTTAGTGCTTTAGCATTTGCACTACTCTCAGTTTTCTGAAGTGTGGTCCAAGAGAAATACGGTGTAATTTTCATAGATTTTGAACCATCAATCTCGGTTACTTCAGTGGTAGGAGGGGTCCATTCATTCACTGTGGATAGCCACACACTTTCATCCATGGATTTGAGGAAGATCCTCATCCTGGCTTTCCAATAGGTATAGTTAGAGCCATCAAAGGGTGGAGGCCTAATGATTGATAGGCTATCAAAATTTGACATCGTATATATAGCTTAGGTCGTTAGCTCAGGAATTAAATCCAAATAAAAAGCAATATGAGCGAGCTATTAGGCTCTGATACCACTTGAAATGGCCAAGCTATATTTCCTAGAAGGGGGGGGGGGGTGAATAGGACTATGCCAAATTAAATTTAAATACTGCGGAATATGAAACAAAGAATAGATAGCACTATACATCAATCACGGAATAGGAATAAAAAGCAACCTAAAATAAAGAAATAGAAACAAAAATTGTTCTAGGGACAACCTTACACCAAAAACCAAAGTTTATGGTAGGACAACCTTATTTCTAGAACAAATAGAGAAACTAAAGCTCAACGTAATAATGAGATAGCAAAAATATAATGCTGAAATGTAAATCTAAATTATTACAACATTCCCCACTGTGCTTGAAATGTAAAATTTACAACAATCACATCCACACAAACATTCCACAATTCTGAATGATAAAAGATAGGAAATATAAATCACACATCCACAACACAAAGAATTATAGTGGTTCGCCTGTGTGTTCACCAACTGTTAAACAATAGCCACACAGAATGTTACTCCACTCCTAATATCCTCACACAGGGGATATTAGCGTTCACTATCAAATAGGTTTTCACAGGTTCACCCAAAACCTTCGCAATTGTGTCTTTTTCAAAGGGCTTACACAATTCAAAAATCCTCACTTCTGAGTTTTCTGGCTCTCCTCAGATAACCAACAACTTTGAGATTTTTCTGGCTTAACCTCAAATAAAACCAAATAATATAAATTACATAAATTGTAAAATACCTGATTTTCTCCTTCGTTGTAGCAGCCCAGAAGAACCAAGTCAGAGTAGAGATTTGAATGTTAAAGTTCAATGCCAATACTCACTTTATAATGGTTCTAGTTCTAATAGATTTTAAATTAAAACAAAAGGGTTAGCTCTAATTGATTTTGATTCTAGAAAAAGGAAAACAACAATTCCTCTTTTTAGATTAGATTGGAATGCAAGAAACATAATCAATTAACAAAGCTAAAGAAAGAGAATATTAAATATGCACACTTAGCTTAAATGGAGCACCGACTTATCTCTTAGAAGACCGAATTAAATTAACTTGAATTGCTTAATTTATTCTGAGATTCGTGCTCTATTTATAGGTGAACAAATCACGTCTTCGACTAGTCTAAGGACCTCTACGACTGGTCGTAGAACCAACAAATATTTGAAAATTTGGACGCGATAAGATTTAGTAGTTTCACGACTGGTAATAGGTCTCCTTCAACTGATCGTAGGTGGCCAAATTTTAATGCTGTTCTTTGAGTTGTAGGTCTACGACTGGTCGAAGATGCAGTCGACACTGTTTTGGTCGAACAGTCCCCAGGACTAGTCGAAGCCTAACAGAAAATTTCTGATTTTTGTAACAAACTTACGACTGATCCAGGAAATGTTTAGACAGGTCAAAGTAGTGCTAGGACTAGTCGAAAAAAGTCTAGGACTAGTCTTAGAATAGACCAAACTCACTTATATAAAACATATGAATTATGTATCCAAAATGGCCTACTCTAAAGGTCAACCTAAGGTCAGTCATACCTCAATAGTGAAGTAAGGACATTGAAACTTTAGAGACGAGTGACCTTTGAAAGTAATGGAGCTTGAAGTCTTGATGTCGTTTAAACTTGAGAGCTTTTTGAGATCTTCAGATTGAACTTGAAAGATTCTTGAGATTTTGAGGTTGAACTTGAAAGCTTCCTGAGATTCTTGACTTGTGAACAGTGCTTGTCAACCTAAGTTGATCTTAAGTAGAGCATTGATCTTCACAGATGCAAGCTTCATAATAGTGTCTTTGGCACCAAAAATTTGACAACACAAAGGGCTATAAACTATGACACTTACAGGGGTCCCATTTTTTAAGGGAAAACTCATGCGAGTGAAGACACCGTACGAGCCTTCTACGCTTACATGCAGGACCCAACTCTGGAGCCTCTCCAGTTTACCATATTGTTGGGAAGATCTCATGGCAAGGTCGATGTGGATGTCATGGCACGTATCATGGGAATAGAATGTGGAGTTGTACATAACAGTGAGACAAACCTCGCTAGTGAGTGGGGGAGAAATCGCCGCACTAGTTTCCTTTGCGGCTAACTTAAGAGGTGGAGGCGAGGAAATAGCCTCGCAATGACTAAGATGACGGCAGATTTTTACCTACTCTATCATATATGCACGTACAACGTGTATCCTAGGTAGAGCAACCACACAGAGTGTACTCGATTCACGGTGGATTTCTTGTACAAAGCTGGACAGGGAGACAAGCTATGCTTGCCTATTCTCGCCTTGACTTAGATAATCAGCTTTGCACGATCTACTAGCGGAGACGCCTCACTCCCTTTCGACTAACTCATCTGCAAGATCGCCCGTAATTTTGATTTCAGACTTCATATGGATGATCTTGCGCCTATCCACTTCATCAATGAGACTACACTCAATAATATGGGAATTGGCCCTAGGCAACACCAAGCTTGACTCAATGAGTGTGGGGATGAGATAGAAGAAGAGACTGAAGAAGAAGAAGGGAGTGAAGATGACGAAGGTAGTGACGATGAAGAAACCAATGAAGAAGGGGAAGGCAGCAGAGAAGAAGGACAAGAAGAAGAAGGGAAGGCCCAAGACTCAGATGGGGGACCTCCAACTACACATGAAGACCGCCATGACTGGGCCGCCCTAGAAGCCTACATGGCCAAGATTGAAGAAAACCAGGCCGACCTGAAGGAGAACCAAGCCTACCTGAAACAGAAGCTTAAGAAGATGTCTCGGACCTTGAAAGCCCTTCTATGCTGTATGCAGGATAAAGGGGTGCCTCCACCTTTGCCAGAGTTGGAGGATTAGTTATGCATTGTAGTTGTTTCTTGTTTTCTTTATAATAGCCTTAGTAGGCTTAGTTGGATGTTAGGATAGTCAGTGTTAAAGATTTTTGTTAAAATAGCTTACATGCATTCTCTGTCATAATTCATGTAATGGTACATCATCTGTATATTGAGGGGCATATTCGAGCCCAGTTATTACATATTTTTATGAACATGATAATATTTAATGGCCCAATTTAATCGTGTGTGTGCCGCAAGGTAAAGTTATAGCTTGGACTGAAACAGGGTGCTTAAAGCACAGATTTAACGCTCAGAATTCACCAAGGCAAGGAACGTACTCTAGGGGACCAAGATCGACAGATTTACACGCCATAAATTTGAGAAAATCGAGAAACTGAAGCTCAAGTGGGCCGAAATTGGTCCAAAATGCATGATCACAAAGTTCCCACCATCCGTTCGGCTCAAAACTTCATATATGGCTTAAGGACCATAAATTAACCATACACTTCAAATTTCACCCATTGGATCCTTATGAAAGTGGCCCAACGGATAGATCAGCCCCTAAAATCCTGATATGGGGCCAGCCTAGTATCTGAAAATGCTTCAATTTTGGTCTCAACCCTTTAAATTATATGACAAACAGGTTGGATGGAGCAGATTTCCCGAACACATCTCAGTGGACCCCACGCTTGAAGCGCCTGTACACAGTGCACGTGGTCCGACCGTGCATCACAATTCAAGAACTCGAGGATTTCTCACAAAAATAGATTTTTCAATAGCGTCTAACGCACGCCCTCCGATTTTTGGTTGTGGGCCCCACCCATCATGTATTTTTATGATCTTAACCGTCCATTTTCTCTCTGGGGTAGGAGTGACCCTCTCCTAGGTGGCCGTTTGGCCCCATACATGTGTATTCACGTGGATCATCGAAAAATGCAAGATTAACGGTAAGTTGGTTTGACACAGTGGACCGCACTAAAATCCAATAAAAACCACTCCTTCCCGACTGGTGTTTCTCCGGGAATTCAATGAATGGAGTGGATTTTTCTTCCAGATCTGCTCAGGGGCCCACCGAGCATCACAGCGTACTCTGTTTATGCAGCCCCTGTGTCCAGCTATTTTAGACAATCGAGGGAGTTGTGGGCCACTATCATTGCTCGTTTGATGATCTGAACCATCCAGATGACGCCCAGGCCCCAGATAACCCTAACCATGGAAAATTTCTGAATTAAAACATATTCATTGCCACGAAAATCTAAGCCAAATGACGAGTTGGTGTGTTTTCTCCTGCGCATGTCGCTGCGCAACCGCCTTTGTGCGTAAAGACTTGTGGAAGTTTTCCACCGTCTCATGCAGCAATGATTCCCAGCCGACCGACTACAACAGCTATAAAAGGAAAGGGAGAGAGAGAGGATCGTTCATCCAATCTTAGACGTGGGATCCAAGCTTAGACGTGGAGCAGAGAGAGAGAGAGAGAGAGAGAGAGAGAGAGAGAGAGAGAGAATAGTAATATTTATTTTATTTGTTTATTTCTGTTGTTTCTTTTTATGTTTAGCCTAATCATGTCTATTATAGGCTAAACCTCTTAGCTAGGGCTAAGAGGTGAAGCTTGTAGCACAATGGGAGACTTTTTGCTTGTGCCTTTTGTTTAGACTGTATTGATATTGATTTTAGTTTAATTAAGGGAATGTTTTTAGTTTTTAATGGTCTGTTGTGACTAAAATTCAATGGGTCTGCGATTTCTTTGACCATGTTCCTTTCCTTTTTATGTTTATGACGTCAATAAGCTCTGTTGTTCACCATCGTCTTCTAGGCATGGTCGGATGACGGTACCCTTCCTAACCTTCATACATTGTTGATTGGTTGGTAATTAGTTTAATTTTGTTGTTTACTTTGTCTCTTAGGCATAGTTTGGTGATGGAATCCATTCTAATTCTTATGCCTTTCATCTCTTGAAAACTATATTAAAGGAAGTTCAGTTTTAATATTCATGATTATACCCTTCAATCAGATGAAGATGGGAGTCTAGTTGAGTTCTTGAATCAAGAAGATCTCCCTGATTTCTATAAGTGGATCCTCTAAATCCCTAGCTTCCTTTCCCTGCATTCTTTAAGTTTTAGATAATTATTTCATCATTATTCCTCAAATAATAGTCAATTTAGATTTCATCTTAGTCTAGTTCTAGTTCTACTTAGTTTCAGATTACGTACAGGTATCAATCCCTTGGGATTCAACCTTGGTCTCACTAAGTTTATTACTACATCACAACCCTATACTTGGGAAGTGAACAAGTTTTTGGCGCCGTTGTCGGGGACTAACAGCTACAATTCTCTGAAATTAATTGGTTTTAGGATTAGTTTAAGATTAGGATTTTTCTAATTTTATGTTAGAATTTTTCTATTTGATTTATAGAAACTAACCTGTTTTGTTGTTTTGTAGGATCCTGACATAAAAGTCTAATTTGGTTATCCCTTTCTAAATTCTCTACTTTTTCTATTTTTAGAATTAAGGTTTTAGTTATAGAAATTTTTCCTTTTTCAGAAACTAACTCATCTTTCCTTTACTTTTCTATTTTTAGTAACTTTCTAATTCTAGGATTTCTTCTGTTTTTAGAAACTAGCATACTTTTTAATTTTAGGTTTAGAACATTCATAATTGTTTTAAAAACTTTCTAATTTTAGGATTTCTTTTTGTAGAAACTAATTTCTTTTATTTCCTTTTGCAGGATTTTAACGTAGGAACTCCAATCTGGTAACTTCTTTACTTTTTATATTGCTGTAGGATTTTTCCTTTAGAATTAGATTCAGAGTTAGGGTTTCACTATGTATATGCACGAGTGAGAACATCAGTATGCTGAGAAGAATAACATATATTGGGATGATGATTATGATAGAAAATAACTTATGTCTCAAAATTTTTCTGAAACCATGATTGAGAACTGACCGAAAGATAATTCTCCACAGATTAAGAAGTCTATACGCGATCATATGAGGGAGAATAATTACACCCCACCGATTAACAAAACAGTATGTGAGTGTTGGGGTTATCATAACTATGAGAGTAAGAATTATTATCACCCGTCCGATAAAAAGAAAATAATGCGTGATTATATTATGAGTGATAATATGTATTACCAACCATCAAATTCTCTCACCTATGATCCATATGACTATAATCAGTGGAAACATCAAAATTGGGAAAATTAATTAACAACATGTTATAATGACTATTCTCTTGGATACCCTACTTATGAGACCCAACTAGAAACGACCCAAGAGGATTCAATTTAGTATACCATGGAGTGTCTTACGGAAATGAGAAAAACGTTGGAAGCACTTAATTCACGCCTCTATAAGGTTAAAGAAACTCGTTCATCCCAACTACAACCCAATCCAGAAATAGAATGTGAGGAAAGTGATCCGCACTCGCTTTTGAAGAAATCTAGAATTTGGAATGAAGAGTTGGATTACCTCAATGAGCATATGGTTCAATTTTCCTAAGATTCAATCTCAATGACAATTCAAAAGAATGACCAAGAGACGTGGGTGTCTTTCAAATATAATGATGATGACACACTTCACTCACATGACACGTTAGATTTCAATGATGAGGAAGAGGTTAGTTTATGCAAACCTCAACCCAATCTGGGAATAGAATGTGAGGAAAGCGATCCCATCCCAAGTGTGCACTGTACTGAACTAGAATATGATGATTATTGGGATGACGATCATGAATGTGCAGCCCTAATCCCCCTGGAATTAATCTCAAGTTTGGTCCAGGTCAATGATCAAGAGGTACACGAAGTGAGCGGTTATAACGAGCTACTCTATTCATCTAACTTGTTTGATTTACAAGTGAATGAGTTCCTTACAACCGATCCTTCTATCTCTTGTAAGACATGTTTGGATGATTCCCCTGAATTGCGTGATGATATGATTCAGGAGATGGACGAGTTGCTCGATATGACTCTGAAATTTGAAACCACCCAGTTGAGGCCACCATCTGAACTGTCGAGTTTTGATGATTCAATGTCTCTTCTGAGTAATATCAATGAACAAAGTCCTTACATCAATACTTCGTTTATTGACTCTCAATTTGTCTGTGCAGGGTGGGAGCAAGAGAGCATACCTCCATCTACTTTTAAAGATGATGGAATCCTTAGGCAGGTCATCACACACTTCAATGTGGAAAATGAGTCACTCTCAGCTGAATGTCCTAACTCTTTGGACGATTACTTGGCACATTTTTCAGTTTCAAACGATCCTATGATTAAAGAAATAGTAGATGCCTCATAAGAGAAAATCTCGGTAGTTGTTACTAATCGAGAGAACCCTTATTCTGAAGCTTCTTCTTCCCCAGACCTAAATGTCTATCATTAAAGGAGGAGGAGCTGACAATGGAACCGAAGTCTGAAACTTCAGAATATGTTGAACTACATCACTTCTTGAGAAGTTTTCTGAACTTTATCTACTTGTAGTCTCTGATTCACCATGGAATACTAACTCTGAAACTTTTTATGACACAGGTGAATTATATATACTTTGGATACCTTAGACGAATCAACGAAAATTTTATTATGAGGTACATAAATTTCTCTGGAATTTCATACTCCATGGCATCCAAGCCTACTGCAAAAAGGGCTTTTGGATGATCTTGTTGAGAAACCTACTAAGAAATTTATCACGATACTAGCCAGAAGAGGAACCTTGTGGCATGACTTAGTAGTTTTTCCCTACTTTCATAAGACTAGGGTAGTTTACTTTATGCTGTTCTAGGTTAGTCGGTTTTATGCCGTTAGGTTAGTTTGTTTTCTACGTTGTTTTAAGATAGTTTACTTTCGTTGGTTTAACTCTTATGTTGACCCACTCTTCTACTGATATCTTTTTGGAAAAGCCTCTTGAGTCCTTCGTCTAGGTACTATCTTTCCATCACTTCTCTTTTACTTTTGTTGTCCCATGTGAATGCTTATTTCCTTTACATTGAGGACAATGTAAATTTTAGGTTGGGGGTAGGAGATTAGGTTACGAGCAAAAATTGTGGAAAGGAAATTTTTTAAAATTATTCTGAAAATTCTTATGAAGTCGAAGTGATGTTGACGACCATCTTTGATTCAGAATTATAAGATATGTAATGTTGGATTTATGACTCTTGGATTCAGTTATCTATTTAGATTTCATAGTTAAGTTTGAATTGTTAATCCAAGATTAGAAGTTGTAAACATTGATTGAGTCATAATTTCACATGTCACATCTCGCTTACACATTAAGGTTTCTATTCCATATTGAAAAGTTAACTTGGTAATCACTAAGCATGTAAGGAACCAACCTAGAAAATTTCACATTAAGGAAAATTTTTAAATTTTTTTTGAAAATTCTTATAAAGTCGAATGATGTTGACGACCATCTTTGATTCAGAATTATAAGATACGTAATGTTGGATTTATGACTCTTGGATTCAGTTATCTATTTAGATTTCATAATTAAGTTTGAATTGTTAATCCAAGATTAGAAGTTGTAAACATTGATTGAGTCATGATTTCACATGTCACATCTCATTTACACATTAAGGTTTCAGTTCGATATTGAAGGGTTAACTTAGTAATCACTAAGCATGTAAGGAACCAACCTGGAAAATTTCACATTAAGGAAAATTTTTAAATTTTTTCTGAAAATTCTTATAAAGTCGAAGTGATGTTGACGACCATCTTTGATTTAGAATTATGAGATACGTAATGTTAGATTTATGACTCTTGGATTCGGTTATCTATTTAGATTTCACAGTTAAGTTTCAATTGTTAATCCAAGATTAGAAGTTGTAAACATTAATTGAGTCATAATTTCACATGTCACATCTCGCTTACACATTAAGGTTTCAGTTCGATATTAAAGGGTTAACTTGGTAATCACTAAGCATGTAAGGAACCAACCTGGAAAATTTGTCCGTCATGATCAATTAAAGAAAAAGAAATACCCAGCTTTTTAAAAAAAAAAAAAACAGCTACATTTGGAAAGGGTTGGGCAAATGATCTTCAACCTAGGTTTGCTCCCTATAGATGTGGATTTAATTCCCCATGGATGATATGTGGAAAGGGTTAGGTGTACGATCTTCACCATAGGTTTGCTCCCTATAGGTGAGGATTCGATTCCCCTCCTTGGCGTTAGTTTTTAAAAATTGATATAGCGGGAAAGTCACCAAAAGCTAGAAGAATGGGGAAAGTTTGGTTTAAGTTTTGGTTATCCTGAATGCTCTTGTTGCGTACCAATGACATCATGAAATAGAGAAGTGAACCCTAATGATAAGCCGAGATTTCATTATACACTCATGAAACTCGATGCTTAGAAATGTTTTAATTAATGGATTAATATTTTAAACTTGATTATAAAGTTTACAATGCGCTTAATTCTAGGAAATAGTATTGCCCAACATTCATGAATCTTATATTTCTCGTATCTGAATCGTTTTTCAAAATATCACTCGGTTTCATAGAAATTGCCCTGTAATTCTCAACTTATTATTCACATACTTTGCTCAGGACTAGCAAGATGCTGGTTGGGGGTTGTGATGAGGGTCAAATATTGCATATTCGACCACAGTTATTACTTGTTTTTATGAACATGATAATATTTAATGGCCTAATTTAATTGTGTGTGTTGCAAGGTAAAGTTAGGAGCTTGGACTGAAACAGGGTGCTTTAAGCACGGATCTAACGCTCAAAATTCACCAAGGCAAGGGACGGACTCCAAGTGACCAAGATCGATGGATTTACATGCCATACATCCGAGAAAATCGAGAAACTGAAGCTTAAGTAGCCCCAAATTGGTCCAAAATGCAAGATCATAGGGTTTCCACCATTCGTTCAGCTTAAAACTTCATATGTGGCTTGAGGACCATAAATTAACCATACATGTCAAATTTCAGCCATTGGATCCTTACTGAAGTAGCCCAAAGGATAGATCGGCTCCTAAAATCCTTATTTGGGGCCCACCTGGTATCTGGAAATGCTTCAATTTTGGTCTCAACCCTTTCAATTATATGAAAAATAGGTTGGACGGAGCAGATTTCCCAAACACATCTCAGTGGACCCCATGCTTGAAACGCGTGTACACAGTGCATGTGGTCCGACCATGCATCACAATTCAAGAACTCGGTCAGCAGGCGCTGACCGAGGATTTCTCACAAAAATAGATTTTCCAACATTGTCTAACGCACGCCGTCCAGTTTTTGGTTGTGAGCCCCACCTATCATGTATTTTTATGGTCTTAACCGTCCATTTTCTCTCTGGGATAGGACTGACCCTCTCCTAGGTGGCCGTTTGGCCCATACACGTGTATTCACGTGGATCTTCGAAAAACACAAGATTAACGGTGAGTTGGTTTGATAGGGGACAACACTAAAATCTGATAAAAACCACTCCTTCCCGACTTTTTTTGCCAGGAATTCAATGAACGAAGTGGATTTTTCTTTCAGATCTGATCAGGGGCCCACCGAGCATCACAGCGTACTCTGTTTAGGCATCCCCTACGTCTGGGAAATCCAAAAATTCAGAGGAGTTGTGGGCCACTATCATTGCTCGTTTTGATGATCTGAACCATTCAGATGGCGCCGAGGCCCCAGCTGACCCTAACCATGGAGAAATTCTGAATTAAAACATGTTTATTGTCCCGAAAATCTAAGCCAAACGACGGGTTGGTGTGTTTTCTTCTCTGCATGTCTCTGCGTAACCGCCTTTGTGCGTAAAGACTTGCGAAAGTTTTCCACCGCCTCATGCAGCACCGATTCCCAGTTGACTGACTACAGTAGCTATAAAAGGAAAGGGAGAGAGAGAGGATCGATCATCCAATCTTGGACGTGGGATCCAAGCTTAGACATGGAGCAGAGAGAGAGAGAGAGAGAGAGAGAGAGAGAGAGAGAGTAATATTTATTTTATTTGTTTATTTCTCCTATTTCTTTTTATGTTTAGCCTAATCATGTCTATTTTAGGCTAAACCTCTTAGCTAGGGCTAAGAGGTGAAGCTTGTAGTATAATGGGAGACTTTTTGCTTGTGCCTTTTGTTTAGACTGAATTAATGTTGATTTTAGTTTAATTAAGGGAATGTTTTTCATTTTTAATGGTATGTTGTGACTAAAATTATAATGGGTCTGCAATAGCTTTGAGCATGTTCCTTTCCTTTTTATGTATATGACGTTAGGAAGCCCTGTTGTTCACCTTCATCACCAATCCATTCTAATTCTTATGGCTTTCATCTCTTAAAAACTACATTAAAGGAAGTTCAGTTTTAATATTCATGATTGTACCCTTCAACCGGATGAAGATGGGACTCTAAGTCCAGTTGAGTTCTTGAATCAAGCATAAGATCTCCCTGATCTCTACAAGTGGATCCTCTGAATCCTTAGTTTCCTTTCCTTGAATTATTTAAGTTTTAGATAATTATTTCATCATTATTCCTCAAATTACAGTCGATTTAGATTTCATCTTAGTCTAGTTCTAGTTCTACTTAGTTTCAAATTTCGTACAGGTATCAGTCCCTTGGGATTCGACCTTGGTCTCACTGAGTTTATTACTACATCACAACCCTATACTTGGGGAGTGAATAGTGTATTGTGACAAATTTTGGTTAAATGAAGTGCATGAAGTTTCTTTGCTTAGAAATGTGCAGAATGTTTTGAGCGAATGATGTTATCCCAAACTTATGTTGCACTCTATGTTGTATATAGGGAATGCCACCTAAGACTACTCGGGACATGGCATGTCTTCCGCTTAGCGGAATGAATGACAGGGCCTCTCACTCGAGTGGTAGCCAAATGGACCCTAATTTGGGACTGAGTAACGACACAATGTCGGATTCACAACTAGCCACTGACTCTACAAATGGGCCAGCACCGAATGCACCACCGGTTCTGGGACAGAACCGTGCATCTTCGTTGACTCCACACATGCCTCAGGTGGCTCCTCCTCTTAATAGGTTGGAGCAGATGATGTTCCTAATACAGTAACAACAACAAGTCTTAGCCACGATAGCAAGGGCCATTGCCCAAAACATGAATATGGTCCCGCCTATACCACCTGTGCAACCTGTTGGAACTATGACTACAAGTGGCTTATTCAAGCGTTTTCAGTGCTTTCACCCTCCTACTTTCGCGGGTACTCACTGACCCGAGGAGACTGAGTATTAGTTGGATCGCATATCCAAGATGTTGAAGTTGTTGCACTGTACTGAGGTAGAGCAAGTTGAGTGTAACGTCTTGGAAAAATCAGTACAAAGACCCGAGTACCACCTCAGGTAGAAATCGCTAAGGACCGAATCCTTTAGAAATTAGACAAAAAATTAATTAAGTATTAAACTAAATAATCAGTGGAATTAGCTTGAACCACTATTTATATGAACTGCAAGACCCAAAACCACTAGAATCGCTAACTCAACATTACCCAAGAACGTAGGAGCAATCTCAAAACCCAGTTGCTCTCAGAGCACATTGAAACTCCGTATCGGACCTGGACAGCGCATCGAAAGTCCGATTACTACGAAACTATAAGGCTATGACCACCTTACTGGGCTTGACAACCATCATGGGAATTAGTACCCAGAAACGTATAACTTAAGCCTGGAGTGAAGTGTGTGAGAAACGCGAATATCTTAAGAAAATGAACTCAAACTTAAGTGAATTGGGTCATTCGGTTGCAGGCCAAATTTAAGGTTTCAAACCGTCAGATTCTGACCAAATTACACCCTTGGATCAGGGAAATTTCCCTACACATGTCATTATACTTGTGGCCCTGATCAAGTGGTGATGACCGTTGATCTGATTCGGGTCCTTCATGACCGATCTATTTGTTAGATCGCACCATAAACATAGTCCTATCATAGATCCATTGTCAAAAAATTTACTCCATGACTTAGGTGAGAAATGGGCCTCCAGATGAGTCATGTTTGCCTGAAACAGACACCCTTTGGCTATAACCTAAGTATACCATGGCCCTGAGGCCATTGACATCAGTTCTGGGCCTATATAAGGATCTTAACCCACCCCTTTTTCATTCCATACGAATTTTTTTCTAACCCTAAGAGAGAGGAGAGAAAAGAGGAGAAAAGAGTGGAGATCAAGGGGAAACCTTTGGGGTTTACTGCAGTACTCCTGTTCTGCTACTCCGCTCATCGAATTGCCTTTACATCTAGCACTCAACTCGTTTCAACTCCTTTTTTGGATAAGAAATCTTAACCTTAATCTGTTTTAGGAATCCAAATAGAGAAACCGGTGGAATAGCTAACCTATTTCAATGTTTATGTAGCCAATGTGTCATAGACAAAGACGTGGTGCACGAACCAAGTTCTTAACGAGTGTACAGACGAAAGGTGCGGACAATAAATGTTTAGGTTATAGTTTTCAAGGCTTTCAATGTCAGTAATGATTTATGTCTGACTTGATTGCTACTACATGATCTTAGTTACGACCTTTTTTAATATATCATGTATGTGTAAACTTAGTTGTATGCTAAATGCATTCCATGTGTTTGTTGAAATGTTTGAATGAATAGGAAATTATTATTTATGCTTGCCATGACTATTAATCTAGAATTCATGTTTGTTGTATGTATGACAACTCCTTTGTGAAAGGATTTGTCATAATATATGTTATAACTAATTTAGTACATGTATGTTGAGTGTGTAGTTTAAGTGTTTGATAAAATGTCTGGATGAGAAATTGCTTATTGAAATGTATTTAATGAGGGTGTTGAGATAGGATTCTCAATTACCTTATCTATAGTTACAGTTTCCTTCATGTAACCTATCTTACTACTACGTGATTTATGGATGAAACGCCTATGTAAGATAACATTTGCAATATGGTTGTTAAAATGCTCGAATGAGAATTGTATTTGAATTAGTTGTTAAATGTTGTTTTGACTATCACATATGAATGCCTATTGTATTTGAGTATAATTGGGACTAATACGTAATCCAGGCAATCGGTAACAGTTTCCGATCAAGTGGCCAAACTAGTTTCGCCACAACGAATACGTTTGATGAATCCGAGTTGTACGATGATTATCGACAGTGGTTAGGCCATAAGGAGTGTGTATGCACTCCATGTCGATTAATGTAGTGTATGCTCATACCAATCGAACTTGTCAAGTAACCCGATTGGCCTAATGTGTGTTTACCATGTATGAATGCTACTGCTTAAATCTAAGGTGTCACTTACCAATGTAAAGCCCGTTTAACCTTGGTGCCACGATTCGCTAAAATTCATGAGCCGGGCATGGTGGTATGGGACACCATGGTCCAGCTGTCGGCTTATGTTGGGGTGATGAGTTTTCCCGTAATGACTAGTGAGCAACCCAAACTTGTGAGCCGAATATAGTAGTATGGGACAATGTATTCGAGCTGTCGGCCTACGATCAGGTGTCGAGCCTCTCGTAGTGACCTCGAGTATAAAATAGGCCTACACGGATAGTGACGAGCCTCCCGCAGTGACCTCGAGTGTAAACTCGCGAACTTGCCTATCCACTACTTTTAAATTAGGCGTGATGTTACCCTATAACTTGCCTACCATATGTGATTAACTAGGATTGACGACCCTAGATGGATCATCGTTTGTGTAAGTGATATAAAGGGAGGTATCTTAGCTTCCTGAATATGCTGTATGAATGGGCCTAATCAAGAACTCGGCTAACACGTGCATGCACCACACTGCATGTGCTTTGGCAATGAAGGCATAGTGGGAGTAGCATGTGCGACTGTGAGATGGTGTCACTCAGGGAGTGCAAGCAAGGGCATGCATCATTACCACATATCATCCTTGCATTAACCAGAGTAGTTAGGGAATGCTTATTATATTACTTTATCATTACTGTTTGACTGAATTGATAACATGTTAACCTTTTCCTTATAGTACCACTGAGTTGATCACTCACTCTCACTCTGGGACAGTATTTTAAAACACCAACTAGACTCTGTTGTAGATGCAGGTGGCGACGATGTCTAAGCTGCTGATTGGGATTTTATAGACAAGGAGGAAGAATTCTCCTACGTTAAGCTATCAGGCGGGTTTGTGTAGACCACGTACTAATCGATGAGATTACAGGGACTATAAGGATTAGTTGGACATTTACATTTTTGTATTTTGTAAATTTTGGATCAACATATGTAGATATTCATCCTGGTAACATACTCATACTCTGGGAATTAAGAAACACTTCTATACATTATATACCTATCTCGGTCTTTCGCTTGCTTAACTTAATTATCTCTGGAGTATGATATGCTGTTTTAGTATAATCCTACTCATGTTTAATGCACTAATATGGACAACATTTAAACATCATTATCTACGTTGCATAAGTGATGTGTTGGAACTTGGGAGT
Source organism: Magnolia sinica (assembly GCF_029962835.1). Classification (NCBI taxonomy): domain Eukaryota; kingdom Viridiplantae; phylum Streptophyta; class Magnoliopsida; order Magnoliales; family Magnoliaceae; genus Magnolia; species Magnolia sinica. The sequence goes on from NC_080576.1 coordinate 57,822,331, forward strand.
TGAGCTTCTGCTCGACCCCCAATTTTTGGGGCATTACAAGTTGGTATCAGAGTATGATTTGGATTAAATTGGACTTGGGTTATGGTAACATGACTCACACTGATGTACTTTGACTTAGGAGGGGGCAATGAAATGTAAAAATAGACGTAGGATCCCAAATTTCACCAACGGGCAAAAAGTGACCATTGCATATAGCCCGTACGCGATTGAGACCATGTAAAATGATCTCAATTCCTCCTTAGGCCATCAAACGACGGGTTTAGAATATTACTCGGCAAATGCCCAACTTAAAACACGCCAAAAGGCATGAATATGTGCGAGATGGGGGCGAAAAAACACACTTCACAGTCATAGGGGCCCAAACTGCAAAATACGGGGGGAACCAGACAGCCTCCGCACATTTTTGAAACCCCAGGTGGCTGCCCCACCCACGGTCCAGCGGACCGTGATGCATCACAGTCGGGTCCAGTAGGCCTCGACGGGCTAGCGGGTCCGGCGGCCCGCCGCCCCTCCCACACACATGTGGGGCCCGTTTGCATGTGAGTCCACCCTATTTAGGGTCCTTATATCCTCCTTTGCTCATTTCACCCCTCCTCTAGCTTTCAAACCCCTCCAAACTTACAATTTCTCTTTCAAATCTCTCCTTTATACATCACAAACTTCATCTTCTTCCTTTTCCTGCACCCACCTCCACCAACTCTCAAACCCATCTCCTACTACCTTCAATCCCCTTTATTTCTTCTCATTTGAGTGCACAAACCCACCTTCGTGTCTCATAAACCTCAACATCCACCAACCCATCTTATCCTTCAATCTTGCTTCACTCTTATGGATCTTTTTGAGCTAGTGGCTGCCATCTTTTCCCTTTCCACACTCCTTTCCCTTATGGGAAAGAAGAGGGCACCCACGGATGAAGTCGGGCCTAGCCGCCCTACCCGTCTAAGGAAGCAGAAAGGTGCCGATTCTAGTACTAGCATTGAGCAGGAGTGAAGGACGAAACGGGATCTCGATCTCCAAATTCTTCTTAAAAGAGCTCTGCCGGTGGGCGTCGAACATGGTAGGTTTCAAGGCCGCAGAGTTATCTTTGAAGCACACATGGATGAAAGACTATTTGGGCTTTATCCAGTTATAGAGCTCCTGTTGGATGCCGGGTGGGATCCCATATTTGATGGCAAGTCACGTGCGTGTGGGAGCACTATCTGAGCCTTCTAGACCCACATACGAGATCCACTACTGGATCCTCTACAGTTCACTATCTCCATGGGAAGGCGGAAAGCCATTATCAATGTTGGTATGATAGCCCGAATCATGGGGATTCCACGTGGCGAGGTGCATGCTAGTGAATCGCATCTCAAGAGTGCATGAGAAAGAGATCACTGCACGTGGTTTCTTTATGGCTGAATGGTCCATTAGAAGTAGGGTAATTGCCTCCCAGTGACTGAGATGACTCATGACTTCCGCCTACTCCATCACAGGTTCACATACAATGTGTATCCTAGGTGGAGCAACCACACCGAATACATACGTTTGATGGTGGACTTCCTATACAGAGCTGGGCAGAGAGACAAGCTGTGTCTGCCTATGTATGTACTACTACAGATAGTCCAGACCACACGCATCGTTAAGATGGATATTTCACTCCCATTTGGCCAACTTATATGCAAGCTTGCTAGTGAATTCGACTACAGACTTAACATGGATGAGCTTACCCCGATCCACTTCATAAATGACACTACGCTCAACAACATGGGCATTGGACCGCGTTAATGTCATGCCCGACTTAATGAGTATGGTGACGAGATAGAGGAAGAGGAAGGAAGTAGTGAAGAGGACGAGGAAGAAGAATTTGAAGAAGGAAGTGTGAGAGAAGGAAGTGATGAAGGGGGAAGTGATGATGAGGAAGACCAGGAAGAGGAAGAAGAGGAGGGCCCAAGACTCTGATGTGGGTCATCCTCCTGCTACACATGAGCACCACCGTGATCGGGCTACCTTAGAAGCCCACTTGGCTCGGATTGAGGAGAGTCAGGCCGCCCTGAGAAAGGAGGTTAGAGAGACCTGGGCCGAAGTGAAGCAATAGCTTGAGGAGAATAATGCCTATACGAAACAGTAGTTTAAGAAGATGTCCTGCACTCTGAAGACCCTCTTGTGATACATGCAGGACAAGGGTGCTCCTCCTCCATCACCAGAGTCAGATGACTAGCCATATGTTGTAGTCGTCTTTGGGTTTTGTTTGTTTTCCTATTTTCTATGTGATAGCCTTGATAAGCTTAGTAGTATGTTAGAGTTATTGGTGTATTTTAGTGTTTAAAGCCTTGTTTAGATTAACTCATATGCATCTTCTGTCATGATCCATATAAGACTAAATCTCATGTATTGTGACAATTTTGGTTAAATGAAATGCATGAAGCTTCCTTGGTTATGGAATATGTGGAATTTTTAGCAAATTAAATAACCTTGTTCTGAATCTCACACATGTTACACCCTATGTTTTATATAGGGAATGCCACCTAAGGTCGCTCAGAGTACAACACATCTTGCACTTGGCAAATCGAGTGATAGGGCACCTCTCCTAAGCGATACCCATACGGACTGTAGTTTGCGCCCGAATCACGAGACTATGCCAGATTCTCTACCAGCCACTAGCCCCACAAATGGGCCAACACCTAGTGCACCACCGGTTCCATAACAGAACCGTGTGTCTACCTGGACACCACACATGCCTCAGGCGACTTCTCCTCCTGATAGGTTGGAATAGATGATACTCCTGATGCAGCAGCAATAGCAGATTTGGACCACTATCACGGGCCCTTGCCCAGAACATGAGCATGGCCCCGCCTGCACCACCTGCACACCCTGTTGGGAACATGAATGCCAGCGGTTTATTCAATCGCTTTCAGCACTTACGACTTCCTACTTTTACGGGTACTCACAGACCCGAGGAGGCCGAGTACTGGCTTGATTGCATCTTTAAGATGTTGAAGTCGCTGCACTGCACTGAGGCGGAGCAGGTTGAGTTGGTTACATACATGTTCAAGAAGGAAGCTAGTCTATGGTGGGACAGCGTCCTACGGACAGTTGTTGCTGGGTATGTATGGACATTGGAAGCTTTTGAGACCCACTTCTATGGGAAGTACTTCCCCCTCACCTACTGCAATGAAAACGATGGAGAGTTTCTTCGCCTCCAACAGGGAGGGATGACTGTGTCAGAATATGAGAATAGGTTTATGTAGCTGGCCAGATACGCTCCTTTGATATAACAGACGAGCCGATGTGAATGCGATAATTTTCTAAGGGACTGCGACCTAAAATATGTACGAAGATGTATTACGTTAGCATTCCTAACTATGCTGAGCTAGTGAACATGTCCCTGTGAGCTGAGCAAGATGAGCAGGATGAGGATAGACTATCCCATACATGTATACCCATGGGTCCGAGGCCTCGACCTGATTTGTCGAGCAGACCATTCCTCTAAAAGAGGCCACGTGTAGTTTCGCCTCTCAGACTTACGGCTCCACCGACCTAGCTGAGGCGATCAGATGTGTGCTGCACCTATTGCAAGAGGTTGGGCCATACTGACACTTACTGCTTTACCAGGATGAGGGACAACCACTTTGCCCCTCCTCAAAAGACCAACTGTCAGATGCCGCAACTTATCTCAGCTCCTCTACAATCAGCACCGCCTGCACAGCCATCTTACCAGCCACTTGCACCTCAATTTAGGCCGACTCAATGACCTATGACAGCACAACTGAATCGTCCTTAACAAGCTCGGGTGCATTCACTTGTAGCTGAGGCTTCCGAGACAGCAACTGCAGCACCATTGGCTTTCGAAGTCATCGCACATATCCAGGGTATACCACTCTTCCTATCGGTGGACACCGGGTCCACTATTTCAATAATATCATGCGCAGCAGTTAAGCGACTAGTGTTGGAAACTACTCCTATGGTTGGGATGAGACTCCTTACCGCCATAGGGACCTTCTCAGGCACTACCAAGATTTGTAAGGGTTGCTCGATAGACTTAAGAAGCAGAACAATTCTCGTTGACCTGATTGTCACCCCGCTGTGTCATTATGATGTCATCCTCAGTATGGATTCGCTCACTGAGATGAAGGCAAAGATCGATTGCGATACTAGAGTGGTGACAACCCATGGACCTGAGGGCATGACCTTTACTTTCCCATTTCAGGTCAGTTGGTACTACGACATTAGTTGTTATGCTACCTTGCTAGAGAATGTTGATGGTCCAACACTTGGGAACACGCTTGTTGTCTGAGATTTTACAGACATGTTCAGGACGATACCTGGACTACCTCCTCGACACGAGATTGACTTTAATATCGACCTTATGCCTAGTGCGACACCCATTTCGCTACCGACGTATCACATGCCTCCGTGTGAGATGGAGGAACTAAAGAGACAGATCGACAATCTGTTGCATGCAGGCTTCATACGACCGAGTGTATCACCTTAGGGAGCACCTGTGTTGTTTGTGAAGAAGAAGGATGGATCACTGCAATTGTGTATTGATTATCGCAGGTTGAACCAAGTGACAATGAAGAACAAGTAACCTCTACCCAGGATTGATGATCTGTTCGACCAGTTAAAAGGGGCACAATAATTTTCAAAGATCGACTTACAGTCAGGGTATCACTAGTTGCGTGTCAGGGATGAGGACATGTAAAAAACAGCGTTCAGAACCAACTTTGGGCACTACGAGTTCCTTGTGATGTCGTTTCGACTCACAAACGCACCAGCCGTGTTCATGGACTTTATGAACCGGGTGTTTCGACCGTATCTGTACCGATTCATCATCGTATTTATAGATGACATCTTGATATACTCTAAGAGTCGGAAAGATCACGAGGAGCACCTACGAGCAGTCTTTGATACTCTCAAGAAGAACCAGTTATTTACTCAGTACAAGAAATGCGACTTCTGTAAAGAAGAAATCAAGTTTCTGGGACATGTGGTGTCCAAGGAAGGAATAGTTGTGGACCTTGCTAAGGTGACCGCAGTTCAGGACTGGGAGCAACCCGGTTCAGTTACTGAAGTGAGGAGTTTCCTCAGCCTGGCAGGTTACTATCATCGATTCATTAAGATAGCTAGACCGTTGTCTCAGCTCACTCGGAAAGATCTTAAGTTTGCCTAGAACGAGAAGGCAGAAGTGGCCTTTCAGGAATTAAAGGACAAGCTGACGTCCTCCCCTATACTAGTATTATCATAGCAAGGGGTCAAATATACCATATACACTGACGCCTCTTATGTTGGTTTGGATTGTGTTCTTATGCAGAAGGATAGAGTGATTGCCTTTGCATCATGACAGTTGAGGAAACACGAGGAGAACTACCATATGCACGACCTAAAGTTGGCGGCCGTCATCTTTTGCATTAAAGCTCTGAAGACAGAGGAGTTCAAGGTCTTTTACGACCACAAGAGACTCAGGTACATATTCACGCAAAGACACCTGAATATGAGGCAACGATGATGGATAGAAACCTTGAAGGACTTCAAGTTTAAGGTCTCCTACCATCTCGGCAAGGCCAACCTTGTGGCAGATGCTTTGAGCGGCAATAAGATGATAACATTTGCAGCTCTGCTGATAATACAGGAATGGAATATGGTCGAATTTGTGCGAGACTTCGAACAAAAGCTTACAGTAGAGGAGCCGTTCGTGAGCGTCGCACACATTCGCGTACAACCACTTATCGATGACTGAATCATTGTGGCTCATAAGGAAGATGAATGGTTGTTGGAGTTGAGAAAACGAGCTAGTGACGATGAAGAATCTAAATGGAGAGTTAGTTCAGATGGGGGTTTACGTTATCGTGACCACCTATGCATCCCAAATCTTCATGACTTGAGAAGGAAAGTTCTCGAAGCTGCTCACAATTTGAAGATGGCGATGCATCCTGGTAGTACAAAGATATATTGAGATATGAAGCATTCATACTGGTGGGACAACATGAAGGCCCACAAGCAGACTTTGTGTCCCATTGTCTTACATTCCAACAGGTCAAGGTCGAGCATCACCAACCTCCTGGATTGCTTCAGCCCATGCCCATAGCTGAATGGAAGTGGAATTTCATTTCTATGGATTTCATTTCCGGGTTACCGAAGACGAGAAAGGGACACGACTCCATATGGGTGATTGTGGACTAATTGACGAAATCAGCTCATTTTCTCCCTATTAGAGTTTTAAACTCAACAGATGATTTGGCTAAGTTGTACATTAAGGAGATAGTACGTCTGCATGGAGTGCCTATGGAGATCGTGTCAGATTGAGACACGCAATTCACATCTATCTTTTAGACTCGTATCCAAGAAGCAACAGGTGTGAAATTGAAGTTCAGTACCGCGTTCCACCCACAGACTGACGGGCAGAGGGAACAGGTAAATTAGGTGTTAGAGGACATGTTGCAGGCATGTGTGCTCAATTTTAAAGACAGTTGGGATGATTGTCTTCCCTATGCAGAGTTCGCTTATAACAACAGCTTTCAAGCAAGCATTGGCATGGCTCCCTACGAGGCATTGTATGGGCGTCCATGTCGAGCACCAAATTGTTGGGTGGAAGTTGGTGAGAGAAGCCTGATTGGCCATGATTTAGAATAAGCGACCTCTGAGAAGATTAACATTATTAGGCATCGACTTCTTACAGCACAGAATAGACAGAAGTGTTATGCCGATAGACGACAGCAACAACTAGAGTTTGTGGTGGGGACCACATGTTTCTGAAAGTTTCTCTAATGAAGGGAGTCCTTCGCTTTGGTAAGAAAGGGAAGATTACACTGAGATTCATTGGCCCATTCTAGATACTAGACCGAGTGGGTATGGTGGCATACCGTCTTGCTTTGCCCACACTACTCGCAGGCATGCACAACGTATTTCATGTATCGATGGCAAAGAAATATGTTCCTGATCTTTCCCATATTATCAAATAGGAACAAATACAGTTGAGTGAAGATACTACTTATGTACTGCAACCAACACATATCCTTGATAGGAAGGACCAAGTGCTACGCAACATAGTTATTCTGCTCGTGAAAGTATTGTGGACTCACTACACTAAGGAAGAGGTAAATTGGAAAATAGAAGCTGAAGTCCATAAGAACTACCCTTAGATTCTCGAGGAGTACGAAAAGGTACTAATTTCAAAGATGAAATTTTTCTTTAAGGGGGGTAGATTGTAACGTTTTGAAAAAATTCGTACAAAGACCCGAGTACCACCTTAGGCAAAAATCGCTAAAGACCGAATCCTTTAGAAATTAAACAAAAATTAATTAAGTATTAAACTAAATAATCAGTGGAATTAGCTTGAACCACTATCTATACGAACTGCAAAACCCAAAACCACTAGAATCGCTAACTCAACATTACCCAAGAACCTAAGAGAAATCTCAAAACCCAGTTGTTGTCGGGAGCACATTGAAACTCCGTATCAGACCCGAACCGCACGTCCAAAGTCCGATTACCGCTAAACTATAAGGTTATGACCACCTTATTGGGCTTGACAACCATCGCGGGAATTGTATCCAAATAGTATCCAGAAACACACAACTTGAGCCTGGAGTGAAGTGTATGAGAAACGTGAATATCTTTACAAAATGAACTCAAACTTAAGTGAATTGGGCTATTCGCTTACAGGCCAAATTTAAGGTTTCAGACCATCAGATTCTGACCAAATTATACTCTTGGATCAGGAAAATTTCCCTACACATGTCAGTATACTTGTGGCACTGATCGAGTGGCGATGACTGTTGATCTGATTTGGGTCCTTCACGACCTATCTGTTTGTTAGATCACACCATAAACACAGTCCTATCATAGATCCATTGTCAGGGAATTTACTCCATGACTAAGGTGAGAAACGGGCCTCTAGATGAGTCCTGTTTGCCCGAAACAGACACCCTTTGGCTATAACCTAAGTATACCATGGGCCTGGGGCCATTGACATCAGTTCTGGGCCTATATAAGGACCTTAACGCACCCTTCTCTCATTCCATATGATTTTTTTTAACCCTAGGAGAGAGAAGAGAGAAAATAGGAGAAAAGAGTGGAGATCGAGGGGAAACCTTTGGGGTTTGTTGCAGTACTCTTGTTCTGCTACTCCACTCATCGAATCGCCTTTACATCTAGCTACTCAACTCGTTTCAACTCCATTTTTGGTTAAGAAATCCTAACCCTAATATGTTTTAGGAATTCAAATAGAGAAACCAGTGAGCAACCCAAACTCGTGAGCCGAATACGGTGGTATGGGACACTGTATTCGAGCTGTTGGCCTATGATCAGGTGTCGAACCTCTCATAGTGACCTCAAGTATAAAATAGGCCTACGTGGATAGTGATGAGCCTCCCGTAGTGACCTCGAGTGTAAACTCGTGAACTTACCTACCACTGCTTTTAAATTAGGGGTGATGTTACCCTATAACTTGCCTATCATATGTGATTAACTAGGATTGATGACCCTATATGGATCATCGTTTGGGTAAGTGATATAAAGGGAGGTACCTTAGCTTCCCAAATATGCTGTATGAATAGGCCTAATCGAGAACTCGGCTAACACGTGCATGCACTGCACTGCATGTGCTTTGGTGATGAAGGCACAGTGGGAGTAACATGTGTGACCATGAGATGGTGTTGCTGGGAGAGTGCAGACGAGGGCATGCATCATTACCGCATATCATCCTTGTATTAACCAGAGTAGTTAGGGAATGTTTGTTATATTGCTTTATCATTACTGCTTGATTGAATTGATAACATGTTAACCTTTGCCTTATAGTACCACTGAGTTGATCACTCACTCCCACTCTAGGGCAGTATTTTAAAATACCAACTAAACTCTATTATAAATGCAGGTGGCGATGATGTCTATGCTGCTAATTGGGATTTCATAGTCGAGGAAGAAGAATTCTCCTATGTTCAGCTATCAGGTGGGTCTATGTAGACCACGTACTGATTGATGGGATTACAGGGACTACAAGGATTATTTGGGCATTTACATTTTTGTATTTTGTGAATTTTGGATAAACACATGTATAAATTTAGCCAGGTAACATACTCATACTTTGGGAATTGAGAAACACTTCTATACATTATATACATATCTCAATCTTCTGCTTGCTTAACTTAATTATCTCTAGAGTATGATATGCTATTTTAGTATAATCCCACTCATGTTTAATGCACTAATATGGACAACATTTAAACATCATTATCTATGTTGCATAAGTGATGCGTTGTAACTCGGGTGTTGAACTTCTACTCGACCTCTGATTTTCGGGGCGTTACAAGTTGGTATCAGAGATAATTTAGATTAAACTGGACCTGGGCTATGGTAACACGATGCACACTGACTTACTTTGACTTAGGAGGGGGCGATGAAATATAGAAATAGACGTAGGATCCCAAATTTCACCAACGGGCAAAAAGTGATTGTTGCATATATCCTGTACGTGACCGAGACCATGTAAAATGATCTCAATTCCTCCTTAGGTCATCAAACGATGGGTTTATAATATTACCCGAAAAATCCCCAACTCGAAACATGCCAAAAGGCGTGAATATGTGTGAGATGGGGCAAGAAAACACACTTCACGGCCATAAGGGCCCAAACCGTAAAATATGGGGGAATCAGAGGGGCCCCCGCACATTTTTGGAACCCCGAGGGGGAGGGCACTTCCCCTAGGTGGCGGTGCCGCCCACGGTCTAGTGGACCACGGCGCCACCGTGCCAACCTCAGTGCATCGCAGTCGGGTCCAGTGGGTCGTGTCGGGCTCACGGGTCTGGCGGCTCACCACCCCTCTCACACACATGTGGGGCCCGTTTTCATGTGGGTGAACCCTATTTAGGGTCCCTTTACCCTCCTTTGCTCATTTCACCCCTCCGCTAGCTTTTAAACCCCTCCAAACTTGCAATTTCTCTTTTCAATCTCTCCTCTATACATCAAAAACTTCATCTTCCTCCTTTTCTTACACCCACCTCCACCATTCTCTCAAACCCATCTCCTACTACTACCTTCAATCCCCATTATTTCTTCTCATTTGAGGGCACAAACCCACCTTTGTGTCTCATAAACCTCAACATCCACCAACCCATCTTATCCTTCAATCTTGCTTCACTCTCATGCCTCTTTTTGAGCTAGTGGTTGCCATCTTTTCCCTTTCCACACTCCTTTCCCTTATGGGAAAGAAGAGGGTGCCCACGGATGAAGCCGGGCCTAGCCGCCCTACCTGTTTAAGGAAGTAGAAAGGCGCCGATTCTAGCACTAACATTGAGCGGGAGTGAAGGACAAAGCGGGATCTCGATCTCCAAATTCCTCTTGAAAGAGCTCTGCCGGCGGGCATCAGACATGGTAGGTTTCAAGGCCGTAGAGTTGTCTTTGAAGCACATGTGGACGAAAGACTATTTGGGCTTTATCCGGTTATGGAGCTCCTATTGGACACCGAGTGGGGTCCCGTATTTGAAGGAAAGTCATGTGCGTATGGGAGCACTGTCCGAGCCTTCTAGGCCCATATACAAGATCCACTGCTGGAGCCTCTATAGTTTACTATCCTCGTAGGAAGGCGGGAAGTCATTGTCGATGTTGGTGTGATAGCCCGAATCATGGGGATTCCACGTGGTGAGGTGCATGCTAGTGAATCGCATCTCAAGAGTGCACAAGAAAGAGATCGCCACACGCAGTTTCTTTATGACCAACTAGTCCATTGGAAGCGGGGCAATTGCCTCCCAGCGATCGAGATGACTCATGACTTTCGCCTACTCCACCACATATTCACATAGAATGTGTATCCTAGGTGGAGCAACTGCACCAAATGCACACATTTGATGGTAGACTTCCTATACAGAGCTGGGCAAGGAGACAAGTAGTGTCTGCCTACGTACGTACTACTACAGATAGTCCAGACCACACGCATCATTAGGATGGATATTTCACTCCCATTCGGCCAACTTATATGCAAGCTTGCTAATGAATTCGGCTACAGACTTAACATGGATGAGCTTGCCTCGATCCACTTCATAAATGACACTACGCTCAACAACATGGGCATTGGACCGCGTTAACGTCAAGCCCAACTTGATGAGTCTGGTGACGAGATAGAGGAAGAGGAAGGAAGTAGTGAAGAGGAGGAGGAAGAAGAATTTGAAGAAGGAAGTGTGGGAGAAGGAAGTGATGATGAGGAAGACCAGGAAGAGGAAGAAGAGGAGGCCCAAGACTTTAATGGGGGCCCTCCTCCCGCTACACATGAGCACCACCGTGATCGAGCTACCTTAGAAGCCCGCTTGGCTTAGATTGAGGAGAGCCAGGCTACCCTAAGACAGGAGGTCAGAGAGACCCTGGCATAAGTGAAGCAAGAGCTTGATGAGAATAAGGCCTATATGAAACAGAAGTTTAAGAAGATGTCCCGCACTCTAAAGACCCTCCTGTTTTCTATGTGATAGCCTTGATAGGCTTAGTAGTATGTTAGAGTTATTGGTGTATTTTAGTGTTTAAAGCCTTATTTAGATTAGCTCACATGCATCTTCTGTCACGATCTATGTAAGACTAAATCTCATGTATTGTGACAATTTTGGTTAAATTAAATGCATGAAACTTCCTTGGTTATGGATTGTGTAGAATTTTTGACAAATTAAGTAACCTTGTTCTAAATCGCACATATGTTGCACCTTATGCTGTATATAGGGAATGCCACCTAAGGCTAGTCGGAATATAACACATCTTGTACTTGGCGAATCGAGTGATGGGGCACCTCCCCTAAGTGATAGCCATACGGACCCCAGTTTGGGCCCAAATCACGAGACTATACCAAATTCTCTATTGGCCAATGGCCCCATAAATGGGCCAACACCTAGTGCACCACCGGTTCCGAAACAGAACCATGCGTCTACCTTGCCACCACACATGCCTTAAGCAGCTTCTCCTCCTGATAGGTTGGAACTGATGATACTCTTGATGCAGCAACAACAACAGATTTGGACCACTATCGTGGGGGCCCTTACCCAGAACATGAGCATGGCCCTGCCTACACCACCTGCGCACCCTGCTGGGAACATGAATGCCAATGGTTTATTCGAGCTCTTCTAGTGCTTTCGACCTCCTACTTTTGTGGGTACTCACAGACCCGAGAAAGCTGAGTACTGGCTTGATCGCATCTCTAAGATGTTAAAGCCGCTACACTGCACTAAGGCAGAGCAGGTTAAGTTGGTTACATAAATATTTGAGAAGGAAGCTAGTCTATGGTGGGACAACGTCCTACGAACAGTTACTACTAGGTATGTATGGACATGTGAAGCTTTTGAGACCCGCTTCAATGGGAAGTACTTCCCCCTCACCTACCGCAATGAAAAGGAGGGAGAGTTTCTCCACCTCTGATAGGGAGGGATGACTGTGTCGGAATATGAGAACAGATTCACGGAGCTGGCCAGATACGCTCCTTTAAGACTAACAGATGAGCCGATGTGAATGCGGTAATTTTCTAAGGGTCTGCGACCTAAAATACGTACGAAGATGTGTTGCGCTAGCATTTCCAACTATGCTGAGCTAGTGAACATGTCCCTGCGAGCTGAACAGGATGGGGATAGACTGTCCCATACACGTGTACCCATGGGTCCGAGGCCTCGACCTAATTTGCCGAGCAGACCGTTCCTGGGTAAGAGGTCATGTGAAGATTCGCCTCTCAGACTTACGGCTCACCAGCCCAGCTGGAGCAATCAGATGTGTGGTGCACCTACTACAAGAGGTTGGGCCATACTAACACTTACTGCTTTACCAGGATGAGGGACAATGGCTTCGCCCCTCCTTAGAAGACCAACCGTCAGATACCGCAACTTATCTCAGCTCCACCTCTATGATCAGCACCACCTGCATAACCATCTTACCAGCCACCTGCATCTCGATTTAGGCCACCTCAACGACTTATGGCGGTGTAGCTGAATCGTCCTCAATAAGCTCGGGTGTACTCACTTGCAGCTGAGGCTTTCGAGACAGTAACTACAGCATCATTGGCTTTCGAAGTCACAGCACATATCTAAGGTATACCAGGCTTCCTATTAGTAGATACTGGGTCCACTATTTCAATAATATCATGCGCAGCAATCAAGTGACTAGTGTTGGAAACTACTCCTATGGTTGGGATGAGACTCCTTGCAGTGACAGGGACCTTCTCAGACACTACCAAGATTTGTAAGGGTTGCTCGATAGACTTAGGAAGTAGAACAGTACTCATTGACCTGATTGTCACCCTGCTGTGTCATTATGATGTCATCCTTCGTATGGATTGGCTCACCGAGATGAAGGCAGAGATCGATTGTGATACTAGAGTGGTGACGGCCCATGGACCTGAGGGCACGACCTTTACTTTCCTAGTTCAGGTCAGTTGATACTACCACATTAGTTGTTATGCTACCTTGTTAGAGAATGTTGATGGTCCAACACTTGGGAATATGCCTTTAGTTCGAGATTTTACAGACGTGTTCAGGACGATACCTGGACTACCTCCTCAGAGCGAGATCGACTTTACTATTGACCTTGTGCCTGGTGCGACACCCATTTCGCTATCGACGTATCGCATGCCTCCGTGTGAGATGGAGGAACTAAGGAGACAGATCGATGATCTGTTGGATGCAGGCTTCATACGACCGAGTGTATCTCCTTGGAGAGCACATATGTTGTTTGTGAAGAAAAAGGATGGATCACTACGATTGTGTATTGATTATCGCAGGTTGAACCAAGTGACAGTGAAGAACAAGTATCCCCTACCCAAGATTGATGATCTGTTCGACCAGTTGAAAGGAGCACAGTATTTTTCAAAGATCGACTTACAGTCAGGGTATCACCAATTGCATGTTAGGGATGATGATGTGCAGAAAACAACGTTCAGAACTAGCTTTGGGCACTATGAGTTCCTCGTGATGTCGTTTGGACTCACAAACGCACTAGCCATGTTCATGGACCTTATAAACCGAGTGTTTCGGCCGTATCTATACCGATTCGTCATCGTATTTATAGATGACATTCTGATATACTCCAAGAGTCGAAAAGATCACGAGGAGCACCTACGAGCAGTCTTTGATACTCTCAAGAAAAACCAGTTATTTGCTCAGTATAAGAAATGTGACTTCTGGAAAGAAGAAGTCAAGTTTCTGGGATATGTGGTGTCCAAAGAAGGAATAGCTGTGGACCTTGCTAAGGTGACCGCAGTTCAGGACTGGGAGCAACCCGGTTCAGTTACTGAAGTGAGGAGTTTCCTCGGCCTGTCAGGTTACTATCGTCGATTCATCAAGATAGCTAGACCATTGTCTCAGCTCACTCGGAAAGATCTTAAGTTTGCCTGGAATGAGAAGGCAGAAGTAGCCTTTTAGGAACTGAAGGACAAGCTGACATCCACCCCTGTGCTAGTATTGCCATTGCATGGTGTTAGATATACCAGATACACTGACGCCTCTCATGTTGGTTTGAGTTGTGTTCTTATGCAGAAGGACAGAGTGATTGCCTTTGCATCGCGACAGTTGAGGAAACATGAGGAGAACTACCCTATGCACGACTTGGAGTTGGTGACCGTCATCTTTGCATTAAAGCTCTGGAGACATTACCTCTATGGGGAAGAGTTCGAGCTTTTTTGCGACCACAAGAGACTCAGGTAGATATTCACATAGAGATACCTGAATATGAGGCAACGATGATGGATGGAAACCTTGAAGGACTTCAAGTTTAAGGTCTCCTACCATCCCGGCAAGGCCAACCTTGTGGCAGACACGTTGATCTGCAAGAAGACAGTAGCATTTGTAGCTCCGCTGATGATACAGGAATGGAATATGGTCGAGTTTGAGCGAGACATCAAATAGAAGCTTATAGTAGAGGAGCCATTCGTGAGCATCACACACATTCGCGTCCAATCACTTATCGATGACCGAATCATTGTGGCTCAGAGGGAAGATAAATGGTTGCTGAAGTTGAGAAAAGGAGCTAGTGACGATAAGACTCTGAATGGAGAGTTGGTTCGAATGGGGGTTTACGTTATCGTGACTGCCTATGCATCCCAAATCTTCATGACTTGAGAAGGGAAGTTCTCGAAGCTGCTCACAATTCGAAGATGGCAATGCATCCTGGTAGTACAAAGATGTATCAAGATATGAAGCATTCATACTGATAGGACAACAGAAGGCTCACATATCAGACTTTGTGTCCCATTGTCTTACGTGCTAGCAGGTCAAGGTCGAGCATTACCAACCTCCTAAATTGCTTCAGCCCATGCCCATAGCTGAATGGAAGTGCAATTTCATATATATGGATTTCATTACCAGGTTACCGAAGATGAGAAAGGGACGTGACTCCATATGGGTGATTATGGACCGATTGACGAAATCGGCTCATTTTCTCCCTATTAGAGTTTCAAACTCAGTAGATGATTTTGCCAATCTATACATCAAGGAGATAGTACATCTGCATGGAGTGCCAATGGAGATTGTGTCGGATTGAGACACGCGATTCACATATATCTTTTGGACTCGTATCCAAGAAGCAATGGGTGTGAAATTGAAGTTTAGTACCATGTTCCACCCACAGACTGACAGGCAGACGGAACGGGTAA